>NW_027223761.1:26335026-27535026 GCF_028538775.1 Myotis yumanensis
AACATTTACAAAAGCTCTGAATACAAGAAGACTCTGGTCCAGTCGTGAATTAACGTAAACCAACTGAAAAATTACAAGCAGAATCAATGAATTCTGTGCCTTACGAGTAACCTTTATCGCTGCACTAATTAAATGTCTCCAACCACGAAAAGGATGCCTAGCAGCATTCTATCATTAAACAAATGTTTATTGTGAGTCCACTCTGTGCCAAGCACCAGCTAGGCATCGGGACAGTGTCTAACAGAATGAATATACTTTCTTATTAGGAGATCTGAGTCTATAAGGAAGATAGGCATTCAATAAAAACAGCTCTTACCTCTGAAGTGTTGCTCAAAGAGAGACTTTAAAACTCAAGACGGTCACAGAAAGTATGTGCTACTGGCAGCCCTTTATGATCTTTTAGTTTCTATGTCCTGTAGTTCCGGGAAGTGGACTGTTAGGTGCCTTAATGATGCTGTTGATATATCAAATTCTAGATGACCTTCTTCTACTGAATTTAGAGCAACAGGGCAAGTTTTAAAATGGAGTCAGCTCTCCAAACACTAAAGGCCAATCAATGGCCTTTAGTTACATGTCACTGTGCAAGACATGGCATTCAATAATCTCAAGTCACTCTCTGTAGTTTTAAATGGCTCAGACTGAATTCCTCAAGTGTCACTTTCCTGATAGTGGATGACATTGTGGCAGAAAGGGTTGTCCTTCGCTTGTGGCCACTTATTCAAGGTCTCTCACTTCTAGAAAAGATTGTCTTCTCAAGAATACAAGATTCCTAAACTGGATACATGAGAGGCAGTCACAGCATCTTTAAATTATTTCAGTTGTCCTGCCTGCCAGTCTTTAATTTGGAACACAGCAAACATCGGAACTATTGTCTTCAGAGACAGCAACAAACATTGGAGCTATTCTCTTCACATTTAATGCTCACCAGAATTGATCATAGTACAAAACAGAACCTTGAATTAGGAAAAGGAAGTGACCTCTACTCCTTCTGTGAATGCATTTGTCTTCCTCACCTCATCATTAAAATTATCTCTGCTTTGGATTTATGAAAAACCACTGTTAAATGTTGTAGCTCACGGTACCTACCAGATGGAGAGAAAAGTTCCTCTGGAGTTTTAAAGCAACACTAAGGCAAACAAAAAAAAAAAAAACAAAGCCAAACATTTGTTGATCATCCCTCACAGACAACACAGTCTCAGATAGTGTTTATACTTCTCCCTATTTCACTCCCTTGTGTACAGCTTCCATTTATTCTAGTTCATCCTCGTCTAGGGAGTTTTAACCTAACCCAGCTACCCCTAGTTCTCTGATCACATGTCTCCTCTGGATTTCCTTCCAGTGATGGGACAAGAAAAGGGAAAGATGAAGGGATGGTGGTCTTGGGAAGCCATCCATGCCAAACATTGAATACAGTTAGGTAGCTGTTACCTTAAATAGTTATGTGGTTTCACCTAAGACAGTGGTCGGCAAACTGCGGATCGTGAGCCACATGCGGCTCTTTGGCCCCTTGAGTGTGACTCTTCCACAAAATACCACGTGCCGGCGCCGGTATTTTGTGGAAGAGCCAGTATTTTTTGTTGCAATGGTAAATGGAATTGCTTTCTTAGTTTCTTTTTCTGTGAGTTCATTATTGGTGTATAAAAAAGCCATAGATTTCTGGATGTTAATTTTATATCCTGCTATATTGCCAAATTCATTTATTAAGTCTAGAATTTCTTTGATGGAGTCTTTAGGGTTTTCTATGTACAATATCAGTCTGCAGGCTGACACTCTGTCCACTGAGCCAAACCGGCTAGGGCAGGATTATGTGATTTTTGTCTCTCAATTTGTTTATGTGATGTATCACATTTATTGATTTACAGATATTGTAATATTGCATCCCTGGAATAAATCCCACTTGTTCATGTCGTATGATCTTTCTAATATAATGCTGGATCTGATTTGCTAGAATTTTGTTGAGGATTTTAGTATCTATGTTCATCAAGGATATTGGCCTCTAATTCTCTTTCTTTGTAGTGTCTTTATCTGATTTTGGGACTAGGGTAATGCTGGCTTCATAGAAAGAGTTTGGAAGTGTTCCTTCCTCTTGAATTTTTTTGAATTGTCTGAGGAGGATAGGTTTTAGTTCTTCTTTGAATGTTTGGTAAAACTCCCCTGTGAAGCTGTCTGGCCCAGGGCTTTTGTTTGCTGGAAGGTTTGTGATTACTGCTCAATTCCCTCAATAGTCAATTGGCCTATTCAGATTTTTTTTATTCTTCCTAATTGAGTTTTGGAAGGTTGTATTTTTCTAGAAATATGTCCATTTCTTCTAGGTTGACTGGTTTGTTGGAATAAAGTTGTTCATAGTATATTTTTTACAATCCTTTGTATTTTGTGGGGTCTGTTGTTATTTCACCTCTTTCATTTCTGATTTGGTTTATTTGGGTCCTCTCTCTTTGCTTCTTGGTGAGCCTGGCTAGAGGTTCATCAATCTTGATTATCCTTTCAAAGAACCAGCTCTTGGTTTTATTGATCTTTTGTAATTTTTTGTCTCCATGCCATTTATTTCCAATCTGATCTTTATTATTTCCTTCCTTCTGCTCATTCTGGGCTTTTCTTGTTACTCTCTTTCTAATTCTTTAAGTTGTAGAGTTAGATAGTTTATTACCAGTTTTCCTTGTTTTTTAAGTTAGGTCTGTAATGCTATGAACTTCCCTCTCAGGACTGCTTTCACTGTGTCCCATAGATTTAGGATTGTTTTGTTTTAATTGTCATTTGTTTTCAGAATGTTTTTTATATATCCTTTGATCTCTTTGGTAACCCAATAACATGCTACCTCCAAATGTTTGAATTTTTTATTGTTGTTATTGTAGTTGATTTCTAATATTATGCCATTGTGATCTGAGGAGATGCTTGATATGATTTTAATCTTCTTGAATTTGAAGAGACTGTGCCTGTGTCCCAATATGTGGTCTATCTTTGAAAATGTTCCATGTGCACTTGAGAAGCATGTATATTTTGTAGTTTTGGGGTGAAATGTTCTGAAGATGTCAATTAAGTCTATCTGATCTAGTGAGTCATTTAGGATTTCTGTTTCTTTGATGATTTTTTGTCTAAAAGCTTATAGTCCCCTAGTATGATTGTATTGCTGCTGATTTCTCCCTTGATATCTTCCAGAAGTTTTGTTATGTATTTGGGTGCTCCTGCATTGAATGTATATATGTTTATCTGAGTTATATCCTCCTGTTGTATCCATCCCTTTAGTATTAGGAAGTGGCCTTCCTTATCGCTTGTTATGGCCTTCACTTTGAGGTATATTTTGTCATATATAAATATTGTTACCCCAGTATTTTTTTCATTTCCATTTGCCTGAAAAAATATTTTTCCATCCCTTCACTTTCAGTCTTGTGAGTCACCTGTTCTGAGGTGGGTCTCTTCTAGACAACATATATATGGGTCATATTTTCTTTCTTTTTTTTTTTTAAGTCAGTCAAATGTGGTTGGGGTCATATTTTCTTATCCATTCAGCCACTCTATGTCTTTTGATTGGAGCATTTAATCCATTTATGTTTAAGGTTATTATTGATAGGTACTTGTTTGTAGCCATTTTTATTCTTTATGCCTGTGTTTCTTCTTCCTTTTCTATTTCTTCCTTTTATAACAGTCCCTTTAGCATTTCTTACATTGCTGGCTTGGTAGTGATAAACTCCCTTAGCCATTTTTTTGTCTGAGAAGCTCCTTATTTCCCCTTTAATTTTGGATGATAACCTTGTTGGATAGAGTATTCTTGGATTCAATCCCTTGCTTTGCATCACATTGTATACTTCATTCCACTCCCTTCCCTTCTGGCCTGATGTGTTTCTGTTGAGAAATCATTTGATAATCTAATGGGAGATCCCTTGCAGGTCTGTCTCTCTCTTGCAGCCTTTAAGATTCTCTCTTTCTCATTAACATTTGCCATTCTAATTACAACATGTCTTGGTGTGGGTCTTTTGGGGTTCATCTTATTTGGCACTCTTTGTGCTTGTGTGACTTGGAGTCTTTTTATAATTTCACTAGAGGCCAGATGAACGAAATTCGTGCAAGACTAGGCCTTCCATCCCCCGGCTGCCAGCACCAACTTCCCTCTGGCACCCGAGACCCACGCTTCCCTCTAGCCCAGTGGTTCTCAACCTTCTGGCCTTTTAAATTCAGTTCCTCATGCTGTGACCCAACCATAAAATTATTTTCGTTGCTACTTCATATCTGTAATGTTGCTACTGTTATGAATCGTAATGTAAGTATCTGATATGCAGGATGGTCTTAGGCGACCCCTGTGAAAGGGTTGTTCAACCGCCAAAGGGGTCTCGACCCACAGGTCTAGCCACTGGCAGGCACCTGGGACCTGGGCTTCCCTCGCAACCTCGGATTCATCCAGAAGTTTGTCTGGAAGGACATACAGAAGGATATCTGGCCTAATTAGCATATTATGCATTTATTATTATAGATGAATTATTCAGGGAAGGTATTATCAACATTTTACATACAGGGAAACATACCTGGAATGAGAGCTAGAGATGTTTTTATGAGATTAAGTTATATGTATTGGTTTTGTTTGTATACATGTGTCTGAGTGACAAGATGTGCTTGGTTAGTTCACATTAGTTTTTTGTTATACAGTAGCACTAATAGAAAAAAGTATATGGCAATAGCTTCTCATCCCATATTGCAGAGTAATTATCTAATAAACATTTATTATTATTAGAATATGATCTAAATTTATTTGAAGGCAAAACATGTAAATAATGTATTTTCTGGATTTGCCTCCTAAAACAAACCTAAGCAGAACAATTCTTTATTTGGCATGGCAGATGGAAGTCTGTCATTGACTCTGGGAAGCAAAATGGCAGCTGGAGAAAAGAAAATCTGTGAGGCAGAGTGAGCAGCAGCATTTCATAATTGAACGCTGAGATAAAGTGTTGATTTCCTGCCTCCATATCTTTATAAATGTCAAGTTTAGAACATGAAGGCCCACAGTATCTATATCTGTTTTTCTTCTAGGGTAGAGGCACATGTTTATCTGCTTGTATGTATCCATATCTTCCATCCAAGCACTATTGTCAGGATCAAGAACCAATAGATCTGGCTAGGACATAGGGAAGCAATTTATAACCTTTCAGGTGCTATCTTTACCTCAGGGATGTCCTAAGACTAAATACATTTTTAGTTTAGTGTTGCCCATATTTATCTTTAAAATACCAATTGCACCTTTAAGATAGTACCAGCTTATATTTTTATTGCACAGAGGTATTTTGAATTAAATCAATATATGTAAGGTAATATATATGTTTTTCTATTTACTACCTAATTTCTTAGATTTATATTTGTTTATAACAGCAGAAACAAGGGTGTAATCTGTAATAGTAACTGGTATCATTAAAAGAAAGCAAATGTAACATTGGGGATTAGGACTGTTGTCTTTTTCCTTATTTTAAGTAGCTATATAAACTTGGGCAAACCAATGTAGTTTTGAAGGTCTTATTGCTTGCCATGTCTCAAAATATGCCTTTATTTTTAACTAGAGGCCCAGTGCACGAAATTCATGTACTCGGGTCGGGGGTCCCTTAGCCCAGCCTGCGCCCTCTCACAGTCCGGGAGCCCTTGGGAGCAGGCCTAAGCCATCAGTCGGACATCCTTAGTGCTGCCACGGCGGCAGGAGAGGCTCCCGCCACCGCCACTGTGGTCGCCAGCCATGAGCCTGGCTTCTGGCTAAGCAGCACTCCTCCTGTGGGAGAGCACTGACCACCAGGAGGCAGCTCCTGTATTGAGTTGTCTGCCCCCTGGTAGTCAGTGTACATCATAAAGTGGTTGAACAACCTTAGCATATTACACTTTGATTGGTTGAACGGATGACCAGATGTCTGGACACTCAGCATATTAGGCTTTTATTATATAGGATTAGTTGTGAATTATATGTCTTTGTCCCAGAATTGTTAACATTCGTAGAGCATCTTCTATGAATAAGGCATTTCAATTCTTGATATTTTTCAAACATAATCTCATTTATTCTTGCTATAACTACTTGAAAGTCAACCTCATTTAATAGTTATAAACATGAGAATCAGAGAAGTTAATAGCTAGCTGAAGGTCACAGAGCTATGATATGACATAATAGGGATTTACACATAGATCTCTTTGAGGATTGACTTCTTTGGTATATTTTACCAATTCTCAAACATTAAGGAAAGCTTTCCTAACATGCAAACCCTAAAAAAATCTCAAGAAAAAACAAGTAAGATTATTGAAATTTAAATCTTTCCTCCCTATCTACAAATGGAAACCCATACTTTGGTATTTAAACACTTGGGGAAAGATTTGGTGAATGCAGATGAGGACTGAATGAAAACAATACAAGGGAAACAATCCCTTATATCTTCAATATTTCACAAATTTAGTAAGGTCTCTTAAATACCTAGCAAAGTATTGGCACATATCTTAGACAGGTGGGATTATCATATGTTCTTGAATTTTAAGAAGAATATAGAGGGATTAGCATATTCTAAATTAGGAAGATGAGAACACATATGACATCACATGAGAAACATATGAATGGACTGGGCATTGTTTAGCCTGGGTAGAAAAAAATTATAAATTATATTTGCAGTATGTGGACATTTGAAGGATCAGCAGGCAAAACTACAATTAGGCAATGGACAAGATATTAAAGAAAAGGTTCAACTGATAATTACAAACAAACCATAGAAAAATTTCCTGAGGATTAAAGTGAACTAATGATGAAATGGGCTATCACCTAAGTGGGAAATGACCAACCAGAGAGATCAGTTGACTATTTGGAACTGATGGTATGGAGTGGATTCACTGATAAATCCAGAGTTGTTATGACAATGCTGATATCAGATGTGAATCTATAACACTGGTATTTCCTCCTGGTTCAACTCCACCATAGTGCTTTGGTGACTATGCGTGAATGCCTTTCCTTCCATCTGACTGCCTCAAAGACAAAGGGGTGACTATCTGAGTGTCTTCGCTGCTTTGTTGATGAACAAAAAACATTCTGTCTTAAATGGGTCTTATAAAACTTAGTTGTTAACCCAAACAGTATAAAACCATAGAAATTTTGGCTATCCGCTATCGATCTAGAAAACCTATTTAGAAGAAAAATTCCAAAGACCAAAGTCTGGCTTGGATAAATAATAAAAAAAAAAACAAACACACTTGGCCATTTGGACAGCTCAGAGCTTTCACTGTGATTGCTATGTCAGTTTCTTATCTGCTCCTAACTTCTTTGTATTGGCAACAAGTCTGTCTTTGGAACTGCCTCTCTGGAGGCAAATGTATCCCCCTCTGCCTTTCTGTATCCCATAAAGTTTCATTGTAGATGGACACAAACCATCTAAAGTTTTACAAAGCTCTCTTTCTGAAAATGGCATAGTAACCTACCTGGGAGTTATCTTTTAAAAAGATAACTTTAGCTCTAATTTAGCTCCCTTTCAGGGGCAATTTAGCAAAGTTTATTATTTTTTTTAAATTTCATCAACAAATGAGAGATGTGCACCTTCCAAGTCTAGTCTCTATCCATCCTCACTTCCTCCCAACCTTTCCTCCAGACACACCTCCTTCACCTGAATTATTTAGGACCTACTAAAAATGCTACTCCCGCACCATTGTTTCTGGAAGCCATACTCTGCTTCTCCTTTACTTCCAGGGGTTTTCATCAATCACTGAGAATTATGGACCCTTATGACAACTGCTGCAATCATCAATTTATCTTTCTCTTATAAGACTGCTGCAGGACCTCTGTGTTTTCTTACTTTATTTTCAGGATCTGTGCCCAATACTCCTCTCCCTACAAGACAAAGAGTAGGGACTGGTGAATATTTGTTAGCCAGGCAATGAATGAGTCAATACCATTCATTACAGTCTGAACTCCTCTCTGGAGTAAAGACAGTGGGGAAGACTATCCAAGTGGATATTGAAAAAAAAAAAGCTATTATTTGGCTTTATACAACATAGGATGTCTTGCCACAAAGCCCAGCCAGTTCCAAAGCTCACATAGAATATGCTGCTTTTTGTCAACCAAAGAAATCAGTCTCATTACAGGCACATCATGCCTCGCCTTCTTTTTAAATCAGCTACTATTTGCATCTTTAACTCTGCCTACACTTAAAGATCATCAAAGACATGACATCCAGCATACTACACATACAGTCAGAGAGTCTGACACCTCTGAGGATATGCCCACCCAGAAATCTGATTACAGAAAATTAACTGGTATATCATATCTAGAGCTATTTTGAATAAGGCTATTCTGTGATAATCATGTGGAAACAATGCAAGATAGTCCCTTTGTGCAGTAAACACAGCCCTATTCTAACACATCACAATGAAGTATAATAAAAAACTTGAAGAACATGTTCATTAATTATAGATTATAAAAAATAAAAAAACAATTATCTCCTAGACTTCACCTAATGTCTCCACATGATAAATCTTCAGGAGTGGATGTGTGCTTGTTTTTGACAGCCTGTATTTTTCTTTCTTTATAGCCCCCTTATTTATTTTACTGCAACTATGCTTTCACTCCTGAAAGAAGCCTTTCAGACACAGACTGTAAGTAGTAGTTACTTCTTCCAAAATACAAGTCTGGCATGACCAATTAGACCAATTAGATGTCCCTCCCTCAAATTTTGACAATTGGGTAGAAAACATTGGTTTCTGTTTCTTCTGAGCAGGTGTATCTTTTTTCTTCTTTTCTTTTTCCTTTATTGTTTGAGCCACTGTATCATAACTGGATTGTGCTGCTATGAAATTGCTATCTTAGTCCTTATACCTAATACCTGCATCCTGATCATTCAGAAGCCTGCTTTTCTAGCCTTTTCTCTTTTATGTAAGATATTTCCCCCCTTTATCACCTCTTTCTGGGCTCTGAAGCAACTTTGTCATTTTCAACAAGACAAAAACAAATGTAAACAAAATAAATTATAAGATTGTACCAGATGAAAGAATAATTGATGAAATTAGGATTAAAAAAAATTCCCTTTTGTATTTATTCAATGAGTTACATAGTTTTCATTAAATGCAATATACTCTCAGAGGTAGATGTACAGAGTTGACATAACAACAAATTGAATCATGGCCTCAGGGAGACCATGATATGTAGAATGAAATATCAATGCCTAGTAGAGGATATGAGGCATATACATAGATGGTTACTGCATAGTAGAGGATATGATGAAACACTACATTAAAGATCTAGATACATTGCTATAGGAATTCTGAAGCAAGCAAAATTAGTTATGGCTTAAGGAGCAGATGTAACCAGAGTCATTGTTAAAGGGGAAATACACACATTGCATGAGGAAACAGAAAAGTCAAAACTGTGTCAGTCCTGGAAAATGTGAGAAAAAGTCAGAAACCATGCAGATGACTCAATCAGGAGGTCATTTAGACTGGAAAGTCAACTAAGTATAAGGGAACAGTGGAAAGAGGCCATTAAATCAAGTAGGGGTGAGATCATGGAAGGCCATCTATTTGTAAAACAACTACAGTCACATTATTAGCCTAACAGCTGTGTGGAGGAGGACACCAGGCCTGACAGAAACCAAGATATCATCACCATGGTCCCCTGAGAGTGTGAACTGCTCTTTAAATTCTGAATATGTTCAGCCTTATAAACAGGGAGCCCTTTGACTCTCATCCTTTTAATTTGTTTTCTTAAACAAGAAAAACAGACTCATTGGAGACTATTTTAGAGTAACATTCATATCTTACAGAGAAAACCTTAAAATTTCATTTAAGTCAGCAGAAAACTGAAGAATAGGCATTGCTTAAATTTTTTGCATCATTGATATATATCTGCAATGGATTCTATTCTTAAAAGCACAGAGAATTCAGAAATAGAGGGTTTTTCTCTAATTTTATCTTTCTATATCTCTATTATTTGGTCCTGACTTTTTAAAAAATATTTTCTCCCTTTACAGATGAAGTAATAACCTGACCACCAACATACTTAGAAGGTTATTTATATTTGCTTTCTCTTTCAATCCAGAGAATAACACCCAGATAAGAATTTCCTCCGGCATCCTGAATAAATAGACTGTGCTTTCAGTGAGCCTCATTGAATCATTTAGCATTCACCAAGTCTGGCTAGTAGATAGAGTTCCATATATAATTTTAAAAGCCATATGTAGTAAGCCAAATCTAAACAATGACAGCTGAGGCATTTTTTAAACTAAAGACATATCATAAAACATGCTGGCTTCCTTAATGAGCACATAGGATGCTTTTGCACACATTGTTTTGCTTATGTCTTAAATAAACAATTGCATTAAAAATGCCCTAATGTTGACAGTACTTTTCTTAGAGGTATGATGAAAAATCAAAACCTAAAATTAAATGTAAAAAGGTCCCCCAGATATTACTGGGAGCCATGACAATAATAGATCTGTTCAAATGTAACACTATGAGGTTTGTGGCAAGATAGATAGATAGATAGATAGATAGATGATAGATAGATATGGCACATACTGCTATCAGGCAGAATCTAATAAAATAAAATAAAAATAAAAAACTCCTGGCAAAATCCAAATTAAAGTGCTTCATGTCTGCTCAGAGCAAGGCTCATAAAATCTCAGTGAGAAGTGCTGTTGGCTGAATGGTAACTTGTGCACAGAATGTGCCCTGGTGAGCTTTTCCATTTCCTGCCAGCATGGTACAGTGCTTTCTCCCAGCGACTCTTCCCCAATCTGCAAGGGACTCAATAGGTATATTGCAGGACAGTAATTATTTGCTCAAATGGATTTTAATGAAAACTGGCAGCTACTTGTTTTTCCTTAAAGGCCAATATGGCCTAGACAACAGATGCCTAAATCTCTTTAGAGAGCAACAGGGAAATAAGTATTTCTTAATGTTACTCTTGCTGTTATTTTTACCTCAAGCGGTTCTTGGCTTCCCCTAGCCTAGAGTACAGCCTGCTTCCTGAATGTTACCACATTCATCTTCACAGCAGGGTGAACAGGTGTCAACTATGATGATCCTGGTTTTGTAGATGGCAAGAGGAACTCTCAGAAGTTACAATGACCTACAGCTGCAGCTGCCCTGAACCTAGTAGGTTTATTATTATTATTATTATTATTATTAATTTAAATGAGGGGGACCAGTTAAGTGGAAAACAGCAGAGAGGAAAGACTATTTTTGAAATAACTATTTATTATAGTTCTTGTTTATATAGTATTATTTAATCTTAACACTGAAGATGAGAAAAGTGAGCTTTTAGAAATAGCCAATGTTGTCTAAGGTCATGGAGCAAATTAAGCGTCAGAGCCAGAATTTCAATCAAGATGATCCCTGCTGCACTCTGAAGGTTGATCTTCACTACTATGGAAGTTCATTTGTCTTTATTTGCCAGAGGTACTGTACAGAAACAGCAATTATGACTTAGCTACCTGGGCTTGAGAAGGTGAGGAAAGTAGGAGGTAAGTGAATCCATCAATATACAAATCAACTTCTCCCTCTCCTAGAAAGGCAGATTGCTTTAATCATTCTACATATGTTCCTGTGGACTTCCTACTATTGCATATCACATCTTGAAGTTGACAGGGGATCTTGTCTCCTAATCCAGATATTGCAGATGGGGGATCCATCAAAACGTTTCAACCAGGATCAAATGTATAAATTTTTTTTTCTATCCAGATTGCTTCTGCACTTGCTGGAGGAGACTCCAGAGAGAAAAGTTTGATAGGGAATTCTAACATAAAGCTTACAAGAATAAGTCTTGCCCTAGCTGGTTTGGCTCAGTGGATAGAGCATCGGCCTGTGGATTGAAGGGTCCCAGGTTCGATTCCAGTCAAGGGCACATGCCCTGGTTGTGGGCTCAATCCTCAGTGGGGGCATGCAGGAGGCAGCCAATCAGTGATTCTCTTCATTGATGTTTCTATTTTTCTCTCCCTCTCCCTCTCTGAAATCAATAATAAAAAAGGATAAGTCTGTATGCATTTGTTACTAATTTTGTTCCAACCTTTTCCAAGGAAACTATTTTTAGTAAGACTCTTGTATGAAATCATGGGTTTCATGGTTGGAGTGTATGTATGATGACAAGTAAAATACTTTATTTCTAAGACTTGAGAAATATAAAAAATACATAGTCATAAAAGCTCATACCGTCTACCAATATTTCAAAAATAAATAAATTTGAATAACCCAAAACCAGTAAATGTTACTTGTTTTATACTAACCCAGTGAACTAAAATTACTTCAGATCATTCTCTGATGTCAAAAAACAAATAAACAAAAACTAAAAAATAAACACAAATCATAGTTGCACAAATCATCTTGATTATATCATATCAATTGCAAGGTCATTTTTTATAATAAACACTAATCATTCCCCGGAAATGTTATCCATTTTAATCCCAACACTAAGTGGATAACATCTGGTCTATCCACTGTTTTTTTTTCCAGCTAATTTAATATGAGATTATTGATTAATGAAAATAGGTTAACCATGAAAATTTATGACTTTTAATGGTTATTGCTCCTCTGAAATTAAAGTCACAAAAACAAACATGTTATGTTTACCAAATTAGGGGACGGGGTTGGTCTAAATATACGAGAGAGAGAGAGAGACAGAGAAAATGAGACAGAAAGGCTCTCTCAATGGCCCTTGAGGAAACCCTTTTGAGCAGAGACTGAGATGCAACAGACCAGGAGTTTGTTGTTTCTCAATCAAAAAGGAGCAGGATATACATAATTTAAATAGAAAAGAGAGTGGTGAATAGATAATAGTATGAATTGTAGAAATAATATACATTTTTATTAGTAAGCTAGAGACACAGGCTCTGTTGGTTTAAGTGTTGCAGTGAGACTTAAAAATGATGACTCAAGGAGCTTACAGCTTATAGCACTTAATTTGGACCTGACACTTGATATTGATTCACAAGTAAGGCTCAGTCTTGGGTCCTAGCTGACAACATTTAGACAAGTTTAATCAACACAGCTTTGCTGGATGTACACATTGTTTTAAACAGTGGTTTTTTGAAAAGACAGCATGAGGTGCTCCTACTGTCTTTCAAGGCAGAAAAGGGTCTCCTCATGGGCTTTGCCTGTTTTTTCATTTTGTTATTTTGTTTGTTTGTGTTTGCTTATATATCCACTAGAGGCCCACTGCACAAATTCGTGCACGGGTAGGGTCCCTCGGGCTGGCTGGTGATTGAGGCTCATGGGGGCCGGCCAGTGGGGGCGCAGAAGGTTGGCCAGCTAGGGGTAGGGGCCATGGGAAGTTGGTTGGCTGCCCCGATCGAGCGGGACCGATGGGGGCCAGCCGGCTGGGCTGAAGGACCACAGGAGGTTGGCTGTGGGAGTGCACTGACCACCAACAGGCAGATTCTGCATTGAGCATCTGCTCCCTGGTGGTCAGTGCACATCATAGTGACCAGTTGTTTGGTTGTTTGGTCACTTAGGCTTTTATATATATAGACAGTTACACCCCTTTGCAATGTTTCAGCATTCAGACTACATAGGAGGGTATTTAAGTAACAGCACTTGTCACACAGAGAAGCTGATTAAATAACAATAACATAATAGAAATGTCTTTATGTTTCATATAGGGACCAGCTAGTAGGCATTATTAGTACCAAATACAAGAGATCATTTGAAAATCTAAATGCCCACACTAGAAACCATTGTGGATAATATAAAATAATAAAATGTATATTTGATCTTCAGAGAACCTATATAAGTTCAACCTAATGCAAGATGATTGTCAAAATATCACTGTTACTCAAGCTACAAGTAAGAGGAGGGTAATAAAGGGAATTCTGTGGTCCAATAAGTTTTAGAATCATCTGGGTAATTCACCTGATACATGCTATTTTATTAAAAATCTTCACAGATACTTCAATATGCCTAAGTTTGCTTTCAAGCTCCAAGATAGAGACATGAGATATAGTGTTTTAAAAACTTATTTGACTAAGAAATGATATTTCTAAAAATAGCTTATAGGACAATTACATTGAAAAAGCATGTTTCAGAAAAATCTGGCCTAATTTCAATTAACCTTATGTGTGTGTTTTTCAAAGCCCTGCAAATCTTGAGTTCCTTTTATCCAAAAATAAAATAAATGTGCCCCAAAGGAAATGCTTTATTATATTCACAGGTCTTTCAAAGTTTTGATGCTAATTAAAACATTTATTTGATAAGAAGTAACCAGAGGAGCTCAAGATATATGGAGAAAAGTGTATAGAATATTCATAAGAGACCAGGCTTTGTCCTTGGTTAGTGCTCAGAGGAGGTAAGGTATTAAATAATGGTATCTTCTTCCCACATTTCCTAAGTGAAACATGCTTCATACCCGTTAGGATGATTTGTCATAGTGTTGTGTTGTGTGTGTTACTGATATAGATGGGTCATGTGTGTGTGTGTGTGTGTGTGTGTGTGTGTGTGTGTGGTGTGTGCTGTGATACGTTTTTGAACCTTTGATGAATCTAAAGAGTGAGTCCCACAAAAAAAGATTAGCTGTTATAAAATTTTTTCCATATAACAGCCACTTGTATATGGTTATGCTTTCTGTATAACATATAACTTTGTTTGCCTCTAAGAGAGAAGAGCTTCAAAAATAAAAAAGTATTTAAATCGCTTCATCTAGCTCCTTTTCAAATCAATATTTGCATTCTACAGTTGAGCTGATCACTTACCTATGACATATAACTCAATAAATATTTATTCACTCCCTAATATGGTTAGGCAATAGGCTAAGTGCTAAGGAATCTTCTATTACCACTGCCCATTTATCAAGGAGCTCAAAAAATTGGAGCACAATTTACTTCCTAATGCAGAGATAGTTTGAATTTAGTATCTTCAATTAAGAGGCCTAAACAACTGTGAAAAAAGCTACTGCTGCAAAAGCACTTAGGTTACTGAGGGTTCTTTGCTTGATCAAGAGAAATTAAGGCATTTATTTGCCCTTAACCACCTGGAGAGCAATATATCAGAAGTGTAATTACCAAATAGATAGAGACTTTTGGTTTTTTTTCCAGGTGAACAACAATAAATGAATGTCAATTTCAGCACAAGGCTTAGGGATTAAATATAAAGAGCAGCTTACAAACATTTCAGCCACTGAAGGACATATGTATGTCACACCAGAATTTCAGCTACAGGGTGGGGGCTCAGTGATGATTCTGGGGATAAAGGTAAGACCATGTGAGAGATGAGGGTGTGAGTGGAGATGGGAATAGGTTAAGGTAGATCAAATTGCAAATGAGTAAAAGTGAAAGCAAATGAAAGTAAAGAGTGAAATGAGGGTTCAATTCTAATAAAAGTGCATCAGTAAAGGAATGGAGTTTAATGATATTTAAGAATGTGTTATAAGGATCTGGGACAAAGACCCTTGCAGTACTAATACACAGTACTTTCCATGTGAAATCTGCTATTCTAAATTTTCTATATTAAATAATATTTTACATATTTATGCATATATTAAAATGTGTGCATAACACACATATGTATGTATATTTATAACACAAGGAACTGAATTGTGGTGAGGTTAAGTCACTTCTCAGAGTCTTCGAGCTAAAGACAAAGGTAAGGATTCAATCTAAGCAATCTGGACACAGCATCTGGACCTTCATTAAATGATGTACTATTTCTCTTAATATAACCCCTGTGGTGTGGGTTCAGATTATTGTACAAAAAAACCCCGAGCCCATAGGCAGAGCCGAGAATAAGTGGACAAATTAAGCCATTTCCTAAGGATTAGCTAAGAAATTACAGATTGTTTGATTATGTATTTGTTTTAATTTTAAATCAATATAGAAATAGCCCTGTACCTGTAGGAAAAAGTAGCCTAGATACAGAAAGTGTCTTTAAGGAGGTTTGCTTGAATTTTATGCTGCCAATTGTAAAGGAAGACTACTAATTGATGATGGACTATGGCCAAGAGTTGCCACAGAGGATTCCTTGAAAGAACACACAGCACTCTCCTTCATGCTGTTATTGCCTAATGGCCCCTCAATCAGATCAAGAAAGGGCGGGATATGGTCAGCCTTCTCAACTGCTCTCACTTCCTCAGCACATGTCAACTATAAATCTCTGGGAAGGATTTGGACTACTTTCATATATTCCCTTTCCTACTTCCTCATGATTGCAGAAACAGATGGTCTTTATATTACTATCTTGTAAAATGACTAATAAACAAATGATAAGGAAGTTAAGAACATGTACAAACCTTACTGTAGCAGCAGAATCAGAAACAGAACACTGAATTTATAGATCATCCATGTCTTACCCAAGAGATGGATAACACATTTTTGCTAGAACTATGTTATTTTTATTATTCAGGAGCTTAATATGAAACACAGTGTCAACCACTACATTTTGTATATCATTAGTAAAGTTTCAGAAGAAGGCATGAAAGGACATGTATTGAGTTCCTATTATTTACAAGAATATAATAAACTTTTAGAAGTAAGTCAAACAGTTTTTAAATCTACATAAGTGAAAAAAAATCAGATTGATGAAAATGGAAAAAGACATTTGGTTCTATATTTCTAATGTTTGGAAAGTCTAAAGTTAAGAGTTTATAATAAAATGTCATATATATAGATATATATCTATATATACTATAACTTTAGTTTGTAGTTTCATCTCTACAGAAAACAAACTCAGGATGAAAGTGCGCAAAAATCACATTGATAATTATGTGGTGTGTCAACCTCAGTCTCCTTTGAAAAAATATTCAAGAAAAAATATCTTTAAAAATTTCAAAATGGCTATAATTAGAGTCAGTGAGACTACCAACATTTTATGTTGGCGAGTATCTTAATTATATTGCATGATTCTTTTATGTGTGAGAGAAATACACAATTTAATCCCCCCTGAATTAAAGGTATCAAAAATAAATGACTTTAACTTGGTAGAATGCACTCCTAGAACGGTTTACAGAGAATAGTAGTGAGATGTGACTCGTTGCCCCTCTACTAAGCTGCTGGGAACTGTATGGGCAAGTTATTTCATTAATTTGCACCTCAGTCCTTCACCAATGCAATGGAGAAAATAATAAACAACAGAGCAATATGGTATTGTACACTTCAAAACATCTTAAGTATTTTTACCACAAACAACAACAACTAACAATAACAAAAAAAAACACCACAAAATAATTTTGGAGGTGATGGATATGTTTAATGCTTTGATTATGGTGATAGTATCTCAGCTGTATTTGTATGGCCAAACTTATCAACTTGTTATTCATTAAATGTATGCAATGTTTTGTATGAATTGTACCTCAATATAGCTTTTAAAAAGAGAGAAGAAAAAAATGAAGAATATCCCAACTTCATAGTATTGCTTCTTAGAAGGATAAAGTAAGGAAATGAATATAATAAATGCCCAATAAGGGTTACTGCTATTCTTTTGTTGCTGTTCTTAGCATTATTTGTGAATCGCTTACCAGTTTTATGTAATTTGTGGTTTAAAAATTAGAAAACACAAGTCCACATGAATTTAAAAACAAACAAACAAACAAACACCGTTCTGGGGAAAGTAAGTAACTTCCCCAAGGCTATTTTCCAGAGCCCATACACTTAATCCTTACATGGTAACTCCTTTCACTATGCAGTGAACTAGTGTTCCTAATAGGGACCTCCAGCTACTACAAGAAACTAAATGCTAAAATAAAAATAAAATAAATTGCAGTATTAGAGCACTGGGCTGGTGTTAAGTACACTTAGTTGCCTTTCTTTGGAAATAAGCAGGAAATTATTTTGAATGTAGCCCAAGTAGGTGGACTAAGATTGGCACTTGCTTACCTCCTGACTTAGCCACCCCAGCCCTCCCAGACGTATCTTTCCTGAAGACTTCTCTGAGTTCCCGATTGTAATTTCCGGTACCCGGTTTCCCTTAGGTCCTGGTTCCATACCAGGATAGACTATGTGATATTAACTGTTACCAGTTGACCTTTTAATAGTTGACTTTGAAATAGAAACAACACGGAGATATAAGCACCAATGGGGGTTTGAGGCTGAAATATATTGAATTGTGCTCTGAAATAGCACCTCTTAGAGACATACGTATTTTTTCTCAACCCTATAGCTCTAAAATTCTCTGACTATGCCTTGCTGAAAATCTATATTACTCCAAAATACAAACAAGCAAAAGGAAGAAAACAAAGAGTCACCCAAATTCTTCCCACATGGAGACAGTCATTGTTGACCTTTTGGTGCATTGCCTTCCAGATCCTTTAATATGAGATGCTCCTCTATCCTCTGAGGCATGACAGCTCTTCATACATTCAAATATAATTATTAGAGCTTAGCTCTATTTTTTTCCTCTAAGATAAATTTTAAAAACACACACACACACACACAAAAACATTGTTTCTGCCCTAGACACTTTGGCTCAGTGGATAGAGCATCAGCTGGCGGACTGAAGGGTCCCAGGTTCAATTCGGGTCAAGGACATGTACCACGGTTGCAAGCTCCATCCCTGGTCCTAGTTGGGGCCCCTGCGGGAGGCAACCAATCGCTGTGTCTCTCTCACATGTTTTTCTCTCTGTCTCTCCTCTTCCCTTCCACTCTCTCTCTAAAAAAAAAAAAAAAAAAAAAGGAAATATATCCTTAAAGATTAACAAATGAAACAACAAAACACTGTTTCTTCTTAACATTAAATAGAGTCATCTAAATATATTCTGATATCACTTGGCCAGTAAAAGGAATGAGAAAAGCTTTTTGTGTGAAAAAAAACTGTGGTGAAACAGAGTTTTGTATACCCAGCAGTCTATACTTAATTGAGCTTTGAGCCAGGACCTTGAAAATGAGGCACACTAAAATAGGCTAGGGTGTTGACATATATTTTAAATTGGGCTCTATGTAATTGTTTGATGAATAACTTCTGGGTAAAAGTGTGACCAAACTGGGGAGATTTCCACTTACATTACAGGGCAGTAAAATGAATTAGTTACATAAAATGATGTCAATGGAAGGAATTCCAGAAAAAAAAACCACTACAATAAGAATCACTAACAAATAAATAGTTTATCTTTCCTCATTTGCAAGATATAATAAATTACTGAATTATTTTTCTAATGAACACTATTAAATAAAAACAACTTGGAATAAAATAATGTAAGATGCTATGAAAGTCAAATTAGGGAGGCTCATTAAATCTGTACATTTTCCAAGGATATACAGTGTTGAATAATTCATTAACTGTTTAATACATTTACATAGCCTTAAAAACCATGCAAACTGTTTTTGTTACTAGGTTTCCTTTTTTATATTTTGAAAAAGGATTATATATATTTTTTCATCCATGAGATTCCAAAAATTTAAATACAAAATAATTAACACTGAATTCTTGCCAATTAAATCAGTAGAGGAAATTTAGCTGACACTATGCTCAGTACTCAAATTAAGAGACTGTCTCATTGCATTAAACAGAGTTCATTTATCACAGATAAGCTCTCAGCTTATTTATTGGATATGACAGTTAATGAGTAAGGAAAATGAATCCTCTCAGTATTGTAGACAACAGATGCACAGCTGTTTTGGTTCTAATTATCTGATCTAGAAGTTTTGAAGCAAATAGAGAGGATATAAACACTATGGTCCTTAAACTGAACCAGAATATAATAAAACCAGAATAGATTTCATTTAAATAGGTTGACTAGTCTTACCATCAAACTAAATAAAAAATATTTTTCAAGATATGTGCATAAACATATGTAAGCTATATTCAAACATGATTAAACATCATGAATACAGGGCAGCTTAAATAATAAAATAGATATAAATTGAAACAACTGGGTTATCTTGTGCTTTTATTTTACTTTTTTTAAATATATTTTATTGATTTTTTTACAGAGAGGAAGGGAGAGGGATAGAGAGTTGGAAACATCGATGAGAGAGAACCATCAATCAGCTGCCTCCTGCACACCCCCTACTGGGGATGTGCCCGCAACCAAGGTAGATGCCCTTGACTGGACTCGAACCTGGGACCCTGGAGTCCGCAGGCTGATGCTCTATCCACTGAGCCAAACCAGTTTGGGCATCTTGTGCTTTTAAAAACATGAAATATATCTATTCAGAAAGTCTTTCACCAATTTATTTTTAATATTTTTATTTATTCATTTGCTCATATAATTAATTGCTGTAATATGCCAGCCACTATGCTAAGTGCTATAAACATAACTATGAAGAATAGCACATCTCTTGCCTAAAATTTTCCCCTGTAATGTATTTTATAGAATATTTCTAAGAATTTTGTATATTAGTAGAGAAATATAAACTTGTAGATAGAACTTAGAATCTGTCAATCTACACTAATAAAAGACAAACATGCAAATTGACTGTACCTTCGCTGCACTGTAAGCCACGTCCACCAGCCAATTAGAGTGACTATATGCAAATTAACCCAACCAAGATGGCGGCTGGCAGCCATGGAGCTGGAGCAAGTAGGAGGCTTGGTTGCCCCAATGATGGAGGAAGCCAAGCTTCCTGCCTGCCACGGCCGGCTCTGAGCTCCACTCAAGGCAACAAAGTTTCAATTATAGAAGATAAGTAAACCCCAGATATCTGCTTTTAGCCGGCTGTGGCCACAGAGCTGAAGCGAGCAGGAGGCTTGGGTTGCCCCTGGCAATGGAGGAAGCCAAGCTTCCCACCCAGCCGGCTCTGAGCTCTACTCAAGGCTACAAAGTTTCAATTATAGAAGGTAAATAAATCCCAGAATAAAAGAAAAAAAGGAGAGGCTGGGAGCTTCCGTCGCTGGGGGGCTTGGCCAGCCTGCAAATGGCCCTCAGCCCCTCACCCAGACTGGCCCAGCACCCCAGTGGGGACCCCCCACCCTAAAGGGGGTGTGGCCAGCCTGCAAACAGCCATCAGCCCCTCACCTAGGCTGGCCAAACCTCCATGGGGCGAGGGTCCCCACTGTGGGGGGGTTGGCCAGCCTGAAAACAGCCATCAGCCCCTCACCCAGGCACCCCAGTGGGGACCCCCACCCTGAAGGGGGTGTTACCAGCCTGCAAACAGCCATCAGTCCCTCACCCAGGCTGGCCAGGCACCCCAGTGGGGACCCCCAACCTGAATGGGGTGTGACCAGCCTGCAAACACCCATTAGCCCCTCACCCAGGCAGGCCAGGCACCCCAGCGGGACCCCCACCCTGATCTGGGACACCCTTCAGGGCAAACCAGCTGGTCCCCACCCATGCACCAGGCCTCTATCCTATATAATAAACGGGTTATAGGCAAATTGACCCTAACAGCATAACGACTGGGAATGACTGGTCACTATGACACACACTAACCACCAGGGGGCAGATGCTCAATGTAGGAGCTGTCCCCTGGTGGTCAGTGCAGTCCCACAGGGGGAGCTCTGCTCAGCCACAAGCCTGGCTGATGGCTGCCAGCACAGCAGTGGTGGCAGGAGCCTCTCCTGCCTCCTCAGCAACACTAAGGATGTTAGACTACAGCTTAGGTCTGCTCCCTGCTGGTAAGTGGACATCCCCCAAGGGCTGTCGGGCTGCCAGAGTGGTCTGACTGCCAGCTTGGGTCCGATTCCCCAGGGAGTGGGCCTAAGCTAGCAGGTGGACATCCTCCGTGGGGTCCCAGACTGCAAGACAGCATAGGCTGGGTTGAGGGACCCCCCTGAGTGCACAAATTTTTGGGCACTGGGCCTCTAGTTAAACTATAAGTCTACTGACTGGCAGAGGAATGTTGCTTACATATTAGTGTCTTAAATAAATACTGTTCATGGATTTCTGATTTTAGCACGTTTTAGAGGTTATTTGGTGTGTTTTTAGAATGATGGCTTCTGCTAGCACTACTGTCTGGGAGAAAGCTATCCCTCCAGCCAGACAATTCAATTCCTCCTTGCATGTCCCTGGTATCTTTCCAGCTGCTGCCCCAATGCTAGAACTCAGAGCAAGTTCATATGCAGGCCCTTTAACAGGAATGTCTGGAACTCCAGCATACCTCCATCTCACTCAGGCATAATTCTGCTCTGCTGGTTTTCAAAGCCAGATGTTATGGGGACTTACCTTCCTGGCACTAGAACACTGGGCTGGAGAGCCTGATGTGGGGCTCAGACCCCTCATTCCTCAGGAGCCACCTCTAAAGTCAAGATATCCCTTCCTATTTTTCACCATCACATGTGGATGTGTGTCTCTACTCTTCCTACCAGTCTCAACGTGGCTTCTTCTGTATATCCTTATTTATAGGACTTCTGTTCAGCTTGATTTCAGGTGGTTCTAAATTATGGTTGTTCTGTAATTTAGTTGTAATTTTGATGTAGTCTGGTGGTTAAAAAATATATTCTCTCCTTTCCTTTTTACTAGAATTCTCATTTGCTATAGCTGCAGAGTTCTCAGATAAAGTTTCCCAATCTTCTTTGCAATTATGTGTGACTATGTGATATATTTCTGGCTGCTGGGAGTTTTTAGATGGGGTTTGAGAAAGCATGTTTAAAATGGGAACAGGGACTCAGCTGACAAGAAACAGATGTTTCTCTATCTAAAAACACACTCACACACACAAAGGACAAAACTAGATGCTAAAATTTAAGCAACACTTTTGACTATGAAACAACGGACACAGTAGTCAATGAGCACAGGTTTATAGAAATATCAAAGCCCCCGAATGCCTATTTTCACACTTCTCTTTCTGTGATTAAAAAATGAAATTTTTAACTTGTTTAAGGCACTCTTATTAACTTTGTTTATTCTTTTTAGCTAAATGCAATTGATAATACATTAGATTTATCTTCATGGTATTAAGTTCAATCAGAATTTAGTTCAAAACTATAAAAGCTTCAGTCATAAAATGAGTATATGAATACTTATTTTAATAAGTGAGAGAATCAAATAAGAACATAAAGGTAAAGGACTTCTTACAATTATTGCTACAGAATTTTCAGTTTGAGTCACAATAATTATTGTTATGAGCTATTTGAGAAGCAGTACCTTTCTTTATTTTAAATATTTTCACTTGATATTTTATACCTGAGAATTAAATCAGGCAACAAAATATTTAATTACTTGATTTTAATTTAAGTGTATGTTTTCTAATTCTTAACCCTAACACTATAAATAACAACTAATTATAGAGAATTATAAAGTTATTTTGCTGGACACATAAATCACTGCTTTTAAAGTTTATTTTTTCCAAACTTTTATCAGAATTTAGGCCTTTCTGTTTATCTCAAAATACTGAAAGAAAAAAAAAGCGCTTTAAAACTGGTAAGTTGAAAGAAACTATCATGAAAGTCCAAGAAAAAAATATGAGTTAATTTCAGTTTCCATGCCTTTTAAATGAATGCTTGGCTTTTTACAAGGCTTTTGGAAGGCACAAATAGTATAAATTTAGACAGTATCTGAATTACTTCAGATAAACAGAGCATTGAAGAGAATTACTGTAGTAAATTTATTAATGATTTCAAAAGACTCCTTTAAGGAAACAAATTAGTCAAAATGAAAAATATAAAAGCCCAAAGTGTTAATTTCAAATGTCACTATTTAAATTAAAATTCCTTCTGAGGAACCCTATTGCTCTCAGGATGAGTCAAAACATACCGCATATCTTTTTTTCACTATGTAACCCTTGCTTATCTCTCCAGATGTCACTATGTACACATTTTATAAAATCTGTATAAAAACATAACTTTATGTAGCACTTGAACCTTTCTTGTTGCCTCACTTCAACTGGCTTTTTCATAAGCCACTCCATTATTTAGTATGTACTCATGTCCTCTTATCTCTTAACTCACTCTTATCTCTGAGATCTCATTACAGGTATCTACATTTCTGTGAAATCTTCCTTAACTATAGGTTTGCTATTTAAAATAGAGGATGCCAAATTCAATTTGAGTTTCAGATAATATACATACTTCTTAGTATAAACATATGCATACTAAAACAACAAAGCTATCAACAACAATGTTGTTTATCTAAGATGCAAATTTCACTGGTTGTCCTACATCTTTTTGTTGTTACATCTGGTAACCTTCCTCTCTTTTGTACCATCGCTTACTAGGCTCCATCATCCCCCACTAGGGTTATATGTCCATCTTTAGTGATCCCCATAGGATGTTCTGCCTGGTGATCTGATCTGCTTCCCTTACTATACAATTATATTGAAGGCATTAATAGCCTCATCCCCTTTGTATCCACAGCACTTGCAGTGTAATTCACATGCAGTGGAAGCTTCACATTAATTCCCTACTTTAGTTTGAAGGTGTGCCATTTATCACACTAAATATCAACCTTTATTACCATGTATTAACACTCAGTTTTCTTTATTCTTCTTGAAGGAAAAAAATTTGGAGCTTTCCTCATGTATTTTTCAGGAGTAGAAAAACCCTGGACCTGTTAAATACTTTCTGGCCTCTTATTTTATCCTAGTTCACTGATAATCGGGATTTCATCTTTAGGACCTAAGAGCAGCTTGAAATTAAAAGTTTTTTTATTACTTGCTGGTAACTCAGCATGAAAAGAATGCTAGCTCATTTTAGAATAGACCTTCCTTATACCCATAGTGTCTATCCTGAAACTTATCTTCCCTAAGTAGGCAGAGAAAAAAACAAAGATCATGATCAAGTTTAATGCCTTCAAATCCCTTGTTTTGTATAAACTTTTATGCTAGTTTTTATTCACTTATGAAGAAAGAGGTCATTTCTGATAGCTAGCTTTACATGGACCATTCCTGCTTTCCATGTGACAATTCTTACTCTATTGCTCTCTACTTACAGTAGTCTTCCGGGATTTTATACTCTAGCACCAACAGCCTATAAATATGCTTAGAACAAATAATTTTCTGCCTCTTATCCAGAAATGGTTTTCTTGCAAAGAGATTAAGCTTACTGTGAAATATCATAAAATCTTAAAATTTTATATATTTTAGTTTAAGTTGTGGTAAACTATAACCTTCAGACTTTTTGTTTGTTAGTTTTTCTGCAATATTATTCCTCAACAATTTTATCCCTAGGCAATTATTATAAAGGCTACACACACCCGTTTGCCGTTAAGTATGCTATATGACTATGTTCCCATTTGTTAATGTAAAAAAAAAAAAAATTCAAACCTGTAAAGAATTTTTGTGAGTTATTTGAGCCAAACTGTCGACAACTGCCGAAACCGGTTTGGCTCAGTGGATAGAGCGTCAGCCTGTGGACTCAAGGGTCCCAGGTTCGATTCCGGTCAAGGGCATGTACCTGGGTTGCGGGCACATCCCCAGTAGGAGATGTGCAGGAGGCGACTGATCGATGTTTCTCTCTCATCGATGTTTCTAACTCTCTATCCCTCTCTCTTCCTCTCTGTAAAAAATCAATAAAATATATTTAAAAAAAAAAAAAAAAAAAAAAACAAAAACAAACTGTCGACAACTGCCAAGAAGCAAAATCTCAATGAATTGGGATAATGCTCCGGAGAGTGGCAGATTTTTAGCTTGTTTTTATAAATTACAATCAAAGGAGGAGACTTAAGTAGTTTACATGAAATCCATTGGTGATAATTAGGGAGGTGGGAGACAGCAAATCAGGGAAACCTCTGGGATTAGATAAAAAGTGAAATGATGGACACATGCTTCTTTTAAATAGGTGGATACTGGATAGTTAATAGTGGACAACTAACATGATAACTATAACAATGAGGGAATTTATGGTTTCTGCCCTGGTGCTATCTGTTGTGCCCTGAGGGGTCCTGGAAAAGGGAAGTTACAAGTTACCCAGACATTTCACAGGTATGGTATTTTAGATGCAGAAAGACAATAGGCTCAGTAAAGATCTAAGTTGATCTTTGTCAGGGAAAATACTGGCCTAGGAAATGACTACCTACTATAAACTGCTTTTAGTTAGATTTGTCAAACTTGACTTGAACTGTTTCCCTACCTTGCAGAATAACAGTAACTACTTCTAATTTAGTATTTTCATAACTGATGATCATTCTCTCAAAATCTTGTTGAGATCTTTCAAATTAAACTTGGCTTCTCAATAGATATACCAATTCACAGCATCCTTCTAAAGGAAGAATATGCTACATCAAGAGAAATAGAGAGCAGGCTTTTTCTGTTTGAAGTCTAAGAAACATCCCATAGTATGCTTCCTCCTGGCCCTGTTTCTCCAGGTTGAACCATCAGGATCTATACAAGACATCTTGGTTTTGGGAGAGCTCAAGCCAAGTTTGTCACACTAGTTAGGCCAGTTGTAAACCATTAGTAAAGAAATTGGCCCAGAGGGTCTCCACAGGGTTTCTGATCTTAAATAGTACATCTTAAATTTAAATGTCCTTATCCTGTTCTCTGCCAAGAGTCAAAAATTAGAAATCCAAATATCAAGAAATAAAGATAGAGCTTTTCTGGTCTAGATATAAATCAACTATCGCCACAACTTCACATGCCTGTTTCCTTTTATTAATGTTTAAAAACAAACAAAAAATAAAAACATGAATATAAAATAGAAACTTGGTCTTATAAATGGAAAAAGCAAAGTTAACGTGTTCATTTAAAATTTCACTGATCTATATCAGCCATTCAACTTGACATAACATTATTTAAAAATAAGTTCTCTTTTTTCCCCCCAACTGTGTAATTGATATTTTCTTTTGGTCAGTGTCCTGTATTTTAGTATTCCTTTAGCTGGCACAAATAAGAAAAAGTTTTTCTTTCATTATATTGCTATTAATATATTTTTGTCACATTTTTTTTCTCACATTTTAAACTTACAGCTTCCATGTGAGTGAATTCCAAAGAGATAATCTCACTGATTAGACATCAGTGTCTAATTAAGAAGGTTTTTCAGCTGCCTCTCAACTCAGTGCCTCTAGCCATGCTATCCATATGCCACTGACTTGCATAGCCCACAATTACACTCTGATAATTCTCAATAATGTTGAGATATTAATTAACCTAGCACCCATTTGCTCATTCATTCAGTGAGCCACGAATAACTGTTGTGCACTTATACTGGTATATCCTTTGGCAACTACAGTGCTAGGTGATGGAAAAACAAAAGCAATAGGGCTCCTGCTCTCATGCATTTATAGGCTGACAGAGAATACAGATAGAAAAACAGGAAATTACAAAACTTGTGGTGAATGCTACAGCAGATTTCCTAAAGGACTGAAGTGCACAGGAGGTACCTTAGGTGGGAAGTCAGGAGAAACTCTTTGAAGAAAATGTTAGCTAAAACATAAAGAAAAAAGAACAGTTAACTAGGAAAAAACAGGCTGGTGGGTTAGAGATATAAAACATTCCAGGCAGAAAAATCAGAAAGAGCTTAGTAGAAAGAGCTTAACAGAAATGCCATATGTCCTGAGAGAGACTGAGAAAATGAAAGAATGAGAATGAGAATGAGAATGAGAGAGAGAGAGAGAGAGAGAGAGAGAAAGAGAGAGAGAGAGAGAATAATAGATTGGTCATGTTTATGTAGAGTAAGCGCAGGAGGGAGGCTCTAATTGAAAAGGCTGGGATAGTGAGATAAAATAAAACCTTACAGGGCCTGGTAAGCAATGTTAATGGTAGAGAGGAACGTGACTGAAGTCAGAAGGGTTTGGTAAAGGCCCCTAATTTTCTTTGTTTCTACAAGTTGGCCAGAGGAGAATGGTTGATGTGACATAAACATGGTTCTCCACATTAGCGTTGTTTTCTGAGACTCTTAACTCTTCCTTTATCTTTCCCTAAACTTCACACTTTTTTTGGATGTGATGGTCATGTCTTCACCCTCATTGAAATCTTCCATTGAATTAACTGAATAAATGCATTTTCTCCTTCCTCTGACCATATTATAGAGGATTCTAAAATGGTTAAGACCTGTCCTCAAGAAGCTATCGAGTGGGAGGGGAAGATAAGTTTAAAATATATACAGCTCAAGAATATGTGTTCAAGATAACACAGAAGGGAGAAAACTAAAATTATACAGATTCAGAGGGGCAGGAAGAAATGTTCCTTAATTCGGTGTCAATGCCAAGGACTTTGGTTGGGAAGCTCTCTAGCCCACCATTTGGAAGTGAACAAAGCTCAGTTGGAGTGAGTGAGAGGCTGGAGTTGCTGTCCTCACATTCTTCATCTTCATCGCCACTGCTGGAGCCTGAGGACACACTGCCTTCTGCCTTTTCCCCATCTTCCTCATTTTCTTCGGATCCCCGCGCAGCCTCTGGTGACTCTGCCTCAGGAGCCTGCAGCCCCTGGGCCTGGGCAAGCCCTTCTTGCAGAGTGCCTGCTGATGGAGTCGCACATCTGTCCTGATGATCGTGGGCTCCGGGCCTCCATTCATGTCCATGTTCTTATGCTTCCCAGAGGTTCTCTCTCTGCAAGCAGCATACTCTTCAGGAGACAAACTCTTGACCTAGTGATCCAGGTCCACCTTGTACTTTCTGCAGCTCCTCAGCCTGCTTCTTATAATTCTCCCTCTGGCTCTACCGGATGTGCTGCCAGTGTCTGCTAATCTCCTCCATGTTTAATGTGTTGCAATACCAAACCAAACAAATGACTACTTGTTTTCTCATAGTTTTTATTCAAATACATAAATAATATGTGTATTTGAAAATATTTTCTTTAATTTTACAACTATATTTCACAAGGTATGTCTGACACTATATCACACATATTTTGAGAATGTTGGGAAGTAAAGCACTCTCGTAGAAATGAAAACTTCGCCTACCCAAATGATTTCAGTGTCCTGAAGTTGCAATTCTCAACTTAGCTTTGCATGTTCTCCCTGTTGGCACTTCAGGCTGGGTTCAGGAGCTAAAGCCCTGCCATCAGTACTTCAGCGCCACATTTACAAAGAAAAACAAACATTAACTTCAAGTCTTCTGAGCACTGAAGAACAAATATACGGTAAGTAAAACAGTTCTCTGTGTGGCCAGCACAAAAATCTTCCTTCTTCAGAACAGTAGAGAGAAATACTTTGAAGTATTTCAGTCCCAAGAGAGCTCGAGGACACTAAGGACTATGGCAGCTTTACTCATCTTATCTCATACAAAGACAAGTTGCCACTAAGAGCTATGGCCTGTTTCAACAACTGAAATGTAAGTGGGTTTTTTGCACTTAAAATGGAAAGGTGGGAGGAGTGTAGAGAAATTGATGTGGGCATGAATATGCTATTGCCCAACTCACAAATGATGTTTTCACTTATGTCTCTGGGTATCTGAAATAATGTACACTGAATGGTAAATAAACTTCCAAAAGAAATAAAAGGAAAGAGAAAACTGCCTTTTAACAGTCTTGTTCTATAAACATGCCTGGATTTATAGGGAGGGTCTGTATAAAAGCCCATATTTTTAAGTGATCTCTCAGGCTCTTATTAAAGATTTTGTATGACTAACTTGCTTCTTACAGGAATTTAAAAATTTAGAGGTTAACATCAGAAACTTAGACATAAATGAAAAAAGACAAACTTCCTATCTGATGATATATATACATAGTAAATTAAAACCAGGAAGGATCAGGGTCTTGTGACCAATATACTGAAAGGAAACCACAAAAGTTTCTGTGGTAAAAATGCAATTACCTATAGAATCCTATATAATAAAAGGCTAATATGCAAATCAACCTAACAGCAGAATGACTGGTCACTATGATGCTCAATGACCACAAGGGGGCAGATACTCAATGAAGGAGCTGCCTCCTGGTGGTCAGTGCATTCCCATAGGGGGAGCACCACTCACTCAGGAGCCCTGAGCTGGGCTCACAGCTGGCAAGTGCAGTGGTGGTGACAGGAACCTCTCCTGCCTCCGTGGCAGTGCTAAGGATGTCCAACTGACAGATGTCCCATGGGGAGAGGGCCTAAGCTGTCAGTCGGACATCCCCCAAGGGCTCCTGGACTGCTAGAGAGTGCAGGCTGGGCTGAAAGGACCCCCCCCCCCCCCACCAGTGCAGAATTTCCTGCACCAGGCCTCTAGTCTAAAATAACAAGTAATTTCAATAAATGATATTATGGTGGATTATAAGAAAAAATTTCAAATTATTATTAATATTCCTTTTCTCCAATTCAAGAGGGATAGATGGGTATATTTATATTCACACATGAAGCATTTAAAAATAAACTCAATATAAAATAATGGATTTTAGACATTGAACATGATGCAAAGAATGATCCCTGAGTGAGCAGAAACAAATGAGGCAAGCCTCGCAATTATTCAAATTTATTGCCTGGAGTAATTTCCAACCTGCATCAGAGGTAGAGGAGCTAGGTAGAGCCTAGTGGTCTTGCAGAGTTGAAGAAGGAGAGCTGGGTGTCTGAGGAAATCAAGTTGGCGAGAGTTTTCTGTGCAGAATACCACAGAAGAGAGGGCTACACAGAAAGAACTCCAGAATTTAGCAAAAAGGTCACCATAGAGCTCTTAGCTGAGAAATAGCATGTAAAAACAACAACAACAACAACAACAAAACACTTCATGATTCACAGGACATGCGGCAAAATGCTCAGAAAAGTTTGAGCTCAGTAGTATGGCAATAGCAAAACTATTTCTAAACTCATAACCACTCTGGTCTCATCTAACAGTTTTAAAAGCAAGCCTCCAACTGATCAAATATTTTCAGAATAACTTAGCTGTTATTGTTCATAACCTCAGAACAATATCAAGGGTGTTTATAGGACTATGAAAATATCTAACACTCCAAAAAACAAATTTCACAGCAGCTGGCATTGAACAAAAATGTATCTGCATACAAAAAAGCAGGTAGTCCATAAGGAGGTGAAAATTTTATCAATAGAAACAGACCCAGAAATGATACAGATAATAGAATTAATAATCAAGAACATGACGATAGTCATTATAACTATAGAACTATAGCTTTAACTATGTATAATTCAAGACAGTAAGAAAACATTGAACATGTTGAATATAAAATACAAAAAGTACAAATATATAATACTTTTTGTGAGAAATCAAATTTTTTGTAACCTTGATCTTCCCTTTTCCACCAGAATCACTTAAAATATACACAACTGCATATTTGAATTCAACAAGAAATATTTTTACCCTTGGATTCATCCTACCATGCCATCAAGTTGAAATGAGAGGTCAACATTTTTAGTTTATCATTTCATCAGTTCTATTTTTTCTTCGTAAGTCTTTCAACAAACGCATGTTTTAGCATGAACTTCACTCTTCTTTACAAGAATTCTCTTTATGTACAACACTATAAAGGTAGACACAATTTATTATTTTCAAAAGTTTCATCTTACTTTGAGCCTAAAAATCTCAATTTACCTTCTGGTACTGTGACAACTGCCATAGTCACTCATTCACACTTCAACTTTCCTTGACTTAAAGAGGGGAGAGACCCAAATTCAGCCGATCTCAATAGTTGTGTGACATTATCTGTCAAATAAGTCACTCCTAGAGTAAATTCAACTATAAAAATTATTTTGAATTTTCCTAAGTGTTTATATTTGTAGGAGCAATGCAGACACAGCCACATATTAATAATATAACCTTGGAGCTAGTCTTAGCATTCTATGTGAAAAGAGAAATTTGAGGAGAATCTTGCCCATAAAATTTAAGGTTGTTCTAAATATAACTCTTTGGCATCAAGTATTAAGTCAGAATAAAACTAAATGTGCAATCTTGAAAGTAGACCTTCCATGGACAATTGTATTCAAAAGCTCAGGGGCAATGATGTGATAAGAGACTTCAATTTATTGTTCAGTTTTCTCACTGGGTGAGAATAAAAAAAGATTTCTGAGTTGTAAGTATAAATGGATCCTTAGATTTATAGGGGACTGTCTATAAAGCAAAATAAGTATACAGTTGAAAATGCATATAGGACTAACCAATGGACACAGACACCAGGGGGGTGAGGGCATGAGTGTGGGGGGGTGGGGGGCAAAGGGGAGATAAGGACACACATACCTTAATCAATAAAGAAAAAAAATTAAGTGTATACTTGTAAAAGTCACATGGGGAGTGAAATAGTATTTGTCCTGCTCCAGAAAACAAAATTAGAATACATTTTTGAAAGCTATAGGAGGATTTGTTGTAGCTGATTAAAAACTCGCTATTTTAGCCCTAGCTGGTTTGGCTCAGTGGATAGAGTGTTGGCCTGTGGACTGAAGGGCCCTGGGTTTGATTCTGGCTAAGGGCACTTGCCTGGGTTGTGGGCTTGGTCCCCACTGGGAGGCGTGCAGGAGGCAGCTGGTCAATGATACTCTCTCATCATTGATGTTTCTATCTCTCTCTCCCTCTCCCTCTCCCTCTCCCTTCCTCTTTGAAGTCAATAAAAATATATTTTTTTAAAAAAGACAATGTTAAAAAAACACACAAAACTCACTATTGTAGAATTCTCCAGAATTTTAAGATCAGGCTTAGCGGGTGTTTGGGTTCCATACATGGGACTCAATAATGAGGAGAAGTTGGTCAAATATGAATTCAAACAGTTTTGTGTCTAAACACTTTGCTTTAATGAAGTAGTTTTCACTACTTATGTTTTTTAAGAAGTAAAATTACTTCTCTAATAATTCTATTAATCTAATTCCAAAAGAATATGAATAATGGATTTTTTCGCTCATGGTAAAATGTTTTATAATAACAGAAAATGAAATCCAGAAGTATTCTTCAAAGAAACAACCAAAGAATTTAGATTGATATTTTTAAAACAGAATATATACAGCTTCTATATTTAAATATGTCCTCCTGAGTGATTTTTATAGGAATTATTAACCATATCGAGTCAGTGTAATGAGATTGATATATTGCACATCAAAGCAATAAAATTGATTCATAGGTATTCATAAACCTTAAATCATTGAAGATTTCATATAATAGTTTGAATATTAAAAAAATCACACAGACACAATTTTGGAAGTTCAGTCATTCAGAACAGTAATTCATATGATTTTCTAAACCAGCACTTACACTTCACCTCCTAATATCTCTTCTCTGAGCAGCTGCAATTTTGTTCTCTTATATTATTCCGAATTTGCCAACTAATGAACACCAAACTGTCAGTTAGTTATGATAGCCAAAAAATGTAAAGTCCTATAATTGGTCTAATTCAAAGACTTTTACTTTAATAAAAGATGGAAAAGCCTCACAGAAATACTGCTACTTCTGTTGTGTCTATGCCTGTGTCTATTTTCCAAATAAAATGTGAGCCACGTTAGCACACTTCCAACTAGACTTAGGGTGATCCTCAAGGGCGGGGACATATGTTACCAGAAGGCATGGTCAACTAGACACAATTCCAATTGAGAATAAAACAAAAGTATACGTAGTCTTTTGCAAATATTTTCATAGTCTGGAGTGGTTTCCAGCAGGTTTTTTGTTTGTTTGTTTGTTGTTTTCCTTTGGCAGAGTAATCTACCACCTTCCTGTGTTACTTAAAAAATAAAGCAAGTCAAATGAGGTTTTTTGGTTCTTCTTAATTAGTTCTTGGACAACTGTTTTACATCCATCTAGTATGTCATATCTCTCATATAAATGAAGACATGGGGGAAAATGGTCTTAATAAATGTAATAAATTTACTGTTAACTTGCTTAGTATTCTTTTAGGTGTTCCAGATATTAAAGTAGTTTTTATATAATTTCTCTTTCATTGAAATATTCATATGAAATAAATTTTAATTGTAAAATTATTATAGAATTTAAACATGAAGGTTTCATAATACATTTATGATTTGTCTTCTCAAAAGTTGTATCATTTAGCACTCGACCTTGAGTTCTTCTGTGTATGTAAGAGTTCCCTTGTGACCATTTACTGGTCAGCACTAATTTGCTTTTTCACTTTCAAGTTTTTTACATGAGAAAAGCTAGTACTACTGCTTTTATTTGTATTTCATGCATTATGAGGAGGGTTAAGAATATTTTAATAGATGTAATTTATTTTTGTCATCTTTTATGATTTTTCTATTCATATCCTTGACCAATTCTTCCATAAGAACATAGAAATAATTTTAATCATTTTAATGCATGATGCAAATGTGCAAGATCTTTTGCTACATTTTATAGAAAAATTCTGAAGTGATGAACAACAAAAACTATACTAACATATTTGTGATAAGTACAAATAATTAATTTGAGGAAAACAAACACACAGATATCTCAATATGATTTACTTTATCTAACACAGCTGGTTTATTTAAAAATGAAACTAGGCAGCAAAAGAAAGTTTCAAAATGTAAACTGAAAAATGAGGTAGATTCTACCTATATAAGGAAGGAAGCTTGATAGTTGGTTTTTGCCTTAGAAAACATGCTGACCCAATGAGGAGAGAAGCAGCCCTTAAGAAAAAAGTCTCTTTATTTTTAGTACCCACTCTCTCCTTACCAATATAAACATATCTGTAATTTCAATATATATGTTCAATTTAAACAAAATATATCCCTAAGAAAATAACCATCTTGGGACTAAGCCATTGTAAGAGTGCTCTCAATACGTGTATAATCACATTCCAAGAAAATAAATAAAACATTCAATTACAAAGTTATGTTAGAGAGATTTTAACATACATATGCAAAAATATTTTTTCAGAAAAAATGTTTTTACCTTAGAAAGTAAGCTTCTACTTAATTTGTCAATACCATTTATTAATGATCCTATCTAATAAAGAGGGAATATGTTAATTGACCCTCACACAGTCACAAAAATGGTGGCACCAAAGCCAATAAGGAGGGACTATGCTAATTGACTGCCCTGCCATCAAAGATGGCAGCACCCATAGTCAATAAGGAGGGAATATGCTAATTGACTGTCACACCCTCAAAGATGGTGATGTCCACAGCCAATAAGGAGGAAATATGCTAATTAATTGCCACGCCCTCAAAGGTGGCAGTGCCCACAGTCACAAGATGGTGACACCCAGTCCCCTCAGCCCTGTTGGGGTGGCAATCACGCAGCAAGGCCAGGCCCACTCCCAGGCGGGCCTGGCCTTGCTGCATGCCTGCCTCCGGAGTTCCCCAGTCCCCTCAACCCCCAGTTGCCCAGGACCGGCCCAAGGCACAGGCAAGCCTCGGATGGCGGCTGCCCAGCTTCCCAGGGCCACCCGAGGTGCAGATAACCAGGCCGGCTGAGGCTTGCCTGCCGACAGTGGCAGCAGCAGAGGGGTGATGGGGGCGTCGCCTTCCTGTGATCGCCGGGTCACCTCCCTCCCATGAGGGCTCCAGGACTGAGAGAGGGGGCAGGCTGGACTGATGGACCACCCCCTCCAGTGCATTAATTTTCATGCACTGGGCCTCTAGTCTATACATATAAAAACGCAGTGACCATAACGGCCATAATGACCAGTCGCTATGACACCCACTGAGGTCAGCAATCTGGCCCAATAAGGGAGTGTGGCCAGCCGGCCAACCTCACAGCCTCTCCCCCCCCGCCTGCCTGCCCCTGATCTGACTCTCCCACCCCAACCTCCAATCAAGAGTGGGACGGTGGCAAACGTCCCCTCCCCTCCCCGTGGCCAGCTGCACCCCTGATCAGCCTGCCCCACCCTGATAGGCCCACAGCCCCTCCCCCTAGCCAGCCCTGACCCTGATTGCACCCCACCTCAATAGGGGGCTGGGCCAGCCAACATCCCACAGCTCCTCCCCTGGGTGGCCCTGCCCCTGATCTCCCCCAATAGGGGGCAGGGCTGGCCAGCCAATCTGCTGACGCCCCTCCCCCACCTAGCCCCACTCCATATTGGGTCCCCACCCCTATCAGGGCAGGCCAGCTGGCCAACCATCCATGGCCCCTCCCCCAGGCTGCTGACCCCCAATCGGCAACCCCCACCCCATTCAGGGGTGGGGCTGGCCATCCCTCCACCCACAGGCCCTCCCCATGGCTGGCCCCACCCTTAATCAGCTCCCCAACCCCAATCAGTAGTGGGGCCCACCACCCAATCGCCCGCAGACCCTTCCGCTAGCCAGCCCACCTCCCGCCATCTTCTCCTCCCAACAGGCCCAGCCCTGATCCACCCCAATTGGGGCCAGGTCAGCCGGACTCCACCCATGCACAAATTCATGCACTGGACACCTCTAGTATAATTTTAAGGCCAACAATTTGATTGTATCTAAACAGGTAGCACAGAAAAGTCAACACATTGACTTGCTTCATAGAGCTTAGTACAAACAAATCAAAGAGCCAAGGTCACTCTTTATGTGATTTGTGGTGGGAAATGTCTAATGGGAAGTTTAGAAATTCAATTGATCAGACTTCTAATGGTCTGCATTACCAAGGGTCAACCAAAGAAAGAGTCACATCCATATTTTAACTCTTTCCTGATGACATTACCTAACATGTGGCTCAACACTAACTAAAGATGGTCCTACAAAATAAGTTTTACAATTTAATGCCATAAAAACATCCTTTCTCTGTAGAAATCAATAGGCCAATTTTTATAATTATATCAAATGATTTATATTAGCTTATTATTTCTGTCCAAAATTTTTCTAAAACAAAAATATTGAATTACTTTACTTTTCAAGAATATTTGTCTCTCCTTTTTATGACCCTTATGTTCTATTGCTATTTTTTAAAATATAAATATGATTCATGTATGTTTCTATATATGTGTGTATCTATTTAATTTGTATATTAAATGAAACCTGAGTAATTTAAAAGAAACAAAAATAATAAGGGTAAATACATATAAAACAATAGGGCAAAAGACCAATGTATGTGTGTGTATGTGTGTGTGTGTGTGTGTTTGAGTGCTCAGAAATCAAAACAGAAAAAGCCAAACTAAGACTCAAGATATTAATATTTAATATTCACTGAATTTTCCACATTAAAATAACTCTGGATTTAAAAACTTAGATCATATAGCATCACAGTTTAATGAAAGTAATTATAAATTTTACTAATAAGAAAATAACAATTTTAGATGTATGAGAATTAGAATGATATAATTTGAGAGGTTCCTGTCTTTGTAGGGTGCATAATTTTTAAGCACTATTTTATGAACTATATTCAGCAAACTTTATCTATCTATCTATCTATCTATCTATGCCTTTGTTTTTTTCCTTTACTACAGAAATCACCAACTATAATATAAAATATATAATTTTAAGAGCAAGATACAGTACAAAGAAATAAAAACACTTTTTGAACCACCCTACAGAGAAGGAGCATTGCTTGGACAGTGAAGAATGGGAAGGGATGACCTTGCGGGTAATTGCAGCTGCCCTTATTCTGTATGAGCTTATTAATCTTTATGGGTCCTTCAAATTCTACATTTATTTAAGATAATTTAGGAAATGACATCATCATAATTGCCTCTTTCAAAATCAAGCGTGAGTTTGATTTAGCAAGACTTTTGGACTCTTTCCCTGAAAAAAAGTTATTATTCATTGGCAACTTCACATAAAAATCTTGAAAGCTAAGAGATCATTTTTATAAATTTAGCAAAGACAAGGGAAGGATTGTGTACTCAAGGTAAAATTTGTTTGAAAATTATCATAATTATGTGACTAGGACTAAAACTAGAAGTACAACTGAAAAGCCCCATGAGTTTCTTGTTCAAAATAGACATGGAAGCATGCAACAGACTGAGGATCTTTAGAGGGAGGAGAGATCAATCAAACTACTTACACGCATATATGCATAACCCATGGACACAGACAACAGTGGGGTGATGGAAGGCCTAGGGAGGGGACTGGAGTGGGGATGGAGGATTAATGGGGAAAAGGGGGACATTTGTAATACTTTAAACAATAAAGATAAAATTTAAAAAGAAAAATAACATAAAATACAAAAGTATATAATCATAGGACTCTACTTACTGCACTTACCATCTTTCCAATCTACACTAATAACAGAGAAACATGGTAATTAGCGTACGACCGCTACCCTTCCCATTGGCTAATCAGCATATCCTTATGCAAATTAACTGTCAGCCAAGATGGCGGCCGGCAGCCATGCACTGAAGCGAGCAGGGAGGCTTGCTTGCTCCAGTGATGGTGAACTCCAACGTTCCCCGCCTGCCGCTGCCGGCCTCTCAGCTGCAACTCTAAGCAACTATGTATTATGTTGCAAATAAGAAGCTAAACAAAACCCCAGAAACCGGCTTTCATTCAGCCAGGCTTCAGCCAGCTGGACCACAACATTGTATCGATGTTTTCAGCAGCAAGACCTCAGAGCTAAAGCTGGCCCAGAATAAAAAAAAAAAGAAAGAAAAAAAAGGAGCGGTTGGGAGCTTCAGTCACCCGCTTCCGGAAAACAGCCCTCAGCCCCTCAGCCAGACTGGCCAGGCACCCCAGTGGGGACCCCCACCCTGATCCAGGACACCCTTCAGGGCAAACCAGCCAGCCCCTACCCATGCACCAGGCCTCTATCCTATATAATAAAAGGGTAATATGCCTCCAGGCACCGGGATCAGCGGAGCAGCGAGGCTCCCGGCACCGGGATCAGCGTGACAGGGGGCAGCACCCAAACCCCCTGATCAGCCCTGCTCTGTGCCTGATAGGGGGGAGCTCCCCAATCCCCTGATCGCCCTGCGGCTCTGTATGTGACAGGGGGTGGGGCCACAACCTCTCTATCTACCCTGCTCTGTCCGTGACAGGGGAAGGCACCCCAACCCCCTGATCAGCCCTGCTCTGTGCCTGATAGGGGGGAGCTCCTTAAACCCCTGATTGCCCTGCGGCTCTGTGTTTGATAGGGTGCGGCGCACCAACCCCCTGATTGGCCCTGCTCTGTGTGTGACAGGGTAGAGCCATAACCTCCCCATTGGCCCTGCCCTGAGTGTGACAGGGTGCAGCGCCCCAACCCCATGATCTGCCCTGCTCTGTGTGTGACAGGGGGCGGTGCCCCAGCTCCCCTATTGGCCCTACTCTGTGAGTGACAGGGGGGAGCTCCCCAACCCCCAGATGGGCCCTGCTCTGTGCATGACAGGAAGGAGCTCACCAACCCCCCCGATCGACCCTGCTCTGTGTGTGACAGGGTACGGAGCCCCAACGCCCCTGATGGGCCCTGCTCTGTGAGTGACAGGGGGCAGCACCCCAACCCCCTGATTGGCCTTGCTCTGTGCGTGACAGGGGGTTGCGCCGCAACCTCCCCATCGACCCAGCCTTGAGTGTGACAGGGGGCGGTGCCCCAACCCCCCAATCGGCCCTACCCTGAGCGTGACTGAGGGTGGCATCGCAACCTCCCAATCCGCCCTGCTCTGAGCCTGACCAGGGGCTGCACCTAGGGACTGGGCGTGCCCTCTGCCACCCGGGAGCAGGCCTAAGCCAGCAGGTCATTATCTCCTGAGGGGTCCCAGACTGCGAGAGGGCACAGGCCGGGCTGGGGGACCCCCCTTGGCCCCCCCCCCCCCCGAGTGCACAAATTTTTGTGCACCGGGCCTCTAGTTTATTATATAAACACCAAAAGACACAACATCTTAGAAACAGGAAGAATGTTTAGAGGTCACCTGAGAATTCAGAAAATCTGTTCTCTCAAATATATCCAATTGACCCAGGTAGGGCATTGAGCATCCTAAGACTTAGACCCTGTCCTCAAAGACTTTCTGCCTAATTTAGGAGCTTCCACTTACTCCATCTGAGATTTCCTTATAGATAAAATTAACCTTATCTGCATCTATATTTATAACTTTAGATCATAAGATTAGATACATATATCTGATTATTGTTTCTTTCAAAAAACTGGTAAAGCACTAAAAATTGGCATAAATACATGATAAAGAGTTATTTTCTAAAATTAAGTTCAGAACACATATTAATAAGTTCAGATTTTCTGACATAAGATGACATATATCACAATATCATGATACAATATTTGACACAGTTAAAGACAGGTGAACTGACAATGATGGAATGTCTTTGATGGCATCAGGGAGAGCAAGGTGGTGCTACAGCTTTCTCCCAGTGCATACTCTTCCATGTCAGACTGTTCCAGAAATATCTTAAACATTTTATTAAAACCAGGTATTTTCATCCATCACTATTCAAAAACAAAACAAAACACTGGAGTACTAGCTACTCAACACAGGTTATTATGTGAAATCTAATTTGCTTCTATTTTCCCCTTAAAAATAATACAAAACAATATTATATTGCCAGCTTTTCAGTAGGCAGAGATGATAGATTAGTGGCAAAGGGGAAATGTACATTCCTAACAACATTTTAAATATTCTTTTCCAGAAAAGTTAACAAAATAAACAATCTCACTGGAATATTAACATCTCCTAAATATAGGAAGAATACATTACTATAGTCTGACTATAGCTTCAGAATAGGTATAAAACTAATCACAAATGAATGAATGCATATAGAGTCATATGAAGTGAGTGTTGAAGCCTTATTTTGCAAACAGAGATAGGCAAAACCAGTTCTAATTACCGGGAGAGTATTTCAGAGATGCCAAGTTAGAACTGGTTCTAACATCAGTGTTTCTGCTTGATATTGAAGTTAGATTAAGGGACAGCAAAAGAGAACAAATAACATATAGCATTTCCTTACAATAGTATCAGAGGGCCCAGGAGAGAGACTCCTACAGTGACTTCTATTGGGAGGCCTCTACCTGACCATCGCCTCACAGAATTTGCTTGATGGAAAAAATCACCAAAATTTTGTAGTATGTCACTCCTTCCCTGTGATATCTCTACCCTTAGTAAATCATTTAAAACTGAACAATACAAAAGAACCAACAGGAGAACCACAGCATAAAAGAACAAAATGGTTCATCAGAACAAAACACACACATCTTGTCATGCACCCCACGGGTACTTTTTTAAACTGAGAACTAAGGAACACTTCATTTTACTTTTTCTTTTAACATCTCAACTCTTTCCTTTTGAAGTAAACTACTGGCTGTCTTGTAACCTTAATACCTTGTAGTCTTGTAGTCTTAATACCTCTACAAAATGACGTTATTTAAAAAGTACAGAAATCCCATGCTGCATCTATTAAACAATACATGTTTACTTACTTTGACCACAATTATTTGTGCATACCTTAAATGAGTTTCTATATTGGTTATATTATCCATGTCATTAAATTGCATTTTAGAGTTTAGCTGCCGTTTTCTGAGGGGAAGAGCCAATTGTCAAGATTAAATAATTTTCTTTATATCTGTGGCATTTGCCAGTTTAAACATCAAAATGCTGGGCTTTTGCTAAAGGTTGAATATTGAGCTTTCCTTCAGGGTAACAAAGAAAATTTCATTGGGAGCCCTAATACATGCTCACTATGGAGAAAATTCTGGACCAATCAGGACACTAATGGTTCAGCTACTAAAGTGGCTAAGGAAAGGGTGGGGATGGACAAACCCAGAAAATTATGTAAAATTTCATACTTAAAGTAAGAGATTTTATCACTGTAGTAAGAATATTATTTTATAATGACTATAATTTTTCTAATTGTGGTTAACACCTTTCTTTAAAACAATGTGAAGTTTTGAAATGAAAAATAGCAAATATTAAGTAATATGTGTTTTTGAATAAAGAATCTCAACTTCTCATTCCATAAATTTGAAAAGAATTAAACACAAGCTAATCGTGAATATTGTTTTTTTAATTTTTATTTTCTTTATTGATTAAGGTATTACATATGTGTCCTTATCCCCCCGTTTCCCTGCTTAACCCCCCCCCCCCCTCGCTTATGCCCTCACTCCCCTGGTGTCTGTGTCCATTGATTATACTTATATGCATGCATACAAGTTCTTTGGTTGATCTCTCCCCCTTACCTCCACACTCCCCTATCTTCCCTCTGAGATTTGATGGTCTGATCAATGCTTCTCTGTCTCTGGATCCATTCATCAGTTTATGTTGTTCATTAAAGTCCACAACTGAGTGAGATCATGTGATATGTATCTTTCTCCAACTGACTTATTTCACTTAGCATAATGTTCTCCAGGTCCATCCATGCTGTTGCAAATGGTAGGAGTCCCTTCCTTTTTACAGCAGCATAGTATTCCATTGTGTAGATGTACAACCATTTTTCAATCCACTGATCTGCTGATGGCTACTTAGGCTGTTTCCAAATCTTAGGCATTGTGAACTGTGCAGCTATGAACATAGGGGTGCATATATCCTTTCTGATTGGTGTTTCTAGTTTCTTGCAATATATTCCTAGAAGTGGGATCACTGGGTCAAATGGGAGTTCCATTTTTAGTTTTTTGACGAAACTCCATACTGTTTTCCACAGTGGCTGTACCAGTCTTCATTCCCACCAGCAGTGCATGAGGGTTCCTTTTTCTCCACATCCTCGCCAGCACTTGTAATTTGTTGATTTGTTGATGACAGCCATTCTGACAGGTGTGAGATGGTACCTCACTGTCATTTTGATTTGCATCTCTCCGATGATTAGTGACTTTGAGAGCATGATTTTATATGTCTCTTCTACATGTCCTCTTTTGAAAAGTATCTATTTAGGTCTGTTGCCCATTTTTTGATTGGGTTATCTTCCTTTTATTAAGTTGTGTGAGTTCCCTGTAAATGTTGGAGGTTAAGCCCTTATTGGAGATAACATTGGCAAATATGTTCTCCCATGCAGTGGGCTTTCTTATTGTTTTGTTGATGGTTTCTTTTGCTGTGGATATTGTTTTACACAGATTTTCAGTTAAAAGTCTTGAGCTTGAACACCTCCTGTTTGGTAACCACTGATGAACTAAGCAGTTTTTACCAGAAAAAAATGAACTTGCCATTACTGTCACAGCCATTCTTGTAAATGGTTCTTTATCATTAACTATTACACAATGTAACTAGCCTGCTTATAAGTTACCTGCATACTAGGGGTCTTGAAGGAAAAGGAATAGAAAAACAAGAGAAAAGAAGTAGAGAAAAGGAGTAGGAGGGACAGAGAGAAGAAGTAAAAGAGGAGGAAGAGGAAGGGAAGAGGAAGAAAAGAGTGGCCTTCTATTAGAGCTGATCCCAGAGATGTGGTGAAGGAATATGACCTGTCCACAAAATACAAAAGATAGTGCAAGGGCTGATACCAAATTCAAGTTGCTTGATTCCACATCCATACCAAGGGTCATCTTGATCTCGCCCTTCGGTGAGGATTTCCAATTCAAAGATACACACACACCGCCTACTGTGATACACAGTTATGACAAACACGAAATAGGAGGGAACATGAAATAGGTTGGTAGAAATTGTTCCCTATGTGATGATTACGGCATTTCTCTATTTTTTAAATGTGTACCTCTTCGCATGAAATAATTACAGCCTTGTTAAAAAATCACTTTTGCTCAAATTTGTTTTTAACATTTTATAACAAAAAAAGGCTAAGGCTCTAAAAACTGATGAAGCATAAACTTAGCAACAAAAAAGTTATCGATCGGGGGCTGTTAAGGGGTAAGCATAAATTTGTTTTTAGTAACATTAGGCGCAAAATGGCTAGAGTTACAACTTCTGATTTTTTTTTAAAGTCCACGTGAGTCATATTTATGCACTCTTCTTAGTCAGGAAGGTCAGAAATCCTCTCGAGAAACCTCAGATCTCCTATCTAGAAAAATGTATACATATAAAATCTTTGAAATCGCAAACAATTTCAAAGGGCTCATACCAGCCGCCTTATAAGATTTAGATCCTGAGGTACTGGTTAAGGACCTCTCGGTCTTACCTTAGCGCCTCTGCTCATCAACTCTAAGGGTAAGTGTGAGGTTCAAGGTGCACTATGTGACCTATGATGGAATCAGTATGAGAGGATCTCAGTAGAAAGGATGTGTTTCTGACCGTCAGTGGCCATTTTGCTATTTGTTTAGCTCAGGTCAGAGGACAGACAAATGACAATGTATGCATTCTCTCACTACTTGGCCTCCCCCAGAAGTTAAAACAGGTTCTTTCAGGAATCCAGGGCCTTTTTGGTGTGTGTACAAGGTTTTAGGTATTCCATAACCTGAAACCCTTTAGGACAGCGGTTCTCAACCTGTGGGTCGCGACCCTTTCACAGGGGTTGCCTAAGACCATCGCAAAACACATATATAATTACATAATGTTTTTGTGATGAATCACTATGCTTTAATTATGTTCAATTTGTAACAATGAAATTGGGGGTCACCACAGCATGAGGAACTGTATTAAAGGGTCACGGCATTAGGAAGGTTGAGAACCACTGCTTTAGGGTTTAGGGAGCCTGCTTTCTCCGGCTCCCTAAACCCTAAAATCAGACACCTATGTTGGCAGGCCATGGTAAGGACATTCCCTGGTAGCAAGTTCCTCCTTGTAGTTAGGAGCTGTTCCATTTCTTTGGTCTCTGTTTCCCGGAACATGCTCACTACTATTAGGGCTGGAGAGGAATACGTTGTCTTTGGAAGAAAACTCTTGTTTCTGCACAGGAAGCAGTCCTGAGCCTTCCTTCCAAAGGACTTCACTGCAGCAGTAGATCAGCATTCTAATCACAGAAGCCTCACAGAGGGAAAGATGCACAGAGCTGACAGGGGTGCCTTTGGCCCCACAGGTGACCTTTTACTATGTCCAGACTCGCACCTTCTGCTCAGGTCCTTCAGGCTCCTGGACTCAACTGGCACTGAAGACCAGCCTGGGCATGAAAGGCAGCGTGAGTGCACTGGGCAGAATTTTATGTTGTCACCTGCTGGTGTCCTTCTTCTCTTGCTGCCTTAGCTCTCCCTTCTCCACGGGTCCTGTAGCTCCTGTGCCAGGCTGATGATGGACTGTCTTCTGAGGTGAACAGAGAAAAACAGAGGAACCCAACAAGGCCTCTGGAAACTAGGAGCTGGGAGCCTAGAATCGGCTTGTGGAGTGATATCACTAGTGTCCTGGGAGATCCTGCCAGGACTATTTGGTGCCACGAGCTTCCCAGCCCAGAGAGTGCGTTTCTCTAGCAACTGGAGAGGGCGGGATGACCATGCACGCTCCCGACAACCACTGTGTCCTGGTCACTCAGCTGCATACCACCAGTGACTGATCAATTTATCCTACTTCTCTTCGGGACCTGGAGGGCTGGGGTGGGGACAAGGAGAAATCGATCTGCCAGTCGTTGAATCTGAGTGCTCTGCAGGAGGTGAGACTGAATTCACTGGGGAAAAACTCAGAAGCTCAGAATCTCGGGCGGGTGACTCTCACCTGATTACCCAGTGATGGGAAGAACTGTTCTAGAGAGGAAATTTAAAATATTGTTTTGATTAAATAAGAATAGTGATCGGCCTGAGGCAGGTGCTAAAGGGGGTGAGGGAATTGGGAAACAGGATATGCACAGCATCCTGAAATGTACAGAGAGGACACATGGCATTTGCCAACCCCATAACTTGGGTTTCTTTCCTCAGGTGAGACTGACCACTCAGAAATCATGGAATAAGAACCCATCAGTGAATAACTCAGGGGGTGGGGTTGCAGCCCTTGGTTATTATGTTTCATATTTTTTTTACCTGTTTCAAATTTCCTGTAAGAATGCCACACTCGATGAAAAATAAGTAAATAAATTTGAAAAATAATCATCTATTTTTACATTGCCAAGTAGTTATTTGTTAGAACAAATGTACCATCTCTCATTTTTAAAAACTTTATTTTGAAGAGGTGCAGTTTTTGTTAACCCATTTTTCCTATCTTTTAATGAGTATTAAATTCAAAATAAAATGAAATGGAGACATAATGTCTTTAATAGCCCTGGCCATTAAAATATATGAGTAGTTTTGCAAGCTGGATACCCGAGTTAGCAGAAGAACCCACAGCAGCTATAACTAGGCACGTACAAATGAACTCACAGGTGAATTGCATGCTATTTGGGAGGAAAAATGGCAGCACACTTTGTTACAAACAGACTCTGGAGACTTTTATCTTCATTTACGTTTAAATGTAAAAGTACATTTAGATGTAATTTTCTCTGTTCTTCTCACTAAATACAAATAAAACCCCTGGACATTATATATAAAAGAAACATAAAAAGACTCTTAAAAATAGAGACCATAAAGTTTTATCATGAGAGAGACCTTCACTGTGATAAAACAGTTCTGTATGTTAACTGCAGTTGTAGTTACACCAAAGTGATTAATATGAGATGGAACTTGTATTAATTTCCTGTAGCAGCAGAAACAAATGATCACAAATGGAATGGCTTACAACAACAGAAATTTATTCTCTCACAGTTCTGGAGGCCAGAAGTCCAAAATCAGTACCACTGGGCTAGAATCAGGTATTAGCAAGACTCCACTCCCTCCAGAGGTCCTAGGGGAGAATTTTTTAGTTGCCTCTTTGTGTCTCTTTGGCTTGTGATCATATCTCTTTGCTTCGTTTCACCATTGCCTTGTCCTCCATGTGTGTGGATAATCACCCTTGGCCACTCCTCCCTTCTACTGTGATAGCACTTAGGGCCCAACTGGGTAATCCAGGATAAACTCCTTTCAAGAGCCCTAACTTAATTACATTTTTGGCATTATGTTAATATTCAATTCTTTTGCTAAAATACATCGTTTTCTTTCACCTGTCCAGTCTCCATTAGCTTACTTTTAAAATAAACAGTGATATTCCTTTGAGGAAAAATAATCCTCATAGTTCTTAGTCCTTGTGTTTTTGTTACTGTTGTTGTTATTGGTGTTTGTTCTCACTGCTTTATTGAAGTATGATTGAAAAAATTAAAAAAAAACACCTGTATATATTTAGGTTGTAAAATGTGATTTTTTAAAAGGTGCATGGCATGATAATTTAATACATGTACACATTATGAAATGATTACCACAATCAAGTTAATTAACACATCCATCATTTCATATAGTTACCATTTTTGTGTGTTTTAAGAATATTTAAGATCTACTCTCAGCAAATTTCAAAAATGCAATGCAGTATTATTATCGACAGTCACCATGTTGTACTTTCAGTTTTCTTGTGTTTTAAGTGAGGTTTAAAAAGCTGCCATTTTTATTCCTGAAAACTAGATCTAGAGACAGAGAAGCATCGATCAGATGCTCAAACCTCAGAGGGAAGGCAGGGGAGGGGAGGGCTAAGGGGGAGAGATCAACCAAAGGACTTGTATGCATGCATATAAGCATAAGCAATGGATACAGACACTGGGGGGATGAGGGCATGAGTAGGGGGATGGGGGACAATGGAGGGATAAGGACACATTTATGATAACTTAATCAATAAAGAATAAAAGCTGCCAATTTATAGAGGTATTTCAAGACTGGCCAATGGACATATTCTCTCTCAAGCCACATAAATAAGGTCAGGCACCGATTTCACGAGGATAAAGAGAAATAGCCTATGAATAGATTTAGTATAAAAGTCCACATACAATATCTCATCAGCCTTTGAAATTCCAACCCACATTTGAAATTCTTTTATTCTGTTTCATTCTATTCTTTCTGGCTTCTGTGAAATTTAAAAGTGATGGTAGCTGTCTAGTCTATTTCACTTTTCCTTCACATTTCATAACTTGTAATTTCACTACTATGGCAAACTTTGTGTTCATTTAATTAAATAAATCTTATTTTGCAGTTTAGTTTTGTGTTTATGATCTTAACTTTAAACTATAAATATTGAGATTTCTTAGGTTTCCATGCATTGCCTCTTTGGATTATCAAAGGCATGTTTCCCCTTATTGTATTTTGGCCTGCCATGTGATAGTAAAATCCTTGGAACATTTAAGTCTGTATCTAAATCAGGTCTTTATTTTCTATTTGATTACATGTCTTCCATCTACATCCACTCTACTTCATTTCAGTTTTGTCTAAGGAAATCAAGATTCACATATAGAGGTACCAGAAGTTATACTAGACCTCAGCCATTCACGGAAAAATCAGAAGTTTGAAATAGGGAATGTACCGTTTTGAAAGGAACTGATCGAACAAGCTTTTTGGTTAAGATTGAATACAAATGTAATTGACAATAAAACTTGGTCTTCATAATACTCTGCCACTCCCAAAGCATGCAGAACATAAAAGCGAGTAGTATGGAAAATGAAGCACATGGAGTTAAAGTAATATTTCCAAAGTCACTCTGAATGATGGTCAGTGAGCTGGGATTGTGATACAGAACAACAAAATGCAATATACCAGTCCAACTATGGTACCCTCTCTGTAAGCATTATTTTTATTGAGTACTCCTATCTGTAATCATCGTGCTAGAATAAGATGTAGCAACTCACAATGTAGTATCTACCTGGATGGAATATTTTGCTTTTTTCCCCTTCTTTACTTATTTGACCATAAATTAATTATTTTTAAAAGCTATAAATGAATTTAAATAATTAGGTTCCAGTTTTCTACTCATCCTATTTATCTCTTTTCTATTTGAGAAATAATACAATCAGTTTTTGCAGATGATTTCAAAATAGTACATTAGTGACATAAATATCTCTTCTACTGAGACTGTTAAAAGCTCTAAAGGAAGAAGAGGGAATGGAATTGGGTTCAGGGTCACAGTCCCAACAGGCTCAGATAATTGAAATACTCAGTGTTCTGGATGCCAGGGAGTTGTCTGTTTTTTGCTCTTAAATTCCTTCCTTAAATTCTATCTTAGAGATCAGCAGAATACAGACAGCGCAAATACTGAATCTGTTTCTCCCTCAGAAAGTAGGTATTATTGCGATTAGTTGATTTGATTATTTTAATTTTATTATGTTCTGTTAGGAGATGTTATATCCTAAGAAAGCATAAATGCTCAGCATGACTAAAAATTTGCTTTGTTAGAAGAAAAGGAAAATGAATCAGCACATGTTAAGTCCTGCTCTGTGGACATGTACCAATCCTCTAAATTTCCGAAGTATCTTAAAGGTGACTTACTTAAGCCTCCTAACATTTGTGAAATTTCAGAGAAATTACAACTCTTCAAAGTTTTACACAGCTGGTGTAACTGAGCTTTGAATATACAGAGAGAGTAATTGGGGTGACTGAGTGAAGGAAGTGCCAATTATTAGCTTTGTGGTTGGGCTAGGTAGTTTCATGGTCTGTAAAGTGAGGATGATAACAGCACTTAGTTCACAGGGCTGCTGTGAGGGCCAAATGAGACAATGATTCCAAATCTCTAAGAATAATGGTAAGCACACAGTACATATGCAATAATAATCTCTACTGGAGATGAAGGTGTTGACAACAGCAGGTAGTGATAGTGTTGTTCCTATCTACTCCCAAAGTTCCTTTGTTCCCCATTAGCAATAAAGGCCTGGATTTGGCTCTACCACTCACTAGTGAGAAGAAAAGCAGCTTCTGGTACATAAGCTGGGCCAGGCACTACTGCTGAATGTCAAAGATGTCAAAGATATCACATCACACAAGGCCACTTGTTACTATGATGAAGAAAGACAAAAATTAGACGACTTTGTAATCATAGATGAATAAGACAGAAACAGAGATATTGTTTAAATTAAAAAAAAGGCCAAACCTCCACAATTCATTACTAATATGAATAACTGCTCTTTCTTCACAAATAATTGCTTCAAATTTACTTTGTGCCAGTTTACTTTTAGTTTAGAATTACTATAAAGGCACCAAATGATAGGATTCACACTGCTTTTTGACAGCATCAACCCCAGAAAATCTTAAACACAAGTTCAAATCAAGTCGTGTATGACATACTTTTAGTGAGACACTCCACAATTCCTCAAGTTCTCCCTCTTTGAACAAAGAAATAAACCAAATTGTATTCAACCAAAGTTATGTTTCTGGTGTTCTTTGGTAGGAAGGACACAGGTTGCATGTCCTTCACTGCACTTAATAAATAATTAAATTTACTAATCCGCACTCATTTCAAGGCTGTTACATGCACAACATCATCCTGGGCACAAAAATGATTTAGGCCTGGTCCTTGACCACAGTCATCTTGCAATTCAGTGGCAGATACAAATCTATTTATTGAGCAAATCTAAATGAAATGCATACTGCAATTTGTTTTGTTCAACCAGCATTCATCGAACATCCAATATTAGATAGTACCTGAACTACCATCTAATTATTACCAACATGTTATGTGATTAAAGAGTTGGTAGAAGTTTATTTGATATAGTCCTTGAGGACTTGAAATATTTTAACAGATAGAGAGGGGAAATGATAACTAAGAGGCTAGGCTTTTTGAAAAATCATGATTTAATGCAGGGGTACTTTTCAGAGAATAGCAAATGTCATTGTAAATGGTACTTATGTAAACCTTGGTTGGGCGAAATAGTAGATGATGAGGCTAGAAACATGTGTTTGGGATGATAATGTGTTTAATGTCATAGATGGGAAATTGTAATGATAAAAAATGAAGGTCAGAAACACTGCTTAGGTGGTCATTTCTAAAACCCATTTGAATGATGAAAAAATGAATTTAAATTGTTGCATTGAGAATAAACATAAGGAAGATTATGTTAGGTCCTATATTTGTTACTGAAGGCAATTCTGATATAAATAAATACATTATCTTTGACATCAAGTTGCTCCTAGTCTAAGACAGAAGGGTAGATAAGACCTTGACAGTTATTACTATAATCCAAAATGGGAAATGTTTCAAGAAATAGTCAAAGAGGAAAGATCTTATTTAGAACATCTCAAGAGTCCTTTGATTCACAGTATGTATGTCCCTTTCTCCAGTGATTACAAATCTTACTTTACAGGAGTTAACCATCAGTAGCTCTAAAATTGGGTGAATATCCCTAAATAGGCATGACTACAAGTCACACTTCCTATAGGCATGCAGATTTTCTCTATAGGGCTCTGATGACTATTTAGGAAGCTAAAAGTACTACCTTAAATACCATTTCCAGATAAAGACAAAGGAGATAGGGTAGGGGTGCAGTTATTCGACGTTATCAGAAAAAGCAAAGTAAATAAGGGTAAGGTTATTAATGTCTCTTACAAAAGAGGAACTTCTACCCAGTTTTCAGAGCTTTTCTAATATATGATGATTCTTAAAAAATAACCAATTCAAGATAATCCTTAAGCCAAGGACACATATTTTGCAGTGGCAAATTCTGCACCCCCCCCTCTTTTCGTGGAATTCATTATGTCTCCCTTTATGCCCAAATTCTATTAGTTGTCAAATCTCATTGATTCTACATGTTAAATAGTTCTAAAAATCATCCCCACTATTCTTTGATCATGATTACCCACTGTACTAATGTGAGTCACATTCTAAATGCTATTTTTCAGGTAAGTCCTGAGATAAAAGCAGAGATTACAGCACCATAATTCAATGAGAATTTTTTTTTAAATAGAGAGCAATCAGAGTGAGTAAGTCAGAAATGCCAGACAATGTTCATCTAAAGCCACAAGTCAGAACTAAACAACTATCTATAATCTCACGAAGTCCACAAGTACAGCAAAGTCATAAATGACGAATGGAACATCGACCACAAGATAAAGGTAAGCTGAATCACTCTTTGTTCCATTAATCCATTCATGAAAAATTCATAATACACTTCCTAAGTATGAGGCACTTGGAATTCAATGGTATCCTGATTTATTGATGGCTGTGATCTTAAAAATACAATATAATAGAGGCAGTGGTTCATGTGTGCATTCCATAATTACTAGAGGACTGTGTTCCTGATAACATCCACTTTCCGTGACCCTTTTCTGTGATTTTTTTTTTTTTTTTTTTGCTGGGTGTTTTCTATTTAACCCTCAATACACCTTATCCACCTTCTCTACCATGCTCCAGGAGTCTGACCATTGAGGACAATATCAGGCCTCCTTGTCATTTACCTTCTGGTAAAGTATAGTCAATTAGGTAACAGAGTAGATTCACAAAAAGAACATGGGACTGGGATATTTATTCCCCACATTCTTTCCCTGAAAGGCCTCCTGTGTGCTACTTACTATTCATGTAGCTCTTCCTCTGAATTCTAGTAACTGCTTTCTATCCATATTCCTAGCCTGGGAGCAATGGTCATATTCTATGATTATTTCTATTACCATTATATCTTTGAAAATAATCACTTTTTAAATTCACCAAAATAACCCAGGTTAAATTTGTCATCAGTTTCATTCTGGGACCCAGATTGCTACTAGTTTAGAATTTGTAAGTTTTTCAACTAGGCTTAAATTTTGGTTATGCAATTCTGGACTATTTTTTTAAAAATTATCTATATTGTTGAAAGTATTACAGATGTTCCCTTCTTCCACCCTGGTGATCCCCTACACCCTGTACCCACCCCTCCACCCTGTACCCCCCCAAGGTATTCACTGCACTATTGTCTGTGTTCATGGGTTAATATAAAATTTATATATATATATATAAATTTGTTGGTTTATATCTCCCCACCTATGCCCCACCCTCCCTCTCAGATTCTTCAGTCTGTTCCATGCTTCGATGTCTCTAGATCTACTTTTTTTCTCAGTTTATTTTGTTCATTACATTCCACATATCCTCTGACTGGCTTATTTTTTTTAGCATAATACATTCCAGGTCCCTCTATGCTGTCTCAAAGGATAAGAGATCTTTCTTACAGCTGCATAATATTCCATTGTATAAGTTTTTTTTACTATAGTATCTTTTTAACATTTCTTAAATTTGTTGTCTATTTCTTCTTACTTTTATTTAGATTATGTGTGATAAATGATCATGACATTCATCACCTCTTAGGTGGGTAATCCAATATTCTACTGTCTTTCAAACTCTAGATATCCTAAATTTAATTTTCTTTCAACAATACATCCAGAGAAATGCAAAATATGAATAACTGCAAACCATGAAAATCTAAGTTTTACTCTGAGCTTTCTTCAAGGGCAGTTTTATTTTATCATTTTAAACCACCCTATGTACTCAAGTACAATAAATATTTAACTAAGTATTATGATAAATTTTAGAAACATATGTACTCATAACTAAAAAGGAATCCAAATAAACTCAAACTATGTTCTTTCCCTGGTGAAGGTACTGAGAAAGAGACAAGTTTAATAGCTTGCCTAACATTACAGAAAAAGAATCAATAAAATAATCTTGTGCATTCTCTACTATAGAACTGGATATTTTTTTCAAATCTGAAATGCCGATATAGCATGTATAGAAAATATTACCTCATTAGCTCTTTTCCTTCATCCTAGTACAAACCTACTTTGTAAAGGCTAATAATCCTGAGACTATAATTAAAAAGTAATTAGTAGTACACTCATAGATTAATGATTATTTTTGAAATTATATAACAGAAATTATATGCTGATATAGTATCGATGTGATGCAGGTCATTATTCTGCATACTTTTTTTTTTAAAAAAAGTTTGTAATTATGATGCCAATGGAATTATAGTTTTCTTTAATTTCAGCAGAAGTATTCAATAGTATGTAATCATCATGACCCCAAAATGTAAACTCTTTAAATTCTCATTTTACAAATAATGACTTTGAGACTCATAGGCACACAGAAAGACAGAAGTAAAGTTAGTATTAAAATACAGTTCTTACTGAGACTAAAAGCCAGGGAAATTTCAGGAGCTCCTCTAAACTGTACAAATTCTTATTTTATGTGAACACCCAGCCCATTTTACCAGCAAAGAAAACCCCAAGCTGCAGAGGCCTAGGACTTCAGACCCTTCATAAAATTGAGCACTAATCAAATCTTATTGAGAGTGGAGCTATAAAAGGGAAAGGACAAAAAGCTTTTCAAAAGCCACAGATAAAGGAAGTCATCAGGGAAATCTTCAGAAAACAAAGAAATCTGGCTCTCTATGTCAGCTCGGCCCTGTGGTAGGAGGACATGAATCAGAAGAAAAGAGTCAAAAAAATCCCCAAAGGGAGAGATTCAATTTTAAGTTTTCAAACTTCATTTCAGGAAAAATATGCAAATGTTTTGAATATATTCTAGGAGACATAGTCACAAGCTAGTTATTCTTTTTTATTGCATATAAATAAGAGCAATAAAGAAACCAGATGGCCAAGTATGTAGTAGTTTTAAGAATACTATCAACACTGAATTAAGCATGCCTGCTTTGCATTTATATACCGCTTGATCATCTGAAAGCACATTTTTCAGAATATTTGAAGAATGTCATTTGCATTATTTTGCTAGGAGTGCCAAAATACAATACCATGGACTGAAAGACTTAAAGACCAGAAGTTTATTTTCTCACAGTTATAGAAGCTGGTAGTTCAAGAGCAACATGTTGGCAGGATTGGTTTCTTCTGAGACCTGACTGTGGCTTGTAGATGGCCATCTTCTCCTTGTATCTTCATGTGGTCTTTTCGCTGTACATGTCTGTGTCCAAATTTCCTCTTCTTATAAGAATATCAGTAATACTGGATTAGGGCCTACCCTAATGATATCGTTTTAACTTAATTACCTTTTTAAGAATCCTATATCCAAATATCACATTCTGAGGTACTGAGGGCATGTGACTTTGAGAGGGACACATTCAGCCCATAACACCACTCCATTTCCATCTTGAGAATGAAAAGTAAATACAGATACATTAGAATCACTGAATTTTAAATATAAATGTGACATAAATATTATTATAACTCAACCCCATAGCTTTTGCATGAAACAGGATCTGTGAGAAGTCAAATGAGTTGTCTAAGATAAAAATAAAGTACATAAAAGGAAGGATTAAGAAAGAAATGACTTTATCAGAGAGAAAGGTTACTCAGTAAGACACTAGGAAAATTAGTTATCCATATAAAAAACAAACATGAGTGATATATCTACTTAGTACCATTTATAGACTTAATAAAAAACAAATTGACATTAGGCTCAATTGTATTGCTTTAGCTTCCAAGTGTTCATTTGATATGAGAGTGTTTAAATTTCACCAACATGAAGATGTTATGCTTTGCAAATAATTTTAGTATTTAAATTTTTTTCATCTCATGCATGTCAACAAAATTTTGCTCTTAACATACATTTTTGGATGGCAAATATGGTCTGGAAATTTCTGTTGCTATTTTACAAGTGAAATATCATAAAACATTTCTATGGATGAGTCTTAGAAGCAAATTATTAAGTAAAAGGAATATAATAAAGCAACACAATAATATATAACATAAAATACCTATGTAGATTTTTTAAAAAGTAAGCAACAACAAGTAGTATATAAATCTATGAAGAAAAGCCAAGGATAATTGCAACAACACAACTTCATTGTCTCTTGAGTAAATGGAGTCAGAGGAAGGAATTGGGGTCCAGGAAGGGCACATGGGGAAACAGGAATAATTCTAAAATTGGGTGATGGGCTCTCAAGTATTCATTTCAAGATTACATACACACACACACACACACATTTGCTAAAATATTAATTTGTATTTATTAGTTATTCCATAATAAATAAATATATTGAAAAAGCATCTGGACATTAAAGTATATTTAACAAACATTTCATGTCTCAAATATAAAGAGATCAATTTCTAAATTCAGAAGGCATTTTTTTATCATAAGAGAAAGGACCATGTGAGAAAGAAAAATATAACTTATTTAGGAAAATACACATGCAATTTTATGTTTTGTATATTGTTTCTCTTATTTCTTATCCTCACATTTTTTAAAATAGTAAACTATAGCATTTATACTTAATAGTTAAGTAAAAGAATGCTAGACTCATAAATAAAACATGGGTTTAGATTCCTTTCATACTAGCTGTTTGATGTTAGGATGACTGCTTGGGTTCCTTGAATTTTAGTTCCATATTATCTCTCTAAAATGAAGAGTTTAGACAAGATAGAGATCCTCCAGTAACTGTGTTCCATGATTTTATATGCAGAAGGAGTCCCAAGGTTGTTCAACATTTGAGATTTGCTTTCTAGAAGGAACCAACGGGTCTAAAAAGCTCATCCATCATTGACCAGAGGACACAGTGTTCTCCAATCTCATATCTTATTGACAAGGATGGATTTTTAAGTATGTTACTGGGAGAAATGGAAGAGACAGGAACAAAGGTCAGGCACGTGACAAATGTTTGTTTTTGCCTTTTTCACCTTGCTAGGCCCGCATTTTCATTGAGAATGCTCTTTCATAAGAGCTTTTTGGTTAATTCTCCACAAGAAAAAAAAATGCTTTGCTTTCTGGATAATGACAAATGCTACTTAGTGAAGGTAAGATATTATTGAAAGAATTTCAAGTTATTTTCAACAAAAGTTTCAAAATGGAAGTTAATGTCATATATTGCCAATATGAAGGGGGGGTCTGGAAACACCTTTTTTTCATATTTGCTAGCAATTCACAAGTCAAAGCAAAGGAAATATGGAGGCACAAAAATAAAATTGGCAGTTTCTAAAAACTTTGAGCTGGTGCCCCAGGTCCTCCCAAGCTTTTAATGACACGCATGTGTTGAAAGTAGTCCTTAATAAATAATTACTTTAGCTTATCACCATTAAGCCTTACAATAACTCTTAACATTATTTGACATGATTGCTATTAAAAAGAAGGACCGGGACTCTTAAATATGAATAGCTTTTTTGAGGTCACAAGTTTAACATGACAGACACCTGAACCCAGGTCTCAATCAAAAGCACTTGCTTCTCTAGCTGTCCCCATGAATAATGAACTAATGGTGTTTTTAATCCACTGAGTGAGGACCTATTCAAATTTTTATTCACTGCCTATTTGTCATTTGGATATCCAATTGTCTTATGTGAATACTTATGTAATTACCAGAAGAACTCCATTAAGCTATTTCTTTAAAATATTGTGATTTCTATTTCTTGTTCTCCTAATGCTCTTGCACTGCATTTCCAAAGAGTGTTAACTTACAGACATACAGAAAAACTTTTAAATACTACTATTGTGGATAAGAAATTAACTGTAAATAGCCTACTGATATTTCAATAAAAGCTGAAATGCAGTATATATCTCTTCTTCATCAAACAGAAGATAATGGCCACTAAATACCAGGCTGTTGAAGCTCATGGTGTAAAGAAGCTGAAACTATTGCACTCTCATTTTCTATTTTACACAGCCATAACTGTTTTCCAGTTCCACTAACTAGACTGTAAGCCACTTGAAAACAGGAATTGCTTTATATCTTTTTTGCTAGAGTTTAACATCTTGTCTTAAATATCTAAAACAATATGTAAGTGAATAAATTTATATTATTTGAGATATTTTAATAATTTAACTAGATTTAGGGGAATCTATACTACTCTATGTAATAATAAGTATATGCTTTATTAATCTTTCCAATATTAAAATTCAGAAACACAAATATTATAATTTTTAATTTACCTTAGTTTACATTTTTCCACTACCGACTGCAACATTTCTCAACTGTTATTTCCCATGCTATGGAAATACTTTGTCTCTGCTTCCTTCCCCTTCAGTTCAAATGGATTATTTTCCTGCTGAAATGTCTGATTAAGTCTGTGGTCTGCACCCATACTAGCTGTCTTACCAAAGGGCTGTTTAGTCACACTCTTAGTGTTCTCTTCCAAATAGCTTTCTTATTTTTTTTGCAACATAGATAGGATGAGATTTTCCAAAGTTTTCAGTTCTTAATCTCTTTTGATTAACAGTTCTGTTTTTAAGTCACTTCTTTTCTCACATTTTACTAGAAGCTGTCAGGAGGAGACAAGTCACAGCCATTCCTGTTACCCAATACTTCATGTCCAGATACCAAAAAAAAGTTGCAAGGCATAGCAAAAGGCAAAAAACGCAATTTGAAGAGATGGAGAAGCATCAAGATCAGACATAGCAGGATGTTGAAGAACACCCACCAATCTCCCTCAGTTCGCATGAGAAATTATGATGATTATATGCACATTTATAATACTTCAAAATATTAAAGTAGTTGTGTATGGGTAGAATTATGAATGATTTCATTTTCTTTTTGCATTTTATTATGCAAGTATATTTCTATTACAATGAGAAGAAAAACCATAATGTAGTATAACTGCCTAATAAAAAAACAACTGCTTGGCATTAAAAAGAATTTTATATATCAATAAAATTCCTATTTTATTAACTACTATAAAATTTTAATTTGTTACATTTTAACATTAACAAACTCACTAAAATGCTTAGAACTAATAAAAGTAGCATAAAAATTGCAAGTGTAATTCCACTTTATGATACTTAGAACAAGTAAAAACTAAGCTAAAGCTATTTATAGAATATAAAGAGGATAAATGCCAGTATTTTTACTAAGACTTTATATTAAAGGAGAAAAAAAGAAAGATGCATTTTCACTAAATGGGATCGAGTATAACATTACTTGTTTAGCATATATACAAAATTTTACAAGACTGAGTAATCATTGCTAGACATCCTTGAATTTCTATGACTCCTTTATCAGAATTTATCTTGAAAAACATAAAACTGTCCAAAGATAAGTTTAAATTATGCTAAAAAGGGAGAAACATTGTAAATTATACAAAAAAGAAAAGACAAAAATATTTTGTTTACTGATGACTTCTGCTCTTCTAACTATGTTTTCATTGGCCCTCCAAAAGCACTGTGATATATCAATGGATATAGAAGTCTTTCTTTAGGATTGTTTGATGTATTAATAATGTGACAGGATTCTTCCTTTGGCAAGAATTTAAAAATAAGCAAAGTTTTTCAAAACCCTATAAAACAATGAGAAATTTCCATGATGTAAATTTAAATGTAGAAAATTTATAACAAACTTCCTGGGGACCTAGAATTTTGGTTTCCCATAAATCTATTTTTTAAGCACATTTTAGTTAGATATTACTTCTCCAAACAGAGTTTACAGTTCCCATGGGTTGGTGACTAAACTTAGAATTAGGTAGTTCTTGTCAAAATTATGGCAAAGTTACGGCAGGCTTAGTCATAGTCTCAAAGGTGAAACAGAGAAAATTCCATTTTCATAAACATTTTATGACTATTTATTAATTTGTAGAAGAAGGTCCTTTCTGTCCCTAATCTTTTACATTCAAAAATTCTTTGATGATCAACTGTCACAAATGATTCCTATTAGTTCATTTACTCATTGATTCAATGAACATTTATGTTAATTAAAAAACCTTTTAAAAATTTAACAAGTTGGTTATTTAAAAGCTGGGGTATTGTCAAGGGCGGGGGGAAAAAAAGGACACATATGTAATACCCTTTGTAATGCTTTAAGCAATAAAAAAAAAGAGAGAGAGGAAGGGAGAAGAAGAGAGAGATAGAAACATGAATGATGACAGAGAATCACTGATTGGCTGCCTCCTGCACACCCCTACTGGGGATCAAGCCCACAGACCAGGCACATGCACTGAACAAGAATCAAACCATGATCTCCTGGTTCATAAGCTGTCTCTCAACCACTGGGCCATGTTGGCGGGCTCATTTTCCATCCCTTTGACTTCTGGGTTCATGCATAGAAGCCTTCAGGGCTCCTGAGAGGGCTGTGCTCCAGCCACAAAGGGCTGGTGTGGTGCCCAGGCTGCACTCGGACCCACTGTGACCCTTCCACAAGGGTTCAGGGAGCAGACTCTCCACAGGCTCAGGAGGGCACCCAGAGCAGCCCTGGACAGGAGTTCATCTGCCATTCACTACATGCACCCAGGTGGGTCTGTGTGTGCATACACGAATATGGCCACGTGCCCATCTGAAGGCACATGGGGGCACTGAAGGCCCACCTGGTGTGTGTGAATATGCGTGTGTGCTCGTGGGTATAGATGACGTGAGGTGAGTGATGACATGTGTGTTATACACACACATGTGGCAGGTACATATCACGAATTTTCCTTTGTATCAGTGTGCATGTGTTTGAGTGAGCACACATGCATGTTTGTGGAGAGGGGGAACATACCAAATGCTTGAAACCTCACTCTTGGTACGTGGGTACTTAGTGGTTTTAGGTACGTAGGAGCTAACTCCATGTCTCACCCCTGCATGCTCTCCTCCTTCAGAAACTCCTCTTTGGATCAATGAGATTTGCTAAATGATTTGAGCTTAAAGCTGACATGGGGAAAGCAGGGAGGAGGGGGGCAAATTAGGACTGAGGTGGAGATTCCCACAGGCAGAAGACACTGGGCTGTGCTCCTGGAGCCTCTGACTCCTCAGCACCCAGGTTAGGGAAGAGTCTACACTATGAACACCAAGGGAGCAGCGGGAGAGTCCAGCACTGGGCAGAGCCCAGAGGCAGCCTGCCCCCTGCCAGACCCAGGGCCTGTCTCAGGTGAGTCTCTCCATGGCCACATGCCAAGGTCAGACCCTCACAGCCTTGAATGCAAGCACAGCATGCTAGCCCCAACTCTGAGGACAGTGTCAGGAGTCACTGCTCTGTGGGCTGGGCAGCAACATCTTGAGGGGTTTGCAGACCCAGCCACATAGAGATAAGAAATGCATCCTGGGGAGAAACCAAGACGGCGGCATAGGTAAACACCTGAAATTGCTGCCTCGCACAACCACTTCAAAATACAACTAAAATGCCAAAACTGGTTTGGCTCAGTGGATAGAGCATCAGCCTGCAGACTGAAGGGTCCCAGGTTCGATTCCAGTCAAGGGCATGTACCTGGGTTGTGGGCACATCCCCGGTGGGAGATGTGCAGGAGGTGGCTGATCGATGTATCTCTCTCATCGATGTTTCTGGCTCTCTATCTCTCTCCCTTCCTCTCTGTAATAAATCAATAAAATATATTTTTAAAAAATACAACTAAAAGACAAAACGGACATCACCCAGAACCACAGGAAGGCTGGCTGAGTGGAAATTCTACAACTAGAAGGAAAGAGAAAAGCACACTGAGACACAGAGGAGGTGCGGAAGTCATGTGCAGAGGTACGGAGGCGTGCGCGCAGAAAGTCCTGGCAACTGAGGACACGGTTGTCTTTTTCAATCAGGAGGGAGACACACGCTCTCGCTCTGAACTTCAGTTCTGGGCTAGTCTCTGGGGACCCAGACTCATATGGGGAGAAACTGGACTGTCTGGTATCGGGCGGAACTCGAGGGTGGCTTTCTCTCAGAGGTGCTTGCAGCGATTACCGCAGGTCACTGAGACCTGGGCCTCTTAGGGCAGGGCTGAGGATCAGCCATAGCTGTTTGCTCCGCCCTGTTGATTCCCTGAGAGCCTGCTCCATCAAAGCTGTGCACAGAGGCTTTTGCATATGAATGACCTGGCCCTTTGCAATCTAAAATTACCTAACAAACTGCAGCTGGGTCAGAACATCCAAAAGAAGGCCCAAGGCCACACAGCAGCTTGCATTGCTTCACAGCTGGGCCTCATCCAGGCACCTCCATACCCCAAACAAAGAAGAGGAATCTGCAGATCTCTCCATAGCTCCGGCTGGGTAGCCTCAGGCAGAGGCTAAATCAGCACCTCCTTAGAGATCCAAGAGCCAGTGTACCCAGTGGTCAGAGTGGCACCATCCAGATTACAACTCCTCAGATCCATAATGGACACACTCAGGGGGCAGACGCAATGAGCACCAAAGCCCCACTGAAACAAGTCTTGCCCCAGAAGGGTGTCTCCAGCACAGAAGTTCTCCCACTGCTGATTCTCACAGCCAATTGGCCTGGAGGTCAATTCCTCCCAGTATTACCTACAACAATCAAGGTTTAACTACAACAAGACTGCACAAAGCCCACAAAGGGGTGCACAAAGAGTGTCCACCTCAGGTAATTGGGGAGGCTGAGCCACTGGGCCCTATAGGACACCTAGCACAAAAAGCCACTCTATCAACACCAGGAAGCATAAAAAATGCGGAGACAAAGAAACAGGTCACAAATGACAGAAATGGAGGAAAGCAAACTACTGGATACAGAGTTCAAAACCATGGTTATAAGGTTTTTCAAGAATTTTCTAGAAACCACCGATAAATTTAGTGAGACCCTCGATAAATCTAATAAAAAGAAAATAAATCTAAATGAGGGTTTTCATAAACACCAATGGGTCATCTCCAATAACTCCAAAACTTTTCACTCATAAACCACCTAAAAGAAACTCACAAAACTTGCTATAGATGGATTTGTTGCCCAGGAATAAATTGTAATGTCACCTTCAACTAGTGAAAGCTTATTGAAGTGAGGAATTTACACTATTTCATGGGTGGCTGGCTCTGTATTATGTCCCAAGATGGTAAATATTCACAATATTTTAATCTGAAAGTCTGAAAACCAAAGATATTGGAACTCATCATGTACAGCCCTGAAAATTACATAACACTACCTATGATTTTTACCCCACTTATTGCAACTATTCATATCTTTTTTCTGCACTGATATTTATGCCCTAGATTACAGGGTAACATCTCAGACCTCTATGGAGAGTTATGTAACATATAGTTTACTCCCCTTCTTACCTTATAAATCAGAAAACTGAATTCCAATAAGAGGTTGTGAATTCGTATCTGAAAGAACCCTATTTCATGCTAATAAATTTTTTCCCATTGAAACATTGACATGATTATATTTTCTTTGTAATAATAGTAAATATTCACTTGGCTATATTTTAATATCAGTGTTATATAACTTAGAGTTATATTGAGTAACATAGATCATCCTTCAACAGCAATTATTATAGGGGTGGGCAACCTTTTTGTGAGGGCAACCAGCAAAATCTCTGACTCAAAATTCTTCTGCGTGTCAACCCTAATTTTTTGAGAACATATTACACCTACTTGAGATCTCTTAAGGTGTACATATGTGAAGAACCTTGAAGAAATAATAAAATTCATTTGAGCGACAAAAACACAGTATATGATGATGAAAAATACATTTATTTTTTTAATGTATACATGTATACTGATAGTCCGACAGAAAACTTTATGACCCCGTTTGATATTATCAGTGGGACTTTTGCTGTTGCATCACTGATGACAGATTCTACATCAGGTTTATATTTCGTGACCTTCAGAGATATGCACGAGCTACTACTTTCATCCGTCAGGCTACTCCTATTACGAGACTTAACAAAATTCATCACTGAGAACAAAGATTCACAAGCGTATGTGGATGAAACCAAAACACTGGTCGGATCTAGGAAGGCAGGGAGAGTTAAGGCAGAGGCATAGAAATTGCTCTTCCCCTCTCTCGTCAATCCACGTCTATGGTCTTTAAGATAACTTGTTATGTAAAATTATTTATTTATCTAAGGTGCACCTATACTGAATTTATCTGAAGAATAAAAAAGTCGATATTAAGAAAAAAAAATGTAAATGGAAGATTATAAGAGAGGGTTTCACGTGCCAGCAAAAGTTACTGGCGTGCCATGTTTGGCATGCGTGCCAGGGGTTGCCCACCCCTGTTATAGGGTTATCTTAACAATTAGGATAAGAGGTTATAGATTATCTTCAGGTTTTTTTATTAGTTATGATTCTCTGATAAATGTATTTCCCCTTTGTGAGTTTCCTATTCGGTTGACTGTGTGACGCAGGGGTCCTCAAACTACGGCCCGCGGGCCACATGCAAATACAAATATTGTATTTGTTCCCATTTTGTTTTTTTTACTTCAAAATAAGATATGTACAGGGTGCATAAAATTTGTTCATAGTTTTTTTTCTTTAACTATAGTTCGGCCCTCCAATGGTCTGAGGGACAGTGAACTGGCCCCCTGTTTGAAAAGTTTGAGGACCCCTGGACTGTGGAGGAACCAATATCTTATTCATGCGTTAGTAAGCCAAATGTACTGTGGACTGGACCTGGCACCAGTCATGGGAAACCTAGAGAACCAGAGAAAAGACTATCAAGGGCTTCGGTGGTGGTTTCCTAATGCTTCTGTATTGATATTAATCTTCCCGAATTGGGGAGGTAAAGCAAAACCTGCCACCAGAAAGCCAGTGCTGCCACACTTCTGAGTATATGTCTCTTTAAATGTACTCAGTGTGAAAAAAAATATCTGGCCATGGAGTAACATAAGCATAAAAATTTATGTAAATCACTATTCAAAAGAATGTGTTCTGTTGAACTGCAGCAGCATATCTGCAAGTCATTTAGTAACAAGGGACAGGAAAAGAGATACTACACTGACACTACAGCACACGTTGAAGAAGATTATGTATCATCAAAGAGAACCTCAGGGATGTTAACTGTCATGATAGAGGGAAGAATATGTACAGAGACAGATTCAATCCTTTTTACTCACATTTTGACTTGTTGTAAATTGACTTGATGAAATTTTAATTGCAGCTTTGGTGGAGGGTAGGATGGTTACCTAGTTAGGAAACCTGAATAACTGCCGAGCAGCTACACCTCAAAAAGTCTTTCTTGCCCATTATTTGTCCAATTCATGATTAATTGCATAATGTAATGAAAATTATTTCTGAATGAAGAAAGGGTAAATGTTAAAAAGATGGTTGGCTTGGTAAGTGAGCATATGTCCAAGAAATAGAATTCTTGGGGAAAGAAAAAGAATAAGAATGTCATTCTGGTATAAGTTTGGAATTTTTAAAAAACCTTACACAATACACAAAGATGATAAATAGATCCTTGTTTTAAAGACTAAGACTTAGGAGGAAAGGTATTCTTCCATATCATCACAATAGATTTTTACTTCATAGTGGGGTAGTGAGTTAGCAGCATGCTGGAGAGGAGACATTAGGGACAGAAAAGCTGAAAACTGACTGGGTATTCCAGTCTAACCTCTCCCTATTGAATTGAGAATCATTTTAAGAGAGATAGATGTAACTGGCATTTCCATTTACTTTCATACAATCACAATCTTGTCAAAGGAAAGCTATTAAAATAATCAGATAGAAGACTTTTTAATGAAATACAAAAGATTTCTGAGCATTTTCTATATTATTGTTCCCTGCCCCCACTCTCACCCCCCAACCTCTGCAAAGCATATAACTTCCCTATAGGGCTAGGCTACTGGGTTTCTAATCATGTGTGACTAGGGCTTTCAAAAAGCATTTTTCAAAATGAAGGTATATTAACTTTTAATGAAAATATTATTCTTTCTTGGTTGAGAGATCTCTATTTACGAAGAAAGTTTGCCCTTGTATAAATGTCTTTTTCTTTCTTATTCTCTCTGGCTGTTCTTGCTATGTTTGTTTTCAATTCGTCATACATTCTTTCTAAACACAGAGCTAATATAATATTGATTTTTCAAAGTTGTGTTTTGTTGGAAATTAGAAGCATTTTTCAGATCAACCATGTACTAATTTTTAAACTGCAAGGCTTTGAACAATATGGATTTGAACATGATGAAATGTCTAGAAAAAGTTTTGATACTTTTCATTAAAATACAGTAACAGAAAGTCACAGGCAAGGTTGCCAAATGTCACAAATAATGACTGTGAAGACAGGGGTGGTAAATGGAAATCACTGAGTTTATTCACCATCAGTAATTAGTGAAACAACAGCAGTGGTAGCAGGATACAATCAATAGTTCTAGAAAAATCCAAGATGGACTCCCTTTCAGGACATTATTCTCATGGATACCACTGATCAGTTCACCAAATGACTCCCTCATGCTTCCTTGCATACTGTCCACGGATCTCCATGCCTAGCCTTTGCAACGCCCCTTTTTCCCATTAGTTATTCTGTACACATATTTAAAAGACTTCTCCAATAAGTGATCAATAAAATGCAGTGGAGGGAGGACATTTCTTCCCTTCAACACAGGAATGGTAGATCCAGTGCTTAGCTATTTTCATCAACACACTTTTAACTCTCCCCACTTCTCTTTCCCTCTGGTAATTGCCATATTGTCTGTGTCTATGAGGTTATTGTTTTTTCTATTCTTCTATTGTAATAAATATTCTTCAAAATGTTCTTAAAGGACATATTCAGATTTAGAATTCTCAAACTCCTTAAAGCTCTGCTTTGAACATGGTAACAAAGAGGAAACCTGACTTCCATTCCTTGGCATGTGGATCACTACCTTTTCTTCTACCTGTTCTGTCCTGCATCAAAAAAAGGCCTCTCCTAGCTCACACATCGAAATTTTACCTAAATACATGCTGCCCTGTATTTAGACTTAGACTTGGGGAAGAGGCTCAGTTGAGTAGGTTCTAGAAGCTTGGAATAGTGGTTTTCTGATTCCATGGTGCAATGCAAAAGTGGAGTATGAAATGTGAAATCCCTGAATCTCTTATATTTCTGGTTCCATGGGAAATGGTGTGTCCCAAGGAGAACTAAAGCAGCCCTCTAAATTTTAGGATCCAGTGAAGGAACCCTTCTTAGAGAATACCACAAAAATTCCTGGTTTAAGTATCTTTTAATCCCTCTAAGTCATACATTCTCAACAAGGATGATATTTTCCCTAAAGGTACAAAAATTGGTCCCAAGGGAAGTGAACAATTTTTTCCTGTTATATATAAAACACAATTGAATGTATAGTACATAAAAAGTGTATCTTTTTATGGTATTAAAATTTTGTGGGGAGGGTGGGGGAAATTAGGAGGAAAGGGGGGCTAAAAACACTCCTTAAGGGGACACTAATGAAAACTAAAATTTGAGAAACACTGCTCCAAGTGCTGGTCTAAAACCAGACTGCCTCCGCATATGAGCATAACCAATGGACACAGATTGGGGGGAAGGGAATGGGAAGGGGAGGGCATGTGCTGGGGGGTGGGGATGGCCAGGGAGAAGTCAATGGGGGGAAAAGGAGACTTACTAGTAATACTTTAAACAATAATGAATTTAAATTAAAAAATAATGACCAAAGTAAATTGAATAACAGACACGTGAGATAGCTAATAGACATATTTGTATGACACTAAACATTCATTACTAAGCTAAAAATACAGTCCATTCTCTATAAAAAATAACAAAACCAGACTGTCTCAGTTTGGATTTTTACTGTACTGGCTAGTAGTTGTATACCTTGGAAAAGTATACAACTTTCCTGACCACCATTTTCCCATCTTTAAAATGGGTACAGTAAGAGTGTCTACATCAAAAGGTTGCTATGAGGATTAAGTGATTAATATTGATACAATACTCCAGATAGTGTATACCATATAATAACTACAAATAAAGCATTTTAGTGAGAAAAATTTTCCTCATATGTAAAATTTGTGATAGAAATAGTGTCTTCCTCATAGGGTGGCTACAATGATTGAACAGGATAATGCCTTATATAATATCTAACCCAGGATTTGGTACTTAGTAAATGAACAAATTGTTAATTAACATTAAAGTAAAAGAATAGGACATATGGCTCCAGAAATATATGATATAATATTGAAAACCATAGCTTTTTCAGATTTTCATTATCCTGTAGTATATAGTTTTGACTTTTACTGTAAATATTCCCAGTACTCGCTGATAGCAAGTATTCCTAGTTTTGTTTATAAGTTTTTAACTAAACTTAAAATGCTTTCCTTTTTGCTGAGCTTAAAGTATTTTTTATAAACATTAATCTAAGTAATTGGAAAGTCCCATTGCCCTTTCACCATTGGGAAGACATCCATTCATTCAGAATCCTTGGGGAATGTACAGCATGATGGGAGAGTTCTGGGCTTTTCACTTTGTGATTTTGCATGATCATGTAGGGGTAGTAAGACATTAGCAGACACATTAATGAGGCAAGTTTATTTCTTGCCAAAGGAGTCTTCCATTTAGTATGAAAAATATCCAATGCATTGCATTTTATTTACACGGGAGAAGAGTCAGCCAGCTTAATGGTGTATTAAACTACAAATCCACTGTACTTTCTAGATGTTGCTTAGACATAAACCTAAGACTAGACACTATTTTTTTGTCTCAAAAGTTATTTCTCTCATAAAAAAGAAAAAGGAACTATCTTCAATATTACTCAATATTAAGAACAGATAGTTGGTGTTTGATTTTAAACAATGGAAAGTTAGAATATATTTCTCTAAAGTTTCTAGCATTGTGCATTTCTCTAAAATAAGTGGGTACATTTTTTTTTTTTTTTAGGAAACTCCATAATGTTTTCCATAGTGGCTACACCAGTCTGCATTCCCATCAGCAGTGCACTAGGGCTCCCTTTTCTCCACACACTCACCGGCATTTGTCATTTGTTGATTTATTGATGGGAGACATTCTGACAGGTATGAAGTGATACCTCATTGTTGCTTTAATTTGCACCTCTCTAATGATAAGTGACTTTGAGCATTTTTTCATTTATCTCTTGGCCATCTGTATGTCCACTTTGGAAAAGTTTTTATTTAGGGCCTTTGCCCATTTTTTAATTGGATTTTTTGTCTTCCTTTTGTTAAGTTGTATGAGTTCCTTACATATTTTGGAAATTGACCCCTTATCAGATGTATCATTGGCATATGTGTTCTCCCATGCAGTGGGCTCCCTTTTCATTTTGTTGGTGGTTTCTTTTGCAATTTGACCCAGTGATTCCACTTCTAGGAATATATCTTAAGAAACCTAAAACACCCCTATGTTCATAGCAGCACAATTTACAATAGCTAAGATCTGGAAATAGCCCAAGTGCTCATCAGTAGATGAGTGGATTTAAAAAGCTTTAAAAATAAGTAGGAACACTTATCCTTTCAGACAGCATGGAGGGACCAGGAGAGCATTATGCTAAGCAAAATAAGGCAGTCAGAGAAAGACAAATATCACATGATCTCACTCATATGTGGAATCTAATAAACAAAATAAACTGATGAACAAAATAGATCCAGAGACATAGAAGCATGGAACAGACTGAAGACTCTCAGAGGGAAGGCAGGGGTTTGGGGTTAGGGGAAGAGAGACAAAAAAAGGAAAATAAATTAAAATAAGTAGGTACATGCAATTCATAAAATTATATACTATTGTGAACATACTGTGCTTATTTTATTGATAAGTTTAGGTTAAGTATCAGTCATAAACTGTTAGATGGCAACAAAATGTTATTCAAACATTTAAAAGCCAATTTTGGAGAAAAGCTTAAATGTGAGAGTAGATTACACCGATCTGTAATAATTGCTAATGTTTTTAAATGAATTAGCATGGAAAATTATTGGAATAAGTATATTTTAGGTTATCCATTAGATATAGGTAAGTTTTTGGATTAGTGACTGTTTTATAATCTATTTGCCAACCATTTGCCTAAAAGACTCACCTCTCTGTCCCCAAATTAGAATACATCTCGAGGTTTCACACTGAATCCCAATTTCTTCAAAAATCATCAAAGAGCCCTTTCACAGTACTTTTAGATATAAAGGTTATAGATGTGGCACAGAATCATTTGAGACGGGAGATCTATTTCTGACAACTAAAAGTTGACTTGAAATTCAGTCAATTACCCTTTCAGATGTTCACTGGAGGTTTGAACACGAACTTTTCAATTTTAAACTTTAAGCCATCTTGAAACTTAAAATGTCTCTTAAGTTTCAGACCACGGCACAGTATTTCTGAGTTAAATGGAGTCAAGAAAATGTGACATCAAACCAACGATAAAAAAAAAAAAAATAGGTGTCATTGTTTAAATTTCTAATAAGTATCTCAGGAGAGATATTAGGAGGATGAAACAGTCATTCAAAATATCTAAGTGTACTTAATACCAACCCTCCCCCCATTTCTTTTGGCCAACCCCTATTTTTCTACCTGACCCATTTTTTCTTACTCTTTCTTACAGCTTTTGTGCATTAACCCCACTTCCCTTACTCCAATCTCCCTTCCTTCCTACATTTTTGTTCCTTGAGCCAACACATTTTGATTAAAACACTGATGAATTAGATATACAGAAAGCCTTACCCAAATAAATTCTCCATTACATGTATATAACCCAGTGCCTGTCAGTATTTACGACATTTCTGCTTGTTTTCTGGCAAGACACTTTCCCTCTTTTTTCATTTCTTAATAATGGGCATGTAATAGTTCAGCTAATGGCAGTTTCTATAGCTATTTCTAAATCTGAAATAGCTTAGGTAGGATTAATGTTTATTTCTATAAAGTTCAAAACAGATAGGCAGGTAGCTCCTCTCCTTTGAGAGGGTAATTTGAACATCTAGGATTATTCCAATTTATGGCTCTGCTATCTTTTCACTGGGCCTCCACATTCACAGTGCCAATCCACAGTAAGCCACAAAGAAGAGGAGAATGGAGATCATACGTAAGAGACCCGTGTAAGCTCACATTATGTCTACCGGCTCAAACTCAGCCACATGGCCACATCTTTCTGCAAGGGTGACTGAGCCATATAAGACAAGCTCACCAAGAAGAGAAAATGAGTTTAATTTTACATGAAGTATAACTGACACAGAAAACTAAAAGGCAACTTAAAAGTTAATAGATAGTTGTTAAAATTAAAATGATTTTGTATCTTTGCATCCATTTTATAATGATCTAATATTTGTAGTACCGGTCATGAAAGTCATGGCTCCACTGTAAACCTGACGATTTGGAAATTAATATATGATTAAAGGCAGAAAATAGCATAGGTTGAGTCAGAAAAATTTTCTTCATAATTGTTAGTTTTCTTGAAGGGTAGTAGAACGGTTTGTATTTCTTCTATTTTATTTGCGTTTTAAAGTGTAAAACTGAGGCTCTGTAATATCAAGAGTCCAGTGTGTGAAGTTTAAGGTGAAGTCCGTAAATGCTCTGGGAGTTCAGAGTGTTTAAAGAGTATTACCAGCATCTTCTTAAGGAAATCCAGCTTTTTAAGAAAGATGAGCAGACCAGTGGGTTGATAAGAGCAAACACTATTAAAGAGTGATGGCCTAGCTGCTAGTAAGTAAGGAGAGCAGAGCCACTCTGGATGGGGGTGCATATTGCAGGCAACACAGAGGCCCTGGCCAGCAGGGAAATCTGCCTGAGATCCCTCCAGTACTCCGCCCGCCAGTCTTCTGCCAGGGGCAGGGCAGGTTCACTCACCACTTTTCCTAACACCTGCAATCTAGGACAGCGCCTGTTTCCTGCAGCCTCACCAGCAGAATGTTGTCAAATGTCTAATTTTTTTTTTCACTTAGGAAAAGGTTTATAAGAAAAGTGTAAATCTTCATTTTTCTTATTATGAATGAAGTTGAAAATCTACTTTTATGTTTAAGAGCCACTTTGCCTCATTATTTCATTGTCCTTTGACTTTTCCCACTTTTCTCATGTTTTGGTGTTCCTTTGTGTTAAATATTGACTAATATTGCAAATTGTACCCTTTTTATTGTGATATTTGTTATAAATATTTTCTAATGTATCACTTGTCTTGAATTTGCTTATGGTGATCTTAGCCATAAAAAAAAAATATTTCTTGTTTCCCTGTAAAATTTCTTTTCTTTTTGCATATGATCAAGCTTCATTGGGAGATGCTATTGCAGGGTATGAAGAGAAAAAAAGAAAATGAAGCATAGAGGGAGAGAAGCAAATTAAAGATGTTGTCTTAGTAAGTCTTGGCATTGAAATGTGTCCCTGAAAATATGGTTACTAGACTTATTCTGGTGGCTACATCATAAGGTATATAAGTATCAAATCACTATGTTGTTTACCTGACACTAATATAATATTGTATTCCAACTATACCTTAATAAAAATATTTTTAAATGAAACTAAACAAAATAAAACAAACAGTGGCTAGGTCCTAACACTTGGGATATGGGACTGTGACTTTATTTGGAAACAAGATCAATGCAGGTGTAATAAGTTAAGAGAACGAGGTGGACCCTAAGCCCAATATGTTTGGAGTCCTGATAAGAACGGGAAAGGACACATGGAGACACAGTCCCATTGGGGAGAAGGCCTGTGAAGACAAAGGCAGAGATTAGAGTGATGCTACTACAAATCAAGAAACAGGGCCACCAGGCGCAGGGAGAGACAAAGAAGGATCCCCTCTAGAGCCTTCCAAGGTAGCACAACCCTGCCAACAACTTGATTTCAGACGTCTGGCCTCCAGAACTGTGAAAGAGTAAATACCTGATGTTTTAAGCTACCTAGTTTGTGGCACTTTGTTAGGGCAGCCCTAGGAAACTAACACACCCCAACAGCCTCAGCTTCATTAGAAAATGCAGCCAGTAGATTGGGAGCAAGAAATATCTTCTAGACTTTATAAAAGAACCATGCCTTGGAACACTCCTTTGGGGTAAGGAGTAGAGAGGGCTGTATCTGGCAGCCTCTTCCTTTCTCCTGTACCTCACGGGTTAGGTCTGCCTGATGGGTATTCACTCTGATGCATTACTGGGTTGTATTCACTGGCTCGTCCAGGCATCCACTGGAGCAGCCAGACTCTAAACTTTCAACTTGGTGCTTCAACTGAGACTAAATCAGAGAAACCAGATCTTCCAAAGGGTCCAGCTAAGTCCATGGAGGACTAAAGCCCTTGCCCCGCCCCCCCCCCCCCCACAACCCTAAGCAAGTCTTTGAGATATAATTGGCAGATCACATCACATAAAAGATATAAAATGTATGAGTTGATATTTATATGCAGTAGTGCCCCCTCATGCGTGATTTCACTTTCCAAAGCTTCAGTTACCTGTGGTCAACCACAGTCCAAAAATATTAAGGGGAAAATTCCAGAAATAAATAAGCCATAAGTTTTAGTGTGATGAAATCTCATGCTGTCCCACTCTGTCCCGCCCCGGACATGAATAATCTCTTTGTCTAGTGTATCCATGCTGTTTACACTACCTTCCCCATTAGCCACTTAGTAGCCATCTTGGTTATCAGCTAAATTGCTGTGGTATTGCTGTGCTTGTGTTCCAGTCACCCTTAATAAGTTAATGTTATGTCACAAAGCCTATGTCATTCACCCAACTCTATCTCATCACGTAGGCACTGTATCATCTCACACCATCACTGGAAGGGTGAGTACAGTACAATAAGATATTTTGAAACAGAGATACCTCATTCACATAACCTTTATTACCATATATTGTTACAATTGTCCTATTTTATTATTAGTTATTGTTAAGCTCTTACTGTGTCTATTTTGTTAATTAAACTTTATTATAGGTATATATGTATGGGGGAAAACATAGTACTGTATATATTCGGCATCCATTGGAGGTATTGAAACGTATCCCTCATGGATAAGGGGGGAACTACTGCAACTTTTCAAAATTAATGGAGTCAGCAAAGTCCAGGTGTATTTTTCACAGTGTAATATACCTTTTACTTCTACTTCCATGAATTACAGTGTCTGCTAGTCAAAAACAAAATTTTCGCAGATTACTTATGTATGACTGTAGAATAGAAGACTTTTTTGCCTTTCAAACATCGACAGCATCCACATAGTCACTCTTATGTATGTTATTTATGGCATGTATAAATTCTGCATGGCTACTTAGAAAAATGGTACATGGTACCCTCAATTTTTATCTTCATATTTTTTACTCACATTTGTTTTCCACACATGAAATACTTTGCCCCTGCCTATCTATATATTGACTCTATTTGTGGTTCAAGGGTTTATTAAAACTTCATCTCTCTAATGGAGCTTTCTCTGACCACCCCAATTTGAAAGGTGTCTCCTTCCTCTCTACACCATAGATAGTCTGTGACATTTGTTTAACATTTATGACTTGCTGCCTGGGAAAATCACAGTTTAGTATTATATGTGGAAGTGGGCATGTTGGATTCTCCAAAATGAAACTGTCAAGTCTTGTAAGAAAAATAATACCTTACAGTTTTCATGTGTATGTCACAGGGCAATAGTGTTTTATCTTCTAAGCCCTGGATCCCAGAGGGACATTTATTGTGTAGCTACTGAAGCTTAAACTTTAGGGATGGTATATTACACAGGCCCCTTCTAAGCCTCTTAGGATTTTCCTCCTGGGACATGTGGAGATAGCTGCTGTGTCTGTGATGACTGGAGGCCTAGAGTACAGCTTTAGCCTGGAGTTAACTTCTTAGCCCTGGTAGTGATCTCAAGCCTCATGTGAGGGCAGTTGATGGCCAACACTACCTCTACCTTTCCTGCAGGCACAGTATTATCCTACCCTTGATGACCTCATTGAGCATCTGGTACTTACATTTTAACCCCAAGGTAGGACTTGACAAAATAGATTCGCCCTGCTATATCTTCACATATCTGTCCTGACCTCCTCTTTTTTAAGGACATTAGTCATATTAGATTACAACTTACTCTAAGGACCCAATTATAAGGCAATTGCCTCTTTAAATGCCCTATTCTAAATACAGTCACATCTGAGATACTGGGAGTTAGGACTTCAACATAAGAAATTATTGGGGTTAACCATGACATCTTGCTAAGAGAACTATATTCTTTAGCTTTGGGACTTTTATTTAATTTCAGTTTGCTGGGACTTCTTTTTGCTAATACAATTAGAAACAATAAATATCAATTTTCTTTGCCCACAGTTATTTGCATACATAATTCTAAAATGGAAAAGCTGCAGCTCTGTCAGAACTTGGGTTGTTTTTGTAGCACATTTCCTAAACTAAAACCACAGTGCATTCTGTTTTGAATCACTGTGGTGTTTATCTCTGACATTTGCATTCCAGAAGATAATTCATTTACTTCAAAAATGATTGTATTTTTTTGTACATGGAACAAGCAACAAAACCAATAGATTCTTAGAAATATCTACTTATATAAAAACCCTGGGTGGTGTTCATCACAACCAGAACCACAACCAAGCGGAAGGAAGTCAGTCCTGCAGGGGTTGTTTTGGCAACAGCTGCACCCTCCCCCTGAGCTGTTTCCTGGAGCTGTTTCCTGTAAGGGTGGGGTTTGAGGCAGGAACCCGCCCTGGGAGCATGGAGGCATATCTTTATAAAGTGTGCTGCACCAGCACTCCCAAGGGTGAACCTGAGTGGGAGCAGCTGAAAGCCTTAGAAAGGACAGACAAGAGAATGAAAGCCAGGTCTCAGTGGGACGCTGCTTCTCTGAGAGACAGCAACCATGCCCACAGCCATGTCTTTATTTTATAGCTGATGCTACGAGGCAAAGTAAGGGTGTGACCAAGATGTTTACAACATTCTCCTGGATTTCAATCCTACTCAACTACATGCACCTGAACTCTATCAAGCCTACATCACTCAGGCACATGGGGCCACGTGTTCAGACTATAGGTTCAAGCTTACAACTACAGCTGTTGGCTATAATTATGCTGGGAGGGCCCTGCCCTCCAAGCTGGGACGTGCACGTGGCAATGAGAGGACTGGGTCCTCTCCTCAGTCCAAGGCTTGATCCTGTCCAAAACACTGTAGCAGCTCCCCACAATAAAGTTTTAATTCTGTTTCTTTGTTACTAATGTTGTGGCCCCACCCCATAACAAAGAAACAATTTCTGGAGGATGAGGCCCAGGAATCAGGATTTTAAAAAGATTCCCAGGTGATTCTAATGTGTAGCCAAGGTTGAGAACCACTGCTATAGATAATATTAAACATATATCTAAATGTGCAATTCTTTGTCAAAAAATGAGCATGTTCAAAAGTTAAATGAAGAAAATTTGGATATACTCAATGGAGATTTTCACACATAGTTGAGTGATGATTCCACTGATTCCACAGATGATGCTGAAAAGGAAAATTTTCCCATCAAATTTCTTAATAGTATTACTCCTTCAGGAATGCCATGTCATAAATTAAAATTGAAAGTGGGTGCATTTATCATGCTATTGAGAAATCTCAATAGTAAATGGGGTCTTTGTAATGGTACCAGATTTATTATCAAAAGATTATGACATAACATTATCAAAGCTGAAGTATTAACAGCATCTGCAGAGGGAAAGGCTGTTTTGATTCCAAGAATTAATCTGTCCCCATCTGACACTGACCTCCAATTTAAATTGATTCAATGACGGTTTCCCATGATGCCAGCATTTGTGATGACTATTGATAAATCACAAGGAAAAACTCTAGACAAAGTAGACATATTCCTACCTGAACCCATTTTTGCACATGATCAGTTATATGTTTGCTTTCTCTTGAGTTTGAAGAGCATGTGATGTTACAGTTAAAGTTCTAAGTACTTCATCACAAAGGAAATTAGTCAAGCACTCTGAAAGTGTTTTCACTCTTAATGTGGTGTACAGGGAGATATTAGAATAAGTTTAATCACTTTATCAGTCATTGTTTGCATCACTGTTGTTTTCATATCATGTTTTTGTTGTTTTTATATCATGCCTCTGTTGTTGTTATATCCTTTTGTTACTGTTTATTTATTAATAAATTTATATGTTTTTTTCATATACAGTTTACTAATTTCCTTTCATCTCTCATACTTCTATTATAGAGAAAGGGCAAATAGCAATATTAAAATATCTCCGTTAATTAATTCCCTTTTTTTAAAAAAATGTATTTTATTGATTTTTTACAGAGAGGAAGGGAGAGGGATAGAGAGTTAGAAACACTGATGAGAGAGAAACATCGACAGCTGCCTCCTGCACACTCCCCACTGGGGATGTGCCTGCAACCAAGGTACATGCCCTTGACTGGAATCGAACCTGGGACCCTTGAGTCCGCAGGCCGATGTTCTATCCACTGAGCCAAACCAGTTAGGGCAATTAATTCCCTTTTAATGTGCATGAATTTCGTGCACCGGGCTACTAGTACCATATAATGTGATATAATGTATGGCAGAAGTCATACCTCTCTTTTAATTTCTGTTCTGGTTATCTTAGCCTGGGCACTATTTACAGCTCTCTTGCTCAATGAAACAGTCTTTGAACTCACTGCATTTAGACTGTATGGAGGATAGACAATATTCCTGCCTTTAATGGCCTTGCAGTACAAAGACTAAGGTCAGGGTCATGGCAGCAGAAGATTAAAGACATATTTAGGAGGTAAAATCAGTAACACTTGTTATTGTATGGATGTATTTGGGGACAGATAAAGAAAAGTGTCAAGAATAACTTCAGCTTTAATGGTGGAAACATTTGTTAGGTCATATTCCTTCCTCTGCATGGAATCCTTTTCTCCTTACTGAACTGGAAGTTGCTTTTAGACAAAACCTATGGCATGTACTTATTGATGCCCCAAAGCCCTTTGCTTATAGTAATATAAATGTAATGTCTCATGAATGAGTCAATGAATGCAATTCAGGGATGGTAGAAGTCAGGATAATGGTGCTCCAAAGACATTCATGTCCTAATCTCTGAATATGCCACCTTCCATGGCAGAAGGGAATTTGCAGATAAGCATAAGAAAATAAACAAGAGGTTTTCATTGCAGGGGTTAACATGGGATTGTGGTAGTTTGGTAAGATGTTTTCATTAGGGGAAACTACTGAAGATGGTTGGAACTACAGAACTAGGCTCCTCAGAATGTCCCAGTTTGGCATGTAGATTATTTTGAGCCAAAGGCAATCAAGTCTTAGCAGGCTTAAAAAACACTTTGACCTCTCCCTTAACTACCTGAAAGAATTTAGATAGGCAGCCTGGCCCAGAAAGAGAGCTACAACCAAAGGAAATTTCTATCTGAATGACCTATCTCTATGACAGTATAAACATCTAATTATCAAACATCTGCTCTTCTTACTGTCCTGTGAATTACCCTCCTCCCCTCAGAAACCCAAGGCTCTATCCCATTCCTTAGTTCAAGATGGCATATATAACCCCCATTGCCTGACTTGTCCTTGGGTATCATTGTCTTTGTGGGGCTCCTGTACATACATAATTAAATGTTTCTCTTGTTAATCTGTTTTATGTCAATTTAATGAACAGGCCAGGCAAAACCCCTAGAGATATAGAGGAAACGTTTCAGAGAGGAAAGGAGAAGGTGAGAGAGATAGAAACATCAATGATTAGAGAGAATCATTGATTAGCTGCCTCCGATACTCCTGCACTGGGGAATGAGCCAGCAACCCAGGCATGTGCCCTGACTGGGAATGGAACTGTGACCTCCTGGTTTATAGGTCAACACTCAACCACTGAGTCACACTGACTGAGCTGTACTATTTCTTACAACTGCATGTGAATCTATAATTATTTTAAGATAAAAACAATTAACAAAATAGTAGGGAGGCAAAGAGCCTCTATGTCTTATTTAGGTATGAAATTTTAAACTAACTAAATTCAACCTTTGATTCTCCTATTTTGCAAGTCGCATGCTTGTTGAATGAAAACCAGCTGGGATCCAGAGAAGAAAGCCTCCATGTGTACGTGTATGTCACAAGGGTAGCCTCTTATAAATGAAGTAAAACACATTGTAAATGCATGTTTTCACTAAGCAAGTTAGAGCACAGATGGTTGAGTGAGAAGTTACTATATATACAGAGGGACATCTGTTATGTTACATTTAATTGAGTCTGTAGAGTTAACATTTTTCTCCTTCCACAACCTGTACCAAGTTATTGCCAATACCCTCCATTGAACATCTCTCTGTGTTTGGAATGCTTCTGAGTTTTCATCATGAGTAGCCTAAACTGTAAAATATACAGCAAGAATTTTCACATTAGATTGAGGTAAAGTATTGAGCCAGGGTTGAGAGTGGCCACCATATCCATGGTACCATCTACGGTGCAGCAATCCAGGCAGGGACCAGGTTGCATGACATGCTTAGAGATGTACACCAGACACCTTTGTGCCCATATTTTACTGTCCCTGAAAATACAATTTTAGAGTCGGGAGGATTTTGTGGGGGCCAAAAGCCCAAGAGTCAATGGGCTGATGTGGTTCCACGCAGAGCCCAAACGTGTAGAACACTCTGTAAGTAGGCAGGAGAGAGGGCTCAGTTAGTCCCTCTTCTGGTCTAGATCAGTGGCCTACAAAGTGGAGAATTAAAAGGACATCTTATCTCTTCTATTTATAAGTATTTTTCAATACTTATAAAATGCCTGCACTACACCCATGATCTACCATCAGTAAAATGAAGACCCAGGAGAGTCTATGGGTTAGTTCCTGTTCAAGTCTGAGTCTGAAGATGGAAAAAGACTGATATCTCAGCTCAAAGACAGTCAAGCAGAAAAAGAGAATTTTCTCTTATTTACTCAGTCTAGTGTTCTATTCAGGCCTTGTACAAATTAGATGACACCCACCCACATTGCAAAGGCAATTTGCTTGACTCAGTCTACCAAAGCAAATGTTAACCTTATCCAGAAACATTAACAAACACACTCAAAATAATAGTTAATCAACTGGGTACTTAATGGCGCAGTCAGGTTGACACATAAAATTAACTATCACAGTGCCTATGACACTATTCAAATTTTATATTTTTGGAAGTGCCAGATATCAATTTCCCTGACTTTCAATTGTATCCTAATATTTTGTGGCTTGAAAATGTGGAATGAATTGTCTTTTTTCCACCCTTCTGTTCTTCTATTGAGAGAGGAAGATTTTTGTCTCTCTAACTCCTATTTCAAAGCAAGCATATGAGTTGGTAATTTTAAAGTGAAATAGTCATTAACAATACAGTTGGAAAATCTTTCCAATAACTGAGTCACCACTGCCTTATATGTATTTAATACAATAACTACTCTATTAGGGAACAAGGTTGTGGTTAATAACTTCACAAATTGGCAGATAAATGAATTGTTATCTGACAGATGTTGGATGGCACATGTGATACAAATACAAACCATCCATGTAATTCTTAGAGAGAAGCTTCTTCTCATGAGCCACGAATTATGGTTGATCTTAGGAACCACCATCTGCTCTTACAGTCTTACTACTGAGTCTGAGTGATTGATAATACAGAGGCATTTTGGCAGATGAAAATCATGCCTGGGGTTTGCATAGAATTCCACAGTGGTATCTAATGATCCTATTGTTTTTTGCTATTTGAGTTTGACTTGAAATTGAAAACAATTTGAATAAACATCATTTTCCAGTTATCATGTGACAACATTTGGCAGGGGTCCCTCTTTCAAAGTAATACATATCAAGTGCAAAATAAAACGAATTCATTGCAAACAACCAAAATGGCATAGATCTTTTTGTTCAAATTCTGTAGCTCAGTTCCTTGATTAATGGTTATTCTTCCCCAATTTTTTACCTGTGTACACACCCACATAACACGCCTTGCATTTTTAAAGATTTCATGCTGTAGTCATTTATTCTGTACAGTATTCATTTCAGTTTGTTATGAAAAAACACTTCCATGTTTGTATATGTAAATCCATGTTATTTATTTTAATTGGTGCTTACTGGTTTTTAAAAATCTATATGTGTTCTTTGTGTGACCCATGACTGAGGGGCTTCCCATCCCCACCTTATTGGAGAAGCCCTGCTGTTAGGAGCTTTATAAACTAGGTTCCCAGGGGAGTTTCGCATACAGAAAAGATTCTATTGCTAAAAGCTGTTTGTAAACCTATAGTCACTAAAATATTATGGATTAGAACATTGATTTTTTTTTAGACATTTCACATGTATGTTTGAATAATACCTTCTCGCTTAATTTTTATAAGCCTTGAAATGTATCCTATATAATAAAGAGCTAATATGCAAATAGTCGTTATGCCCTCATGCCCTCGCTCTGGAATTGTTCAGATACTCAAACTGGGGAGAGAGGAATGGGGACCAGCCAGGCATAAATGAGCTCACAAGAGAGGAATGGGGACCAGCCAGGCTGCGACCCGGGAGAGGGACAAACCGCCTGCCCCTTGGTCCCAGGTGTCAGCGGCTGCACTTGTGCCTGCGGCCCTGGGAAAGGGACAAGCTGCACACCCCGCAGTCCTGGGTGCCAATGGCTGCACCGGTGCCTGCGCCTGCAGCCCAGGAGAGGGACGATCCACCCATCTCACAGTCCCGGGCACCTGTGGTGTGGACCAGGCAAAGCTGCCTTCCCATGGTCCCCTGCAGCTGTGGTCAGCCTAGGCAAAGCCCAGGTCCCGGGTGCCTGCGACTGGCTGGAGGAGGGAATCCTGGGTCCCAGGTGTGGGACGATGCAGAGGCGGTTAGGGGCAATCAGGCTGGTAGGGGAGCAGTTAGGGGTGATCAGGCAGGCAGAGGTGGTTAGGGGCAATTAGGCAGGCAGGCAGAGGTGGTTAGGGGCGATCAGGCAGGCAGGCAGGCGAGCAGTTAGGAGCCAGTGGTCCTGGATTGCAAGAGGCAGTCGGACATCCCCCGAGGAGGGTGCAGGCCAGGCTGAGGGACCTCCCCCGTCCCCATGCATGAATTTCATGCACTAGGTCTCTAGTTTGTATATAATAAAAGATAAAATCAGAGGAACCAAGATGGCGGCATAGGTAAACACCTGAATTTGCTGCCGCACACAACCACATTAAAACTACAACTAAAAGACAAAACGAATATCACACAGAACCACAGGAAGGCTGGCTGAGTGGAAATTCTACAACTAGAAGGAAAGAGAAAAGCACACTGGGTCCGGTAGGTGGTGCAGAGGTGTGGAAGTGTGGAGGTACGGAGGTGCGTGCAAAGGGGGCTGGCAGCTGGGTGCACTGTTGTATTTTTCAATCTGGATGGAGATACAAACTCCCGACTGCTTTGAACTCCAGTTCTGGGTGAGAATTTGGGGACCCAGACAAATACGGGGAGAAACTGGACTATCTGGCATCAAACCACAACGTGAGGGCAGCTTTCTCGCAGAGATGCTTGCAGTGGTCATTGTTCCTGCACAGGCCACAGGACACAAACCCTGGGACCTTTCTGAGGCAGAGCAGACTGGCAGCCATTGTGGTTTGCTCAGCTAGGGTGATTCCCTGAGACCCCACCCAAGCTGTGTGCAGAAGCTTTTGCATATGAATGGCCTGGCCTTTCTCTGCCTAAAAACCGGGGCAGACTCAGTGAGTGCCAAAGCCCCACTGAAGCAAGTCCTGCCCCATAAGGGTGTCTCCAGCTCAGATTTGTATACACAACTGGTCCTCACAGTTAATTGGCCTAGAGGTCAATTCCTCCCAGTGATACCTTTAGAATTGAAGGTCAGATAAAGAGCTTCACAGATAAGAAAAAGCTAAAGGAGTTCATCACTGCCAAATTAGTATTATATGAAATGCTGAAGGGTATTCTTTAAGAAGAGGAAGAAGCAGAAAAAGGTAAAGGTAAAAATTATGAACAACAAAGTGACAACAAATACATATCTATCAACTAGTGAATCTAAAAATCAAGTAAATAAAAAAAATCTGTCGAACAGAATAAACTGGTGAATAGAATCGAATCAGGGGCATAGAAAGGGAGTGGACTGACAATTATGGGGGGGAAGGGAGTGTGGGGGATGCGGGAAGAGACTGGACAAAAATCGTACACCTATGGATGAGGACAGTGGGGAGGGGGGTAAGGGCAGAGGGAGGGGTGGGAACCGGGTGGAGGGGAGCTATGGGGGGGAAAAAGAGGAACAACCGTAATAATCTGAACAATAAAGATTTATTTTAAAAAAGAAAAAATCATTCTGAGATATCTTTTTCTACTGAAAAATGCTAGTTCACTCCTACACCTCATTTAAGTCTCTATTCAAAGTCACTTTTTCAATAAAGCCAACTCTCATTACAAAAATAGAAAAGGTACCTCCTCCTTGTTTTCCAGAACCCCTTACTCTCTTTTTGTTTTTACTCTTTTTGCAACAATAATCATAAGCATGTAATATACTATCTTACGTATTATATTACTGCCTGTCTATTATTATAATGCAATGATGCAGGACAACATTTTTTGTGTGTTTATTTTATTTACTGTATATAAATAGCACCAATAAGAGTACCTGATATATAATAGATATCCATATTATGTTAAATAGTATGCATTTAACAATATATTATTCAAATCATAATTGGATAACTGAACAAATAAAAAGTGAGTTTCTCCAAAGTTTCTTCTTTGAGCCTGGATGTGACTTAAAAGAAAATTTAAACATATTATAGTGGTTTATGGGAATGAAAGATGTAACCTAGCTTTGGGACTATTTCACTATTCTAACCAATTTCAGAAAGATTTCTGTGCATACATCTCAGGAGTTTTCAAAAGAGGCAGTGTGTACAATAGTATAGCAGACTGCTTCATAGAGGTCACACCAGGACTACCTTAGTACACAGCTTGTCTATTCTCCTGTTGGGGCAAGCTAGAGACCTGGCTAAGCATGAAACTCAAAATTAAAGGTGTGAGATGACTAAATGTAAAGGGACCTATGGGACACAATTTCTTCTGCCTTACCGCATTTCTAGCTCGAGGGTGAAATAGAGATCTCCACTCTCTGAGGAATATTGGGGAGGAAACTTTAATTTTTCTCTACCTATTTCTTCTTCTTACCTGCTGGCAATACTTAGAAAATTATCATTGCAAATATGTGCTCTACTCATTCTTTGGGTGTCTCTTTGGGATCTGCCTTTCTTTAGGCTGAGCCCATTCTCCTTTTATCCACAAGATGAGCCCACTCTGATGCCTTCCACTTCCAGGGAGGCTGCAGATGCGACAATGATCCCAGCTCAGCAGAGATATCGCTTCAAAATGTACATTTCCTAATCAGTCCAAGATGAATTGTCTAGCTCAATTTTAGTAACAAGTAGCTTGATTCCCATCTTACTTGTTTGCATGTTTTAAAATTGACATCCATCAGAATCAAAGAACTCTATCTAGGAAAACTAAAACCCTTATATACATTTCATATGAAATACAAGTAAACAATTTCAAGGTCTATTATTTCTGGATTCCCATAATGAACCAGTTTCAGTAGAGAGGTGCGTTGTTACTAACTCAACTTTAAGGGGAGGAAATGAGACAGAGTAACTTTTTGACAAAATTTATATCACTGCTAAATTTTAAAGCAAAGACTAGAACATAAAGTCTTCCACTGAAAATATGATGTACAAGATAATTACAAACCATTAAAATGCATTCAGTTATCTGAACTGAGGACAATGGTGGTGTTCGTATTGGGATTATGAGCATTTGTAATCAATTCCACAGATGATAGCTGTCAAGACTTCTGACACTTTTGCCACCATCCAGCTCTCTTGCTACTGGAAATCTCTGTGTCTCCAGATACCAAATTCATTCATGTAAATAACTCCATTAAAGGAAGAAAACACCTGACTATTACATTAATAAGAAAAACGGGTTGTATAGACAGTATAGGGAATATAGTCAATAATATTGCATAACTGTGCATGGTGCCAGGTGGGTGCTGGAAGTATCTGGGGGAACCCTTTGTTAAGTATATGATTATCTAACTATTATGCATACTCCTGAAACAAAACAAAAAAATAATATTGAAAGTAAACTAATTGAAAAAGATGAAGAAAAGTGTGAGCTGATCAGCTGTCTCAGTGTCTGAGCAGCATGGAATTTTCAGTCTTCATGAAGTTTGGCTCTGTTTGTCTTTTTTCTTCTTTGTCTTGTTCAAGATTAGTTATTAGAAATTTGAAACTTCTTGATGAAACAGCTGTCCATTCTGGTTAAGATGCTTCCATATTTGTTTTCTGACTGTGTTATCTTTTGTTTATCATCTACTGTGCAGATCATTATTCAGAAAGGTCAGAACAGTATCTTTTTTCTAGGTCAGATAATACAGGAAGCAGACAAAATACTGATTGTAGCTCTAATATTCTATTATTGGAAGCTTCAGTGATGTCCCTGACTTTTGTTAATATAATTGGTACCAAATATAGACAAAACACATGTTAATTATTGGTCTGAAATTGGCTAAAACTGCACAGCAACATCACATTTACTATGATTAATTAGTTGAACAGAGCAGCATTTTGAAAAGAATAGCAACTTTTCACTTTGCTTTGGAACGTTTGTCTTCATGGCTCAATGGTTATAAAATTGTAGTTGTCTAGGCAACTGTGCAGAGCATCTGCTGTGTAAATAGTGAAGCTTCAAATGTGTGAAAGCAAGTAAAAAATCCAATTGAGTTATGTCTATACCATGGATAAAAGTGACTGTATCATGATTGCAGCATTCCAGTTGTCACTGTGTAATAATTGTTTTATATATATATATATATATATATATATATATATATATATATATATATATATGTATCTCATGCAGAAAATGGAATTCTCATCTATACCGTGATATCTGCTACACTTTCACCTAGAAATATCCTACTCAATGACACCACCTTACCTCTGACACTCCCCTTTCTCTAGCAAGACACTAAGTATTGCAGAGAGCCAGCTTAAATGACATTTTTCTCAGTAGACCTTATGCTTTTTTGATATTTGAAAAAAAATTCTAACATTGGTACTATAATTCTTAGTACATTGTTTTATACAAAGTTTAATGATATTCATTTTCCCCAGGAGGCTAAATGTTCTTTCAGATCTTTTTACTTTTGCTTCACAGCACAATGCTGGCCCGGAGCAGGTATTAACTGGCAATTCGACACAAAATAGCAATGTTGCTTTTATAAACTCTCTAAATGTTGTATTCAATCACATAGGTATTCAATCATCCACATATTGTTCTAAATGTAGGAAAGACTGACATAAGCCAATGTGCTACCCTGTCCAATGAGTTAGCCTATAGGTGCTTATTAGGCTGTACTGAAATTTTAAAATTCCCAAGAGTAAATAGCACTGAGAAAAAGAAGGTCCTGGTTGATTAAATCAATGAAAAAGTGTTGAATTACAAGTGAAATGGCTCTTAAGAGATAGTGATTTGCAAATGTGGGCCAACACAGTACTTATATTATTAAATTATACATGAGAAACTGGTTTGTTCATATTTTGGACTGTTCTTATTTGGCACCATTTATTATTTAAGACTATATTATAATGAATATGAAACATGACAGCAGTTAAAATACATACAATTAGAAACTGTGCTGTAAGGACCATAAGATCAGGTTAGAGCCTAAGCACATGTATCCAAACATTAAAGCCAGTACCGAATTATTATCCTTGGAATATTGAGGGGATATGAATTGAGATGGGTCAAACATTTCAATATGTTATTAGTCATTTGCTGTTATTTTTTACTACTTATTTTATTTAGAGTTATCAAAAACTATTTATAGACAGCTGTCAGAGGGGAGGGGTTTGGGGGCTGAGTGAGAAGGATGAAGGAATTATGAAAATAAATTTAAAAAAGGAAAGACTCATGGACACAGAAAACAGTATGGTGATTGCCAGAAAGAGGGTAGAGAATTATAAAAAGGTAAAGGGGAGGATAAATGATAATGGAGGGAGATTTTACTTGGGTTGGTAAACCCATAATACAATATACAGATGATGTATTGTAGAATTGTATACCTGAAACCTATATAATATTATTGACCAATGTCACCCCATGAATTCAATTTAATAGAAATAAAAGAAAAGGTAATGACCCACAATTCTGTATGTTAAAAATCAGTGAATTGTACACTTTAAACAAAAATACTTTATGGTATGTAAAAAAACTATTTGTAAGTAATGTTATATGAAACTAACACTCTAGATAATGTGGTAATAATTATTGTAAAGACAAAAAACTTCTTAATTATTTTAAATAAGGACAATTTTCTAAACCTTAATTATTAATGCATACTGTTAACAGTTGCCTACTAATATAAAAAAATGTATTTTTGCTTACTATAACCACTTCTACCTAACATTGCTGAATTATATACCTCTGTGTGAAATCCATAGCTACACCACTTCTAGAAAAAAGAAGAAAAAAACCACTGGAGAATATCTTCATAATCATAAAGAAGTAAAGATTTCATAAAAAAAGATAAATCATTAAGAATATTTTTAAAAGATAAATAATTTTAACTCTTGCAAAAGTGAAATATTTTAACCTCTCATGAAGAGCTACCACTAAGAAAATAAACAGCCAAATCAAAGTGGGAGAACATAGTCCCAGACATACATCTAGGCAAGGACTTGTCTACTCCCAATACTAAAATAGAAAACAACACGATAACAATGGAAAACAAATGTGACCTGACAATAAAGAAAGAAAGATGTATGAATAACCAATAAGTATATATGATTGTCTTCTCAACATCATTAGTCATCAGGGAAGCACAAAGTAAAATCACATTTACCTTCATAACTAAAATATTGATGACACCTATTGCTGGAAATTATTCAGAGTAAGAGTGGCAAACTATAACTGATGGGACAAATCTGTTTGCTGCCTCGTTATTTTTATAAATAAAGTCTATTAGAACACAGCCATGCTCATTCATTTATGTATTTTTTGTGGATGCTTTCATACTCCAATAGCATAATTTAGTAATTACAACAGAGACTGTATAGCCCACAGTGATTAAGATATTAGCTAGCTAGTCCTGTATAGAAAGTTTGCTGACCCTTGATGCATTATTATCAGAACTCTCATAATAATCTCATTGTTGATGGGAGAGTAAAATAGTACACTTTGAAATATATTTTATAACTTCTCAAAAAACTATATCCTAAAACTGAAATATGTAGCAATCTCAAACACCTAACACTGCGGCCGTGGCTAGTGTAGCCTAGTGTTTAGAGTGTTGACTGGAAGGGTTGAGGGGTTGTTTCCTGGTCAAGGGGACTCATACCACAGGTTCAACCACATGGCGGGGCTATGTGTAGGAGGCAACCAAAGGATGTGTCTGTTTCTTTTTTTCTGCCCCACCTTCTCTCCCTCCTACTCTTTCAAAAAAAAAAAAAAATCAATGGAAAAAATATCCTCAGTTGAGGATTAACAAAACAAAAACCCTAGTGCTATGTAAAAGAGAATAGACACAAATTAGAATGAATATTTCATATATTCTAGTAAAAGCAAATTCAGATACTCTGACAGAATTCACATCAATGGATGTTTTGACCTGGTGGGGGATTTCCTTGCAAGGGGCACAAGGTAATGCTCTGGAAATGTTCTCTGTCTTATTAATGAGGGAGATTACATGAATTGTATACTTAAAATTGGATCATTTCAGTTCATGTCTTTATATCTAAAAAAAAAAAAAAATACTCAGATGACTATTCTAGCCAGATTGGGAATAATGCTTTCTAATGGGATGTTTGAATCCCTACTTTAAAATCTATTACTAAAAGAGGGAGAAAAATTTAGATGGACAAATAATAATCTGCACCACAATAATACGTGATTCCTGTCAAAGAGAGTCATAGGCTAATATGGAAGAGGAACACCTGGGAAATTCAAGTTATTGGTAATTACCCAATTATTCGGATAAGTGATGGGTTTATGGGAGTTTGCTAGAAAGTACATTAAAGCGATTATAATAATTATAATTTATAAAACAGCTAAAATCAGTATAAATTAAACAAAGATTAATAGATTACATAAAATAAATATAACCATAGCATATTAAAATTCTTAAATTAACTCCCAAATTTTAAAATAAGTGAAAATGTAACAATATACTATTTCTTAAATTATGTATTTTCAACACTTGAGATCGCTAATGCCCACTAAAAAAAAAAAAAAGCTCCATGAAGCGATAAAGATAAGCTGACACTTTTCAGGATGAAATAGCTCTGAATTCACCAGGGACCCCCCTCACCCCCCCAGAATGGGACTGAACTTGTGGGTTTATGTGAAATTATAAATCACTCCTATTACTCTGGGGTTACACTTCTCATGATCACTTCTAAACCTCTGGTTCACTCTCATCACAATTTAGCATCTGGTTTTAGCTGTTACTGTGAGCAATTAAAGCAAAAGTCTGTGACCACACTTGGGAGGAAGCAGTAAAAAGGGTAACTAGCTTCCTGGTAGGAGATGCATTTCCAGGGCCCTTGTGAGGCAGTTGCATTGAAAAGAGCAGAGGTCCATGGAAAAGTGGACCCCATGGAAAAAACTCAAGACCCCAAGACCCCATATCTAGGACCAGTCTGTGAAAGATGAGAGCATCTTCCTGTTAATCCAATATATACTTAGTAGGCATTGTGGGAACAAATAAGTCAATAACAAGACAAAACTCACTGTAGTAAAGCAGGATGAAAAATGGAATGATTTTATTTGCTACGTTAACATAAACATTGCCTTGTAGTACCATTATTGAAGGCATGATTCATTTTATAAGGTTCATTTTAAAATTATAATTTAAATGCAAAAATATATAAGTGCAGCAACTGAAGCACAAACAACATAAGTGAAAATCTTTTTGAATTAATTTCCTGTTTTATGAGGAGAAATGGCAAAAAAAAAGTATGCATCAAATGCCATGAAATGGGAAACAATTTTCAATGAATACGGGATGACATTATACTTTGCATCAAGGCCAATTTGTTTGTTTCACCACTGTCATGGGTTTGTGAACTCAGGCATCAAAAATAAAGTGTCTTGCATTTGTCCTAGATGAGGGACAAGAGCCTGCGAACCCCAGGGTGGTTGTCTGAAATCACTTAGGTCACAGAACTGTGAAATCAGTGGGGTGTCATATCTGGAGTATATGTTGTGACCAGCTACACTTGACTGGTTTCCTTGCTTGAGCTTTTCTGACGAATCAAAAGCTTGGATTGAATCTATCGGCAGCTGTAATCAGCTTTCTGAAAATACCTTGAAGGCATTCCCCTCCATACTCCACAAGAAAACTTCTATGAAAACTGACCTTTGCTGACTCATTCATCAAATATTTATTGAGCATCTATTTGGGAGTAATATATTGTAAAATAGTTCAAATTTGTTGCTTTTTAAAAATACATATTTGTATTGCTTTCATAGAGGTAGAGAGAGGAAGAGAGAGATAGAAATATCAATGATGAGAGAGAATTATTGATCAGCTGCCACCTGCATACCCTGCCCTGGGGACCAAGCCCTAAACCCTATGCTTGTACCCTGACCAGAAATCAAATTGTGACCTTCTGGTTCATACGTCAATGCTCAACCACTGAGCCACGCCAGCAGGGCTAATTGTTGCTTTCTTTAAAAAATAAATGTTGAGAAGCAGCATAGACAGCAAGCTGATTTTACTAGAATATGAATGGTGAATAAATGACTGGCAGGCTTCAATTCCTTGTACTCACACCCAGGGCAAAAATCTCTAATATGGCAAACACTCTCTTCTTTCCTGAAGTGCTGCTATAGCCTGTCACTTACTAGCCATCTAGCCAAGTTGGCATGAGGGAAGAAGAGAAAAACTTCCATCCCCTCATAGTAATTGTTTTTTGTGTGTGTGTTTTTAAGCATAAATGGAAAAAATGTCAGAGATAGTGATTCTAATTTTTTTTTAATAGAGGCTTGGAGATGTTCTGGAAACTAGAAAACAAAACTAGCTCAACAAATCCCCTGACTTTGGGGACTACTTTTTGGGGTGTTACAGCAGGCACAGCAGTCTATTACAGTTAAGACACCTATCACTTTTTTAAGCCAAACAATAGGAAGGTGGTATCCGTGTATATAAATGCCCATGTGTGCATCCACATGCCACTTCCAGAGAGAGATCTTTTCTGATCGCCTTACACAAAATAGCACTCTCCACCCATCCCCCCTGCTTTATTTTTCTTCATAGTGATTCTCCTTAGTATGCATTCCTTCACTTATTGTATTGCCTGTGTTTTCCTCTACAATGTGAGGGGAAATATTTTTTTTAATCTTTTTCACCATTATATCCCCAGACCACTAGTTATACCTGACAATGATTCGAGGCTCAATAAAAATTCCTTATCTAAAACATATTGTGAGCTGTATGACATGCCCCTATTTTGTTGATAATGAAGCACATTCAAAATTTGACTTCCTTAAGGTACACAAGCAATACAATATTTTTACCTTTGCTTTTTCTATCTTGGCACCTCCAAAGCTTAGTGTTGTTTTGTACTTACTTGTTGGTTGCTTTTACTCTTGCAAATAGTATTGGTAGGAACCTCAGCCGGAGAAAGTTCAACAAAACTTGATATTTGAAAGTACTGTCAAATATAAGCAGAAACAGAAAAAAGACTCAGTGGTGTTACCTTGAAAAGAAGACTGCCATTTTTATGGTCAGCCAGAATATGAATGACATAGGTAAGCAACCTATGAGCTGTCCTTGTTCATTTACCATATTAAAAAGCTTATTAACTCAGGATTGTTCTAAAACAGAATTCTGGACGCTTTATCTAATGGCAGTCTGCTGAGCACAAGTCACACAATAATACCAAATCATGTGAGTTTATGGTTTAATTACACAGCACCTGCCATCCCTGCAACCCTTTTCATTGGCGCTGTAATTCATTTCCTTTTAAGAGAGATAAGTAAAAATAGATAAGCCTTCTAATTTTCCACTACCTTCTTCTGTCTCTCCAATTTTTTTCACCCTTTTTTTTCCTCCTTTATGATAACCATGGGTGTTATTTAAAAGGAAGTTCTCAGGCGTTAATATTAGGTCAGCTGCTTTCTGTGCAAATGAAAGGTTGGTGGAGAAATGCCAGGAGGTATATTTAGTATCTATGTAGAATGAAAAATATTCTTATAGATAAGCAGTATGTGTGAGGATGCTATTTTTCTTGCCAATCGACTAGCATGTATTTTAAAATATGTGGACATGGGCTGAATTTTAAATTTCTGGTACCATCATAACTTTCAAGGATTCTGTTAGAAGCAGGTAGTTAATGAAAGTTTTCTTAGAGGATATTTCAAAGCAGTGGCCTTCAGACAAGCTGATGCAGCACAGAGAGTTCACATGTTTGATAGAAATGGATATGGATTTGAGTTAGAAAAAGGCCAATAGTTAAAGAAAGCAGAAAATGAAGTATGTCACAGGACTGCAAGTGGTGTCTCTACAGGGAAAAAGCTGAGGGACTCAAAAAAGCAAGAATGGCTAAAATTAATTTTTGCTATAGTATAATATGTCTTCTATTGACTAAATTTTTTATATTACCTACTACCTAGTTCACAAATTTGGAATGAAAAAGAGATGTTTAAGAAGCCAAATTCAAACTATCAAGACTATATTAAAAGAGAGAAACTAGAGGAAAATATATACCCCTCCAAAATTTTCAGATATATTCGAAACTTTGTTACAGTTCTCCAATATGTAAGCAAAAAAGCCTTACATATAATAGTATCAAAAATTTAAAAAGTAGGTGAGCCAAACAGTCTGGAGGAATTGGGGACATCGGGTAAATGAGTTCTGATAAACACTTAGGATAGAATCTTCTCCTTAAATTGGTTTCTCTCTGTCCTGTCATACTCATTCTGAATTATTGGATTTCTGAATCTGTGCACAATTTGTGCAGCTGGATTCTTTGATGAGTAGTTTGCATTTAACCTAGCAGACCACACAGCACCTCTGATGACCTTTGAGATTAAAGGATTCACATATGATAGACTTGTATTCAGGTTTGCAGACTTTTTAAGGTAAAGCACAAAATGTCTTTCTAAATATTTGGATTTTAGAAAACCATGTAAATTAATAAGTGAGACATTTGAGAGATTGATTCTCCCTCCCCCTCCCCCCACACACATACTTTGTAGTGGAATGGAAAGACATACCACTATCCTTTTCACAAAGATAAAAACATCATTCTCTATTGAGTGGAATAAGTGAATCACAGAGAGCCAACCACTCCTTTGGTGTGGAGAACAGATATTCTCCTGGACTGTTTGCCCCATGCCAGGGAATTTCTGGTGTAGTTAGGGCAGTGGTGGGGAGAAATAGGAAAGTTCTCCCAATATTGGGACAGAAGGTGGCTGTTTTCATCTTTCTGTGATGACGCTCTGTAAAGGGACATAGACCGAGAGACAGAGAAAGAGAGACCAAGAATTAAAGGAGGGAGAAAAGGAAAAACATTAAAAAATGTTAAAAACATTTTTATTGATTTCAGAGAAGAAGGGAAGGGAGAGAGAGATAGAAACATCAATGATGGGAGATAATCATTGACTAGCTGTCTCCTGTATAGCCTGCCTACACTGGGGACCGAGCCCTCAACCAGGGCATGTGCCCTGATCAGGAATCGAACCACAGCCTAGTGGTACACAGGTTGATGCTCAACCACTCAGCCATGCCAGGGGACAGGATAAATATTTTAAAATAAATTTCTACTTTGAGGGAATTATTGTTTGAGAAAATTAATGACACTTCAGAGATGTTTACTAATGCCCTTCTTTAAAAACTCTATTAATATGCACTGATGTCGACAGACTTGAATACCACTTCTCAATATCTGGATTTTAAAAGACAACAAAACTTTCCCCCTGTGAACCCAGTAATTGATTCACACATGACCTGCCATTAGTCTAACTTATAACTTCAGTTCCTCTTTCCAGATCAGAGTTTTAAATTAGTGGAAAATTGCCTACAGTGAACCTTGATTAACTGGTTTCTTAGCATAATAAGGATTAAATCATATTGGAAACCATCTTGTTTCTTGTGTCTGGCAACCTGCTACTGAGAAGGCTCTTCTTTTTCATAACAAGACATTGTCCTCTCTGGACTGTAGTTCAACTGCTCAAGCTATAAAATACCACTTCCAACCCATAGTCCCACAGCCCAGCCGTTTGCCTTTGGTTTTCATTCCACAGGACAATGACGGCCTCTCTCTTTGGGTAGCCCTGATAGTGCAAACCACCACCCCAACCTCATCTTCTTTCTCAAAAACTATTTTTGATGATATGCATCTAAGATTTCTTGTGTTCATGATGAAAATTTTTTAAAATATATTTTTATTGACTTCAGAGAGGAAGGGAGAGAGAGAGCAAGATAGAAACATCAATGGTGAGAGAGAATCATTGATCGGCTGCCTCCTGCATGCCCCACACTGGGATCAAGCCCACCACCCGGGCATATGCCCTGACTAGGAATTGAGCCATGGCTTCCTGGTTCATAGTTCGAAGCTCAACCACTGAGCAACACTAGCCAGGCAATGATGAAATTTTGTCAGATATATATTCTTATCTATATCTACAGGGGAAAATACAACCAACTAGAACATTAATAGACACATGTGATCCTTCCATTTGGAAATAAAATAGTTGGATGCATATTTCTCAGTTTAACTCACTGACTTTTTCAAAATGATGTGTACCATTATTTTCTCAACACCTAACTACACACACACACACACACACACACACACACATATAAACACACACACACACAAACCACATACACACAAAAAATACATGTTTATGTTTTAAAGTACTCCATAGGATTACTAATACTCCAAAATGCATATGTATCTACATAGGTTACATTTACGTCACGCTATAGCAAGCATATTCTAACAATTTGGTTACATATCAAGACAGCTATTTCCAGGGTAATACAGTAATAGATAAAGATTGAAACATAATTTTACTTATAGAAATTATATGAGTCTGGGAGTGATAGGGAGATAATATAATTTCTCCTGCCATAGAGTTCCCAGGGATAGCCATAAGATGACAAGGTGACTTTAAATGTAATTTAATACCACCAACACTTTTGAAAATGAACACTATTCCCAACGTTGGGGGTTTCTTTCTGAGAAAGACTGAGAAACTCATACAAGAGTCAGATCTGGTGGAAATTTGAAGAAAAAAAAGAGGGAAGGTATACTAAGCCGCTCTACAGAAACATCTAAGCCTATTACTTGGGAACAATAGCTCTAAATCATGAAGTAGCAGAGCCTTTTGATAACAGTGGGAGTATGGAACAGGGCAGTAATTTTAACTTAAGATGCCAGCAGTATATAATGCGAATGCCAACTACTGCAGCAGTGGTCATGGAAACCTTTCACTTCAAATTTATAGCACCACCCGCTGCAAAATATGTGAGCATAACTTCATAAGATGCTGTTTTCACTTGCTCACACCACCCTCACTCCTTAACCCTTTTCTTCCCCTTTCTGACTCTTCTCTTCTTGACACATGGTCATTCTTTCTCTCACATGGTTAAATGAAACATAATTTTATTACAGATTGTATAAAATGTTTCTTAAGTTTTATAACTTTTATTTGATTATATTAAGAAAACTTTCAGGATTGTTTTCAAATTTGGAAATATTTCTATCAAGTTTATTTCATATATGACTTATAAATTTTCCCAAAAGGAAGTCTGGTTATGTGTCTCAAACCTTGTCTCTACTATATAATTTTTTTTACGGATGTAAAAATTTTATTTTTGGTAAATAGTAATTAAGTCCCAATTCAAAAAAATAATTTCCTAAGTAGAAATCAAAGCAAGACACTCAAAGCATCAGAAAAATTCAGACAATTCTCTAAGAGAATTCAGGACTTAACCAACATAAAAATAGTCAACTTAGTTATATCTGGATAGGTACCTAGTCTGAGTAAGGTCTCTTTAGATAATTAGAGTCTTGCTTCTGGTTTTAAGATTAGGTAAACAACACCACAATGATAGTTGTCTCAAAATGAATAGGTAAAATGAATAGGTTACAGAAAATAATTAGAATCTCTACTTATATTTTAACCAAAAGAATCAGAAAAAGCAATATTTACTGTCATTTAACTATTAATGTTATTTCATACTGCTATCCCCACTCAGTCTATATCCAGATATGTAATTCAGATAATTTCCTATTATCCACTTATTTCCAGTGCTAAGCACTATGGACTATGTTCACTTTACAGCAAGACCTTTGGCCCCACACCTTCACATCGGTTTGCCAAGTGAGTGCAGGCCAAGGGTAAGAAGAGTCCCAGAGCCATTTCTACACCAACACAACTAAGAAAAATGTATCTATACAGAGATATGACTGCAGACCCATTACATATTACTAAATGGGAACTAAAAACATTTTTCATGGAATTTTCCATCAGCTGATTCCAAAATTGCTCATTGTGGTCCCATGGCCTCTTGATATAAGCAGGATAAGATATATATAGTAAGTTAGAATGGGAAGGGCAGTGATATTAACTGATTTTTCTAAAACTATTTTCCCTTTGTAATTTTTCAAAAATATGTAAATCTGTGAACACATAATAAACATATTTCCCAGTGCCTGTGTCTTTGAAGCTTATGCTTAATCTCTTCCACTGCAAGCCCTATGTCTTTTAGCTTTTAATTCTGTGGGGGGAAAAAAATGTTTTTCCTTCCACGCTTTTAGGTTCTTGGTTAAGGACCTTCCATAATAAAAGAAAGATTTACAAGAGAAAAACAAAGAGAAGTTTAATAACGTGTACACCTCTTCTATACACAGGACATACCCAGGGGAAACAGCAACTTCTTGTAATGGCCCAAGCTGTCACCTTGAACATCAGCTAAAGAGAAAAGATGTTTGGGGTGCGGGGGAGAACCAGTTATGAGAGGTTATCAGGAAAACTACAGTAACAAAAGACATGGTTTTATACAGATTTCCCCATTGACAAGAGTTTCTAGAGATTTAGTCATCTTCCCATTCCTGGCATTATTGTAGGCAGCTAGATAATGATGGAGGAAGAAGCAAAGGGAATCAGACATTGTTGAGCCTAATGGACTGGGGAGCTAAATCAGACACTGAGCCTGTTTGCTTCACCAGCAGGCTACAGTTTCACACTCTCCAGGGGACCACAGCATTCCCCACCAAAGATTAACACCCCTCCCTTCCCAGATTGTTGGGGGGTGCTGGAGGAGGGTGGGGTAAGCATATGCACAATAGAAGTCAAAATGGCACAGGGGAAGGTGCTTGACCATAGAGGCCTGTCAGTCTAGCCTGGGAAATAACAGATTGGTTGCGAGGCGGGCCAAGTGCAAGCCTGTGAAAGCTTGGGAAGTTTATTGGTTATTTTGAACAAGCTCCTGGTCTTGCCCAAGCCTGAGACAAACCAAAGAAGAGCTCCCTCTCTCTATCCCAAGAACACAAACAACCATGCAGACCTAGCAGCTGTGTGGGCCCACAGCTGACCACACGGACTCCACCGGTCTAAGCAGAACCTGTGACATGAAGCAAAAACTCTGGACATTGGACTTTGGTTGGCCTTGATGAAGACAAGCCTGAACTTTCTTCATGGCGGGATAGACAAACATGAAACATGGGAGACCCAGGAGGGGCAGTCTTCTATTTCCATCCAAAAATACTCCACACTCCAGAATATCCCGTGTGAGGGTCTGTGAAATGCTTCTCTCGTGAGCCCGTGGAAGAACACGATTTCCACCAGCGACAGTGATATCCTGACAAATGAAGGTTTATAAATGTAAATCTATCTTATAAAAGGGTAACTTCTACTCTATTTTCAGAGCTTCTCCTGTGTCTGCTGTTTCTTAAAAAATAACCAGCCTCAAATAATCAATGTGCCAAAGAGGCATATTTTGGGGTGGTATATTTTGCTCCCCTTCAATCGGTATTAAAGCTTTATGGTTGTTATAGACTCAGACAGACACCCTGTAGACCTATACTGGCCAGCCCTGACCCCTAAAGCCAGGCTGGAGCTTTAGCATGGGCTCTATGAGGACAGAGTCTTCGTCCTGCCCATAGCAGCATCCCCAGTACCTATTGATGCCTGGTGTTATTGATCAGTACACCAGAAACTTGTGAACAACTGAATGAATGGTTCTATCTCAATTTTAGTTCAAAAGCACCTGACTCTCTGAAATTTATTTAAATACACTTCTAAATTAAATCCTTCTAAAAGAACACCTGTATCTAAGTGATTTTTCACCTAACACATACTGGATTGACAAGAGAGACATTCTTATGAGGTCTTTCCATCCTCAACATAATCATGGGCAACCTGCAAAGTAAAACTTATTTGTAGGTAAGGATGAATGTTAATATTAAAAATTTATACATCTAGAATAGGTCAGTGAATTCTATTGAGTATAACAATACCAAAGAATCAGGGTTGTCAAAAAAAAGGAAAAGGCATCAAAAAACCTATCTTGTCTCTTTCTCAAGTCACTTTTAGGTGTTTAAAGCTATGAAATTACATTTCTTGATATGTCAAAAAATTTGGGAGATAGGTTCTTATCTACTTTAAATGCTGAAGAACAGTAAGGCTGAGTAAAGTTTAATGATTTGCTCAAGTTCTCAGTGTGTAATTAATAAAACAGAACTTTACTAAGGACTCTGGTTTCTAAATCTGGTTTCATAATCATGCTTCCTGCCATAAATGAAACCATACAGATGGTGTGACAAGCAAATTCTTGTATGTCTTCAAGTCTGTTAAATATATTCTTTCTTAGGCAACTAATAAAATTAATTCTAGCTGTATTTGCCCCTTCTGACCATGTGCTTTATTTTTTATAAGGGCATCCTCTTCATTGGGAAGCCCCAAATATAAATTTTGGGGAAGATATGATCAATAAAAACATATGTTTATGTTACTTCAAGCTTTGTGGACTTATAAATTGCATACTGAGATAAATAAGACATTTCATTTGGAGATAATAAATACAGGTATCAAAAGAGAGAGAGATTTCAAATAGAGAGGAGTGAGGAGGGCTTAAAACCACAACGGATGGAAGAGTGAGGAAAAAAGAAAGCACAGGGGACTGATAAAAAGAGGCTAGAGAACTTTGGTAATAATCACTGATCATTAGGGGAGATTATCCTAAACATAACAACAAATGTAACATATGGACATAAAATTACAGTCTCAAAAAGAGTTTTCTTTCAAACTACTGAGAAAAACAGCTGTAGGGAGGAAGAAGACATGCATTCCCCAAGAGTAAGTGAATGATGTGCATAAAATAAAGATCACACTAGCATGAGTGATCAAAGAGGCAGGGGAAGCCCAGGAATACAAAGGATGGAGCAGAGCTGCAGCTCGGCTCATAAGGGCAGTGTCTGCTGACTTCACACTCACAGGCTTTTGCTAAATTTAAATATTTATCTTGTGCTTGGTTTAATTACATTTAAATTACAGACATACAAATAAACACACACATCGATTTTAGGAACAAAGAGAGGCAGCATTTTATTGATTGAGAATTGACCTTACCAGCTAGTTACTACGACTCTTCAGGCAAAATTCAATGAAGGCAAGAGCAGGGTTTGTATCCTGTGCATAAACTGTAACCACCTTGCATTTCCTCCGCCCTCTACAAAGCATTGATGGGTGAGCTCTGTAACCTTTCACCAGCAGCCTGACAGCCCCCAAAGAGCATGTTAGGATAAGCTAGGCCAATGAACACTGGGTGGGCAAATTCCTCTCCTACAGCATGGTATTTGTGTTATATGCATTTTATGGAATGCTGCTGCAAATTGTTTTAGGAATAGGCAAGGTATAAATTATAGGCCCCCTATGATAGCATTATTCTCATTATGTGATATTTGGTTTCAGCTCCATATATCTAAATTTCTAAAATCAGGATGGGAATAGTACATAGAACACTGAACATCAAATACTAACTTACTGTAAATCAGTGATTCCCAAAGTGGGCGCTACCGCCCCCCCCCGTGGGCGCTGCAGCGATCCAGGGGGGGGCGGTGATGGCCACAGGTGCATTTGGGGGTGATGAGTAACTGCTATTAAAATTTAAAAAAAATTAATTTCCAGGGGCTGAGTAATATTTTTTCTGGAAAGGGGGCGGTAGACCAAATAAGTTTGGGAACCACTGCTGTAAATGATATAAAAAGTTAAATGAGAACCTTCTTTAATTTATTGCAACATGAAAGCTCCTCTTCTCACTGTTCGTTGTTTCCACTAGACCTCCCAACTTCTGTTACTCCATGGAGAACCTACTTCCCACCTCCAACTTATGCTACTCCATGGGTCTACCATCCTCACCTCCACCTTCTGTTACTCCATGGGTCTCCCACTCCCCATCTCCAAGTAGGAATAAATTAAGCACAGACTTTCTCCTACTATATAAACAGAGTTTGTGAAGAAAACCTTGGGGTATTTGTTTGCTTTTGCTTCTTTCTTATACCTTGTTTGATCAGTGAGCAGGTGGATCACAATTGCCTACCTTGCCAAATAGCAATTGATGTTCTCATGCCAGAGCTAAAGGCTTGAAGGAGAATCTATTCCCATTTGTTATAAAAATATTTACATAAAGGCCCTATCTTCACTCTTGACAGCCCTGTCACAACACCAGTAAAATATATTGTATTTAGTCATTAGGAAATAATAGATACAAGCCTAGGGAACCATAAATGAAATTCATTGTTAGTAAAAGTCTGTAGTAGGCCATATTTTGCGCATTATTATTTATTTTTTTACAAAATACTTAGTCCAGTCTTATGGTTCAGAAATATCTGAGGGTATATCCCACTTTTTTGGCTTTTTAAATTAAGGTTAAATTTACATCTCTTTATTAACCCTAAGGTTTCTATGCAATACAAATTTACTAAAACCTAATATGCTCAGACATTATGTTAGGCATTAGAAATGCAGAGCTGAGTAAGGCAGACTCTTTAATTTGAATAAATAGTTGGCAACTGATAACTGAAGAGACAGAAGGAAATATAAACAGAAATTCACCAGAAATAATTAGAGGCAGAATGCAATACAAGGTGAGATTATGGTCAGAAAAGAGGGGAAAAATGAATTCTGCTTGGGAGAGAAACAAGGAAGTTTCTTGGGAAAGGAGTATTGTAGAACAAGGGCGATTTTCCCCATGACAGTGGAAGTGCTCTAGGTAAGAAAGGTGGAGGCGGGCATTCCAGTCAGAGAGATCACCATAGCAGAGATGTGGAGGTGGGAAAGTTGATAGAAAATTTAGGGAATGATGGTAATTTGGTACCTTAAAGTAAAAGGTTATTCAACAGGAGTGTGGCAAATCAAAGTTTGGTAAGGTGGACTGGGACAATTTGTAAAAAGGCGAATATACCAAACTTAGCATTGCAATATTTCTCTCATCCTGTTCTAAATTCTTTGTAAAATTCCTTCTAATATAAAACATCATTTTTCTTTTTGAGATTTACTTTTTAACTGTCCAAGGCATCCCATTAGATGATGAACTTTATGAAACTTCGTTTCTTTCATTCATCGAGGTATTCCAAGTCTAGAGACTAAGACAGAGTAAATACTCAGCAATATTTGTGGAATGACTGAATCAAATGGGTGTCATTTATTTTTATTTTTTTGGTGGTCTGCACTTACTAAGGCTCTAACCTTGCCTGCCTCTGGGAGGCACCATCCATGATATAATCCATGGGAAAAGCACCCATTCATTGGAGTTGCACAGAGCACAGCTGTTAGGGTTTTAGGAGATGCTCTGTCACTAAGCTGCAAGCTCTGTGAGACTTGGAATTTGTGACTGTTTTGTTCTCCACTGTATCCCCAGACTTAGAACTCGTTCTGAAATATAATAGACACTTGTTAAACTATTATTTAGTAATGAATGCTTGAATGAATGAATGAGTTCAAAATGGCATTGTAAAATAGTAAAATAATGTAATTTCTCTAAGGTTTATGTGAGAGTACCTGACTTGGGAAGAGTGAAATAGACTCTAGAAAAGTCTCCTATTTTCAGTCAAATAACAGTCAAGATCAGTATAGCAAAAAAAAAAATACAAGTTTATGATTCAGTTGAAAGAGTGAAAAGCAAGATCTTTAATATTCTTTTTTCTTTCATTAACTGATAGTATACTTCATCAACTCTAACAATCATAAGTGAAGGAGGAAAGAAAAGGGCATATAAAATTTATAAAATGCCTATCTCTTAGCACAGATGGAAAACAAAAAAAGAGAGATTCCTTGAGCAAATACCGTAAGAAATGGAATGAAATAAATGTTCATTCTATGCTGGCTCTTTGATACACTCTAGTGCAAGCATGTCAAACTCACAGCCGGCGGGCCACATGCCTCGTTTAGTGTTTACCAAGGAAGGCTGTGAGTAAGCTCTTCGGTTTCACCTCTCAACAGTAATGAATAAACACAGAGAAATCTTAGGTATGCCAAAGCAACAGTTCTAGAGAGGGACAGGGATATACCTTTCCCTTTCCATCACAAACTCTGCAGTGCAAACTCTGATGTACATGCATGGTGTAGGAGTACATATGCACACTATAACAAACTACTTAAATGTAATGCCTGAGTTTTGAATAAGAAGGGATTTTAAGTTTCTGTTCATGCTTATTCATGAGGCGGTTGCACATCAATGAGCAGACTGCAATCAGGGAAGGGGAGTAACAGGCAGGGGCTGCACATTTCTGTTGCTGAAACAAATGAGATGCGGGAAAAGAACTCTGGCTTCCAGCCTCTCTCTCTGCTCCACTGGAAGGCCATGGCTGGTGATGCTCCATCGCAGGCTCGGCCCAACACCACATTTGTTTTCAGTCGTAAAACTGTTTGGAGTCTGGACATGGGCCAGGCAGCCAGCCTCTTTTCAAACTGTTGTTGGGTCCATTATCTTCCCACAGCAAATGGCTCTTGAAATGGCAAGCATCTCCCTTACAAGAAAATTTCCAACGTTCCTGCAGTACACAGAATGGCTTCCTCCAAAATGCCCACGCCCTAATGCCTGGAACCTGAGAATATGTAATATCATAAGGCAAAAGGAACTTTGCAGATGTAATTAAGGTTAAGGACCTTAAAATAGAGACATTATTCTGGATTAGTCTTAGTGAGACTAAAATAATCCCATAGGGCTTTAAAAGCAAAACTTTTTTCAAATGAGGTCAAAATTGAGTTTCGTTTGCTATTTTTCTCAATGTTACCTCTTGAAAACATATAGTATTGAGGTTCTCTTATTTCTGTTTAGAATACACAGATCTACTCAAGAACATTGCTAATTGTCCTCGAGAAAGAGTAATAGGGAATGCTGTTTGAATTCTTCTGTTTGAATTTTTTTTATTTATTTGCTTTTGACTAAATAAATTCAAAGGCAGCCTATCAGAAGAGATAAAGAAATCTTGATGGAATATCCTTTTTTATGTTAGCAAATGAAACAGTGGTTGCCTCTAAAAAGACGCAGCTCCTTTTTATATGCAGCTGCCTTGTTCATTAGTAACGGGGGGGGGGGGGGGGGGGGCGCGGGGGGAGCTTGGAGGATCACACTTGAGAAGGTTTTGGTACAGAAGGTTTGGATCTAAAGATTGGCTCTATTCTTTATACCTGTATGAATTTGAGTCAGTGATTTAAGTTTTCTGATTCTATTTTTTCTCTAAAATCCGGGTAATGATACCAAACTCAAAGCTTACAACTGAAGTTAAAGAATGTACCTATAGCCCTTAACCGAGGTTTAACACTCAACAAGCATTCAATGAACTCCAGCATCATATATAAATAAATAAATTATATATACACTTTCTTGAGGCCCGGTGCATGAATTTGTGCACCAGTGGGGTCCCTCAGCCTGGCCTGTGGGATTGGGCCAAAACCGGCTCTCCAACATCCCCCGAGGGGTCCTGGATTGTGAGAGGGAGCAGGCCAGGCCGAGGGACCCCCCACTGCCCGCTAGTGCACGATTGGGGCCAGGGAGGGACATGGGAGGTTGGCCAGCTGGGGAGTTTCAACGGAAGGGCTCCAGGGCATGTCCAGCCAGTTTCACTCAGTCCTGACTGGCTGGACCCCAGCAGCAAGCTAACCTACTGGTCAGAGCATCTGCCCCCTGGTGGTCAGTGCACGTCATAGTGACTGGTCGACCGGTCAACTGTCTGCCCCTTGGTGGTCATTGAGTGGTTGAGCCGCCTTAGAATATCATTAGCATATTACACTTTGATTGGGTGAATGGATGACTGGACACACACACACACACACACACACACACACACAGAGGTGTGGCAAAAGTAGATTTAGAGTTGTTTATATGGAAACTAATAGAATAATTAATGAGCAATAATATACAAGGTTAAACTGTATTTTGTGCACTCACAACTGTAGACCTACTTTTGCCTACCCCTGTATAGTTTCTTACTTGATTGTGTAGACAGCATATATATGTAGTTATATATACACATACATACTTGTAGATAACTTTCTGTATATATTATAATTTGGAGGTTTTTCTATGGTTACCTAATAGCTTTCCAAAGCATTTCAGATCTCTTCAACTCAAAGAGTAAAGAAAATAATAGGTGATGAATTCAGAGTAAGTATATTAAGTCAAAAAATAAACTAGTCATTTTTGTAAGTATAAAATAATTACTTGCAATTATATAGTTTAACATAGTATATCAGAATATAGTTGGGGAGGATTATAAAGTAGACAAAGGACATGTATTTGTTCTGAAGGATGGACAAGATCCAGATACACAACAGGTGGGGAGAAAAAGTCTTTTCAGGGGTCCATAATATGCCGTGATTGCAGTAAAAACATTTGGAATTAAATATGCCAAATGCATCTTGCTTGGTGTCACCTAAGACAAAGGCAAACATTCCACCCTTATTGCTCATCTAATATATTCAAATTCCATAAAAGAAAATGACTTGATATTTATCAGTAGTCATTTTAATTACTTTTATCCAGTCTGGGTCACATGTAAGCAGCTCCCTGAGTAATTGACAGGACAGTATAAAGTCAGAGAATTCTTGTTCTTCATGAATAATCGTTTTATTCCCTGGGCAGTCATTTTATGAAAGAAGACTCACAGCAGTATGGTACTCAATTCCATTCAAGTTGTCCGCTACAATTATCCAGATGTAAGGTGCACTCGGTGCCTCCAATAGAATTATGCATAGGGAACTACGTGGTGCATAACTTAAATCCCATGATGGCAATGATGACAAGTCTCAGCTTCGGGTTTGCTGCCTACATCTAATGAGGAAATCTGTCGTACGAGGAAACGTTCCCATGCTGAGAATGTGCTGTGAGAATGTGATAGACTTTGAAGTCAAAACTTCTGGTGTGAAACAGCTTTCTCGCCTGTTTAAGTGCCGGGCACTTTATGCTTTGGTTTCCTTGTATATAAAATACAGATATACAGATAATATCAAGTTACATGAGCTCATAATGAGCCATAAGATAATATTCATAAATATTCTTTACAAGTGGTAAAGCAAGGCAACATACACATTTGGTTTGGTAAACAGAATAAGTGGTTCCTATGTACCAATGTGATGTCCAAACCTGGAGATACACAAGAGAAAAAAACTCATGGTCTCTGCACTCAAAATTCTTATAATCTAGACAAGAATTCAGTAACAGGTAATTTCAATGTCATAGGGGAAGGACCACTGTAAAAAGGGACACTTGGCTGCACAACGAGTAAGTGGTAGACCCGGGAAATAGCTTCTGATCCACTTAGGTTCAGAGCTCCATGTGAACCACTGTACTGCTCTGCAGTCATACAGATGCTAACAGCATGCTAGACACCAGTTGATGTAGAATTGCCAATCTTGCCATTAGGAAGACTATAGAATATATTTACTGCAAAAAAAATTAGCCCTTACCAGTTTGGCTCAGTGGATAGAGCGTCGGCCTGTGGTCTGAAGGGTCCCAGGTTCAATTCTGGTCAAGGGCATGTACTTGTTGCGGGCACATCCCCAGTAGGGGATGTGCAGGAGGCAGCTGATTGATGCTTCTCTCTCATCGATGTTTCTAACTCTCTATCCCTCTCCCTTCCTCTCTGTAAAAAATTAATAAAAATATATATATATATTTTTTAATATATTTTTTATTGATTTTTTATAGAGAGGACGGGAGAGAGATAGAGAGTTAGAAACATCGATGAGAGAGAAACATCGACCAGCTGCCTCCTGCACATCTCCTACTGGGGATGTGCCCGCAACCCAGGTACATGCCCTTGACCGGAATCGAACCCGGGACCCTTCAGTCCACAGGCCGACGCTCTATCCACTGAGCCAAACCGGTTTTGGCTAAAAATATATTTTTAAAATAAATAAATCTCTTATATAAAGAAAAAGTGGGTGAGGGGGGTGCAGATAGAGGAAAGAGAACTGAGAAAGCTGGAAATAGGAAAGTGTGTTCTGGAAATCTCAATGAGGTTTCAGAGACTGGAATGTGTATCCTATCACTGCTGTAACACATAGTGTCTCAAAACAACACAGTTTTACTGACTCACAGTTCTGTGGACCATAGTTAGGGTACAGCATGGCCCAACAGGATCCACTGCTCAGACTCTCACATGCCAAATCAAGGTGTCAACAGCACTGAATCTTTTCTGGAGGCTTTGAGGACAGCTCTACCTCCAAGCTCATTCAGGTTGTTGGTCAAGTTCAGTTTCTTTGTGTTGTAGGAATGAGGTCCCTGTTCCCTCTCTGGGTGTCAGCCAGGTAGGTGTCTTTACTTCTAGAAGATGTCTGTACTCTTTCTCGTGCTTTCCACTTGCCCTCCTTCCCCTTCTGCTCTCTCCCTGTAGCAATAGTGAGTCAAGTCCTCTCACACATCGAATCTATTCAACTTTTCCTTTGTCCACATATCTCTACTTCTAGCCAGAGAAAATGCCATGTTTTTTAGTGGCTTGGATTAGGTTGGGCCCACCTGAATGATCCATGATACTCTCCCTATATTAAAGCCTTTAAATTTAAATATATTTGTCAATTCTGCTTTGTTAGGTAGCATAACATGTTCAAAGGTCCTAGGCATTAGGGCATGGCCACATTTGAGGGCCTCATCTGCCCACGCATGGGGAGTCTGGTGTGTAAGAATTGTAGGGGGTGCTTATGGGAGGCGCATACAGGAGCTAGATCAAACGTTGATGAGAAACCTCTGAGGAGTTTTAGAGGAGATTGGAGCAGGGCCAGCTTTCATCCTAGAAAATAAAACATAATACCTGCGGATAAAAATGACAGGAGACTACAAACTAAGGGCAGAGGGTTCAGTTAAAAAAGCATTATAAAGGTTAAAGGAAAATAAAATTCTTCAGTAATCCTGCAGTGGTGTAGCTGGCTGATTCTGCTTCAGGATCTCTCATGAGGTTGCAGTCAAGACATTAACAGGGCTGTGCCATCAAAAGGCTTAACTGGGCCTGGAAAATCAACTTGCAAGGTGACTCATTCATTGATAGTCCCTTGCCACATGACTAGGGTCTAGTCCAGCCGTGGGCAAACTACGGCCCGCGGGCTGGATCCAGCTCGTTTGAAATGAATAAAACTAAAAAAAAAAAAAAAAAAAAAAAAAAAAAAAAAAGACCGTACCCTTTTATGTAATGATGTTTACTTTGAATTTATATTAGTTCACACAAACACTCCATCCATGCTTTTGTTCTGGCCCTCTGGTCCAGTTTAAGAACCCATTGTGGCCCTCGAGTAAAAAAGTTTGCCCACCCCTGGTCTAGTCATAGGATGGATTACAACTCACAGTTGACTCCCATCTTGCTGGCTGACTAGACTACCACCCACTTCATGAAACTACTGAGAGTTAAAAGTTACTTAAAACTGTACCTGGAACATGGCAAATGCTCTGAAAATGTCATCTATTATTATTTCTGGGTTGGTTTTGTGTGTGTGTGTGTGTGTGTGCGCACGCACGCGCGGGCAGGATTTTTTGGCTGTAATATCATATGAACAAATTACTAAGGAAGACCAAAGGAGAGAAATAATTATTCTGATGGCTGAAATAAAAGAAGAAATAATAAGTTATTGACATTTGAGTTAGTGCTTGAGCCTAATAAACGGAGAAGAAAAATTCCATCTAATGGGAACAAGATAGACAAAAACATTTGCTTTCAAAAGGATGAAGGGTAGAATGCATTTTTTTTTCAACTCTAGAAGTTCACAGAATATACTGTGGAAGTAGAGGGGAAAAAGTTGAAAACAAAAACCAGTAAGATAACTTGAGATTAGATTTTAAAGGGTCACAGCAAGGCATCCTCAGAAAACACATAGTGATTTATTTTATTGAATAAGTAAATATAACTCAAGTGCAGAACAGGCATTTGTATGTAGAAGGAGGGAGAGAGTTGTCAGCTGAAGACAGGACAAAGTCTTTAGGTTTAGATGTCAAACTACTTAATAAGGAGCCACTGATGATTTATTGCAAATAGTTATACAACATGAAATTTACTTTATCAATAAAATCTTTAAATATTGTTCTAAAGTTTCTTTTGAGTTTCTCCTGGAATTAATATGCTTGAATATTTATTGTGGCATTGCTCTATACTCACAAATAAAATTGTTTATTGCCTTGGGGATATTTATTGAAAACTAGAGGCCCGGTACACGAAATTCATGCGCTTGCGGGGAGAGGGGACCCTCAGCCTGTTCTGTGCCCTCTTGCAGTCCAGGAGCCCTTGGGGGATGTCCAACTGCCGTGGAGGTGGGAAAGGCTCCAGTCACCACCACTGCACTCACTAGCCATGAGCCCGGCTTCTGGCTGAGAAATCTCCCTCTATGGGAGCACACTGACCACCAGGGGGCAGATCCTGAATTGAGCATCTGCCCCCTGGTGGTCAGTGCACATCATAGTGACTGGTCGTTCCACTGTTTGGTCAATTTGCATATTAGCCTTTTATTATATAGGATAAGAACTTAACATATTAAACAACCTGCATAGTCATTTTGCTAACGTGATTTTGTAATGTACAAGGCAACAAACAAGATTTGTTTAAAGTATCTCTTGCTTAGTATCTAATTAGAAACACCAGGTTGGGCTTGTCTGGATGGGATAAGACATGGTTCAGAGCCCTGAAAAGTCATCAAACCCTCCACAGAATTCAGCTGCTCATATTTTTTCTGTAATAGAATAAATATATGTTCAATTACTCTTATAAATGAAGAATTGACTGAGTTGACAAATATCACAATTCCCTTGATAGTAATCCTATAATATGTCACACTGTCTTTTAAATTACTTTCGTACTTCTGACACAGAATTATTGTTCACTTTACTTGTTTTCTTATTAATATAGCCCCATAAACTCAGATGTGAAAATGGAATCTCACTGATAATGCCTCTATATTGCACAATTGTGGCTGCTATAAAGAATTTAAATACAAACTGGTCCCAACTCTGATTTGGGATTGAGACCTAAAGAGATACAGCATTTTATACTGCTAGAGAAATGGCTACCCAACAATTAGACCTTGGTCTTTTTTACAATGTCTTTGAAAAGATTAATACTGCACATTTTATAGGAATGAAAATTACAGGTTATAATTGAAAAGGTGTTATTTCCCTGTAGATATATTCTAAACAACAAAATCACATTAATTATAATTATGATAATAGACATTCTTTGTTTTATATTAAAAAGTATAATATTTTATGTTCTGATGACAACCAACAAACTTCCCATTGAGCTAATGAAACAAAAAAATGGCATATTACAGCCTGCTAACAGGGAGTGATAGGATGTTAGTCTAGGAAAAGTAAATGCCATGAAGTGGGATAGCAACAATTCCATCTGAAGACTTAAAAATAATTTTGAAGAAAATAAATCTAATATTGATTTCTAATTTATTTAAATATATATGAAACATAATTTTCGGAGTGTATAAGAGGCCATCTCAGTGAAAAAATTTACAAACTATACATTGACAGTTCACCACTGTCTTAAGGGAAAGTCATCAAACCCTCCACAGAATTCACCTGCTCAAATTTTTTGTGTCTTTTTTGTAATAGAAGAAATATATGTTCAATTACTCTTGTAAATGAAGAGTTCATTGAATTGACAAATATCACAATTCCCTTGACAATAACCCTGTTTTTACAGATGTACTTATAGACAATCTAAAAACATCTCTGCTGTTTTACAAAAGAAGTAAAATACACAAAATAGAAAAAAATACTCAGTTGATTACTTTTTAAATCATAAAATTGTAACAATTCAAAGAGGCATTGGAGGAGGTTTTGGCTTATTTATGATAGGAATCAGCATTAGATTTTAATTTAATCTATTTTGCGTGATTATAAAATATTCTTAGTAACAATATATTTTTTAAATATACTTTTTATTGATTTCAGAGAGGACGGGAGAGGAAGAGAAAGATAGAAACAACAATGATGAGAGTCATTGGTCAGCTGACTCCTAAATGCCCCCTACTGGGGATCAAGCCCAAAAACTGCTCACATGCCCTGATCAGAATCGAATGGTGACCTCCTGGGTCATAGGTTGACACTCAACCACTGAACCATGCTGGCCAGGTAGTAACAATATATTTTTATCTAAATTACTTCCTTATGTCAACAGATGCGCAAACATGTTTAGGCAGTTTCCAAATTTTACACGTTATATATGAGTTGTAGGCTGCTTGTGCATGAAAGAGAAGCCTAATAGAAATCCTTATGAGTACTTGATAAAATGCTAACTCTCTGGAAGTAGATTATCCCTAAAAGTAAGTATTTCTTTCATTTGATTTTTAATTAGTTACCTTCAAACATGTTTTAAATCACATCCTTTACGTGACTTTGCTATTACCTGTCATTAGAGAAAAAAAAACAAACAACAACACAAAAACAGACACACAGATCAATGGAACAGAATTGAGAGCCCAGAAATAAAATCACATGTATGTCGGCAAATAATTTTTAACAAAGGATCCCAAAACACACAATGGAGAAAAGAAAGCCGCTTCAATAAATGATGCTGGGGAAATTGGAAAGCCACATGCTAAAGAATAAAACTAGATTACAGTTTGTTTCCACGTACAAAAATTAATTCAATATGGATCAAAGACCTAAATATAAGACCTGAAAGAATAAAGTACATAGAAGAAAACATAGGTACTAAACTTATGAACCTTGTCTTAGAGAAGATTTTATAAATTTGACCCGAAAGGCAAGGGAAGTAAAGGAAAAAATAAATGAATGGGACTTTGTCAAACTAAAAAGCTTCTGCACAGCAAATAAACTGCCAACAAAACAAAAAGGCAACCAACCAAATGGGAGATGCTATTCTCAAGCAACAGCTCTGATGAGGGGTTAACATACAAAATATATAAAGAACTCATAATACTCAACACCACCACCACCAACAAAAACCCAATCCAATTAAAAAATGGATCAAGGACTTGAACAGACACCTCTCCCATCAAGACATACAAATGGCAAACAGATATATGAAAAGATGCTCAACTTCAGTAGCTGTTAGGGAAATGCAAATTAAAACCACAATGAGATACCACCTCACACCTGTTAGAATGGCTATTATCAATAAGACAAGTAATAACAAGAGGTTGTGGAGAAAAAAGAAACCTCATTCACTGCTGGTGGGAATATAAACTGTTACAGCCACTATGGAAAACAGTATGTCAGTTCCTTAAAAATTAAGAATAGAGCTACCATATTACTCAGCAATCCTTCTTCTGGATTCTACTCAAAAACCACGAAAATATTCATTTGCAAAGCTATGTGCACCCCTATATTCATTGCAGCATTATTCACAGTGTCCAAACTGTGAAGACAACAAAGTGTCCTTTGATAGAGGATTGGATAAAGAATATGCGGTACATATATGCCTTGGAATACTACTCAGCCATAAGAAAAATAAAATACTGACATCTGTGACAACATGGATGAACCTTGACAATAGTAGGTTGAGCGAAATAAGTCAGTCAGAAAATGCTAATAACCATATGATTTCACTCATACGTGAGATATAAATCGGAAACTCGTAGACACAGACAACAGCATGGTGGTTACCAGAGTAGTAAAGGATAAAGGAGGCCAAATATATGATGACAGAAGATGATTTGACTTTTGGTGGTGGGCACAGAATGCAACATACAGATCATAGATTATAGAAATGTACACGTAAAACCTACATTATCCTATTAACCAGTGTCGCCCCAAAAAACTTAATTTGAATAAAGAGCTACATGCAAAAAATTGTGATGTAATTATTCATCCAATTCACTATGAATCATTGTTTATGGTATGACCTAGAATCTTCTGGAACTTCTTATGTCCATAAAAATAGAACACGTTTCACTATGCAGTCATTAAGGCATAAGCAGTGTGTCATATACTCTTTTCCTGCCTTCCATGGGGATTTTTTCTCTGAGCACTCTGATCTATAGAGTGTAAATGAATGTAACTGCCCGAAATTTACATTTCCCAGGGATATTTGCTTTTCAAAGTGAAGCAAAAGCTTCAGGCAATGATTCTGAGGAAGGCAAAGGTACACCTCCCTAGGGGTGTCCCAAGGTATCTGGAGGAGGAAGTCAGAAGCCTTTTTCTCTCTTCCTCAATAATCTGCCACTGCAACATAATCCAAGTCAAACACTGCTTTCAACAAAAGTTGTGATGTGAACTGGCTGCTTCAATCTGCAGGCCTCAGGCAGGGGAGGTGGAGGACTGGGAAGTGTGCAATGGGTACAGAATGCCTATATAATAAGGTGAGACAGCAAAAACATGATGGCAGGGTCTAGGGTAGAGATCTTCTAAAATGACTCCATTCTAGAAAAGATCTTGGTGATCTAAGTCATCTGGGGCTATGTACATGTTTCCCTGACTCTATCTTCCTTGTTCAGTTTACCTTCCTGATCACAATTCAGATTGCTCTTCTTTAATTCAATTCACATGTGCATCATGCTGTACATTTGGTATCTTCTTCTGTGGACATGATTCTTAACAGGCTGTTGCAGTCCAGTGTTCAAAAGCCAACTCTTCCCTTGGGATCTGATATTCTGAGATATGAAGGAACCATGCTGTTAACAGTTTTAGGGACCCTGCTCCACCTGGCTAGCAGCACATGGTCATTGTTAGCCTTTACCTGAGCTCCCTTTCACCTGCTTGTAAGGTGGGCAATGGCCTCCACTCTTTCCTTTACATAATTTTGTCCAGCTTAACAAGACCCATCCATAGGTTTTCTCCTAACTGCAAACAAGTATGCATTTGGCCACCTTCCATTAACCATTTTCTTTTAATTCCAAACAGCCATCTACTCTTTAACCATAACCGAAGGGGTAACTGAAAATTCATCATAAATTAATTTGTGAAAAGGAGCTGGTTATTTAGTCTTGGAGTGCACTAAAGAAAAATAACGAACAAGATACACAGTTAAATACTGGTAAAGTCAATTAAAGAATAACAAACATACCATCTTTATTCCGTGAAAACTGTAATTGTAAATTATATGATGATTTAACTTATCCTTGTAAACAAGAATAACATTTTTTAAGTTGATGATATAATTATATAGTAATGTGTACAGCATATCAGTATGTTTTCAGTTTTGAGTAGCCCAAACACAAAAGCAAATGCAAATTGTCTTAAACAATAAAGAGAATTAGCTGGCTCATGTACCTAGCAATTACAGAGGTAGGGTGTATGTACTTCATTTTCATTTTGATCCAATTATGGCATTAAAGGCCCAGTTTCTTTCTTTCTCTCTGTCCTAATTAGTGGTATCCTTTTCTAGAGCTTGAAATTCATTTGGTTCCACAGTGGCTGCCCTCAGTTTTGCTGTCCAAATCTACAGAGAGCAAGCTTCTGTTTATCAACCACGGAACAGAAATTTCAGTTTTCATCTCTTGAGATGCCGGGAGATGAAGCAGTCCTTGGAGCTGTGGAATACCATGTACTGATTGACAGAGACCTAGGTTAGATTTGTTGATTGTTTAGGCCACACAGGGCCTAATGCTTGAAGCTGGGCATGGGGTCAGTACTACCTACCCTCTCTCACATTCCCTACAAACATAGAACAAGATGGGTAGGCCATCAACTAGCTCTTCACCACATACCATATGCACACATAGTTGATGATAGTAAAAACATTTGTTGAGAGAAATAAAATGACTGTATTAACATAACTAGATTTTACTATCTTTCCCTGCATAGTGAAAGATAAGTAGGCAGGTATTTTGTGGTTGTGTGTCAGTGTGTGTGTGTTTTGCATTTTCATTGAATTTATTGGGATGACACTGGTTAATAAAAGTATATAGGTTTCAGTTTTATACTGTATCACCTGTACATTGTATTGTGTGTTCACCATTCAAGTCAAGTTTCCTTCCTTCACCATTTATCTCCCTTTTACCTTCTCCTACCTCCTTTGACCCCTTTCCCTCTGGTAATCACCATACTGTTGTCCATACGTATAAGTTGTTGTGTTGTGTGTGTGTTTTGTGGCAGTTTTTTGCTTAATACCGTCACCCTTTTCACCCAGTCCCGCAACCACCCTAACCTCTGACAGCTGTCAGTCTGTTCTTTACCTATTTAAATATTTTTACATGAACTATTTTTAGTTTTGCATTTTTAAATATGAAATCAATTCTAAATGATTTTTAAATTTAGTCCACATTAACAAGTATGGTAGATAAAAGAAATTAAAAAATACATTTTTAGGCCTGGCAGGCGTGGCTCAGTGGTTGAGCATCCACCTATGAACCAGGAGGTCACAGTTCCATTCCCGGTCAGGGCACATGCCTGGGTTGCAGTTCAATCCCCAGTGTGGTGTGTGCAGGAGGCAGTTGATCAATGATTCTCTCTCCTCATTGATGTTTCTATCTGTCTCTCCCTCTCTCTTTTTCTCTGAAATCAATAAAAATATATTTAAAAGAGTAAATAAATACATTTTTAGGAAACCATCTAAGCAAATTATTTAAGAGCACAGATCATATATTTTAAGCACAGATGATAGACTTCAGCTACATGGATCCAGTCTTAATCTCTGCCTCCATAATAGTATAACAAACTGTTAAAACTAGATTGCGTTTTGACGATGGTTCAGGCTGAAGTTGACGCACTCGGCCCACTAGCATTGGAAAACTGAAGCTTCATGTTCACAGAAGTTGGAACTCTGCACCCCCACCTGCCCAAAGCTTTAAACAAGTGGCTTTTCTGTCACAAAAGCTTATGATTTCACATTTCTGTGATTTTTTTTTCTTCAAAATGTCATTAACAGAGGTGCCATTTTGCAATAAAATGCATTCTCTTTTTGACTCCTGGATAGGATTCCTAAAGGGTCCATTTTGAAGCTTTTTCATGTCTACTCCTGTTAGAATGCTAACTGACGTTTATAAACCAACATCAGATATATATATATTATACAATTTTCCTCTTTCTGTCAGTTCCATGACAAAGCTTATCCTCTACTGCAAGACCAGCCCCCCAAAGTGAAAAGGGATCAAACGTAATTTCACTTGAGACAGGAATACCTACACTTCATAAGACTAATCCTAGAGGCTATTATATTTGAACAAATTTAATGAATTTATTAATATTTAATGTTATACAGCTTTTATTTATTTTTTGATACTGAAGTTATTTCCTAAGGAATATGTAAATCCAGTAAGATATAAAAAGTAAACAATGCTTTCCTTTGGGATTTAAATACACTTAACCTATAGTTAGTGAATGAATAATGCAGTGATGCAAGAGAACATTAACAAAATGCCTTTCCAGGAGAATATATACAGAAGTAGCATTAATTGTCACACATTTCCATAGCTGGTTTGATTTTAAGAGCTGGGTGTCAAAATATTGAACAGTCAAAAGTTGCCTTGATGGGGATATTTGCAGGCCTGAAACTTTGGCCATGACTGATTACAAGCACTGTTTGTAGCTTCCATTTAAGGGACAGGCACCCAAGGGACTTAACACCCCAATTGATTAATTCACCCCATCTTTAGCAAATTGCAAGTAAATTGATTTGACATACATAGCAGGGTAGCCTTAATGCAAATGTGGCCTCCTCTATTTTCCTATGGCGTCCCTAATTAGAAATGACGGATAATCATTTTATCTCCATTTCTGCAGGACAAATATTTTATTCTGCACAATCTCAACAGACTGATGCTTCGTTGGACTGTAACCCCAGCACTGAGGGATACCACTTCAAAACAGTAAGATCCACAAGACTGGAATGATAAATTTATTGGGCTACTCACATCCATCAGGCCATGAAGTCAATTGAAGCACTTCTCTGCTATTAAATGACAAAGACTGTCTTTCTTTGTTGTTATTGTTGTTACCCTTCTTCATAAGGTAAGAGACCTGCCTTCCTTCAGTTTCAGGCTCTAATCTTACACCAAGATTAGAGGAAAGGTTTCTTTTATTTATAGCTTCTAAAAAAAATCCTAGGGACAGGATCCTGATTGGAATGGGGGAGCAGAGGTAACCATAATTTTAGCAGCCAGTTTAAAAGTTATTCAAACAATACCTGCTGGATAGTGTTGAATACATATTAAGAAAATATTAATATTGGTTCTCTGTTAGGGGCATAGGGAGTATACTCATGTATGGAAATGACAATCAAAGTTTAGGTTATAATCCCAGCTCTGATGTTAAGAACACTATTTGGGTAAATTTCTTTGCCCCTCAGAGCTTCAACTTTTCATTTGTAAAATCACCTTGAACAATATCCCCTACTCATTGGAGGTTTATCTTGAGTGAGATAAATTTTGCCTTTAGCATATAGTGTAGAGCCTGGTCAATTGTAGTCAATAAATGCCAATTCAATCCCTTATCTCCTTTATGAATTTTGGAGTATCTGCCCAATTCTGACACAAGCGGTGTGACCTTGGGAAATCACCAAAGCTCTCTGTCTCGGTTTCCCCACCCCTATAAGTAAATAGCCATTCCTTCCTGACAAGACTGTTTTTTAGATGAAATGAAGCTAGTGCATGTAATTATACTTTGAGGAGTTAAAACCCCTTTTTAAATGCAAGGGCTTATTACAGTAGATGGAGGTTTTCCCAGTTTTACTTTGTCACTAGAGACCTTTTAAAAAGCTAACAACTAACACATTCTGGGTTCCTATCACTTGGTACTATTCTGACACTAAGATTAATAACAGATTCTAATGTCATTATGCAAATTATTATGCTATATAGGTAGATGGTGAATGTGATTGAACCTATTTGGTAAGGAATAGATATGATCATAAGTATGATCATATCTAAAGCCTGAAGATACTACTTCTGTTGGAATGTGAGAAAGCTTTCTCCTTAAATGAAGAGTGCAGGGAAAAAGTGTAGCTGAGCTCTTTCTTCATCTATTTCAAAGTTCTATGTCTGTGATAAGTTTATTAAGATCTTTTTTCCCCCTTAAAAATATGTAAAACTAGAAAGGCCTAGTCTTCACAAATACTAGTAATACTAAGCCTCCACCTCCCGCCCCCCACTTTTTTACAAAGAGCCTATCTGCTACAACAGGAAAGATTCTAGAAATTGGTTATTTAAATGGAACGATGGGGACACATAAGACTTTTACCAGCAGCAAGATTTAATTAGAATCACAGTGACTTATACTTTTAAGGCCTATAAAGAACAAACAAGAATGTATTTAAGGTAAAATGTTCAAGGCCACATGTGGGGATCAACTCCTATTGAGTAAATCTATCTCTCATTTGCAAAATTCTCTGCAAGGAGAATAAAAGAGCATTGGTGGGAAGTGGTAAATGATTTATTATGCAAGAGAAGAGACTCCAGGAGAAAGATGAATGGGCACTGAAATTTTATGACCAGGCTTGGTGAATCACGGCAGAAAAACAAGCTGTCTTCTCATTTTTAGAATGCCTTAATTCTACAAACTATCCTTTCAGGTAAGTATTTCTGCCACTGATCCTCTCTCCAAGCCACATGTATCACATGGATTGTGGAGGACTGAGCCCTTAACTTGTGAGATCTATGCTAACTGTGGGTGGTCTGTGTCAAAACTGAATTTTTAGTACATCTAGTTAGGATTGAAACTTACCAGATCAAGTTTGAATGGATAGTATCAAGTTTGAGTCAAGATGAAAATGATGTTTTATAAATATTCACTGGACATGTTTATAAGCTATAAGTTAGAAGTGGAAAATGGAAGTTAAGACCTAAAAAGCAAATGCTGGTTTAAACATTAATATGAGATGGTCAAGACCCATGTCCCATAATTGCATCATAACTGATAGATAACATGGAAAAGTCTGATGATAGATCACTTTGTGATACTTAACATATAACTTCAAGGGCTTAAAGCGTTAAATATTATTTCTATAAAAATATCCCTTTTATCCATCTCCATGTACTTAATTATACAAACACTTTACTTCAGCATACATATCTACGAATATATAAAATATTTCATATTTTCACTCAGAACTGTCTCTAACTACGAGTATAAGCAAAAGTCATCCACAGGTCAATGGCAAAACAAACTAATTACAAAAAAAAATTAGTATCTGCATCCAATTACTAGAAATCTCAACATTTATTATCTAAACTGCAGACCAAGAGGAGCAGTTAAACTAGAGCAGCACAAATTCTGGGGACTAAACTATGGGATCTGTTTCAAGTCAATGAAGTTAAGGTCTGACAAAGTCAGACATAGTTGCTACTAATAAAGTTAAAATGAAATAACATGGTAGCTACTATTACTTTCAAATTTCACAGAAGCCACAGATACAGAGTGAAGTGGACTTTTAAATGTTATTTGAAAAATCTTCAAGGGCATATTTGATGGTATCTTCTGTAGTATGGTTTCACATGCATGATTTCTTTCAGTTCTCATAATATCTTCTTTTCAGTACTCATATCAGTCTCTTGTCAAGAGATAGAATGATTGATTGGTCAAAGTTGCAGCATGGATCTACCCATGACACTTGGCAGTGGGTCATGCCCATTTAAATCACAAGAACGTAAAAGGGGAATTTCTTTTCTCTCCCCCAAATTCATATTTTATGTCCCTAAGGAGGACAATGAACACTGGGCAGGTAGATGAAAAACACTAAGAATCCAATACCTATGATCAAAAATCTAAGATTTTTATATTTTGATCATATGTATATATCTTGGTTATTTATATATGCATATTATCTTGATCATATATGTATTATTCACATGTAGTTCATACTTAGTGTTTTATATATTTTATAAGATACTAGAGGCTCAGTGCACAAAATTCATGCACTAGGGGTTGGGGTCCATCAGCCTGGCCTGTGCCCTCTTGAAGTCCAGGAGCCCTCCAGCGATGTCCAACTGATAATTTAGGCCTGCTCCCTTTGGGGAACGGGCCTAACTTGGCAGTTGGACATCTGTAGCGCTACCACAGAGGCAGAAGAGGCTCCCGCCACCGCTGCTGCGCTTGCCAGCCATGAGCCTGGCTTTTGGCTGAGCAGAGCTCCCTCCTGTGTTGAGCATCTGCCCCCTGGTGATCAGTGTGCATCATAGCAACCAGTTGTTCCACCATTTGGTCAATTTGCATATTAGTTTTTTATTATATAGGACTAGAGGCCTGATGCACAAAATTCATGCAAGAGTAGGCCTTCCTTCCCCCGGCTGTCGGCACCGACTTTCCTCTGGCACCCAGGACCTAGGCTTTCCTCCGGCCGCCAGCAGGCACATGGGACCCGGGCTTTCCTTGCAGCCCCAGCTTTGTCTGGAAGGTTGTCCAGAAGGACATCTGATCTACTTAGCATATTATGCTTTTATTATTATAGATGTACATATATATGTATGCAAAATTTTGTGTGTGCGTGTGTGTAGTTTTAACTCACATTTCTACTCATATAAAAATAGTCATTTAGCAAGTATTTGGAGGGTGATTATTGGTTTGGTTTTATTTAAGATTTCAGTTTTGAAGTCAGAAGCATGTGAGGCAAGTGTGCATGATCTTATTTGATGAGACATATGGCTCTGTCAAATTGATGGTGCTTTCTTAGTTTTTTTGGTCTGACCTATGGAGCAAATGTCACAGTCAACAACCAAATGCATGGTTCCATTTCAGGAATTTTCAGAAGAATAACAGAAAAGCCTGAGGGAAGTGTTTGAATGACCCTAGCAATGAAGAAGTAAAATAGCATGTGTTCTTTATAGTGCTAGTCTAACATTGTGGATTTTTCAATGGGAAATGGCACTTAAAACCAAGATAGTACATCATGATAAAAGTAAAACTAAGCAGCGTACTATCAGAAAACTGGTAAAAATTATGCCTAAACATATTTTCAATGCAAAAATTAAGATTGGAAAAGCTTAAATAGGATTGATTATGTAGCTTGGTTGTTTATAGCAGGTATTATAGTTCCAACACTTGGCAATTACAGTGCTTGATAAACAATCTATTTTAAAACTGTCAGAAGATTCATTTTGATTTCTAAATGTTTATATGAATTAGGTAGTGATGCATCCTAAATCAACTGTACAGAGTAAATGTAAATGTAAACAACCTCAGGGAACTGAGCCTAGTTTTTTCACAGTAAAATGAAGATAAACATTCTTACTCCAGAAATTTCGCTGAAGATTAAGTATGACTCTGTATGTGAAAAGTGTTATGTAAACAATAAAATATTACATGGAAATCCATTGGTCTTGCTAAAGAATATAATCAGGTGTTTTCTCTTCTGAGAAGCCTTTTTTGACTCCATGGCTGTGTGAATGCTCTGAATATTTCCATATTACCCTCTATATATGCTCAGCAAAACATACAGAAAATACAGGCTTGGAATCTTTTCCAATAGATCCTAAAGTACAATATCATGAGGCATTTGGGTATTAAAAGCTCCATGTGTCAGACAGAAGGACAGAACTAGAACAACTCAAGTTATATTTCATCATCTTTACAACCACTTCATTCAGTTTTATTTAGAATACTAGAGGTCCGGTGCACAAAATTTGTGCGGGGGGGGGGGGGGGGGAGGGCGTTCCCCTCAGTCCAGCCTGCACACTTGCGATCCAGGACATCCCTCTCACAATCCTAGATGACTGGCTCCTAATTGCTCACCTGTCTACCTGCCTGCCTGCTTGCCCCTAACTGCCCACCCCTGCTGGCCTGATCACTGCTAACTGTCCCCCCTGACAACCTGGTTGCCCCTAACTGCCCCTTGCTTCTGGCCAGGTTGCCCCCAACTGCCCCCTCCCTGCTGGCCTGGTCACTCTTAACTGCTCCCCCGCTGGCCTGGTCATAGACAGCCATATTGTGAGGGTGTGAGGGTTAATTTGCATATTAGCTCTTTATTATATAGGATGTTTTAAATGAAGGAATATGTACATATCTAAGTGCAACATGGAAGAGAACAGCAAGAGAAGAGGCATGTATTGTGAAGAAAAGCAGGGGCCACTGTCAAGGATCTTTTAAGCCAAAAAGGAGAATTTTCAGTTTATGTGAGTTACTCCAGGGTGTATGCATTGAAGAGCATACCAACCTGGGTTTAGAGGCAAGTGGTCAGGAATGCTTAAACTAGGGCTTTGGTGAGAAGGAGGATGGGAGGGAGGAGGTTGGGTTAAAGAGATACAGAGGAGGTCTTGATGAATGAGTGAGAGAAAGAAGTAGGAATAATGAATCAGTGTTAGGTGCATAAATTGAGTGCCTTAGGAGTTTGAGTATTACAGAAGAAATGAAGGAGGATGGGGCAGAGAAGGGAAATGGGTTAGTATAATCAAGTTTGCCTTTGAAGCACTCAAAGGAATCCTAGGAAAGAGATGCATATTTGGGAGTTATTTAATATTAACTGATGCCAAAATCATGAGCATGATAGTAAGCTCGCCTTGGTTAAAAAAGAAATAAAGGAAGTGGATCAAGGACTGAATCCCAGGGAACACTAAAGTTCAAAAAACAAAAGAAAGAAGGGAATCTAGAAAGAAAATCAAAGATTGACTGTGAGAGACTTCCTAGTGAAATTATTTATTCATAGCTATGATTCTTCTTGGACAGTCAATATCTACAGCAGTATCAACAGTAACTATTACAATTCAGTAGGAAACCCTCTGTTAAGTGTGCTTGCTGTCTGCACTGCAGGATCTTCAAAATGCATAGAGATCAACCCTCTGAAGCCATGAAATCAATTTCTGGATTTGTTACATTTCCCTCTGACAGAGAAGAGAGAATATCCTGTGCAATGAATTCCTGTGGTTTTATAATTCCCCAAGAAGAAAATACTTTTGATGTGAGGTTGAACCATAACAGAATTGAAAATATAATTCTTAAGTCACCAAAGTGTTACTAAAATCTTATACAGGTTCGTTTCCAAGATAGAGTCTACTGATACACATCTACTGCATCAAAGAGAGAGAATTTTTTTTTCTACAGAAAATGAACAAAAGGTCAACTAAAGCTGGGATCACTTTGTATGTAAAATACAGAGACACACACACAGACAGGGCTGTGTGTGAAAATGTCTAAACAAAGTTTATTTTCATCTATTTTCCCTAAATTGATAAGGATGATGAGGATTGTTGTTTTATGATAATATGTCTAGAAGAAAGTAATAAAAGTTGAGTAGAGGGAAAGTTTTCTCTTTCTCTCATTTCAGAGTTATCTTTATCCCCACAGGTTGTAAAGTGATACAGGCAGACACTGAGTACAATATTCATCTTATCTGAAGCAGAATGACCAGGAACAAATTACTCGACCTCTCTGTGACCACCTTCTTCTCGTAAAAGAGAATAATAGAAATGCTGGGTGTCCTTGACTTCTGTGATGAGAACATGAGGTAATAAACTTGTCATGCGAACATAACAGTATCTACCAAATGAGAATGATATTTCCTACTGTACACATGTTCTTAATTAAAAACTAGTCACATGTCATTGCAAAAAATGCATCTTGGATGATTTATTTTCAAACCGAACTGAATAGTTATCGTTAGAAAACTCCAGCAAGGGCAATGCTATTTTGTAAGCTAAATATCAGAGTCCTTTCACTCACCAAATGACACGTAGATCATATATGAGTTGATTATGTCTACTTTAAGTTGAGCCACCTTTACTATAAGCAAGGTAGTAGTATCCAGTTTGCATATGTTCCTGCTCAGTTATTTTAGTGGCCTGGAGTTTTAAATAAATGTTTTATTTCTGTCCTACACAGTTGCTTATTACTTCAATCACATTAAAAACCAAAAATAATATGTTCAAATACGTACTTTCTCTTCGTGATAAAGCTTGGCAAAGGCAGAAAGGACTTATAAGTCCTCCGACCCTAAAATATATTTTTTTGAATAACAGAAGGATGAGAGGAAGGGAACTACCTCATCTACAATTGTTCTGTCAATGGCATGTACCTAACACGAAAAACTTGAGGTGAAACCTTCAGTCAACATTTCTACTGACTAACTTATCCTACCCTTCTATTGAATCTATACTGAATCCCAACTTTGTAGCAAGCATGATGTTAGCTTTGTTTATTTCAAGTGTAAGCCTTGCTTAGATTTCAGGAAATAACTCAGTTTTCAAAGGAAAATAAACCGAAGACATTGATGGGGTTCAGTTTCTTTGATCTCTGCAATAGACATACTATTAACTCCTATTTCTGGCTGTTTCAAAATTGTGGGAATCCAGTGCAATAGTGAACATATAAATTCTTTGTAAATAATAATTTATCTAGGTTATTTTGCAGAATTAATAGTTGTTTATTTTATTATAAAGATCCAGGGTTATTTATCTCAGCAGCTGAAGTAGGATTTTCTAGAGTTTCATTCTACAAAAGATTTCTGTAGAAGAGTTCTGTCATTTCATTTACATAATTCATTTTTCAAAGTAAAGTCTATCCCATATGATGTCCTTTATAGACTACTGGGAAATAACAGGAAACCTGGTAACAACAACAAAACAATCCTCTCCAGTCCATCACTCTCAGTTAATTACTGTTATTATTTTGATTAAACCTTCAGTCATTCCTCTGTGGGTCTCCCTGAGGGGAAGGGTTCCTGAAGTTGAGGTAGATTTTGTTTAGTTTTCCATTCTTTAGTAAAAATTTTGTAGTATTTAGAAAATACAATGAAAAAAACAAACAAAAAACTTCCCCTTCCAACATCTTCAATCCACGTTAATTACTGTTAACATTTTGCTAAATTTCTCTTTAGTTTGTCTCCCTGATGAGCCTCACCTGGGGAAAATGACCCTTGTAGGTGAGTGGACTCTGATCAACAGCTCCCCCTTAGCTACTGGTGAAATTCAAGAGGTTGAAGTAAAGAGGATCAAAATTCTTCAAAAAGCAGAAACAACAGGTGTCCTTACAGCCCCCAAACGTCTTTATCACCCACTTACCTGTTAAGAAGCTGGCAATGGCACTGTGATCCCATGGTGTATTTCTGAGGGTTGTTCACTCCTGCTACCCATGCACCTGAATTAGGGAGATTGTTATGCATTTCTAATGAGAAAAATATTTTAACTCCCTCTCTAAAGCCTTGTTCTCCAAACTGCTTAATCAGGTCAGGGGCATCGCCTGCCACCTGAAAAGCCTGACAGTCTTTCCCAGTGAATCTGGCTTCATTTCCTACCTTGTACACCCACTCAGGTACTAGCTGATTAGATTTCTCTTTGTCCTTTCCTTCCTTATCCGTGGGGACAGCAGGAATAAATGATCAGCCCCAGGTGATCAAGTGTGCAGCCAGATGAGTGCGGCCCACTGACCAGGCGCTCAAGGCCATCACTGGGCTCCCCCTCCCCCTCTCTGCCCCACCTTTAGCGCCAGTAACAAAGCACCCTGAGGGCTGAGGAGCTGGTAAAACCAGATATAATGGGACTCACCTCTCAGGTGGTATCACTCCCCTTTCCTGCTTTTGAGAGGGGCCATTGGCTTAGTCCATCTCTGTAGCCACAAGGAGAGGGTGCACAGGTAGCCAGAGACAGAGCTGAGCTCTCAAGAAACGCTGGACCCAGAGAAGGCAGGAGAGTGAGACAGCGAAGGAAGAAGGACCCCAGCAGGTGACAGCATGGAGTTCATCCAGTTCACTAATTGCTGCCTCAGCTGCCCGCACTGATCCTCAGCACCAGGTGAGTCTAGGAGCCTGTGCAAACTGAGCCAACGGGCACTGTACGGGTCACATTGTGGGGGTAGGTACTGCAACTTCCAGGTCCCCCAACTAAGTAAAAAAAGGTGCCTCTATGATTAAGAATCTAATAGGGTTTGGGAAAAGCACAGCCCTTTTCTGGTTGTCTGGGCCCCTCAGAATCCATCCTGACAGCTCTCAGTGCAGGGCCCAGTGGCTTTTCTATCCAAAGACATGTTTCCCTCCAGCCCTAGCAGTAGCGACAGATAAAATCTAGTAACAGAGAAACCAAAAATAATGAAAGAGAATCCAGAGATAAAGAAGAAATTGCCACCAAGCAATGTTCTTACACTAGAGTTATCTCATTCTCAGTCAAGTAAATGTCTAACTAATATTTGTTTCCAGGAAGCCACAGAGATCAAATTCTATTTTTACTTCATTTCTTTTTTAATGTCTTTAGTTGTATTTGTTTCATTGCCAGTCTTTGCTGATCTTACCTGTCTCTGCTTGTATGCTGCATTCATTTTCCATTGAATTCTTTAGAAATTTTATCATAGCTATATCTGATTATTCCAATTTCTTGGATAATGCTGGGTTTGATTTTATTGACTTTTTCTCTCTCAAAAATTATACATTTTGTCCCCTAACTGGTTTGGCTCAGTGGACAGAGCATCAGCCTGTGGACTGAAAGGTTCCAGGTTCAATTCCGGTCAAGGATGTACCTCAGTTGTGGGCACATCCCCAGTAGGAGGTGTACAGGAGGCAGCTGATCGATGTTTCTCATTGATGTTTCTACCTCTCTATTCCTCTCTGTAAAAAAATCAATAAAATATATTTTTAAAAAATTATACATTTTGTGTCTACTTTGTCTTGTAGTTTTTGATTCTATGAAAGACATTGGTATAGCAGAATAATAAAGTCTGAAGTAAAAATATTTGTATCCTAAAAAGGACATGCCTCTTATTCCATTATACCACTGAGTAGGGCACTGAGCTCATCTGATTTGGAGTTTAACTAGACCTGGGCACTGGAGCAATTTTGGAAGTAGGGTAAGGTCTTTTTCTTATGAACTAAGCCCTGGAAAAGTTCTGTCAGAACCTACCTCAAAATGGAGAAAAGGTGACTCAGTTTCACATAGGTTTTTAGTCTAAGTCTAGGCTAGGTCTAGATCTATACTCTAGGGCAGTGATGGCGAACCTATGACACGCGAACTCATTTTTTTGGTTGATTTTTCTTTGTTAAATGGCATTTAAATATATAAAATAAATATCAAAAATATAAATCTTTGTTTTACTATGGTTGCAAATATCAAAAATTATTTCTATATGTGACACGGCACCAGAGTTAAGTTAGGGTTTTTCAAAACGCTGACGTGCTGAGCTCAAAAGGTTCGCCATCACTGCTCTAGGGTAAGGAACAACATTCCTATGCTGTCTTCAGACATTAGACAATGACATAGACAACAGTGAGGAAGTCACTCCAAAGCCCTGGCTTCCCTGAGGTAGAGCCTGGGAAGCTTACTTTCATTGGTCAAGGGCAGTCCTACTGATGGTGGGCTAGTTTGAGGTACCATGCTTGCACAGCATCCTGATGAGTTGGTTCTCACTTCCGTACATGAATTCTTTACAAGTGTGCCATGAACTTTTGACTTATAGAAAATATATTTTGCAAAATACTATTGCAAAACTATGTGAGATTAAAAAAGGAGAAACTTGTGCTAAATAGGTCAGAGAATAAGATTTATTTTGGTGATAAATGAAAGGAAAACTTAGGGCAATGTCTCAAATCTGCATAAAAGAAACAGCGGATGTTTACTTAAATATTATTAACTTTAAAAAGTGAATGTATGAGGGATTGGAAAATTTTGAGTAAATAATTCTAGTCAAACAGAAGCTGAAAATCATCAAGTGAATAGTGTACACACAGTGAATGCTTTCACTGCCGTTGGGAGACATCATTACCATTAGGTAATGATAGCATTGCAATTCTTTGTTTTTAAATTTTGTTTTATTGCTTAAAGTATTACAAAGAGTATTACATATGTCTCCTTTTTTCCCCCCCTTGACCTTCCCCCGGCCTCCCCTACCCCCCAGTGTCTTGTGTCCTTTGGTTATGTTTATATGCATGCATACAAGTCCTTCGGTTGATCTCTTACCCACCTCCTACCCCCAAACCCTCCCCAGCCTTCCCGCTGTAGTTTGACAGTCTGTTCCATGCTGCTCTGCCTCTGTATTTATTTTTATTCATCAGTTTATAATGGTCTTTATTATCCATAAATGAGTGAGATCATGTGGTATTTTTCTTTCATTGACTGGCTTATTTCACTTAGCATAATGCAATTATTTCTGACTTGTTTGTTGTTGCTTTGGAAATGTTTTAATCTTGTCAAGTGTGCTCTTAAGAACAAGGTATTGGAAACCACATGGATACAGGATTTATGCAAACTGCACTCAAGCTAATTTATATTAAATGAACTATAGCTTTTTGTTAAATATTTGCTTATTTTTTCAGACTTTTTCAAGGCTGAGGAGTGGAGGTTGTACAAATCCAGCCACATTACATGAAAAAAAAAATCCTCTCTGGGTGTTAGAGAAAAGACACACACCTGGAAATGACACCAACAGTATTGCGTGCGTGGCCTACCTCCAGAAAAGTCAAAGTCACAAAACCAAACATTAGGAGGGAGAGGTTCAAGTTATTTAGGCAGAATATAAAGGCATAAACATGACCTTGAGACAGGTGTCCTAGAGAAGAGAGATAATAATACTGTTTATTGCTAACATTCATGGTAATGCTGAGAAATCACAGCTACTGTAAATTCCCTGATGATAAGAGTAGCACTGGGCTCAAGAGTAAAGACCCCTAGGATGGTGTGGCTAGTTTGGCTCAGTGGATAGAGCATCGGCCTGCGGACTGAAAAGTCCAGGTTTGATTCCAGTCAAGGGCATATGCCCAGGTTGTGTGCTCCGTCCCCAGTAGGGGGCGTGCTGGAGGCAGCCAGTCAATGATTCTATCTCATCATTGATGTTTCTATCTCTCTCTTCCTCTCTGAAATCAATAAAAATATATATTTTTAAAAAAAGACAGCTAGGATGATCCCCTTTGCTATTTCCTAGACCTGAGCAAAGTTTAAAGTCAAGAAGCCTCTGATAAATTTGTCTAAAATTTCCACAGGTCTCTGTTGCAGCAATTTTTCATTGATCTGGATTTGGAGGTTGTGTGTGTGTTTGTTGTTGTTGTTTTTTCACCTGGAACAGATTTTCAAATTATTAATGGGTTAAATATGTGTGATTTAAGACATTCCTCCCCTTTCTACTCCTCCCCAGGCAACCACTAATCTGCTTTCGGTCAAAATAGATAACTTTGCATTTTATAAACATTTATGCAGCCCGGGCCGGTGTCGTTCAGTAGGTTGAGCATTGTCCCATGCACCCAGAGGTCTCCAGTTCAATTCCAGTGTAGTTTGCTTTCTTTCTCCTCAGCTTCAACGGTCCTTATTTTGCCTCTGTAACTTGTTTCCTAAGCCCATGCATAGCTGGCTCACTTTTCCTATCTCTGTGACTTTTAAATTAACTTTCACTACGATTTGAGTTCTTTGGCTCTGAATTATTTCTTCCCTTAGCCAAACTCAAGTACCGAGGTTACTGAGCTAAAGTCCAGTCTAACTCAGCTGGTTAACATCTAGTGCTGTTTCGCCATCAACACTTAGGTGTGTCATTCTTTCTAATTTTCAAAGGTTGTTGTAGTCATTTACCGTTTTCTTTTTTAATATTAAGGAGCTTTAGAAGTCATTGATCCCTGGATTAATAATACACTAATTCTACTAAGTTAAATGATTAAAAAACTAAGGCCCTCAGAATGAGTGACACAATCCTTTGGTGTTAGATAACAAGATATCAAATAGGCAAATGGTTCCCTTAGTGTTTCCAAAGTGTCATACAATTTTTATGCTGACAAGTTCCTAAAGCATATTATAATTAAAATTGCCACTTCAGCAGGTACAGCTGTATCCTGTGTAATCAAAATGAGCAGAGTAGGAGTGCGTGGCATACAAACGGCTCATTTTTTACCATTTCTTGATGGATAAGGCATTAAATTGGTGAAACAAATCAAGGAGACTACCCACCCTTATCCTTGGCTTACTCAAATGTAAAAGATTTGGATGATGTTTTGTACTGAATAATGAGAAGGGAAGATCATAAAGGCGTGTGAACTGCAACTGCTACAATTCTTGTTCTTGGAATTTTTCAGATATTTGAGGAGAAAGTATTTTATGGATAGGAAGAGACTGTTTCATTTATGATGGTTTGTGTAGGGAAATCTTCAGTGCTTATCTGAATTATGTTGGAGTTAACCACTTATCATTGATTGAAAAGGCAGCAGCATACCAATTTTGCATATATTAAAGTCAGTTTCAAATTGACCGTTTTTAAAGTGGGTCCTTTGAAAACTGATCTTCCCAGTGTGACACAGGAGGATATGTCTAAACAAATGAGAACTGTATTTAAAAAGATACTAAAGTCTAGTTTTAAGTCATACGGGAACTAGAAGTACTTAATTCAGGTGCATGTTTTCCCTGATATAAAATAAACAAAAAAAAATGGGTATTTTGATATCAGTAATATAAAAAAAGCAACACATATACTTAATTGTTTAGAAAAATTATAAAATCATATTTATCACACCTTAACCTATTTGGCTATATGATTTGAAGTTCAAAAACATTATTTACAATTTACTGAGAAAGAGCAATTTTTGACTATCTGTGAAAACCTGATTTCATCAGATTATGAAGACCATATTCATAAATTATGTGTAGAAATCCCCAGGATGTTATTGTGTGGATACTATTTAAGCAAAAACTTTTTTTCCAGAATGAAGTGCTTCTGAAGTATTTCTAAGAAGCCATTTACAAGAACTATTTCAACTGAGGATGTCATAGGGGTAAGCCATGTCACTTATTTTGGGGAAAATAACTGAATGTTGAGTTGTGATGCACTTCCTAAACAATCTTTTGTGGATCACTGAAACATGGCCTTTTATTAGCATATTAAGTAGTAAATGGGACAACTATATGAATTTGCACTGTTATAGAATGCACATTTCCTTTACTAGCAACATAAAATTGTTAGGGGATAAACAGGAGAACCATCACTAATAATGAAGCACACAAAAGAAAAGCGATACAGGATAATGTAGAAACCAGTTCATCACAATCTCTCAGCTCCTAGCAATTATTTTTTTATTACCCAAATATATGTAATGAAGTAAATTATTTCAATATTTTTCATATAATTTAGAAGCCTTATTTTCTATTTAAAAAAACAAACCACATTGTTTTTTTCTCCAAACCTTACCCAACCTCTTGCCTTATGTATTATATTATATACAGAGAAGTATAAATCAGAAAAAAATGAGTCTATTTTCATTTTCAAGAAAACAAAGTAAATGTAATCCTTTAGGCCAGGGGTGGGGAACCTTTTTTCTTCCAAGGGCCATTGGATATTGATAACATCATTCATGGGCCATACAAAATTATCAACATAAAAATTAGCCTGCTATACTTGGTCAAACATTTAATTAACTCACCCCTAATGCCTCTCAGCAGGGCCAGAGGAAATGATTTCATTGGCCTCATATGGGTGGCAGAATGGATGTGCCCCACCTCTGCTTTAGGCTAACTGAATCTTATTTTGCCATTTCTTAAAGAAGAGGTTCATATTTTTCTCTCAAGAACATGGGAACCATCTCTTTAAGATGTAAATATCAAGGAAGGCAGTGCCCTCTCTCCTAGTCTCTGTGGGAAGGTTGGTAACTAACTTCCTTGGTTAATAATTAGCGAACATTGATGGCATACTAACAGAGGAAAACATTCCCAAACTCAGGAATAACTCAGTGTGCTCCATGTATTCCATGGATCAAACCCCCCTAATGTCTTCCAGTACTTTTCGACTAGCTCACCCCCATGCTCAAAGCCCTCTACCTTGGTTTCAATGGAGCTGAGTTCAGAGAGAGTTCTGGCCTCTCTTCCCTACTACAGTAGCCTTGAAAAAAATCTTTCTCGCCTTCTTAATATAATGGTTCCATGTGACTTCTCCTTTAACAACTCACTTAGCAGCTGAGAAAGACAGACCTAATTACTAAACATAACACTTCACAGTATTTTTTGCCAAGTTAAGAACTTAAACTATTTCTGTTGTTTCCTCATAAGAGTTTGATTCCATCTCCCTCATCCTCAAACGTTTTCTAGTTTTAGTTGATCTTTTCAAACCCAGGTGGCTGAGGCCAGACCCAGGGTTCTGAGAAGGAATTGCTCAATACAGACTAGAAAGACCAACTTCCAAATCATTAAGTATTCAAATCTAATATTCCTTTTGTAAAGGCAGAAAAAAAGTCTCCTTCTTCCATTCTAGGTTCTTTGGCTGGTCTAATAATTAAATTAATATAAGACAAATTAACAGGAGAAAAACAGATGTAATTATGTACATACGGGAGACTTGTAAAAATGAGACCCAGAAGTCAGCTAGGTAAGTGAAGCTTTTACAACATCCTGAGTGAAGGAAAGGGTAGGGGGACTGGGGAAATAAAGGGGAGGAAAGTCATGGACAGGAAGGCAGAGAAGTTTGGGAAATAATTGTCACCCTGTTTTTCAGGTAAGTTTCTTAGGCTAAATGGAATCTCTGGTAGGATCACACTTCCTGGGGCAGACCCCATTTCCAAAGTAGATTTAAAAAATTGAGAAGGAAGTAAAGAGTTTTCTTGGATCGGCTGGGCTTTGATTGCCTTTAGCTCAAAATACTCCCTATGCCAAAGAGACCTATTTTGGGACAGCAAAATCAGCTCCTCTTCACTTTCTAATTATACTTAGTGTGGATGGAAACGGGGCCACACACTCTACCAGACTGAAGCATAGTGGTCCCTCCTTTGGAAAAACTGCTGTTTGAATCTGCTGTTTGAACTACTCTGTTATTCTTAGCCTCTTATTCTGTAGGTCAACTCTGTTATTTTTAGACTGTAAAATAACTTTTGTTTTTAGCTTGAATAATAGAAGAGATAAACTTAACTGTCTGACCTTCCAAGCTAGCCATCTAAAGGGGCTGATACACTCATACTGATAATAATTCCCATGGTCTCATGCCAAGTGTTTGTTCACCCAAGGTTACAGGTGTCTATATGGATATGTACTCAAGGTTACAAAACTGTCTGTATAGATATGACAGGTGTTGGTTAGGTATGATATATATACTCAAGGTTACAAATTGTCTGTAAAAATAACTTACACAAGGACCTAAAAAGATATAAAAAGAGAACGCTTCCTCCTTTGGGTGTTCAGAATTTGGCAGAGGTCATCTGCTCTGAACCTGCGCGCAATAAAGATGACTCCTAATTGGCTCATTAGGCATCTTGTCCAGCTCGCTGATTTGCAATACAACAGACAAGCTCAGGGGAGGCTTCCATAGTGGCCTTATAAACTCAGAGACCTAAAGGAAACACATAAGATGGTCTTTCTAACTAAAAGATGGTCATGGTAGGTGGTCATGTCCTAGACCAGTATCTTCCTTGACAACGGTTAATCTTTACCTTAACTGAGCCTGTCTACTGTCTTTTTGCACCTATGATAACATACCTTTGGGATGTCAGGTTAATTTCCTTTCTCCAGACCCCTCAGGGCACAATCTCCCACCAAATCAGGAGTCCATAGAGGCCCACATTGTTATTGCTATCCTGTTAATTATAAACTGTTAACTATCCTATACCCATCTATGTAAAAGAAGTACATGTCTATTTCTTTTACTTTTCATCCAATCCCAGAGATTTTACCCCTTTGTTTTCTCATACTGGGTCCCTGGAATGCGTTCCCAGCAACTCCATGAAAGAACATCGTTTCTACCACCAACAGTGACATAAAATAAGCTGCAAAACTGCAAATTTCCAGAGGATTTTCTCAATCCATTGAGATTTTGCTTCCAGGCCATGTCCTCAAAATTTGGCTCAAATAAATCGTTATGACTTTTCTATAGGCTGGGCATGCTTTTGTTAATGAAGTAAATGATATTATTCTCATTGTTCACATGGGGAAAATGAGGTCCAGGAACACACTTGTCTTAAGTACAAGAACCAGCCTTGGATATAGACTTATTTTTTTCTAATATAGCTATGCTTCTAATCAACCAGAAACACTGTATTTCTTTCCTCCTTTCATATCTTACTCCTCTCTTTTTCCACTAGTCTGTTTCTTTTTTCTTTCCTTATACTATATTGAAGACTAGAGGAGACAGCAAGTGTGGATGAAAAGGGGCCATATGCTAACCTGACAAGCTCAGAGAAGGCCTGCACGGGGGCCTTGCAAACTCAAAGACCTAAAGTAACCACAAAGGATGATCTGAAATGACAATTTTAACTAAAAGCACTTTATAGTGGACAATCATGTCCTAGGCCAGTATCTTCCTTGATAAAGTTCAACTTTGATCTTAACTAAGCCTATTATCTTTTTGTATCTACAATAACATACCTTTGGAATGTCATGGTAACTTCCCTTTTTCCAGACTCCTCAGGGCACAACCAATATAACAGGGCCAGACCACAAATTCCCTTGTTGTTATTGTTATCCTGTTAATTGTCGACTATGTATCCTGTACCAAAATATGTAAAAGAAGCACGTGTCTATCATTTTAATTTTTACCCAATCCCAGAGGTGCCCGCCCCCCTTTGCTTTCTCCCACCTCCCTAATCTACCACCAATGGATTTTATGTCACCTCCTTTGATTGTCACTTATACAACAAGTTGAAAAACTTCCATTCTTGAGACTATTATCTCAGTTCCTTGAGATTCTGCTTCCTGGCAATTGTCTCAAATAAACTCACAAAAATTCTTTACAGGTTTGAATGTTTCTTATGTTAACACAAGGAATTGGGCAGATCTTGCTTTCAAGTAATTTAAAGGTTCATTCTTCATTTAACCACAGGGCTATGTACATATTTAACATTCACTAAACAAATGAAATATATGAACTTCTACTTAACCTAAAGAGCTCAGTCTCCCTGTCCCATTATTCTAGTTATCTACACTAATAAAAGAGAAACATGGTAATTAGCATACGACCACTACCCTTCCCATTGGCTAATCAGCATGTCCTTATGCAAATTAACTGTCAGCCAAGATGGGGGCTGGCAGCCATGCACTGAAGCGAGCAGGGAGCCTTGCTTGCTCCAGTGACGGCGAACTCCAACGTTCCCCGCCGCCGCTGCCGGCCTCTCAGCTGCAACTCTAAGCAACTATGTACTATGTTGCAAATAAGAAGATAAACAAAACCCCAGAAACCGGCTTTCATTCAGCCAGGCTTCAGCCAGCCGGACCGCAACATTGTATCGATGTTTTCAGCAGCGAGGCCTCAGAGCTAAAGCTGGCCCAGAATAAAAAAAAAAAAAAAAGAAAAAAAGGAGCAGTTGGGAGCTTCAGTCACCCGCTTCTGGAAAACAGCCCTCAGCCCCTCACCCAGACTGGCCAGGCACCCCAGTGGGGACCCCCACCCTGATCCAGGACACCCTTCAGGGCAAACCAGCCAGCCCCCACCCGTGCACCAGGCCTCTATCCTATATAGTAAAAGGGTAATATGCCTCCCAGCACCAGGATCAGCAGAGCAGCGAGGCTCCCGGCACCGGGATCAGTGTGACAGCGGGCAGCGCCCAAACCCCCTGATCAGCCCTACTCTGTGCCTGATAGGGGGGAGCTCCCCAATCCCCTGATCGCCCTGCAGCTCTGTGTGTGACAAGGGGCGGGGCCACAACCTCCCTATCCGCCCTGCTCTGTTCGTGACTGGGGAAGGCGCCCAACCCCCTGATCAGCCCTGCTCTGTGCCTGATAGGGGAGAGCTCCCCAATCCCATGACTGCCCTGTGGCTCTGTGTTTGACAGGGTGTGGCGCACCAACCCCCTGATCGGACCTGCTCTGTGTGTGATAGAGGGTGGCGCCCCAACCCCCCTCCATGGGCCTTGCTCTGTGTGTGACAGGGTAGAGCCATAACCTCCCCATTGGCCCTGTCCTGAGTATGACAGGGTGCAGCGCCCCAACCCCCTGATCCACCCTGCTCTGTGTGTGACAGGGGGCAGTGCCCCAGCTCCCCTATTGGCCCTACTCTGTGAGTGACAGGGGGGAGCTCCTCAACTCCCTGATCAGCCCTACTTGGTGAGTGACAGGGGGCAGCGCCCCAACCCCCTGATTGGCCCTGCTCTGTGAGTGACAGGGGGCAGCGCCCCAACCTCCTGATTGGCCCTGCTCTGTGCGTGACAGGGCGTGGCGCCGCAACCTCTCCATCGACCCGGCCTTGAGTGTGACAGGGGGCGGTGACCCAACCCCCCAATCAGCCCTACCCTGAGCATGACTGAGGGTGGCATCGCAACCTCCCGATCCGCCCTGCTCTGTGCATGACGGGGCGGCGCCGAAGCTCCCCAATCGGCCCTGCTCTGAGCCTGACCAGGGGCTGCACCTAGGGATTGGGCCTGCCCTCTGCCACCCGGGAGCAGGCCTAAGCCAGCAGGTCGTTATCTCCCAAGGGGTCCCAGACTGCGAGAGGGCACAGGCCGGACTGGGGGACCCCCCTTCCCCCACCAGAGTGCACAAATTTTTGTGCACCGGGCCTCTAGTAACATAATAATAATAATAATATCCTCTACTCTTTGTATAATAAGCTTATATATTAGGACTATAAGAAGTCAGCTGTTTTTTAGAGCTAGTTTATAATTTGATACTTTAATTTTATATTGTAAAGATCATAGGTACATATTTTTAAATATATTTTTATTTATTTCAGAGAGGAAGGAAGAGAGAGAGAAAGAAATAGACACATCAATGATGAGAGAGAATCATTGATCAGCTGACCCTACATGGCCCCTACTGGGGATGGAGTCCACAACCCCGGACATGTGCCCTTGATCAGAATTGAACCTGGGACCCTTCAGTCTGCAGGCAGATATTAATCACCCATAATTAAAGTCTAAAATATGTCCTATATCCATTAAGTCAAACCGGCTAGGGATATAGGACATATTTTAGACTTTATTTATGGGTGATGCATTGGAGAATTGTCAGAAGGACTTGGTAGGGAGAATACACATACATTTGTACAGTTTATGCCTAGGGAACAATTTTTAATATTGTTTTTTGGAAGTAATTGCAGGAAAATGAAAAATGCAAAATTCACACACAAAAACAAGTCAACCAAATACACCAAGAAAAATATTTCCTTTTCCAATAAGTCATAGAGAATTAACTTCTTGAATAAATCTGGAAAAAATAAAAAATAAATGTCATGGGTGAAAGAGAAAAGGAATGTGGTAAATAGAGTTAATCAAGCAGTTAATATAGTTATTTGTACAGGGGAACTTTTTGAAGTATTAAAAATTAGATTATAATGAACTGTCTATTTTGAAGTTCCACGATTTCTTAGAAATGTAAATGTTGGGAATATAATTATGCAAAGGAAATAATTATATATTAAATCAGGAGAAATTAATTGCTCTATTGAGGTATAATTCCCTAAAAGCAATAAATAAGTAACATATCACTTTAAAGAGGATCTAAAATTTAATGATTTGTGTTTTGTTTCCTCAGTTGGATGGATTTTACTTAAGTAGTCTTTTTAAAATCATTAGCAAATTTGCTATGGTAATTATTTTTAAGTTATTATTTAAAACAATTCAGCTGTCTAAATTAACATAACTTCTGCCCTTTTTACAGCCTTGTAAAAATAAATTCATCAAACTTTATTTATTTATAAGGTATAGAATATCTGACTGCACTCTATTTTTCCCCTCACTTTTTTCTTTCATGAATGTTTTCTTTTTTTAAAAAAATATATTTTATTGATTTTTTACAGAGAGGAAGGGAGAGAGATAGAGAGTTAGAAACATCGATGAGAGAGAAACATCGATCAGCTGCCTCCTGCACATCTCCCACTGGGGATGTGCCCGCAACCCAGGTACATGCCCTTGACCGGAATCGAACCTGGGACCTTTCAGTCCTCAGGCCGACGCTCTATCCACTGAGCCAAACCGGTTTCAGCGATGAATGTTTTCATTTAATCCTTCCAGCACACCTATTGAGATTGTTACTTTTCTATTATTATTTTCTACAACAAATTTATGAATGAATATAATGAGTGTTCAGAACTGATTTATTATCTACCAATGGTAACATAATTAGCACATCCTATCTAATAAAGAAGGAATATGATAATTGATCCTCACACCATCACAAAGATGGTGGCGCCCACAGCCAATAAGGAGAGAATATGCTAATTGCCCTGCTGTAAATGATGGCAGCTCTCACAGCCAATAAGGAGGGAATATGCTAATTAACTGCCACACCCTCAAATATGGTGGCACCCACAGCCACAAGATGGCAGCACCTAGTCCCCTCAGCCCTGCTGGGGTGGCAGGGGCTCCTGCCTCCAGAGTCCCGCAGTCCCCTCAGCACCCAGCCGCCCAGGGCCGCCTGTGGCTCAGTAACCAAGGCCGGCCAAGGCTTGTGCTGCTGGCAGTGGCAGCAGCAGAGGTGTGATGGGGCATCACCTTCCCCGATCGCTGGGTCACCTCCTGCCCCTGAGGGCTCCTGGACTGTGAGAGGGGGCAGGCTGGGCTGAGGGACCCCCCCTACAGTGCATGAATTTTCATGCACCGGGCCTCTAGTTGTTTAATAATTATATTTAACTGCAAATAACAAATCTTGAAAACATCAACTTAAGCAAAACAGAGACTTTTCTTTCTCACAAAGTTTAGAAGGAGGCATTTCACACTGGGGTGTAATTTCATGAAACTGTCAGGGAAGAGCTACAGCTCTGGTTCTGTTTTGTGGCACTGAGGAAGTCACAAAAAAGCCAGCATGTCTGTTTTGTTTGTTGGTATTTTTGTTGTTGTTGTTAATCCTCACTGGAGGATATTTTTCCCTTGATTTTTGGAGAGAGTGGAAGGGAGGGAGAGAGACAGATAGTGAAACATCAATGTGAGAGAGAGACATTAATTGGTTGCCTCCTGCATGTGCCCTGACTGGCACAGGGGATCAAGCCTGTAATGAAGGTACATGCCCTTGACACTCTATCCATTGAGCCAAACTGGCTAGGGCAGCATGTCGGCTTTGACATCTGTAAAACCAGAATAATAAAAGTTGACAAATGCACACTATACTGTGAAGACAAATGCAATAAAATCCACAAAGCTGGGGAAAACAGGAGCCACATTCATTAAAAATAATGGCATCAAAGCATGTAAAACTTTTATTTTTGATATTCACTAAAGAGATTTGGACACCTGTTGTCCAGGACATACTGTCCTTTAATGAAAACCAAATACCTGCCAGAATTCACTAAAGCCCAGGTCAGTAAAGAATGATTCCATTTTAATATACCTGTTGTACCTTTTGCAGATTAGCAAGGAGCTATTGGGAAAATAAATTGTGACATAATGGGGCTGGCAGGAAATCAGCAAAACACACAAAACAACAAACCTCCAAGGCCACTCTATGCTGTTCCTTTTTAGCTGACAGCTCAGTTTACTGTGAATTTCATTGGCTTTACCCTAAACAAACATTAACTTCATTTATTGAAGATTGAGCCAGCATCTTTAGATGTCACTTTGCCTGACGACAGGTGTTGCCATAAGTCTCTTGGCTTTGCATTCAATGAGATCTACGCTTTTCATGGGGCTTGGTAATTAGAAATTGTGCAACTTTTCACGCTTGATTTGAGACTTAGAATTTTCAGCATTCCCACAGAGAGTACTATCCAGAATAGAATGCTTTCAAACAAAATTGTTTACTTAAAACAATGCGTGCAAAAGCATGAGAGACACTGCTTAGGGGCAACGGTTTTTATGATATTTCTTTAGATTTAGAAATGCCTCGGTTCTCATTGCTGGACATGGCTGTTTATATGATAAGTGACCATGAATACATCAGGAAGCCTTTTTCCTAGCCTCGCTTGCTGTCCCTGGGAGGTTTTCTGAATGCTAAAGTGTTATAGCAGGCACATTGGCAGTACAGACTGTGTAGTCCAACCCAAGCAATGGGAATATGCTGGGAGGAAAATTTATCTGGGTGTCACTCTCTGGATTGAAAGGAAACATAATGTAAATGACCTTCTAAATCTGCTGGCTGTGAATCTATTACCTGATATAAGGATGCTGGGGTCCAATCCCAGCGGGTCCAGGGGTCCCCAAAGGTGTGGACGGAGTCGGCGAAGAAGGAATGACACGAAGACAGCCTTCAGTTGATCAGCAGCCTAGTCAGGACCTCTAGCCAGGATCTCCAGCCAAAGTTCTGGTCGGAGTTCTGGTTAGGAACTGATGAGGATCTGATGTTTATTGTCTTGTTACATCCATATTTATACCAGCCGATTTTAATCCTGTCTATTTCTATTACAAAGGTTAGGGCGTTTCTTATCTCCATTCCAGGGAGTAAAGATTATGTAGCTTAACTACCCGCCTGGCACTTAATTAAGGGGTTGTATCCCCCCCTAACCTCAGGGAAAGATCCACACCTGGGGAAACAACCTTTCTCGGAGAGGTGACCTTGGTTAAAACACATGGCGCTAAAGGGAGCAAACATTAAAAACAGTATGCTATATATGCCAGGTCCATTGAAACATATGCTGTACAGATGCCTCTTTCCTGCAGCGACTGCGTCAAGCAGCAAGGATGGACCGGCCTCCGGCATAAGGAGAAGTAGTAAAATATTCCTTGCAAAAGTTGGAGCAACATAATAACAGAGGTAGAAAAGGGGGAGTAAAATTAGAGAGAAAAGAGGCCAGTCTTCCAGGAGAATAGTTGGTATCATTCAGAATAGAATCTTTTACAAACATACACCAGGAATCCTCCAAAGTCAAACAACGCCCATTGTTCAAGGTCTCGTAGTCTTAAGATAGCCTCTCTCCCCGCCCCCACCTCCAGTAAGACTTGACATTGATTTTTAATATTATACTTTGTCTTTAGAGTCTGGTGTTTTCTTGTTTAGGAAAATTAATGAAAAGTGAAAATGAAAGTTAACACTAGTTAAAAGTAGAATCCTACATATGAGGCTTGGCATGTTGAGTTTTAACTAGCATCTCTCTCATAAGTCTTGTGGGGACAGTGGTGATGCTCCCCCAGTGGCTTCTGTCTTGGCTCCCATCTGTCCTTCAGAGGACAGAGACTGATCCTCCAAAAGCATGCCTGACTCCCAATTAGTTTCACAGTTAGTACATCTGAGGCCTTCCTTGGTCAAGCCTCCAAAATATAGCTTCATCTTAGTGTTCTTTTAATTTTACCTAACATTCCAGCCTAAATTTTGACTAACTCTTCTCTGCATTTCTTTAAGTCTGCCCTATTTCTTGTTCTGTACATTGGACCTGTAATTCTTTGCCTTCTTACGCCCATCTTCATGTGTCTAAACATTATCTTTAGTGCCACTTTGCCCATCTCTGCCCTTTAAATCAAAATTATTTGATATTTGTTCAGAAATCCCATAGCAATATATTCAGATCCTTTATATATAATTGTATCATATTCTCTGCCAGACATTATAATCATCTATGTAGATACCTTATGTCCTTCATTAAAACTGCTATTTTGTGCAATACATTATACATTTCCCCTAAGTCACAATTTAATCTGTGTTTATATCTCCTCTAATACCTCCCAGAATGCATTACATTTAGTGGTTACTAGCTAACTCTTAAATAAATAAATACAAAAAGGACTGCATTTATTCTTATTTCATTTACTAGAGGCCCGGTGCACAAAAATTTGTGCACTTGGGGGAGGGGGGTTCCTCAGGCCGGCCTGTCCCCTCTCGCAGTCTGGGACCCCTCAGGGGATGTCCACCTGCTGGTTTAGGCCCGCTCCCTGGGGGATCGGGCCTAAGCTGGCAGTCAGACATCCCTCTGGCAGCCCAGCAGCCCTTGGGGGATGTCCACTTGCCAGTGGGGAGCAGGCTTAAGCTGCAGTCGGACATCCTTAGCACTACTGAGGAGGCAGGAGAGGCTCCCATCACCACCGCTGTGCTGGCAGCTGAGAGCCTGGCTTGTGGCTGAACAGAGCTCCCCCTGTGGGAGTGCACTGACCATCAGGGGGCAGCTCCTACATTGAGCGCCTGCCCCCTGGTGGTCAGTGTGTGTCATAGTGACCAGTCATTTCCAGTTGTTCTGCTGTTAGGGTCAATTTGCATATTACCCTTTTATTATGTAGGATAGAGGTCTGGTGCACGGGTGGGGGCTGGCTGGTTTTCCCTGAAGGGTGTCCTGGATCAGGGTGGGGGTCCCTCTAGGTTGCCTGGCCAGCCTGGGTGAGGGGCTTGGGGCCATTTTCAGGCTGGTCAAGCCCCCAGTGGGGACCCTTACCCCATGGGGTGTGGCCAGACTGGGTGAGGGGCTGATGGCCATGTTCAGGCTGGTCACAGCTGGGGCTGGAAGCAGGTATCTGGGATTTATTTAACTTCTATAATTGAAACTTTATAGCCTTAAGTGGACCTCAGGGCCGGCAGGGTAGGTGGGAAGCATGGCTTCCTCTATTGCCGGGGACAACACTCCAGCTCCATAGCTTCCACCATCTTAGTTGGGTTAATTTGCCTATTTGCTCCTGATTGGCTAGTGGGCGTGACTTGTGCGTGTAGCGGAGGTATGGTCAATATGCATGTTTCTCTTTTATTAGATTAGATTCTTCTTTCATTGGTACAATTTTATACCTCACTTGTTCACGAATTTTTTAATTTTTATGGCTGAAAATGACCAGATTGCATTGTGACCAAGAGTCAGAGGCGAAAGAGAAAATGTGCTATAGAATATTGAGGTTTCCTGTGGCAAAATGTTTGCTGGAACTGGAGGGGGCCTGTTAAAGGTCTGAAGCAGACCTCCTTTCCCTAATTTAGCCTGAAGTTTTTAGTTAGGGGGTGGTTAGTGTTTGAATTGGCAATAAGTAGTAAACATCACTGAGCAAATTTATTGTCCCAGATTTTTCTAAGTTTGCCTAAACTTTTAAACTAAGTGTATCAATATCATGTCTATAACTTAGCTCAAACACATATTTGAGGATATTTCATGCTCTGATTTTTAAATTAGTTTTCAAATGTAAAAATGTAGTTTTTAGTGGAAATATCTTCATAATCTAGCTTTCATTTTTAGTGGTACTATTTTCATAATCCACCTTTCATTTTCTGCCTTTCCACCCCCATTTCACATTCCACTTTTCTACTGGTACTTTCTCCACCTTTCAAATAAACACATCACATCCAATTTCTTATCTCAGGGTTGGTTTCTGGGGGAATACAATGGAAACCAATAGGTTATCAAATAATTCCTACTTTATAACTCTGCAAGTGACAAAACAAGTGCATAATAGTAGGAGTTATGGCTAAGGATACTCTGTTATTACCAGTTTTCCTCTTTTTAAAAATTTTTATTTTACAGTGCCAATAACACATGCATATATATTTTTGCCTCTAAATTCTAAGTTCAGACAAAATCAGAACTGTTCCCATATATGCTCAGCATTATATTCCCAGCACCCATCACAGTGCCTGGATTATACCTACTTCAGACAAGATCAATGTGCTGGCTGCAACATGGTATAAACTGATGAGTTAAAGTTCTTGCCTCCAATGACCTCAATGGTAGTAGAGCAAATGATAAGCTCACCATTAACCCAAAGTAATAACTGCTAAGTCCTTTAAAATATGGACTGCTGGAGGAGTACACTCCCATTGTTCTTGTATCTACTTAAGAGGAGGAAAGAATAATAAACCAACTGTGATTTGTCCCATTATAATTTACACAGTATTTTTTTCTCATAGATTTTTTTAAAACTGAGGCTACCTGCATTCACATTGCTTTGTATGTCTATATTTTTACCACTTGGTTTGTTATATCACAGATTCATAAAGAAACATGAGATGATGTGTTAGTTTTTAATGAAAAGGAGTACAAGGAGCTAAGGGATAGAGATACTGTGAGGGCAGAATAATGGCCTACCAGTGATGCCCACATATTAATCTCTGGAATCTTTGAATATGTTACCTTACATAGAAAAGGGAAATTAAGGTTGTAGATGAAATTAAGATTGCTGACCGAATGACCCTAAACTAGGGTGATTGTCCTGGATTTTCTGGGTGGGTACAATGTAATCACAAGAGTCCTTATAAGGTAAAGAGGGAGACAGGGGTATCAGTGTCAAGCCAGAGTGATGGCAGCATGAATGAAACCACAAGTCAAGGAATACAGGCAGCCTCTTGAAGCTGGAAAAATCAAGGAAGCAAATTCTTTGGAGCCTCAAAAATAAAAATCCTGCCTAAATCTTGATTTTAAACTGTGAAACATGTCAGACTTTTGACCATGTAAGATAATCAATTTTTGTTGTTTTAAGCAAAAGGTCTGTGGAAATTTGTTACAACAACAAATGGAAAAATAATACATGTACTTTGTATCACCTACCAGAAAGCATGCTTCATGTGAGCAGGAATTTGTGTTGTGGTCACTGATATATTTCTGGTATACCAAGAGCATTGCCTAGTACATAATAAGTAGTCAATAAATATTTGATGGAAGATAATTAATTTTCCGGTTTCTTCTGAAGGAACCAACAAATTAATAATTTTGAATTGATTAATTAATCATTCTGTCACATTCTGCATAATGATTCTCAAAATAAAAAGTTATCCAATAATAACTGCTAATATTTTATAATTCATAAATCATGCTAGTATCTATTATTTGAAATTACCTTAGGATAGAAAATGAAACATATTACTTTTAATTGAAAGATTGATAAATTAAAGACCTGAGGTAGAAAATAAAAATTTAACTGCTTCATGCAAGTGGTAAAGGGGAGAGAAATCCTGTTCTTCAAGTCTGATATTTGGATTTCAAATTCTTATAGGCATTTAGTCTTTAATTAATTCATCCACTCCCATTTGTCAATAATGGAGTAGTTAAAAACTGTGCATGGTACTAGGAAACTGCAGCAAAATAGATAAGTGGAATCTGCCTCTATAATTCAGAATCTAGTGAACAATACAGACATAAAAATAATCACTCAATGTAATACAATAAAACTCTCAGTTAAGGAAGGCAGATTGAACAAACCTTTAAATTTCTCCCCAAATACAATATTAAAATGATATTAGAGAAATAAAATGTGTAAAACTAATAAATGCAAAGTAAAATTGAGAGAACTGATTAGCATACAAGATCATACCCACAAATATTTTCAGACAGAAGTGAATGAAGATTGTTAACTCCTGTATCCTGGCAGAGGTGGTCACAGAACTAAGTGTTCACAGGGATAAATCCAGATATTAGGGAGTTGGGTTGCCAACAAGCCCCTGTAGAGGGTCAAGCCTGAAGCAGCTCAAGTCCCACAGAGAAAGGACAAGACATAGGCCGTCGTCCTCTTTATAGATAGAAGACATTAAAGTAGACCTACTTGCTTTGACAGACACCAGGGATTCACAAAATAGTGCCCTTTCCTCCCCTCACTACTTAGACATAAAAAAACTAGATGCTCAGCCTCTCATTCTCTAAAACATTTGGGAAGCTTTGCAAAACCAATCTAACCAATAAATTATAGCCAATAAGAACAGAGCAGGGGGTGTCTGCTGCGAGCTTTCTAAAGAGGTATGATGCAGGGAACTGCAGCAATATATTTACATGAAAGGATGGGAATGAAGAGTGCATTGTCCCTGACATTGCTAAGCTATAAACCAATGACAGCAACTGCATAATTCCAGATGTTCTGCTGTGTGTGGAAAAAAAGTGACCCCTATTTTCTTAAGCCACCGATAGACGTGTTTTCTGTTACTTATGGGCAAAAATCACTCCTAAACATTACATATTATAGATTTAGTAGAGGTTAAAAGGGGTACGAGTATATAAAACTATGAAAGAGAGGAAAATGTTGCTGGATTAAGCTCCTGTACTCCTAAAGCCTAGGTAGAGAGGTTAGCTTTGGACAGGAAGATGGAGGACATCTTTTCTACTGAGACAGGAAGGAGAGCTGTGAGGATGCTACAGGTTCAAATACGAGGTAAAGGGGGACAGCAAGCTGAGAATCTTTTGCCTGAATAGATGAATTTTCTCTTTAAAGTAGGATGCAAATTTGTCTCCTCTTTCTGAGAGAGAGAGAGAGAGAGAGAGAGAGAGAGAGAGAGAGAGAGGCATTGCCTTTTGTCTTGTTTGGTGAACAGTTTGAGAAATTTAAGGAAAAAATAATGTTTGCAGTCACAGTTGAAGTGGCTAGAAATGAAATCTGACTGCTGTCCCAGGGATAGAAAGCTAACAGCATTGGAGACCCACTATGACTGCATGGCGATGAGTCAGAGGTAGAGCTTTGCAAATCAGAGAGTTGACAGTGATAATCACAGATGCATGTCAGGAGGAGTCTATGCTAATGAGGCAGTGGAATATATTTTTTCTAAAAAGGGGGGCATTGGAGTGACAGGGTAGTTTTCTTATCCTAGTTATGTCATTTATAAACTCTATGGCCTTGGATGGCCTTATCTGAGACTCAGTTCACAAAGCATATAAAGTGCTATTTGCACTGCATGGAAAATAATTACTAAATAGTAATAAATGATATCAATGGTTTTATTATTACTCCTAATATTATTACTAGACCAAGGTAGACAAGTAAGTGATTATCTAAGGCAGTGATGGCAAACCTATGACACGCGTGTCATAGGTGACATGCGAACTCATTTTTTTGGTTCATTTTTCTTTGTTAAATGGCATTTAAATATATAAAATAAATATAAAAAATGTAAGTCTTTGTTTTACTATGGTTGCAAATATCAAAAAATTTCCATATGTGACACGGCACCAGAGTTAAGTTAGGGTTTTTCAAAATGCTGACACGCCGAGCTCAAAAGGTTCGCCATCACTGATCTAAGGTCACTGATAGACTGAGAGGTCTAGTAAGGGAATATTGATGAGGTAATAAACACGAGTAGTTAGAGAGTAAGAGAGATGTAACAATGTCTGACAGTTGTGAGAGTGAGATGTCAGAGTTGTTTTCTATATAAACTATTTGGAGATAAACCAAAGTCCAGATTCCTCCCTAGGTGTGATTTGCTGGAGTGGATGTGAAGGAACTTGAAGAAACCATTGAGAAATATTGAGATCAGGATATAAAATAGGTTGCCAACATGAATAATGAAAGTATCCAAGTCCAGGACGCTGGCCATGGTAAGTCTGGCGGCATGACCAGTAGATTAATGAATAGGTATACAGAATAGCAAAATTACATGAGATTAAAAGAACATATTTGTATATGATAATAGAGGTAACAGGTAGGGAGAAGCAACAATGACTTGGAGAATTTCAATATTCATGTTGGAAACCTATTTTATATCCTGATCTCTGCTGGCCTTAGAGTACACAGGGAAAGGAACAGCATTATAAAGAATGAGGGTGCTTCCAAATCAAATGCTCCCATATTTTAGTTTTAAACCCTTGAACAGGTTATTGAAGTTCTCGAGTCTCGGGTTCTTCCTCTATAAAAGGGGTCCTCAAACTACGGCCGCGGGCCACATGCAAATACAAATATTGTATTTGTTCCCGTTTTGTTTTTTTACTTCAAAATAAGATATGTGCAGTGTGCATAGGAATTTGTTCATAGTTTTTTTTAAACTATAGTCCGGCCCTCCAACGGTCTGAGGGACAGTGAACTGGCCCCCTGTTTAAAAAGTTTGAGGACCCTTGCTCTATAAAATGGGAATGGTAATGCCTACTTCAGAGAGTTACTCTTTTTTGACTTGAGATAATTTCTGTTCAATGCTGAATAGAAGACCTCACATAAGCAGCACTTTTGATTATCCTCCAAAAGGGAAAGCTAAAAATGCACGTGGTCCTGGAAAAAGTCAGCTCTTGGTGAAGATAAAGAGCGTCAGGAAACAACCTCTATTCTGTGGACCGTGCCGTCAGATAATCTGGGAAGAAATTCAGGATCTGTCATTGCCACTTCCCCCAGCAATCAGCTGGTTTTAAGACAATGACTCACAAGCAGGAGGAAACAAATGGAACTACTTCTCAACTGTGAAGTCTTAAAACAGATTCCCAATTAGAATTTCACAGTGAATTGCAATTGCATTTCTCACCGTTAGACATTTCATCAATACATACTATTGCCTGGCTCCCTGAAAGGTTTCATCAGTGTGAAATCAACCTTTTAGCTAGTTATAAGGGTGAATCAGGAGACCAGCAATCAATGAACCAGTCAGGCTTTGTAAATGACTGGCCAGTTTCATGGGCCCTAACCTTTACTGCACTATAGATACTTGTTAGGAAAAATAATAAAAGAAAGCAAAACCATGGTGAAACTACTCTACTGGATAAAACTGATAAAGTTAGGCATTATCATGATGATTATGAAAGTCGGTAGAGAGAAGACAACAACATTTTATTAACTCTAATAAATATTACATCTAGTCATAATTTTTGATCCTCTTAATGTGGCTTGATTCTCAAGCCTTGATTCATCCTAGACTGTGGACAGAAAATCACAGGAACTAGTCGCGATGTGATATGGAGTAGCATGAACTGGACTGTTCCACGTGATACCGAAGCCATAGGAGATATTTAGACATGTTAGTTTTAGTGTGCTGCTAGGGCTGGGATTTGTTCTCCTACCCTCAGAGGTGAGACATTATTCTCCATTTTACAAATAACAAGATGATACATTATGGTTTCTCACTTGTTATCACTATGTCAGAGTTTTATTTTACCTCAAAGATGAAATTTTACCTTCTCTTGAGGAAGAAAATGAAATACTTGTTAGTTTTATATACAAGCAGTTATTATTACAGTTATTTTTTGTTATTTTTTCCAAAGACATGCAGATCTCTGAAAAGGTTGACATGCTGTTTGTGTAACAATTATAAAAGTCATTCCAGACATAACTTTGAACACAGAATCCCATAGCCCTAAATTCAACAGGATTTGGGAATGTTTTTGGTCTTTGTTATTCAAGTAACCTAAGGGAGAAAGAGACTAAATCAATTCTTTAGTGAATAGGAATGACAAGGCAAGTTACTCTTTCAAGTTTTCTTATTATAGGTTGTTAATACAGAGAGACTACAGAGAAGTACTCTGTATTTCAATGTTACTTTGAGAAAAGAATTATGTTTAAGAAAAATAGGCTTTAGTTTTTTGAGTAATTTTAGGTTTACAGAAAAATGTATCAGAAAATATAATACTCCCTCTAGTTCCTATTATCTAGCATTAGTGTAGTATACTTGTTAAAATCACTAAGCCAGTATTAATATATTATTATTAACTAGAATCCATAGTTGTAAATTAGGGTTCATTTCTTATTTTTTTTTTTTTTTCTTTTTAAATATATTTTATTGATTTTTTTACAGAGAGGAAGGTAGAGAGATAGAGAGTTAGAAACATCGATGAGAGAGAAACATCGACCAGCTGCCTCCTGCACATCTCCCACTGGGGATGTGCCCGCAACCCAGGTACATGCCCTTGACCGGAATCGAACCTGGGACCTTTCAGTCCGCAGGCCGACGCTCTATCCACTGAGCCAAACCGGTTTCGGCTCATTTCTTATTTTATACATTCTATGAGTTTTGACAAATTTCTAATGACATGTAGCTCACATTAGAGTATTGAACAGAATAGTTCATTGCTCTAAAAATCCCTTGTCACCCTTCCCACCTTCCCCCTCCAGATCTTGGGCAACTATTGATCTCTTTACTGTCTCCATAGTTTCGTCTTTTCCAGAATGCCAAATAGTTGAGATCAGACAGCACGAAGCCTTGTCAGATTGGCTTTTCTCAGTTTGCCTTATGAATTTAATGTTCTGCCATGTCTTTCTGTGGCTTGATAGATCACTTCTTTTTATTGCTGACTAATATTCCATTGTGTGGATGTACTACATTTTGTTTATCAATTCACATATGAAGGGCATATAGGTTGCTTCCAAGTGTTCATCATTTTAAATAAAGCTGCTATAAATGTTAATGTGTAGGTTTTTGTGGGGATGTAAGTTTCCAACTCATATCGTTAAATACCACGGAGTATGATTGCTGGGTCATATGGCAAAAGTATACTTAGTTTTTTCAGAAACTACCAAATGATTTCCAAAGTGGCTGTTTCATTTTGAAATCCCCCCAGAAATGAATGAGAGTTCCTGTGGCTCCATGGTCTCACCAGCATTTGGTGTTGTGTTTTGGGTTTTTGCCATTTTAAGAGGTGTGTGGTGATATCTCATTGTCTTAATTTGCAATTTGATAATTACATATGATGTTGAGCAGCTTTTCATATGCTTATTTGCTATCTATATATCTTCTTTTGTTAGATATCTGTTCAGATATTTTGCCCATCTTTTCATTGGGGATAATTGCATTTTTAAATTAATATCTAATGTCTCACAGCAATATAAGCAAATCTAATGACCCCCATGCCAGCAAGATTTGACCATCATTAGATGATGGGTGTTGGAAGTTTGTGTCAACAAAAGGAAGTTTTTCATCCATGATATAAATGAAGCAATAATATACTTAAGTGTTTAATATTTGAATTATTCCTCTTATTCTAATCAAGAACTTTGTTAAGAAACTTTCCTTTTTTAAATCAATATTTATTAAGTGACTACTGTGTGTAAGTAAGCACTGTTTTAGATTCAGAAAATGCAGTATTAAATCAGATAAATTTCCTTGCACTTGAGTAACTTAACATTAAATTTGGAAGAGTCAGACAATAAGCAGGTGAATGCATAAATAAATAGACAGTTCCAGAAGACGAAAATTCTAAAAGAACAAAATGAATAAAATAGGACTAATGAAATTGAGGCTCTGTAGAGGAGGCATCCAATCAGAGAAAACATCCCAAGGAGGGGATACTTAAACCAAACCTAGAGGGGGAATCAGGCTGGGAAGACAGTAGTGATAGGTGGAGGTTTTGACTGGCAGAAAGCTTTCCAAAACAATCATGAGAAAGTCATGAGGTCAGAATGAATTTGGCATAGTTGAGAAAAATAAGGAAAACCAGTGTAGCAAGAGTGTAATAAGTTTACTGAGGGATTGGTGATAATTTCTCTGGCAGCACATTGTTCAATTGCTGTTTCTTAAAAAACAAAAACAAAAAACAAACCAAAAAAAAAAACCACCCAAACAAAAGTCCATAAAAATTTCTGTTTGAGAATAGTCTTCTCATATTAGCACTAAATTAGAACTTCAGAGGAACTAAGCAATGAAAAGTTTGCAGTATCACTTTCCCAGAGGTAATTCACTATTAAAACAATAAATACTAAACCATAAAACGAGTACATGGAAGTCTAACCGAATTGTGATGTTTCCCTTGATGACTATTATGGCAGACACTAAGATATTACCCAACATCTATTTTCCACCGTACTTTCTGCTAACGTAACCTTGAATTTGTTAGAGGCAGCAAGGTCTCAGCTTGCCATTTCAGCACTTCTGGCAGGTGAGAGTATGATACTGACAATATCAGTAAGTCATCAGCAAAAGTTTAATGGGAGGTTGTGGGAAATCTGTTGATTTCCTGATGAAAGAGCAAGGGACAGAAATGACTGCCTCCACTTCCACTCCTTCTCCCTTGAAGATTTTCATAATGGCTCATCTACAGCAACTGTCTTGTAAGCATTAGGTTACAAGCCAGGTGCCTTGATAACACCACTGTGTGGCTGAACTTAGGCAAGTAACAGCACATCTCCCAAATTCTGGTTAGGGGCATCATGCTCCCTGATTTCAATCTATATTAAAAAAGCTTTAGTAGTTAAAACAATATGGTATTTGGATAAAAATAGGCACAAAGACAAACAGAACAGAATAGAGTGCACAAAAATAAACCCATGCATATATGGTCAATTAGTTTACAAGAAGGAGGTGAGAATATGCAATGAGGTAAGGACAATCTCTTCACTAAATAGTGTTGGGGAAACTGAACAGCCACAGGCAAAAAAGTGAAACTAGACGGCTAACATACACAAACATTAACACAAAATGGACTAAGACTTGCATGTAAGAGCAGAAACCATAAAACTCCTAGAAGAAAACATAGGTGGTAAGCTCCTTGACATTGGGCTTGACAACAATTTTTTTGGATAGGACTCCAAAAGTAGAGTTCAAGAGAGAGGTGGGAAAGTAGGAATTGGAGTATAGACAACTCTTAAAATAGATCTGAGGAATCTGACTATAGTTAAATGAGTATGTGGGATTAAAACAGGTATTAATATTTATGTTTGCAAATACAAAAAATTGGTAAGTAGAAGAGATCATTCCTATAGTGATACTACTATTATAGAAAGAATATGGATTTACCAACCTAATTTTGATATTTACCTATTTCAATGTTAAGAAATGCTGAAGAGAACAAACTTTTAACAATTATAGGAAGTTTCTGAATATTTGCACTTAGGAGAATGAACATCCTAAGTTCTGGAGTCCAAAGATAGCCCTTGTTTGAATCACAGCCCTGCTACACATTATTTGTGTGTCTCTGGGCAAAAGGTAGGTAAAAAATTGAACAATTAAACAAGGAGGCAGAGGCAAGCCCAAAACAGATTAGAAAACTCATCTATAGTAACTGGAAAAAGGAAAGAATATGTATGAGTAGAAGCAAATGGGTTGCTAAATCTTGTGGTAGGGAAGATAGACTGTTCTCTTAATTTCAGAGGATACTGAATATTCTATTCTATGCTTGATTTTTTTAACTGACTTGCCATATTTTATTATTATAAGAATGCTTCCTTGAATGGCCTTCTACCTAAAATTTTATCAGCATTTTGATAATTGTATTAGAACAAATTACTAGAAATTACAGGGTGAGAAAGTGTATGTATAAAATATAACTTTTAATGCAAAGTTGAAGGGTTCAAGAAAAATTTGAGCCAGATTTCATTCTCACTAACAATGAATAAATGTCTTTTCCAAGAACCCTGACTAACAATGATTATCATGATTGAAAAGCTACTTATGTAAAAAAAAATACATCCACTTAATTATGTTTCCTAAATTGAAAATTGGATGAAATTCCTAAAGCTTTTCCCCAGAAAAATAAAGATGCATCCAAATGCTTGACCTTTGTTTTAGTCCATCTTTTCTCATTTTTTTATATTGACATACTATAAAAAAAATAAAATAAAAATTTAAAAAGTCACTCCTGCCCGGCCAGTGTGCTCAGTGGTTGAGCATCAACCTATGAACCAGGAAGTCACGGTTCAATTCCTGGACAGGGCACATGCCTGGGTTGTGGGCTCAATCCCCAGCAGGAGGCAGCCGATCAATGATTTTCTCTCTCATTGATTCTTCTCTCTCTTCCTCTCCCTTCTTCTCTGAAATCAATAAAAATATATTTTAAAATAAATAAATAAAAATAAAATGCCACGCCTATATGATCTCATTATATGTGAAATTAAAGACACATAGAAAGAGAGTTTGTAATTCATTTGAATCTCTATTAACTCATTGTAAGACCAATAGCAATAATCACAGAAAAAAATTATTTGATCTCTATTTCAGTTTCAGAGTGGATTAAGTTATTGATCTGCATGCACTAATAAAGGACTTTGTCAGAAGGTATAGACAATATTGGTCTTTGTACATATGTATAGGTAGAATTATAAGTATGCATGATTTCAGTTACCCCAAGCACTTAAATAAACTAAGAAAGCTGTAGGTGCATGTACTGATACAGTGCTTTGTAGTTTTCTAAATAATTAGAGGCATAGAGCTATTCTAGTGATGTATGATCTGGGAAATGAAGTGGAACTAATGAATTGCTTAGGCGCTGTTAAATGTTCAGAGCTTAGAGCTTATAATATTTTTAGATATTAAGTGGGTATTTTAAAGGTTAAGTTATAGCATAACATTGGTAATGTTGAAGTTAAAATATTGTACTTTTTAAGACATATCATGAGAAAAATGTGTGCCAAGTAAGATCCTGAGCTTGTTATTTGCTTAGCAGGAACAAAAAATGTGGAAATCTAGATAAAGTGTATTTTCAAGCAACAAGTCATTACTTTTTCTTTTGATTTTTTAAAATATATATATGCATATCCCATGGATATGGACAATAGTGTGGTAAAGGCTAAGGGTAGGGGTGACAAGGGTAGGTGGAGGTGGGCAAAGGGGGACGTGGGGGAAGTCTGCAATAATATCAACATTAAAAATTTTTAATAAAAAAATCCCAGTCATTTAACAAGTAAAAATAATAGCCTTTATCTATATTTTATAATCCACAATCTTCACACTTATAGCATCCTATATAATAAAAGGGGAATATGCAAATTGTCCCCTCCACAGGGAGTTCAATGGGAGTTCGACCAGAGGGCTGGGCCTGTCTGCCAACTGCTCGGGGCCCCTCCCCCTGGCTGGCTCCACCCCTGATCGGCCCCCCACACCCTGAGGGAGGGGGGTGGGATGGCTGGCCAACCTCCCACAACCCCTCCTCCTTTTTGCGCCCCCCCCCCCCCCAGGCCCAGCCTATCTGCCCCAATCAGGGCAGGCTGGCCAGACCCCACCCATGCATGAATTTGTGCACTGGGCCTCTAGTTTTACTATAAAATTACTACATACTATGGGGTTTACAATGTTTTGTATAAAATATGAATTAATATGTTTCCTTTCAAAAAAAGACATAGCGATCAGATACATACTTCAGAGACACTCTGTGGTCTAACATAGGAAGGCTCATTATAATTACTTGATCAAAGATAAAATTAAGGATCCTTCTTAATGTTGAAAATACAGCTACTAAGATAAGTATTATATAATCAGTGAAATTTTATTTTTTTCTCAAATGTCAATACCTTCAATCCAATGACTACCAAAAACATACACATAATTGAACAAGATGGGCTTATTATTCATTGTAACAAAGAAATTTTAAAAAAGCAGTGTGATATTGTGATTAGTAATGAGAAATATATATTTGGTCTTCCTTTCCTGGGACATAGCTTCTAATACCCTTGGAATATCCTATGTGATAAGAGAAATGAGGGTGTCTTTATATTTATGACAAACCCCTTTCAACCACACCTGAGTTTATGTTAATGAGGTGACTTTTGGACCTCATTTAAGGATGTGTTGGTTACCATTAGAAACCATCCCTGTGACTGGAGGAATGAGAGTTTCAGCCCCACCCCCCTGACCTCCAGGGATGGAAGAAGGGCTAGAGGTTGACTCTCCATCACCAAGGTCAGTGGTGTAATCAATCATGCATATATAATAGAGCCTTTACAAAAATCCAAAAAGGATGGATTCAAAGAGTTTCCGGGTTGGTGAACCGGTGGAGATTTGGGAAATACATGCGTTGGGAGAGAGCTTAGAACATTTATGCCTTTTCCCACTCCTTGCCTTATGCATCTCTTCCATTTAGCTATTCCTAAATTATATCCTCTTATAATAAACTTGCAATCTAGTAAGTCAAGTGTTTCTCTGAGTTCTGCGAGCCAGTCTAGCAAGTTAATCAAACCTAAGGAGAGGGGACATTGGAACCTCTAACCTATACACAGGAGATGACCTGGACATGCACTTGGCATCTAAAGTGGGGGGGAAAAGGCCATTCTTGTAGGACTGAGCCTTTAAACTGTGGGATATGAAACTCTCTCCAGGTAGATCATGTCAGAATTGAGTTGAACTATGGGACATGCAGCTGATATTGGATTTTTCTAGTTGGTGTTGGGAAAGAACCCACACATTGTAAACTGGAATCAGAATCATTAGGCAGAGGCAGCCTTGTAGAAACAAAGAGAAGTTAGTATCTCTCATTTTCTTTATCACAGTTTTAATGGAGAAAAAAAAAAAAAAGACAGTTTCTTTCTAACTGGGTTGCTAAATTTTCAGAATGCGATTCAGAAACTTTCCATGGAAAGAAAACATTCCTGCTACTGAAGCTGATAAAGAGAAAAGGCAAAATAAAAATAAAATAAAATAACGCTAACTGAACTGACTGAATCCAGAGGATATTTCTACCATCAAATATGCAGAAGATTTTCATGCTTGAAGGCCATACATGCTCTTTTCAATAATGAGAGCCAAGAATTCCCCTTGCTTCCTTAAGGTGGTTTGACTTGGGTTAATTTGCTGCAACTGAAAGATCCCTGTCAAGTTCAAGCTGTCTGAAACCAGTGATTAAAGAGGCAAGAGGACCACCATGGTTTTCCTTTAATAATGCAATCAAACTTGCACTAGAGGCTCCTGTAGGAGAGGATTTATTTTCCATTCAAACCCTGTAGGACCCAATAAATGTAGTAAATGTAGTACCTCCAGATAACTTACATTTTCCTGGTACTTCTATTCAGATGCTCTGCCATCTGATGCCCACTCTCATTTCATTAGGGCAGAACCTACATCTAACAGATGTCATGTGGTTCCTCTTTATAGCGATATTTTTTGTTCCTTTTCACCATAGTTTTCAGAGGAGGATTTATTGCTCAAACACTTCTGGAAACAGTCGGAAAGCTTGAGCTGGCTGCTGAGAAGCCAATTCTGTTCCCCTAATTTAATTAGGAACATTTCCAAAGATGTTGCTCATTTTTAAGTGCCCATAACTTTCATGTTGTTCAGACACGTGTTGCATGTTTTTGGCTAAGCGAATTTGTCACCTCATGTGTTTGTTCACTTGCCCCCAAACAGATCCTTGGATTGCATGGCATAAATGCAAAACTGAAACTAAACAGTAAAGTGGTAAAAATAGTTTATCCAGGACTATTGCCATAGAGGGGGAAGACAACTCAGAATACAACTGAGCTCAGTTCCAAATTCAACAAAGGCCAGTCAGAATAGCGAAGAAGCTGGGTGGGGGTTAGTGGTGAAAAATTACTAAGAGGAAACATCAGAGTTAAGGGTGACACTGACTAAACCAATCTAAAAGGATTCTTGCTGAAAGGAGACATATGTACTACTATCTGTAAGACTTTAAACAATAAAGTAAAATTTTAAAAAAGACTAAAACAAACGAGCTAATAAAAATAAAAGACCCAGCTTGAAATTTAAAAAAAAATAAAAATTAATAAAAAAATAAAAGGATTTCTTGCTGAAGAAGATATGCCAGGATGATCACATATCACCTGAGAGATAGTAGAGAGATACTAGAGGACAAAAAAACCCAGATATCAAGGATGATCCTACATCAAAGGTGGGGTGTTCTCCTTAAACTGACTTGGCTGACTTCTTGCTAACACTGGATTTTATAAAAACGTGATCTCTGAGCAAGTAATTATAATGAGCTTTCCTTTGTTAGACCCTAATGTCTCTGAAATATATATCTATTTGATCACTATGTCTGTTGTTGATAGAACAAAAGCAATACATATTTTATGCAAAATGTGTTGTAAGCCCCACAGTATTTAGTATACAATAATATGCTACAAATGTGAAGATGGTGTTAGTTGATGGATCACAAAATCCAGAGGAAGGCTGATTTTCAAAAAATCACAAGAAAATTCAATGACCTAATTTTATTTCAATATGATTGAAAGCACACATTATCTAGACTTTTACATTTTATGTTTTCCTTTTAAGTAAATAACAAAATGAAAAATCTTTCAAAACCTTTGTTTTTAATGAACATCGCCAACAGACTGCCAAGGAGAAAAGAACTCACGATGTAGGCTGGGCACTTAAAGTAATTAATATGTTTTCAAGGAATTTTACTACTGTTAACTTTTCTGGCTTTTTGACCTAATTAAAATATAATTTGCTTTAAAAAAAGAGAGAGATGGCTTCAAGCTTTGATTCTTACTAGAGGTAAATTATCATAAAATTCTTCCATTCTTTATTTCATATAAAAAAATCTACCTCTAAGAATTATATTATAAACATCTGTTTTAATTATTAACTATTTTTAGTGGGGTTAATATATATTATAATTTTAAACTAATGATTCCAAAATGCTGACCCTTTTATATAACTGAGAAAATTTTGAGGACCTAAATATTTGAGTATTGTATTTTCATAGAAACAATACTATTGTCCTTGTAAAGGTCAAAATGATTACAATCTTGACAATGTAATATATTTTAATTATACTTAGTTGTTAATTAAGGACACCTCATATTGAACAGCAGCCATTTGACAAGATTAAGGGAAATAAATGTTGTCAGTGAATAAGTACTTCATCAGTATCAGCATAGCTATAAATAATTTATGATTTATATTAAGAAACAATGGTAGCATAGCAAATAATTCTGGCTATTTAAAAATATCTTGGGTGGAGTTGACAGAAATGTGTCTATTAGGAGGAAATTCTATACCTCCACCTGTATGTCCAGTTTTTGAATGATGCCAAGTAGTTATAACTTTGTTGAACCAAATAAATTGCACTGATGAGGCAATGAGTGTAACAAACTTGTTTTGGGTAACTGACAGTATTTCCATAGTTCAGGTTCACCTTGAATATTGATTTGGCTAACACAATGAATATGGTAGTTCTCAGGCTGCTACTTTTGAAAAAAATTGGTTGCTTTAAGTTTTCTCCTAAGATTCAGCAAATGGTAAGGAATAGAAACCACTAGTTCAGTCCAGAAACAAAGGTGTATAAACATATGTGGAAAAGTTTTTAATGTATTTTCATGAAAATTTAAGAAAAAGAGTCACAGCATGGTTAAGTCTGTTAGGTGGTTGTAGAAATTTTGTAGCCTGAGACCTCAATAACAAGAATTCATGGATCTTTATTTTTATGGTTCTATAATTATATAATTCAGGTATCATTAATCACATGATTCTTCCTTTCTCATTATCAACTAATTTCTTCTGCCTATAAGTTGAAGAAATTGGTATGTCTGGAACTAATAGTGATGAAGAAGAGAGTAGTGATGCAACAGAGGCTGAATAAAGTGATATGCTGCATACTATCATAGTACTGGTATGTAAACATTACCTGCGGTAATTATCAAATAAAAATGTGTTCTGCTTTATGTTTAAAATATTGATTTATTAATTTTTGGTTGGAAAAGTGGGGGGCGTTTTATACATAGGGCATCTTATACATGGAAAAATATGGTAAATATGAAAAGTGGATCAAAATGCCACCAGAGGTGGGTTACACTATACATGCATATTCACTACCTGGATCTTCTTTCAAGGACAGGTTTTTTGCCCACATGTAGTTAGTGCAGTCAGCAGACCATTTCCAACTGCCAGATCTTTTAGGGTGTGCCTCACGTGCAGAAAGCTGCCTTGTTTGGGGTGAAGCCATATTCAGTGACGGAGGGAGGTTGGGATGTATAGGCTTAGCCATTTCAGCCTTCTGCAGGACACACTGATAGGCAATACTCAACACACAGCACCCCATCAAATGTCATCACATTGTGACAGTCCTGCATTGCAATTAAGCATTTTCCTCTAACCAGTCTTGTTTTATCCATCTTCCCTTCACAGGTGTTAACTCCTAACAAACATTTTGTACCTCAAGCTGCATCTCACTGTGTGCATCTGGAGAACCTAATTTACAATGCATGACTAATAATATTTCTTTCCTTTCATCAAGCACTCCTCACAGAGTTTCCCCGAGGTGTAAAAGTTGCTGAGAAAACCACAAAAACAAACCTTGGGAGAATTGTCCTTAGTCTCTTTTCCGCTCCTACTCCGCATCTAATATTTTGTGTGCTACTCTCCAAAATTACCAGAATCTAACCACTCAGAATTAACTCCAAATCTATCACACCAGTCAAATGGTCTTTATGATTTAGCTAAGAAAGTAAATCATTAATCTCAATGTCTGAACTAACTTATCCTGTTTCTGTTTTGTTGTACTTTCTCCTTCTGCATTTATTGAGCTCACTAAAATATGACTTTAGTTTGAATTTCAATTTTTTAAGATCAAAGATAAAACTTGGATCCTGTTGTCTACTTTGATGGGAGAGAGTACAGATCTAACTATACTAATGTCATTCTATAATTTCAGATTACTATAGGTATTGACAAAATTCCAATATAAACTAAGACTAAGATTAAATTTGCTTCAGTAAATTAAAGATAGATTAAGTAAATGACTAATATAACTGACTTTGGCTGTTATCATTAATTTTAACCATAATTTACAGATTTTTAAAAAAATGGAAATTATTTTTCTTCTACATTTCCAGAAATTAGAATGAGTATTTTAGCTTATTATCAGGTGGTGGATTGGAGTGGTATACATTATGGTTTGTAGAAATAAGCTTCCCTGTTAGCATGCCTAATGTGAAAGAAAAATTAAACCCATTTTTCAAAAATGCATTTATTCAATAATACTAAAGCAAATAAAAAGAGCGTGCAATTAAATAATTTAAAAAGTTTAAATTATGTAGATGTAATTTATTGCTGTTTTTACTAAGTCTACATTCATAATAACCTTGCCCTCTATTGTCCAATATTTAAATTGGATTTAGTACAACTGTACTAGTATGCTAAGGAAATCCATGTTTGATATGTCTGTAAACAGTGATGTGGGGAGCCTATGACTCATGATGTATCTTGTTCAAGAAATCTGTCCATAAATTGCCTGCCAGATTCCTTGTCTACCTTCTTCTCTCCTACTGCCTAGTCTCTTTAGCAAGTGGTTCTTATTTTATTTTTCTGTAATGATAGCTTAGGAGTTTCTGATCATGACTTAACTGGTATCTCTCAGCTTGATCTCTTGCCTAATTGACAAAAGAAAATCTACTTGCTTTCCCTGGAATTTATCATAGACTCACAGTAACTATAGTACCATAAATTCCGGATAACTTCTATATAAGCAAAGTCTTTATCTGATCCTTAAAGGCTGCTACAACTCCATACCACTTATGTGATATGTGTATTCTTACTTGAGGATATTTGATTTCCTGGTATTCTCCATTCATCATCACTCATCCATATTGAAGTGCTCAAATGGTTAGTACTGTTGATTAGGCAATCATTATTCAAGATAAGATAAATCTATTCTAGCCAGAGAATGTTTTACATTTCCTTTTATAGATTGCCAACATACTTTTAAACACACACATACACACACACACACACACACACACATTTTAATAGAGCATACTGAATTACAAAAAGTTAGGTAGTATCTGTATATATAAAGAGGCAATATGCTAATTGGTCCTAATGGTGTCACAGTCATGATCGCTAAGGAGGAGGCTGTCTGCGAGTGCACAGCGGGGCGTTGCTCCCGGAGACAGGGTGGAAGCAGGGAGGCACCCAGAGGAGGGCCGTGCCCAGGAGGGTGGGGGTGAGAGCCCGTAGCATCCCCCTCACCAGTCCTTTGCCACCCACCGCTCACACTCAGAGTGCCCCAACGCTCACCTGTCTAGGGAAGGAGCACAGCGCAGCAGGCAGGAGGTATCCACTCTCTCCTCCAGAGCCATGATGAGTGGAGCTTCCGTGTTGCTCCGGACAAGGGGTAGAAGGGGGAGGTGCCCAGAGAAGGTGGGACGAGCCCAAGGCCACTCGAGGGACTGAGGGCAGGCCTTGAAGTGGCCAGAGAAGGCCAGAGGGGTCAGGGGGCTGGGCCAGGTGCACTGGAGCTCTGCGTGGAGAGGTTCAGGTGTCAAGGCAGTGCAGCGGGTGGGTGGGCGGGCCACACAATTTTGTGCGCCGGGCTCCTAGTTAGAATATAATAAGGCTATAACAAAGAGACAAAATGTCTTTGAGTGGTAGAGATCATCACTTAGGTAGTAAATTTGTTTCAGATTATTTAAAAAGACAATAACAAGTGATTTTGAAAGACTATAACTTGCTTCAAGTTTGGTATTTGCCTAAAGGTCTTACCAACACCAGAACTATTTTATTTCTAGAACATATAATTGTTTTGATCATCCACTTTCTTTACCAGACTGAACCCAAAATGAATGCTGGCTATTTCAAAAATGAAAACTTGCAGTCAAAAGACAAAATTGTGCTACTTGAGAGAAAATATAAAATAATTTGTTTCAGGGTCTGAAGACAAGGTCAGGATTTATGAATGGAAATGAGTCTCTGGCAAGAGATTATATCAGTACTATAAGGATTTTGGTCATTGACTGTTCTTAGTAACAGAAAAAGGTTATATAGTCACTGTATGGCACTGCTATTTATACCAACAAAGTCATGTTGAGAATAACAGGAAATAAATTATGTGATATTTAATATTGTAAGTTGCTTGGAAAAGAGGATTGATGATACATTTACATGATCACAATATAGAGTAGATATTTTGCCATGTCTTGATAACTAAATTCAAGGATATAAGTCTAACTTACATAAGAGACCTACAAATGCAGAGAAGAGGGGGTACCATCACACTAAGATACTGGAAAGGCAGCAGTGAGGATCCCAAGAGAGTGCTTAGACTTTAGGCAAAGCACTGATGCCTGGACACTACCCCTAGCTAAATACAAGATTTGTGCTAGGTCAAAAATTCTTCAAGCTTTACTTCCCTGATTGATAAAATGTGAGCAATAAATTCTTACACAAGTGTCTTGAGAATTAGATGTGATTCAATTCATAAAAGTAATTTGTAAGATGTAAAGGGTCTGTATATAGTTGTAACTTATTATTATAGTTTTATTCGTGTTAGTTTTATTCTTTTTATGCTGTAGATCTCAGCTAGAGTCAATGAATAATTGGTGATTATATAAATATAAAGTAAATATTTTCCCCAAAATAAGAAAGTAAAAAATAATCAAAACACAAATAATTGGAAAAAGAACCATTTTAAATCAGTCTAAGAACAAGCAACTAGTTTTATATAGCAGAAGGTAATGAAAAATAGTAGGAAATGACATTACACTGTTTGTAAATAACCTGCCTCATCATTGAGGAATATCTGTTTGTGTGTAGTTAACAATGTTTATAGGCATTTTTGTGAATAAATGATAGCACGCTAGAGTGAGAACTGGGTTAAGAGTTTGAAGAACTAAATTTTTCATTTATTTTCTGGGTTAATATGAATAAGATTTCATCATTTATTATCAGAAATGACAGGGAAGTACTTTTTTTGGTTGTTGCTAACACTGACTTTGAAGTAAAAGTAATTCTAGTTTACTTAATTTTGGTTTTAAGAGCCTCGTGTCAGGTAGTGGTCCCCTGAAAAGAATGCTCATTATATGTAAAGCTTTTTATTGGTTGGTACATAAAAGTTTAAGTGTCTGTTAGCCTCACCAGATCCCTTTATTACCTTGCAGGGCACAAGAGGAAAGAGCATCATTACACACAGACTCAGCAGAAGGCAACATGACAAGGAAAGGTGCCTGCATTTCAGGTGACTTTCAGATAAATATTCTGGTCCAACAAATTGTAGACTTCAAGCTTGTTTTCCAGTAGTAGATGGTGAATGTGCATAGAATTATGTTCTTTTTTCTGTTGATAAAGATGCTAGCCAATAAGGTGAATATCAAGAGTGGCTGGGCCCTGGCTGGTTTGGCTCAGTGGATAGAGCGTCAGCCTGCAGACTGAAACGTCCCGGGTTTGATTCCAGTCAAAGGCATATGCCCAGATTGCAGGCTCGATGTCCAGTAGGGGGCATGCAGGAAGCAGCCAATCAATGGTTTTCTGTCATCATTGTTTCCACCTCTCTCTCCCTCTTTCTTCCTCACTAAAATCAATAAAAATATATTTTTTTAAAAGAGTGGCTGGGATTGAGCCCATGGAAATGGAATTAGGAGAAACTACCAGTGTTAGTGGCATCCAAACCTCCAACCTCAGATTCTTTTGTGCTTTACCTACTTGAGCTAACCACTCACATATATTCTGATAGACAACATTTTAGAATGAAGCAAGAAATTTAGTGTTATAAATGAGTATGGACAACTTAGCACACCAGGATTTACAAAAATGAACTGTATCATCGTGTTGTTCGACTAATTTTACTTACTTTCATAACCTATAAAATAAGAATTTTCTTACATGTCCTTACTTTCGCAGAGAGCTTTTTTGAGAATCAAAAGTAAGGAGATCAAAGTACACTTTGAGCTACAGAAATGTATGATGCCATCTTATTAATAAAATGGGATTAATAAAGGTGTCATTGAAATAAAACTCATTTTTAGAAGCAGTTTCATAACATTCCAGAATTTTAAAGTTTGATTTAGGTTATCTAGGTTGAATGTAAAGTGTCACATCAGCTACCATTACAGATTAATTTTGGAATACACAAGTCTCTGTATGAGATGAAAAGAGAGAGGTGGGGAGAGGGAGAGAGGGAGAGAGATTAAAAGAAGAGAGCAAGAGGCAAGAGATGAAAATTGAGAAAATAAAGGGAAATCTCTGTTAACTCTAACTGGAGTGCCTGACTTGCATTCAGGATAATGACTCATTCTGATGGGTTGGATTTGCTTGTGGTAAAATGTGGCCGAAGTTCAGTGAGTGATTTTATATAGAGAATTTTATATAAATACAGGGGGGAGTAAAAGTAGGTTTACAATTGTGAGTATGTAAAACAGAGTTTATGATTGTGTTACTATTTATTAATTATTGAACTGTTTTCCATACAAACCATCGTAAAACCCCCATATAAACTCACACCATAATATGCATCAAAACCGAAAGAGTTAATGAGTTCTACTGACTAACTTTTCTTAAACATCTACTAGCAATTTGTTAATGGCTTTGATAAAATCTGAGGACATGCTATTGCATTTCACTTTTTCCTTCATTGCCTAATTTTAAGATTTTAATACCATCATTATTTGTGAAAACAAAAACCTTTCTCAACCCTGATATTAAGTCAAGCACAATACAAGAATGGTTTCTGAGAACAGTCAATTTCCCAATTATAATCCACAAAAAAATGAGTATTTTTGGTTTAAAACATATTTTTCTTAGCACTGCACTGATAACCACCGAAACACAAAGGTGATCCAAAACTTCTTCTAAAAAAAAGCATGGGTTTTGCTAGGCTTTATCCTTGAAGCCAGAATTTCTTTAATTTCTTTGAAGAACTTGTAAAGAATCTTTCAAGCAGAGGGTGGTGTCAGGAGACCCCTAAGTTCCCGTTTATATTGAAGGTGAGTACAGAAGTAGAGTGAATGAGGATAAACCAATCTAGGGGCTTCAGATGGAAAGAGCAGATCTTTCCTCTGAAAGCCACACTAAAGAGCTTTGGGCGCCTGGTTATATGGATCCAGCCTCTGTTGGGTGTCCCCTTCCCTAACTCCGTAAGTTAGGCATGATGTGAAGATGGTACCCAGAGTTCCCAGCTTCTGCAGGGGACATCATAATGCATTTCCATAGTGGACAAGGAGTAAGAACAATACAAGAAGTACATGTAGAACAAGAAGGCTAGTTTTGGCTGAAGAACATTCTTGGAGAAATGTGCTTCCAGCAGGGGACCGAAGCTCCACCCACTGCAGAGAAAGCTCTTTCATCTCTAGAAGCAATGTGAGTCCTTGTCATCACAACAATCGCTATCATCATCATCTTCATAACGAACTCTTTCTGGGCATGTGCTACATTCCAGACACTTTTCTGAATACTCTACATACACATTAATTCATTTAATTGTCACAATGTTCCTATGAGGTACAAAATATTTTTATCTCCATATCACAGAAGGGAAAACTGAGAGGCAAAGAAAAGAAACTAACACACAAAAAGTTTCATAGATAGTAATTAGTACATTCAAAATTCAAGGATATGCCATCTGACACAAGAGTTTATCTCTTAATAAGTAAACGCTCTTGCCTACCGACAGTGGTTAAATTATTAGGTGTGCCATTCATTAGTTTGGGACTCTGGTCAAGGAACAGACATACTGAGTCTGTTTCCCCATTAACAAAATTAACTAAATAATAGTAATGGTTTCACAAACATGGGGGAAATTTTAAACAAAAAGATGGAGCAAATGTTTCACGTAATGTTTAAAAGTGAAAATTAACCTTAAGATACCAAAACAGGGCTTCACTAATCTGTGTGTGCGTCTGTGTGTGTGTAAGCGTGTATGTGAATGTGACAAGAAGAGTTAATCAAAGTGATGTTTCCCCAGAGATTAATTTAGGCACGCTGAAAATCTTGTTGATTGATCAGCAGTCAAGGAGATTTTTAATGCCATGCTTAATTCATTTAGCTGATGGGCTAGACAACGCCAGAGGACATCAGAGGACAGGCAGGTCAGGGGTCCAGCTTTTTGGTGCCCTTAATTCTGCTTCAGAACATCACAACCTCTCCCCCCACACACACACTTTTTGGTCTTACTTCTCATTCCTTATTCTCTGAGATACATTTTTTTTATTTTCCTTCCATTGTAAGGAAGAAGATGATTTGTCAGAATTGGAATTTGGGAAGCAATGAACACGTCTCTTCTCTACCCCACTCTCCATAAACACACTGGAAGCCCTGAAGGTGAAAAAGATTCCCCCAAGACTGCAGATTTCCTGGCAAGGGCTTGTTAGAATATTATCTTAAAGGATTTTTGAGGCACCCTCCTGCTTTATACAATATAGAAGAATCCTTGACATTTTGCAATTATAGTGTTCTGCAATGTTTGCCTCACACAATCTATCTGATAAAGACTACAAAGCCAATCACATCTGTTTGACATTGTACTACCATCAAAGTGGACAAATGGCTCTGATGCAGGGCAATTTTAGGCAGGAATTACTGCATTCACTAGATTGGGGTGAAAGAAGAAGGGCCGAGTATATATTCAAACCTTAGCATTTTCCTTTCAACCTGTCAGTGGCTCAGGGAATGTTAATGTAGTTTGCTTTTCCGATTGCATTCTCATACATCTGGGATTCCTTGATCCTGATATAAGACTGAGTAGTGCAAAAAAAGACTGTCTAACTTTAAAAAGGTATTTGAAAATCATGTAATGGTTCTAATGGTGCAGGTTGGAAATACCCACAATATGAGATTATAAAAGAATAAATTGATTTCTTCAAAAAATTTCCATCAGAATATTTACATTTTCAACTTTGCTTTTCCTTAAATGCCTTCCATTGTCCTTCTCTAGAGGTCTATTCTGTTAACAGCATGTGTGTTTTTTGTTGAATGAATTTTGTGGGTCAAGTTTTACTTTCAGATATATCCCCAAATGCCTGATCAGTATTTATTTGCTTCCACAATCAATATGATCTTTAGTAAATGGGCTGAGAAGACTATAGAGGTTCTTCTTTGTTTTGGACTAGTTCATGAATTTAGTTGCTTAGTCTTTTTAGTCTAACCCTAAAATACAAATTTGCTACCAGGACTTTTCTTTATAAAACAATGTTTCTCCAATATTAATGCAACATAAGAAAAAAAGCCCACTGAATCAATGTAAAACTTATGAAATCAAAGAGGCACTATCCAGCGACTTTTTAGAAATAAGTTTTCTTACTCATGGCTGATCTGTGAATTCCTTATATCTCTATTGTAGGAATAGGGCTGCCTGCCTCCAAATACCCGTGCTCTGTGCTTTTCAAACTTCCTTAATACACTATTAAATATATCTTCTATTCAGAGCTTCCAGTTGTTGCTTGCATAATGATAATAGTTACTTGTTATTGTTTTTCTATTGTGATCCAGAAACTATGTCAAATGGATTGAATTGTACCTTTCCAAATTCATAAGTTGAAGTCCTACCTCTTGGTGTGAATGTATTTGGACCTTGGGCCTTTAAAAATGTAGTTAAGGTTAAATGAGGTCATAGGGGTGGGCTTTAATCCAATAGAGAGGGGGGAAATGAAGAACATCTGTAATACTGTAAATAATAAAGAAAGGAGGAGAAGGAGAAGGGGAAGGAGGAGGAGGAGAAGGAGGAGGAGGAGGAGGAGCAAGAGGAGGAGAAGGAGGAGGAGGAATAAGAGACATCAGAGATGCCTACTTACAAAGAAGGGTTATGTGAGGAAACAAAGAGAAGGTGGCTGTCTGCAAGCCAGGAAGTGAGCTCTCGCCAGACACCACCAACATTACCAGCACTTTGATCTTGGATTTCCATCTCTAAGAAATGTGAGAGGGAAAAAATCTGTTTAAGCCTCCTAGTCTATGGTATTTTGTTATGGCAGCCCTAGTAGACTAATATACTATGTCAATAACTTTAGATGAATTATTTCTTTTGATTTTTACAAAGATACCAAATAAGGTGTGATTACTACCAGCTTTTTGTAAATGACGCTTAGAGTTGTAAGTGTTCCATTTTCACACAACTAAAAGGAAATTCTTATACTACTCTCCACAGCTGCACAAGGAAAGGATGTCCTTAGATATTCATTAATTGCAATTGACCAAAATGACCTTAATACTCCCCTCAGACTGACTAATCTTTAGAAAGAATTCTTCTTGACAATAGGCCACTGGCTTCCTTTTTCTAGAACATTTACTTTAAAAGGATTACAATTGCCCTGGGTGGTGTGGCTCAGTTGGCTGGAGCATCATCCCATACACCAAAAGGTCTCGAATTCTATTCCGGTCAGGGCACATAGCCAGGTTGCAGGTATGATTCTCATCTCTCTCTCTCTCACTCTCTCTCTCTCTCCTCTCCTCACTCTAAAATCAAATTTTCAAAAAGCTTACAGCTGTATATACCAGGTATTTTCTCTTTAAAATGTATGTAAATTTCCAAGCTTCTTGCCTATTTTACAACTGAGGAAATGTGTTTCTCAAGAACCTGAAAACCATCTTATTGGAATGTACACCTTGAAAGAAATAATGCTTCTATCTCCAAGTCTCCACTGGAGGGCAGGAGACTAAGATGAATGAGCACCTATGAGTTAATACAGATGACCTAATCATAGAGAAAAACAATTATAAACTCAGGAATGATTCAATATGCTCTCCACATCCTGGTCACTGACATTCCCTCTTCTTTCTGTCATCCAGAGCCTTTCACTAGCTCACCCCAGCACTTAAAGATACTCCCAACATTTGTTTCAGCAGAGTTCAGTTCAGCCTTCCTCCCCTATTACAATGGTCTTAAAATAAAGTCTTCTTTGCTTGTTTAACTTTGGTAAGTGAAATTTTTTGCTTTGAAAGCCTTTAAAGGCACCCAGAAACTAAATATCTAGGATAGAAAGTCAGCAAAAATTATTTTTTAAGAATATATGACAAGTAAAATGACACAACAGAAAGAACCTGAGGTACAGAAACCTTGAGATTTGTGTTCAGAAGCTGTCAGAACTAATCATCCTATTATCTGGGTCACTGAAAAGTAAGCAGGAAGCACCCAGTTTTTAAAATATGTGTCTTAGTTTGAGTTCCCTTAGGCAAGGGTTCAAGTGCAAGTAGCTTGCCTAGGATATGAAAGAAACACCAGTGGTGAAGTGAGACTGGAAGAAAAGGCAGCCAATAAAGATTACCTTTTGACGCCAGGTACTATTGGAAGTGAATGGAGATTACTCTTTCATGGGAAATTTCAGAAGTTACTGTAAAACACTGCACACAAAATGTGAGGGACCTGGAGTACTTGTGCACCAGGTCTTGTTAGACACTCTTTGAGGGTCAAGGGTGTTAATTCTCAGCACTTCTTAACTGCCAACTAAGCAGGCAAAGCCCTCTGTGGGGGGGGTGGGGGGGGTTTGTAGGGGAGCATAAACATCCTCAGAAAAAGGCATGCAAGTACTGGCCCCTGAAAATGCTTATACTAAAATTGCAAGGGTGATAGGATATGGTTGGGACACCTACAGAGTCAAGTGTAAGGTGTTAATCAATCCTATGTTTAGAAAAGGATTAAATGGTCAAAACTTTTTAAAGAAAAAAATATGGTCGGTCAAACATAAACATAATTTCTTGACTTTATAACTTCTCAAATATTTTAGGATATGAACACAAATGTATATTTCATAGCTTTAAGATGAGAATATTTTATTTAAATTTCTAAACTGTGTTGGCTAATAAATTTTGTAGGATTAGTGTTCCTCTTTACACACTTTGAGAATCACTGATATTATCCATTTGCCAGATGTTACAAATAAGAACAATTCTATCTTTATTGGTTCTATCTAAAAGAATAGCAATGTCAACTGGGGAGATTCATGTATCTGCCAATGGTTTGAGGCAGTAAGAGTCCAGAACATGTGACAGAAGTTTCTAGTTCTCTATAACACTGTTGATACCTCCTGAGTTTTAATTCTATCTATTCTCCTCACAGCCTTCAGTTCAGTGCCTCTGTTTTCTGAAATCTGAGTTTGAGGTATCAAAATATAATTTCAAAGCTGTTGAATCCCAACAACTTTCTTCTTACAATCCAGTTTAAAAATATCATCATACATAACTTATTTTAAAAACAAGTTATAGTAAACATCCTGTAATATATTAGTATTTTAATATTAGTAACATATTGGTATATTAAGACCACTACATTGGTACTATATTAGTGTTATTATGAAAATTCTACCACATGTCAAAAGAAAATCTGTCCTTCTATTTCCATCCAGTATAGATTAAGGATTCAGAATGACAGATTTCATATGTATCAGGTGAGTAAACAGAGGCCTTGAGGGATTAGCATAATCTAAGAAAAATCCAATGAGGCAGGTTCAGAGCCCAGATTTAGTCACATTTCATATTCTGACCGTCTGACCCTAAGTATGGTGCTAGAACATACAATCTTCTTATCATCTCAAAATCCTTCAAGTAATGCTTTGGCTTATTTTGGTTGAAGTGATAGTCTGGCTGGTGGACCCCATATCTTTTCCATGGTTTAACTTACAAAAACGTTGCAACACAAAGAAGAGACTGCAATGAAAGGAAAACTAAATAGTCTCAATATGCAACTGGCCGTTATAATAAAATGTGTTCTATACCCATTTTATTTTAAACTTTATTTAATATGCTGAGGAACAAATAGCACTGATTTAATATCTCTGGGAAAACACATGTCAAAAACAGAGAGAGATGGTTTGGACATTTCGTCATAGGATTCCCTTTGGTTGAATCCCCTTGAGATGTCCCCTGCATCAACACTGTGACTACTCGACAAAAAGGAGTTGAACTTAGACAAAAATAAAAGGATAATCATCAAATGATATCTAAGTCATTCCAGAAGTACTTAGGGGAGATACGATGCAAGAACCTGTGTACCACATTATCATATTGGTGGAGGAGTCATGAAACAAGTTATAATAATAACTTTAATAAAAACACTGGAGCATGCTTAAGACCTCTACTGTTCATAAAGTACTTTGATTATTTATGATCTCCTTTAATTTCAAGTCATTTATGTTACCCTTGGAAGACAGCTGATGATTATTTTGATACTGTTCACACATTTTTGAACTCAATTATCTCAAAGCATTTTTGGATATACAGGAAGTAAACTCCAAATAAATGTTTACTCCTATCTGCTAGGTCACTAACATGTTACCTTGTATTACATAATGCTTCTGATTGGCTGTGCAAACTACTTGATTTTGAATGTTGGAAAATTCTAGTACTTACAATAACCATACTTGTATATGGTGTTATCTCTTATTTGATAAAATTGGTGCCAAGAAAGTGTAACTTTCTTTGTCAAGAAAAGGCATTCTTCAAAGTGTCAGAATTAAAACTCAAGTTCCATTCCATATTTTCAATTATAATATTAAATACAGCCATGCAATTGATAACATTTATAATGCAAAATTCACACTTTATAAACCTTGGGTTATCTGAAATTCTTTAGAATTATTACATAATCCCATTTCTGAAATCAGTCTGCTTGCATTGGCTTGAACTTGAGTGAGATTTTATACTAAGTTGGTTTTCACCATTGTGAGAATTCCATGAATTGAGGATCCTCATTCCTCACCTGCTGCTTTGTTGAGAAGCCACTGTCATACATCTCAATTGCCAACTTTAAGTTTAAAAGAAAAAAAATTTGAAGAGTTACATGTATTTGTTTTGGTGGAGATTCTGTTTTTGGTAATAGCTGAAATATAGGCAATATGTGAAATGACTTTAATATAAGAGTATATACTGAGACATTATAACAAAATATATGACACTTAAAAAGGCCCATAAATGTGTTTAGCCATAATATTTTATTAAAAAAAAATCTGCCCACAGAAGCCCACACCAAAAGGAATATAATAATGTGGCTCCTTTAAGTTATAGAAAGCACAGAAGAGTTTCCTTTTTCTTTCTTCCCTTCATTTCCCTTCCCCCCTCTCTGCTTTTAGCCCCCACCCACTTATGCATCAAAGCATGAGAAGAAAACTAATTGCATTTATTCAAAATGTTTAAAAACTTTGGATCCAGGTAACTAAATCCTGAAAGAGAATAACCCTTTTTTTCAGATTAAATTGGCTGTATCCTTAGAACAAAGTAAAGGTAAAAATTCCACCATTGGCCTTAGCCAGTTGCTCATGGTTAGAGCATCAGCCTGCAGACTGAAGGGTTCCGGGTTTGATTCCCGTCAAGGGCACATGCCCAGGTTGCGGGCTCAATCTCTAGTAGGGGGAGTGCAGTAGGCAGCCAATCAATGATTCTCTATTATCATTGATGTTTCTATCTCTCCCTCTCCCTCTCTGAATTCAATTTAAAAAAAATAAAAATAAAAATTCCACCACTGAATTAATGAAAAAACAGTTAAGGTTTCTGAAGTACAGAAATGACAATAAAAGGGACTAAAAGTAGGTAAAATATATCACCTCAAAGACAAGATATTAAAGAGCAAAATTTATTTTTTCCTGTTTTTTTAAGATATGTTTTTATTGATTTCAGAGAGGAAAGGAGAGAAAGTGATAGAAACATCAATAATTGATTATCTGCCTTCTGCAAGCCCCACACTGGAGATCAAGCCTGCAACCTTGGCATGTGCCCTGACTGGGATTTGAACCATAACATCCTGGTTCATGGGTCAACACTCAAGCACTAAGCCACACCAGCCAGGCAAGAGTGGAATTTCTTTATTAAGTCAAGAATTTTACTGGAGTTATTGTGTTGTCTTAAAAATATGATGGCTTAACACACAGATAAGACCTTTTTTGAATTATTTTATTTCCACTAAAGGAAAAATTACACCTGCTTTAGTACCTTGGCTACATTATAAAGTCTAATTATTTAAATCCTTCTGGATGGAGGAAAGACAAATTCTTAACAACTCTAACTGGGTCATTAACATGCTTTCATATACTAAGGACTAAGCATGATTTAGAAGATGAAGCATAGTGTTTGTTATCAAGGAAATGTGTTATAGTTTCAGCTCTATTGCTTTCTGTTTTAAAGTCCTTAAAGCTAATATATCACTTTTGCTATAAGAAAAGCTTTACATATATGCATAGGTGTGTTTGTACACATATGTATCTAGATAAAAATACATTTATTTTTCTTGTGCAAGGAGCTAGGTTATTTATCTGTAAAATGGGGATAGAAGAGTCTTACCCAATAATAGTGTTGTTATGGAACAGGACTAGAAGACTTTTGATCACATCACAAGTTATCATTTCAGCATCTGATTTGAGCCTACTTCCCCAAATTCCAAAGATGTATATCCCTCTTTGCCCATACCTTATTGGCCACTTGAAATGGAAATTCTCTCAAGTATGTTTTAAGCATATAAATAGATTAAATAGGGTTAGCCAACTCAAAGTAGAGAGAGAAATAAATAAGAGAAATAGCATGTGTATTCTCTATCTCATTCCATTTTGTTCCCAAGTGTCAAACTCACGGCTAATTATTGTTCACATTCTTATATAGAACAGATCTATTTTATAGATAAAGAAACAAAAAAATTTATCTAGATTAAAGTCAATTGTCCAAGGTCTGCAACTAGCAAGTGACAGAAGCAGTTCTGACACTGGAGTTCCTGAGGCCAAATCCTTTGTCATATCCACTGTAACAGCTGATTCTCAGCATGATATTTCTCTTTTCTGGCAGATTTTCTCATTAGTGGTAAGTGTCAGTCCTGGTCTCTAAGGCTTCTCATCATTTGCACTTAATACATCAGGGAATTCATGTTATGCACCAAATAATTCTCTGTGTGTGATTCTTTTGGCAACATGAGACTCTGTGGCAAGCCATACACTGATGCTTGCACATACCTTATGCACTGGAAATTGCAATGGACAAGTTGATTGCAATGAGGTGCTGGACTGTAATTAGTCTCACTATGTAAAAACGTCTTCCTTGGGAATAGAAAGTTATTCATAAAGAACAAGAGCTCGGTGACTTTACACTGTCCTGTCAAATACTCAGAGAGCTGATTACGATTGACATAGAATGAATAAAAGTAATTAAAACAGCTACCGATTAAGTATCAGGTCATTTTCTCCTTCAAAATGTGAATATATCAGTTTTACAGAAAGGGCAACTTTTTGCCTCTATCACTGAAAAAAACAAGTATGCTGGAATTGGCTCGTTCAACTCTAAGTATTCTTGCTTTCACCACAGTATGAATGCGTTCCCCTCATGAGCTTCTCCATTACTGTCTATTTAGATCTTGTCCACCTTCAAGAACCAATTGTGCTCATTCCCAATTGACTTTTAGACTTCATCAAGCACAAACAATATAGATTATGAGACCTAAAAGATTAAACTGTGTTACACTGCTGATAGTCAATTTTATTTACCTCAAACCCATCAATTGTGCATTTCAACAAATAATTTGTGCTATCTACAGCCTCAAAGGACTTTACCAGATAATTTAGGAGAAGCCTCATGATTAACACATTCTCCCTCTTCCCAAAAGAGTTTTGGTATTTTTGCAAAGTCAAGTATGGTTTTCTCTTTTCTGTTCCCGTGGCAGAAAAGTGTGAGTAGTGTTTGAACAAACTTTCAGAGCACCAACTGTCCCCAAATCCTAACACAGTTTTTAGCATATATCTAGAACTCAATGGTTCTTTATTGACTTAATCAATAAATCAACTAATCATTCAATTAATACATGAGGATGATAAAAGTTACATTTCATTTGTAATTCAATCCTTGTTGCTAAAAGCAGTTTTGGTTTAATTTAGTTCAATTTAATGTAATGTATATAATGTGATGATCATCGCAGATATGCTGCAAAACTATTTTAAAACCAAGGCAAAGTTCAATAAATGAAAGCAATTAGATGAGTAAGCAAATTTCTCCTTCTGTCAGGCTAAAGTACAATAAATTTTACTTTGGCAACTATATAAAATAGTTCATGGCCAGTAAGTGCTTTTCCCTCCACTTAACCATTCAACATTAGGAATAAGATATGAAATAACTCCTGTGTTATCCATATTTTTAGCAAATTTAACAGCAATGAATGTTGAAGAAGTGGTTGCCATCCATGTCTATCTGAAACACAAAACCTTCCATTAACTGTCAACCAATGACAGTCATCCTGCATGTAAAAAGCTGGGAGAAGGTTACAATCAGGAGTGTCTTAAGTTCTATCAGAATATAGTATTATTATAACTGTGCTCTTTACAATTTGATGAGAAAGAATGTTTCCAGTCTGACAAAGAAGTTTCTTTTTACTGATAGAAAAGTTTGAGAGCTGGGAGAATGGGACATAAGAAAGACAGAGTAAAGTGTTTCAAAAGCACTCATATTGCCAATGTTATCACCGATACGGGTTTAATCTCCAACATTTACAGGGAACTCATACAACTTAACAAAAGGAAGATAAACAACCCAATAAAAAAATGGGCAATGGACCTAAATAGACACTTTTCAAAAGAAGCCAGAAGGAAGGCCAAGAGACATATGAAAACATGCTCAAAGTCACTAATCATCTGAGAGATGCAAATCAAAACGACAATGAGGTACCATCTCACACCTGTCAGAATGGCTATCATCAACAAATCAACAAATGACTTGCTGGCGAGGATGCAAAGAAAAAGGAACCCTCATGCACTGCTGGTGGGAATGCAGACTGGTGCAGCCACTGTGGAGAACAGTATGAAGTTTCCTCAAAAGGTTAAAAATGGAACTCCCATTTGACCAGTGACCCCACTTCTAGGAATATATCCCAAGAAGCTAGAAACACCAATCAGAAAGGATATATGCACCCCTATGTTCATAGCAGCACAATTCAACCATGGCTAAGATTTGGAAACAGCCTAAGTGCCCATCAGCAGATGAGTGGATTAAAAAATGGTGGTACATCTACACAATGGAATACTACGCTGCGTTAAAAAAAAAGTTCTTACCATTTGCAACAGCATGGATGGAACTGGAGAGCATTATGCTAAGTGAAATAAGCCAGTCACAGAAAGATAAATATCACATGATCTCACTCATTTATGTAATATAATGAACAACATAAACTGATGAACAAAAACAGATCCAGAGACAGAGAATCATCAATCAGAACATCAAACCTTAGAGGGAAGGTAGGGGAGGGTGGGCGTAAGGGGGAGAGCTCAGCCAAAGGACTTGTATACATGCATATAAGCCTAACAAATGGACACAGGCAACAGGGGGTGAGGGTACGGGGGGGGGGGGGGGGAGGAAGAGAAGCTAAGGACACATATGTAATACCTTAATCAATAAAGAAATTAAAAGTAAAAAAAAGCACTTATAGAAAAAAGTTCTATAATTTGAAGCTGTGTTATTAATTCTCTCTGTGATCTTGGGTGAGTAATTAACTTCTTTGATTTTCATTACCCTTATAACATAAAGTATAGGGACAAGGTAGATAATTCTCAATGTCCCTTGAAGTTTTAAGATTTTATGATTCTCTGATCCATTGCCCGAATTATAACTAACAGCAGGGACAAGCTCGAACTTTTAAGGTTAAACTAAGCCATTTAAATTTAACACATTTTAAAAGTTATGAGGGTTTTATTTTTAATAAAGATCACTGGTAATTTTTATATCAGAGAGCCATAAAGAAGCCTTGTTGTAATGGTGCTATTTCCTTTTAAAAGAATAAACTTATTGGTAAAACTCACCTTTGATCACAAAGCAAAATATTTATATAAAAAATCATCCACCTGATATTTAAGATTGTTCTTATTATCCCTTTTGAGCTCTCAAATATTCTTGTCTTTGAGACAGCCCTCCTGAGAGCTCAGTTTACTGTTCAGTTCAAACCTTCTGAGCCAACCTTCACATCTTCATCTATGAATGGAAGAGGAAGGAATTCACAAAGATGTAGATCATTCTAGTTGCTTCTGAGCATATACAACCATTGCCCCCACCCCAAAAAAATTATCATCCAGCTCTGAAATCATATATTCCAAAGCAATAGGTTAAAGGTCTTGTATTTATTACTCTGAGAAACAGAAAGATGAAGTCATTGGTTTGCTCTAGGTGGTGGTTTTCAAATAAGTCTGCAAATGCTTCCCCCCTTGAATCCAACTGGCCTTTGTGACTCACGTGTAACTAACAGGCTGAACTGGAAGACTGGGTGTCTTCTGAGTCCGCGAAAGAAAAGGCCATGCAATTCACTGTGTTCTCTTGGGCCACTTGCTCTTGGGCAATTTCTCTCAAAATCCAGCCATCATGCTTGAGAAGCCCGGGGCACATTATGAGGCAATGCCTGGGTATCCAATTCACAGCTCCAGGTGAACTCAGCCTTCTGGCCACTCACGCCATCTGCCAAACGTGAGCAGAGAAGCTTCTTGCTGATTGCTGGCCCCAGACATCAAGTCATCTGATGCCTTTGATTTGAGTCTTCCCCAGAAATCACGCAGCAGAACCAAGCACTGTCTAAATTCCTGTCCACAGAGTAGGTAAGCACAGTGAAATGGTTATTTCATGCCACTAAACTTGGAGCATTCTATCACACAGAACAGAAAAAGCACCAAATCCTAACTTCTCCACTCCAGATCACCATTACACATCCTGCCTGGGCTTCACATCTCGTCTCAATGACTATCTCTTCCAAGGAGTCTGTGGAGGTCTGGGCATGCCTGCTGGGAGCGCTCCTTCAGACTTCCCTTCCTAAGCTCGCCACATCATTTGGCCTTCATGATCCTTTCATAAACTGAAATTTTATTAAACATTGTGGAATTCTATGCCAAACTATAAAATCTGAATATTATAAGCACAGTAGGGAAGTTTAAGTTCTTTCTCTTTTCTATGTATATATAGCCTTATGCTCAGAAAACATGATGAATGTCAACTTTTTTAGAGAAAGGCACCTTTAATAAAAATAACATAGTTTAATAAGCAATGAAAAATAAATGAATATTTTTTGTTTGTAGAACAGGACATTCAAAGGCATTGTGCCTTACAACCTTCCCAAATGTTGAATAAGGAACGTTGGTATATTTTGGTCAGATTGATGTATTGAACTCATTTCCAATCCTCTTTTAAGATGAGACTTGCTAAAAAAATATTAGTCGTATATCTTAACAGCAAAACTTAGAAAAGACAAAACAAAAACAAAGAAGGTGACATAAGTGCCACTATGTGACACGTGATTCATAAATCATTTAATTTTTACAAAAATCTTCCCCAAATACTATTATTATTGTTACTTCTTTAATCAAGAATTCTTATATGAGGAATCTATAGAAAAAAATGCAAACAAACAAAATAGAAACAGACTCATAGATACAGAGAACAGAGTGATGGTTGCCAGAAGGGAGGAAGATGGGGAAATGGGTGAAAAAGGTGAAGGGATTAAGAAGTACAAGTTGGGCCCTAACAGGTTTGGCTCAGTGGATAGAGCATCAGCCTGTGGACTGAAGGGTCCCAGGTTCAATTCCGGTCAAGGGCATGTACCTTGGTTGCGGGCACATCCCCATTGTGGGGTGTGCAGGAGGCAGCTGATTGATGTTTCTCTCTCATCAATGTTTCTAACTCTCTATCCCTCTCCCTTCTTCTCTATAAAAATCGATAAAATATATTTAAAAAAATAAGTACAAGTTGGTATTACAAAATAGTCCAGCATACAAAATATCGATGATATTGTAATAACCATATATGGTGCCAGGTAGGCACTGAAAATATCAGGGGAAACACTTTTTAAAGTATGTGATTGTCTAACCAGTATGCAGTACATGTGAGACTAATACAAAATAATATTGAATGTCAACTGAGTGCAATTAAAAATTAAATTAAATTAAAGAAAGAAATCTTTAACTCACAGAAGCAAAAATATCTTTCCCCTGTTTATCCAACAGAAAATAGGGAATCCTGAAGTCAAACCCTTAACTTTCTAATTCAAATTGGATCACACATTATTGAATAAGAGCATTTGTACAGGGTCATAAGGTACAATATAATCTCCGTGTCCTTGGCAGAGACAAGATAAATGCAATTGTGAAGTATTACACATTTACTGAGAGCTTTATTGTCTCATTCCTCTACTAAAGCATTCTTATACTATCTCAATCTAATATATGAGGAAACTGAGACTTAGAAAACTAAAGTGACTTCACAAAAATCATAGAGCAGGTAAGTTGGGAAAATAAAATTCAAACCCAGGCAGTCATACTGTAGAGCAAAAGTCGTAGTGCTATGCTATACTGTACCCTGGTCTAAAAATGAAAAAGAAGAAGAGTGAGCTTCCAGGTTTGTTAATAATTTCAAGAAATTATTTCAGTATATACAGATATACTCCATTGATAAAAATCATTCTCTTCAAAAAGATATATGCTAAGCATGTCTCACACAATTGCCTTTCTTATCTGTTTAATTGGTTCTATTAATGTAATTAACATTCACTTTGCCAACTGCCAGATGCAAAAGGTACTAGTTTAGTATATAAAGATTTTCAGGTCTCATGGCTTTTCTTCTCTCTTTCTCTAACAGGGAAATCTAATTATATTCTGCTGCACCTGTCACAAGCCCACTGCTGCAATGTTGTGGCATCTAAAATAATGCATTATAAATTTTTCTATTATGCTAGAGGATTAAGAGTAGTCAAATGTAATTAATTATGACAGGTTTGAATTAAAGGATTTCTTTTGGTATTTTTAATTCATTAAATATACAGTCTCTAATACAGTAATTCTTATTCTTTTGCAATTTCTGATTTTTCACTCAAGAACTCTGAGCAAGGTTTTTTGTATGTTCCTCGTACATGAAACAATGTTACAATATTAAACATAATTTTTGAAATGCAGGCATATCCTCACCTAAGAATTCCTGCCATCCTGTCACACATCCTTTGAACCCTGTCCCTCCTCCCGCTACTTTAGATCCCTGCTCTGACACCTGGACAGTTCTAACAACCTCCCTGCTCCTCTGACCTTCTCCCATCACCTTGCTGCTTCCCTGCTTCCTCTCAACTCTGCCCACTACACATGCTCATCATGAGACGTTGTTTTTAAGAATTACCCAGCATTTAAGCCCCTCACTAATATGAAAAAAAGCATATGTTATAACAGTTTCATTCTGTTCCTTGATGGATGGCATTGTTCCTTTATTCATTAAAAGAGAAATAAAAATAAAAGACAAAACAACAAAAGTAAAATATTCAAACTCCATCTTCTTTGTGATCATTTTAGCAAGGAACTTAGCAACATTCCTGCTGAGGTTTATTAATTCTAAACAGACCCCAGTGCACCTCAACAGGCTGCAAAAAAATAATCAAACAGACAAAAACCTGCAAAGAGAAGTCCCTTTGTTTGCCTTTGCAGAAATGCCTTCCCAGTTTGTGTGAGCAGAAACAGGCTCCTCCTTTTGCCATGCACTGTTCCATGCAAAGAACAATTAATCTCACGGAATGGTGGCTTCTGAGTGCTGGAATGAACATCTGTAAAATAGGCTGAGAGGACCCTAGGTGCTAGACTCATGCCTGAGATGTGTTAGAAAGAACCAGAATGGCATGTTCACTTGGGGGAGAACAAAAGAGCAATAGGAAGATGACCTGTGCGGTGTAGGTGGCATTGTGGGAAACGCTGCCATAGTGAAAGGGGTGAGTGAGCTGAGAAGAAAGGACTGAGCAGAGGCCTGGAAGTAACAGCCCATCTGTGGGGGAAGCATTTCGGGAGGTGGCAGTGCTGAAGATGGACATGGACAGAAAAGTAAATCCTGAAAGGGTTAACTGAAGAACACAAGGCTTGAGCCTTACAAAAATCTAACAAATGTCCAAGGGGAACTAAGTTTGTTCTGCAAATCTAAGCTTTGCAAAATCATGTCTCCCTTGAGCGAATATCTTACAGGAACTTCTGATCCCAATTCTTGCACAGCCCAGATACATGCATCAACAGAAGCCACCTGCAGCTCAGCCCAGATATGTGCATTAACAAGAAGCCCTCAGGGACCGGGCCTAAACCAGCAGTCAGACATCCCCTGAGAGGTCCCAGATTGGAGAGGGTGCAGGCAGGGCCAACGGACACCCTTCCAGTGCATGAATTTTGTGCACAGGGCCTCTAGTTCTTTTATATTCTCAAATCACAGTTACCTTACTTGTGAAATAGGAAGTAAGTATACCTAATTTATAGGATCAATATGAGGATTAAATTAGACAAAATTGTATATGGGTATTGCATAGCCCTATCATGAGCACATGAAAATTAATGAGAGGGAGAGAGAGAGAAACATTGATGTGAGACCGAAACATTGATTGGTTGCCTCCTGCACACCCCCTACTGGGGATTGAGCCTGCAAGGTGGATATATGCCCTGACAAGGAATCAAACCAACAACCTTTTGGTGCATGGGATGATGCCCAATCAACTGAGCCACACTGGCCAGGGCAATCATGAATGATTTTTTAAATCATAAACAAGGATGTCACCTGGATAAGATGCCTACAGGATAACTGCCATGGCTGTGTCTTCTAGAAGTACAAAAAATAATTTGTGTGTTAGAAACTGAGAAAATGAAGAAAATTAACATTAAGTATTTTACTTAGTCATGTATCATGTGATAGAGCACATATACTTACAGGGTCAAACACTGTCTAATAGTAAAAATTAATAACGGTTGCTTCCATTTTGAAGCACAAACCATATGATGGGCATTGGCATCTATTATTTCCCAATGATTAAATATGGCATTTCCCCTGTTTTTGTGAGAGTTACCAATGGTTAAAATGAAAGCATTGAATTCGAATAGCTTCACAAAATACAGAGCTAGCGTTTCCTAATGTCCTTTAGACTGGTGTGAGAATACAGATTGCCTTTTAGTGAGGCAGGCAGTTTGGACCTGTTTTTATATAATTGAAAGTACAACAATAAATGTCAAGAGTTTCATGTATGAAGCATTCCTCCCCTGGTTATGTAGTAGAAAAAAATCTGTGCTAGAGTTGTTCCTGCTCAGAGTCGGGGTGGGGAATGGGCTGAGAAGCAGAAGTTGGGAGTCATAGTGTGGGAGGGATTCCCTCCTAGGGGTTATAGGTGTGGCTAATTACATGACACCTGACACTGGGCAGACGAGATTAATATCACGTTATTAGTCCCATACACCCACAGCCCAGGGGATGAGGACACTGCACACCATGCAGGGTCACACAGAGGCTGCACTTAGGAACAGAATGATGAGCAGAGTCTGTGGGAGGCAGCTTTTTTACTGTGAAAAGAGTGGTGTTATCGGTGGGGTATCCCCTGTATCCTGACTTCTTGCTGGTGGAAGTAGGCTTCATCGGGTAACCTGAGAACAAGAATTTCCTGATGTCCACAAAAGGATGAGGTATCCTGGAAAGCTTTAGTGATGAGATGACATTAAGGGAGTTTCTCTCCAAGGTTCCATCGCCCTCCTTCTCACCATGGAAAAAGTCCCATTTTGTCTTCAGCAGAGCTAGAATCAAAGCCAGAGTTCCTGCTTCATGTTAAGGTCCAGTCCAGCCCTAACTGGTTTGGCTCAGTGGATAGAGCGTTGGCCTGTGGACTCAAGGGTCCCAGGTTCGATTCCAGTCAAGGGCATGTACCTTGGTTGCGGGCACATCCCCAATAGGGGGTGTGCAGGAGGCAGCTGATCGATGTTTCTCTCTCATCGATGTTTCTAACTCTCTATCTCTCTCCCTTCCTCTCTGTAAAAAATCAATAAAATATATTTAAAAAAAAAAAAAAAAAAAAAGGTCCAGTCCAGTCCAGCAGCTGGTTAAGTTAGCTTGCGTTCCCAGTTGCAGTCCATTGTGTGTGGGGTCCACATGGGCAGGGGCCATGCGCCCTTTAGGGCCACATGGAGGGCTAGTGCAGGTCACAGAACAAGTGAGTGCAAGGAAGCAGGAGCAAGCAAAAGGAACACTAGAAGGAGAATTCTCTGTCTTTTGGGATTTTACCTGGGAGCATAACCAATTAAGCCTTTGGGATGTCCCAAGTTTGCAGTGGCTCCACCCCTTTAGCCATTTATCTTTGTTTCCTGATTAGACTGACAGGCAAGCACTTTCCCCACTTCACTGGGCATTTATCCATCTCAAGCTTTGGTAGACCCCTTCCCCCAATGATTTGCAGGGAATGGACTGCAGTAATGGTTCCCAGGGGAGTGTAGAGTTGCAGCTTCCTGGTGAAGTTGCCCAGATGGCCATGCTTATAATGTCTGGCCTTCCCTTTGCTTTCCTCCTGTCATTAATGCTAATAAACTAGCTAGTTACTACTGTAACAACATGACCTTTGTTTCCATTCAAGCATGTGGTTGGCTTGTTTGAATAATTCTACAGCAGCGGTTCTCAACCTGTGGGTCGCGACCCCGTTGGGGGTCGAATGACCCTTTCACAGGGGTCGACTAAGACCATCCTGCATATCAAATATTTACATTACAATTCATAACAGTAGCAACATTACAGGTATGAAGAAGCAACGAAAATAATTTTATGGTTGGGTCACAACATGAGGAGCTGTATTTAAAGGGCCAGAAGGTTGAGAACCACTGTTTACAGGCTTGAAAAGACAGAAACTCACTACTCAGAGGTAAGCAGGAACAACTGTGCCTTGTCCCCTGATGAGAAGGGTTGTTTGGCTAGCGAATTTAACCTGTCTGTAGAAGCAGACTTGGGAGGAAAATTTGTGGTTAGGCCATTTAAGGTTCTCTCGGTTTTACCAGATAGCGTAATATTTGGCCTTAATTTTAGACCTTACACTATTTAGTTTAGAGACCTGGAGTCCAAAGACTTGAGTATTAACCTAAGTTCATACAAGGGGTGAGAATGGCAAAATTTGATATTTGACATCTGACTCCCTGTCCTACTTCTGTAAGAGTTCATAATTCATATACCACTTGCTTTACAAATTGCTCTCTAAAAAAATTTGTAGTGACATACTATAAAATATGCATGAACAACCAGATTACCCAAACAGAAACAGAGTGCTGACATTTGAGAAATTACATGGTATAAAAGACTTTCCCATACATATCATGAAACAAATGCACCCAAGCTCTAGAGACCCTCACTTGCACAGACTTTTCCTAAGGCCCGGGAAAGTGCTCTAAAAAAAATGTGTTTGTATAATTATGTGTTTTTGAAAAATATGCAAAATTATAAAATATTTTAACCGCAATCAGATTATGACCTCTTTCTGTTTCCACTCCAACTTCTCTTTTGCCACATTACTTGTCATTATGAGCTATTTTGAGATCTACCTGAGGAAAAGTCGATTTAGAGATGCATTTAGTTTGGGTTTAGTGAGATATTCTGTACCTGCAGTCATATCTATATATAATGACATTAGCTGTCCCAGTATAAAGCTGTCTCCTTGGACTTCTACCACTCACAGCGCCAAAAATACCTGGCAAAATAACATCAAGGTGAAGGGTCAAAAATTATTTTGCAAGAAGTATATGACCTACAGTGTGTGGCATGTGGGTGACAGAGTCGAGACAGGGATTGGAATATACTTTGAAATTTTTTTCATGTCTCACATTTCACATTTTTGCATTCATTGTTGGTGGCCCCTCTTCCTGAAATTCCAAACTATCATTCCATAATTCTTCTCCTAGCACCAATTTGTTTAGGTGGAATTCCATTCCATCATTTAAATAATTTTTCAAAACTACCTCTTCCCTAAAATTGTTTACAACTGACCCTTTACCTACATATTTACCACACCCTCTTTTATAAACCATTGGTATTATTTCCTTTTCAAAAATAGTACTACTATATACATAAATATCAAAAACTACATGTAATTACTTTCACAATATTTTTTGTTTACACAGTTTAAGGTCTATGCCGGAAATAAGATAAACTTCAGTAGGTTAAAAATAAAAATGTTTTTCTTTGTCATGTAATAAGAAAGAGACTATGTATATGTGAAAAGACTGAAATTTAACGCTCAAAGCTGACTTCTGCTGCTGAATAACTGTGACTGAGTTAGGTTGTGTTATTTAATGATTCTTGCTTTCAGTTTCAATATCTATAAATGCAGATTGTACAGCTTAGTTTGCATAATTGTTGGGAGGATTGAAACTAATGTATAAAATGAACCTAATACTGTGCCTAGTATACTACTGAAGAATAGTAAATGCTATCATTACTATTAGTAATTCTTACCAGTTTTATCTTAATTAGCTAATGGAATAATTTTGAAAGGCATACCTTTTTAGACATGCCATTTAAAAAAAATTAAGTACGTCTTAAAGACATCTTTCTAATATAAAGCAAAAACAAATTAATATAGAAAACCAAAATAACTTAAGCCTATATATCATTTTATAGTATACAAAAATCTCCCACATATATCATTTTAAATTCACTGAGCCTCAAAACCAACTTCTTAAAAACATAGCAGTAAAATTGCTTTTAAGAGGAGAGGAAAAGAAAGCATTGTAGTAGACAGAATATTCATTCCCAAAAGATATCTCTGTCCTAATCCTTAGAATATGTGAATATGCTAGGTTACAAAGCAAAAAAAAGATTAAAGCTTGCACAATGAAGTGAGATTGCTAATCAGCTGGTCTTAAAATAGGAGACTATCCTCGATTATCCAGGTGTGCCCTATATAGTCATAGAAGGCCTTAAAAATGGAAGAGATAATCAGAAGAGTCAGCAAGAATAGAAATTGACCTGACATTTCTGACTTTAAATATGGACGAAAGAGCTCATAAGCCAAAGAAAGGGGGCGGGCTCGAGAAGCTGCAAAAGGCAGGGCACTTTCTAGACTAGAGCCTCCACAAAGACAGTCCTGCCAACAGCTTGACTTCAGCCCTGTGGGTTCCTCGTGGGATTGCTAACCTTCAAAATTGTTAGGTAATAAATTTATGTGCTTTAAGCCACTAAGGTTGTGGTAATTCATTGTAGCAAAAGCAGAAAACTAATACAAATGTTGTTACTTGAAAGTGGGGCATGTCTGTAACAAACACTTAAAAATGTAGAAGTGGTTTTGGAGTGGGACAAATAAACAAAAGCTGGAAAAATTTTGAGGAGCATGATAGACAAATCCGAGATTGCCTGAAACAGACTATTAGTGAGAATAAAGGGTGGGGCAAAAAAAGGTCTACAGTTATTCGTATGGAAAATAATACAATAATTAATAAATGATAATACTAGAGTAAACAAGTGCTTCATGTATTCACAACTGTAAACCTACTTTTGCCCCATCCTGTATAAATATGAATGACTCTCTTGGGGAGGCCTCGGGAGGAAATATGGAGCATGGTTAGAAAACATTTATCGTCTTAGAGAATGTCTAAATTGTTATGAAGAAACTGTCAGTATGAATATGTACAGTAATGGTGCTGGTAATTCCACTGATGGAAAGAAGAAACATTATTGAAAACAGGGAAAGAAATTCTCCTGTAAGTGGTAGCAAGATTATCTGAATTGGTTCCTGCAGTTATGTGGAATGCAGACTTGTAAATAAAGACGTGGAGTTTAGCTGAGGAGAGATTTACAAACAGATATTTGAATATGTGTCCTGGTTTCTTCTTTCTGCTTATAGAAAAAGACAAGAGAAAAGGGATAGACTGAAGAAAGAACTGCTAAACACACACACACACACACACACACACACACACACACATACATACACACAGAGAGAAATGTGAAGATTTGGAAAATTCTCAGCCTACCTAGAGTGTAAAAAATGCTAAAATTAAGAGATCTGCTGTCAGGAAAGCATGCCCTAGACCAGGGGTGGGAACGTCTGGCCCCTGGGCCATATAAGGCCCGAGAAATGATTTGATCTGGCCATGCCAAGACATTAGGGGGTGAGCTAATTAAATGTATGACCAAAGATAGCAGGCTAATTTGTAAGTTACAATTTTGTATGTCCCACAAATGATTTATAAGTATCCAAATGGACCTTGGCAGAAAAAAAGGTTCCCACCCTTGCTCTACAGGAAAAAAAACCATAAAGCTGAGAGCATGGCCAGACAGTCTTGTGCTGATACCTCAGAAAGACCAAGTGGTCGGAATACTTGGTCATATAAAGGGCCTTTGCATGTGACTCATGGAGCTCCTCAGCTATTCAGCTATCTCTATAAAAGTCAAAACTAGAGATGAGATTACCTAGAAAAGTTCTGGAGAGAAGCCTCTTATCTACTATATAGGAGAACATTATATAAGCAGAAACTCGGCCAGGTGGACTGAAGAGGGCAGAGAGAGTAAATTAAAGAAGGTTGACAGACTCCCAAAATTCAACAAACAAAAAAAAAAAAAAAAAAAAAATGCTGATAGAACTACTCAATTGCAACTGCATGCGACCATTTATGAACAAGGGAAAATGACTCAGAGGATGTAGCCACAATCCTAGAAGGTGGAGCCAAGACCACACAGCACTCTTCCCAGGCCCTGAGAGCCAAGGGTTTTCAGGGGTTTTGTTTGTTTGTTTGTTTTGGTTAGATTACTCAAATAGGCAACCATAATCTTTAAAAGTGGAAGGGGAGGTAGAAGAAGGAAATAAAAGAAAAATATATGATTGTGAAAGAATGGGCAGAGAGATGCTTCCCATTAGAAAATGGAAACGACCCATTAGCTAATAAAAGTTGAACCTATCCTATATGATAAAACCCAATATGCAAATCCATCGGACAGCAGAACAACCTGCTGAGCAACTGGCAGAATGACTGGTTGCTATGATGTGCACTGACCACCAGGGGGCAGATTCTCAATGCAGGAGCGGGTGGGAGGGTACTGCTCTACCAGAAGCCAGGCTCATGGCTGGTGAGTGCAGTGGCTGTGGCGGGAGCCTCTCCTGCCTTCGCAGAGCAGCAAGCAGGTGGGTAGTAAGGGGCAAGGGATCCTGGACTGCGAGAGGGATGTCCAACTGTTGGCTTAGGGGGGGATCAGGCCTAAGCCGGCAGTTGGACATCCCCCGAGGGGTGCCCTCCCCTCCCAGTGCACAAATTTTGTGCACGGGGCCTCTAGTAGAAACTATAAGAGATAAGAATCTTTCTGAAACCTCTAGGAAAAAAAAATCTAGCTCTTGCTGGCACTTTAATTATAGCCCCATGAGTCTCTTATCAGACTTCTGACCTAAAAAACCAAGAGATAATAAATTTGTACTACTTTAGCCTCTAAATATGTGGTAACTTTTACAACAGCAACAGGAAGCTATTAGAAGCATCAACAGTGACTAATACACAAAAAGACAGCAAAAGAAAGAACCAAGAATCTAAGATTTTTCTATACAATCAAATTCTCTCTCTATTTTGTCAGTGTAAATTCTTTATTTATATTGTTCATACTGTTGTAATCTTTCAGAGGAGATACTGAATTGAATCGAATCTTTTGTGAGTGGCATGAAGGTATCTATTATTGCATTATTTTTAAGGCAAGCTAAGGTTTCTGAGGAACATTCTTTGAGATCTGTCAGCTTTGGTTTTTGAGCTGCCCTACATTTATGCATTTCATTTGTTTGCACTTCCAGGTGAGATTTGCTTTAAAAAATAAATCACATACATAAAGACAAAAGTTGGAAAAATATTGAATTATTGAACTAAGCTAAGTTCCGTGCCTCTTTTTTTACATTGTTGTGAGTTGCCTACTTTCACTTATGTTTTTACTGTCAGATGCCTGCCTCCAGCAGATCTCATCTACTTAGCATCTATTTCCAATTTTTGAACTGCTGTAGACCAGGGAACTATGGAACCATACCAACTGCATAAGGGTCAAAGCTCCGAGTGAGAGCCTACAAAAAGAAGCCATAGACATTTAGAAGATGTTAAATATACTCAGACAATATTCCGCACACATGTCAAATAAATTCAGTGACCATGTGTGCAATTATTTCTTTCTTGTGTCTGTCCTGTGAAGGCAGGAAAAATGTCAGTCTTATTTGGTTTTGTAGACCCTGTGGCTGGCACAGGAAGAACAAATAGACATTTCTGTTGGGCTGCATTCTTCAGAGGGCTGATACTGTGAAAGCAACAATTGTTAAACATATTCTTACTGTATGTACATGAGCTCCTCTATGTATCAATATATCTGAACTCTCACTCCATATGTGTAATGTGACTCACAAGCTATGTTCGTATTCAAAATCTTGTGTTGTTGCTCATCATTTTAGAATGTTTCCTTTGGGTTTGTTTTTAGAGTTGCAGCCATGCTTAAGACTTAACCTCATCTGTGGCATACCTTTGTGATTTGAGTGTAAATGTGATATTAGACTGGGTCATTAGAATTGGTAATATATTAAAATGATTGTAAAATAACAGTGAGGGAAAATACTTTTTTTTCTATAACTTTGCCTGGGCCAACCCCAGAGAATCCTGTTAAGAAATAAGTGTATGATCTTTCAAAGTAGACTACTTAGATGTAGGCAACATTCATGTGGCTTTTGTTAGTTATACGATCTTGATTGAAAATTCAATTAGGAAGTTTCCACGCGTGATCTGAATTTATGTGATCTCCATAGATTTAGAGTCCCAAATTGCCAATGTTGAATATTTTAGATTCCCTTAATTTCAAATGCAGGAAAGTTCTTTTTCAACCATATGCCAAGCTCATAGCCAAGAGGGATTTGAATATTTATTTATTTTGACAAAATTATATACCTTGGGGAAAGCTGAATTACTTGCACATATTAAACAGATATTACGAATTCGGTGGCTGCGAGATAATGCAGAATATGTGCTAAGTTCTACAAGTTGGCATTTCATTACGCTCTCTGTAAACACTGTCAGGGTATCATTTTATGTGAAACTCTTGAGGTGCTCTAGGCAGACTTTGAACAAAACACTAGATAGCCGAAACCGGTTTGGCTCAGTGGATAGAGCGTCGGCCTGCGGACTGAAAGGTCCCAGGTTCGATTCCAGTCAAGGGCATGTACCTTGGTTGCAGGCACATCCCCAGTGGGAGATGTGCAGGAGGCAGCTGATCGATGTTTCTCTCTCATCGATGTTTCTAACTCTCTATCTCTCTCCCTTCCTCTCTGTAAAAAATAAATAAAATATATATTTTTTTAAAAACCACTAGATAAAGTACTCTCTGGGCCCAGCCTGTTATTCTCAAGGCCAAGGGTTTGTCATTCGTGATTTACTGAATAGGTATAGATACGATGGCAATGTAGGATAAATTCTAAAACACAGGGATAAATGAATACCATGTAAGACAGAAGAGAAATGTCAGCTTATAATATAAGTCACTCTTGTCTGATTGCAAGTGAAATCATTGTCTCTGAAGTCCCACTGTTAATATGTAACTCAACTGAAATAATTACAGAGTACCTACTTTGTGCCAGATACTGTGGTATCCTAGCCAAATTCCTTTAAGAGGGACTTCAGGTGTAGGCATTATTTAACAGAGACAACTGCACAACCCTCTACCATGATTGTCTAGAATTCTTTAATTCATTTCATAAGATGTTCTAACACAGTTAAGTCTAAAGTATGGTGATGTACATCAGAACAGATTTACCTGAGAGAGATTGTGGGGATTTACTGGGAAGGAGCTCAAAGACAACATTCAGGAGGGAAGAAAGTGTTCTATAACTACAGAAATGCATACACCTAGACTTCATAGGTATATGCACTTGTCAAACTCAGGGAACTGTAAACTTAAAATTTGAGCATTTCCCTATAGGTAAAGTATACCTCAAAAAAGTATACTTTTAAAAGAAAGAGATATGAAACCAAAACAAAATACAATTGAAGCAGGAAGAAAGTCACTGTGACTAGAGAATTTGAGAAAGGTTTTATAATAGAAGTACATTTTGAGTTGGCCACTCAAGGGAAAGATTTAGAGGAAATGGTAGGAATAAAATATGACTTGTATAAAGTATAAGGAATAGAGAGTCTGTTTTTGTTAGACAGCAGGGTAAATATTTGAGCCCAGAAATGACTTGGAAAGATTCTACTGAACACTAGGTTAAGCAGTGTGGAGGAATGTGGGACATTTACACTCAGCAAGCCTTTATCTGACAATCTCTTGTCATACATTAGAATATCTAGCATGTCGAATCAATGATTAATGAGATTAATGAGAAAAAATTAGGAATTTTAAAAAAGTAGCAAAGAAACCACAAATGCATGGGTGTGTGTGAGTGTGTGTGTGTATGTGTGTGTGCGCGCGCATGCAGTGACTAGGGTGATAGCAAATATCCATATGCAAGTACTCTGTGCTGGGTCCTGTTCAAAGCAATTTTTATTCATTTAATGAGTTAAGCAAAACAATCATCCTGGGTTTAAGGTACTATTATAATCTCCAGTTGAAAGGGGAGAAAACTGAAGGACAGAGAGGTTAAACAACTTGTTCAAAGTCACACATCCAGTAAGTAGTCAACCAGGATTTCATTCTAGGCACTTGCGCACCAATGGTCAAGGTCTAAATCAAGACACTATGCCGTTGTTCCAAGAAGAGGCATATGCTGATCCCTTGGAGAAGAATGAACAATAAACAGGAAAATTGTATTTGGAGGCTCTGCTGAAATCATGCATAGGAACAAGGACATGCAGGTTCCCTCCAGAAGTATTCTGTTCTGAACCTTTGGGCGCTGGCACACACTGCTGAGAGGTCGTGTATCATTCTTCAGCCTGAAAAGTGGTCTGAAGGGGCAAATAAGGAAACAATTCACTACTAAGATGTGCCTCTTCTGAGTGTTTTAAAAGGGTGTAAACTCATATCCTGAAGATATTTTTAGCCTGTGGCAATTTGCTCATCTCTTCCAGGCCTAAGAGAAGCAACTGAAATTGAATGAGTGCTGGGTGAAGAGTACACAGGGGGTGTCCTTACAAAGCTCTTAAACTCATATTAGCTTAGTGTTGTGTTTTGTACAGCTTTAGAAGGGGTAGATGGAAAGCTATTGAGTGTGATTTCTGCTGGCGAACATTTTTAACGTCCCCTTCAATATAACTTAAGGTTGCTGCTTTGAAATAGCAAGTAAGAAACTCTGTTTTTGAGAAAATCTTTGAGAGTTTCAAAAAGTGACATGCTTTTTGAAAATGTCAGGCAAGCACATTATCCACAGGTTATGTTTGATGTTTAGTGAAATAGAAAGTCATGTAGCATTCTCAAAAGTACTACATTATCATAGAAATAAATATATGCACTTCTGTGTGGATTCTGATATATCTGTGTTTCTCTCAAAACCTACAGCCACATAGAAGGCAGCAAACTTCACAGTGACAACTGAAATCTCTTCTTGAAATAGGAGCCATCCTATCTAATAAAGAGGGACTATGGTAATTGACCATCACACCCTCACAAGATAGTGGTGCCCACAGCCAATAAAGAGGAAATATGCTAATTAACTGCCATGCCCTCAAAGATGGTAGCGCCCACAGCCACAAGTTGGCAGCGCCCAGTCCCCTCAGCCCCACCAAGGCGGTAGGTGCATGGCACAGCCGGGCCCACCTCCAGGCAGGTCCAGCTGCTCTGCGCATCTGCCTCTGGAGTCCCCCAGACCCCTCAGCCCCCCACCCCTGGCTGCCCAGCCACCCAGGGCCACCCAAGGCTCAGGTAACCAGGGCCAGCCGAGGCTTGCACTGCCGGCAATGGCAGCAGCAGAGGTGTGATGGGGGTGTCACCTTCCCCTGATCGCCGGGTCGCCTCCTACTCCTGAGGGCTCCCAGACTATGAGAGGGGGCAGGCCGGGCTGAGGGACTCCCCGCTCCAGTGCATAAATTTTCATGCACTGGGCCTCTAGTAATGATTATAAAGAGGAAAACTCTAATAAATTTGGAGAAACAACTGAAGATATTAAAAAGCTAGAAAATATATCTATTTTGACTTGCCTCTATGAAATGCATGCTGGTTTCAATGGAAATGTAATAGAATGCTGTGATTTTGGTATTTATGAAAAGAAAACAAAAGATGAAATTATTTTGGAGATGTGTCTGACATGCTTAGCAAGAGGTCTCCTTTAAAAACCTCTAAAATATCTGCTTCAAGGAATCCTGAGCTACAGAACTTTCTAACTTGACACTTCACTGCATCCAGGGCATTCCCAAAGGTTGTTTTTCTATATCACTCATGTTATGTCTAGCCATAAAAAATGTTTGTCTCCTTTAACTGGTTAATGACACTAAACTGTTTTCAGATTCCTCTGCAAAGCAAAACATATTTTCCAAATAACAAGTGTAATTGAACTTGGTTTCAAAAGTAACCTTTAGAGGTACCCAGAAAGAAAGGAGCAAAGACAAATAGATTATGCTACTTATTAGCTCTGTCCCTTAAGCAAATTAAGAGGCCCTAATGAAATTGTTTCATCATCACTAAATGTACCATATCTGCACTGTAAGACTAGTTAAAAATTATAATTACAGTTTGAGCACTGAATATGTACTAGATACAATTCTGGATATATAGTGGTAAATAGAAGGAACAAAATCCTTTGCTCTTATGAAGTGCACATTCCAGTGAAAGAGAAAATCATTGACTAAAAGAAAATGAAATGATTAGATAAAATATCTAAGAATAAAATAGGCAAGAAAATAGATCCTGCAGTGATCTAAAAAGGCCCTTGGAGAAAGTGACATATGAACAGTGTCCTAAATAAAATGTGTATCAAATGCTATTATGAATATAAAATATTCGATAATTATAAATATTTTACATGCACAGATAATAAGCCTATACTCTTTCATTTATCTGAGAAATGATGAGAGCAAACGATTTACTTGTAATTCAACCTTAAGCTCAGTTAGCTAAGGTAGACTGACTGGACACTAAGAAACAGCCCAAATTATAGCTCCAGATATTATTAGGATCAACCCAAAAGTCAGATCAAGGGGCTTGTTGAAAATTTTCTAGGTTCAAGAAATATCAGAGACTGTGAACTAAGATGACCTGAGTCTGACATATTTTCCTCCATGCCAGAAGATGCAAGGTACCCCTAGAGGAACAGAGAAAAACATGATCCCACAGATCAACACTGACAGTTGAGTCAGTGCATCAGAGGAAAAGGATACATCATTACTAAAAATTTCAATCCTGCCTGTAGAGTGAGGGGTAGAAGCCATCTTGCTTTCTAAAAATCATGTTGTTGCCTACACTTCTACTCAAGAGACTACAAAATCTTCAGCCTTTTGCCTTTCAAATTCCAAAAATGTTTTAAATAGTATTGTTTATCCTAAAAAATTTTCTCTTAACCCTCCCTTTTTTCTATTTAAAAAAACCTGCCCCGTCCATCATATTTTTATAGCTACATAAAAGCCTCTTTTATGGTAGGAATAGATAAAGGTACCATCTTATTGGGACTGAAAAACACCTTTCAGTTACTGATGCTCATGCAGATTTTATATGGATATGTGGCTTTCTCCCACATGGGCACTAGGTTCCAAACCTGACAGAGGTTGTATAACCTTTTGTGACAGCCTTAACAATTATAAAATGTCCCATTCACTGCAGTTCAAGGTGTAGGGAGATAGACCCCACCTCTTGACAGAGGAATGTTAACAATGTTCCTTAAATGAAGGTAAGAAATTCTGTTTTTATTTGCCTCTATGAAATGCACATTAATTACAATGAAAATTAAATGAAATGCTATGATTTGGGGCATTATCAAGATAAATCATATATATATGGAGATTTATTATAGGAGTTAATTCATGTAGCTATGGGGGCCTAGAAGTCCTACAATCTGCCATCTTGAGAACCAGAAAAATGAATGGTAATGTTTTACCAAAGAGACAATAACAATAAATTATTTAGAAACAAAACGAATAAGAAATTTTGGAGTTAAAGAGTAAAATAATAGAAATGAACATTTCACTATAGAGGGGTTTAATGTCAGATATGAACTAGCAGTAAAATGAGAAAATTTGAATCTGTTACAGTCTATAACATATTTTGCCAAGTACTTGACCTTAATTTTGCTATAGATGTCAGATGTTCCTTCACAGAGTATACTCTGTATTTTACTGAGGGAACATCAATTAGGCTTGTGTCTTGAGTAGTGTCAATCTGACTCAAAAAGATGCCAATTTGTTAACATTGTCATTAAATGACTTCTTAGTTAAGGTTGTCAATACCACCAATGATAGTTTAGTGCTATTTTAGCATTAGAAATTACATTAGCATCTCATTTACATATTTAATTTTGTACTCTTGCAAAATAAAAGTCTTTTCGTTAAAGGCAGCAAACTTTTTTTCCAAATAAACATTGATTCAAAAATAATTCTGTTGCATGCATATTGACACACTAATGAAATATACTGCTGTTTCATTTCTATTAATAAATAATTTTTCCATTAAAAAAAAATGAGAAAATTTGAAAATAGGTGAATTGAGATTTTCAGTTTGAGGAACACAACTGATAGAGAATAAATATTAATGATTAGTGCCTCAGAGATATGTGAAACACCAATAGGAATTCCCACATGCGTACAATGGGATTCCAGAAGGAGAAGAAAGAAATGCCCCCCAATATATATATATATTTATAGATGTGAATAAATGATGGTTGAAAAATTCTCAGATTAGATGAAAACATTGTTTTTCATTAGAATAACCTCAATTACAATTTTCCAGGATAGTTAGAGATTGAATTGAAATGCAAAATTGAATTTGAGTAAATTTCAAAACATATTCCAAGAGCACCCATGTCCAAGGACAGGAGAAGATGGATGTCTCAACTCAAGCAGAGAGAGAATTTGACCTTCCTCTGACTTTCGGTTCTACACAGGCCCTCAGTGGATTGGATGATGCCCTCATGCATTGGTGAATGCAAGGTTCTTTCCTCAGTCTACTGATTCAAATGCTAACTCTTCCACAGATACCCTCACAGACACACCCAACTATCTGGGCATCCCTCAGCCCCATCAAAATTAGCCATCACAAAGCATTATAGGATTTAATTAGCTCTAAGGATATTTTACTATATTTGGAAAGGAGGGAGCAAGATGATATTACTGCATGTAACTTTCATGTGGAGAATAATTCAACAGCAAGTATTATGATCCTCTAAGGGACTCAGATTAGTCTCCTTTCTGATACAAGAAGGCAGGTTAGAAAGCTCATAAATCAATTTTTTGCATGAATCACAGAAATTCTGCTACTGCTTTCTGTGTGTTTTAATACCTTGTTCAAAATTTCTTAATTTATTAAATTTTAGCAACATTTTAAATGTCCTTTAAAGGTGAAGTAAATATTTCAAATTAATATTGAATGAATACTTAATGTTTTCAACATTAAGCTGCTCAGGCATATTTCTGGAACAGCTCTGTGATAGACCATGTAGATTCAAACTCAGAAGTTAAAACAAATACTTTTTAAAAAAATATTCACATTTTAAAATATGTAGCCACTTCATTGATGTAGCAAAAGTATATTTTAGTGAACTATTCTACTTTCAATATGAAGTTGTAAAAACTCAATCACAAAGAAACTAATATTTTCAACACAATGGATTATATTAAAAGAACACAGAAAATGTAGCATCATTCCTGTCTCTAAATGGGCTTCAAATAGTTGTTAATCTTTAGTAAATCTCTGCATTTACCACCAAAGCAGTATAATTTAGGTTGAGGATTTCAAGAGGCACTTGATTTTTTGTGGTAGTCGATTGGAAAGAGACATGATAAACATAGCTGTGAAGCATGATTTTTCTAAAGAACTATTTTAAAAAGGATAAAGCATTTGACTTTGTTAAGCCAATTTTGTTAACATTAGTCTGAAAGCTTAATGCTCAGATCAATTGTTATAAAAATGAAAATGGAGATTTCAGATATCCTATTAAAAACTAAATAATGAGTAAGAAATAGAATCAGTAATTACACTGCATTCTTTAGACATGTGCAAAAGGAAATACTTCGTAAGGAAGAAACATTTGCATTCATCCTCAAATAAAGAGAAAAAATTAACCACGAAGGGAACATTCCAAGTACAGTAGACACCAGGAGACAGGTATCCACCTTTTAATATGCATTTCATTGAACTATGGAAATTAGTACTGAGGTTCACTTAAATAAACTCATTTTGGAACAAGCAATCAAAACCATGAATGTGAAATGTGAGATGTGTAAAGACAAACTCAAGAGGAATAGATTTGTAAAAAGCCAGAAGAGCAAAAAGAAAAAAAACGTTCACAAGAACACTTAACATGCAAAGAAGAGAGAATATATTCTGTGATATTAAACAAGAATTATTGCTTCTGATAAATACATGATAGATAAATGAGTGGATGATTAGATGGATGGGTGGATAGATGGATGAATGAATGGATAAAATAAATAAATAATATAAACAAAGCCACTTTAATATGGGATCAGAGCTGCCATCCCAGAGGAACTCTGCCTTGCATGACACTCCTCAGACCTTTGCAATGTTACAACTGGGCTCAACCTTTGGACTGGATCCAAGGCAGCATTGCACTCCGACAACTGTTTGCAAAGCCAGCAGAAAAGCAGATATCATGACTACTGGACTGAAAATTTTAAAAAATCTTTTGAATTAGCATCATTGTGTCAGCTTATTGCAACTACAGAAATTTCTCCCTTAGCTTATTAATACCCATAGAAATTCCTTTCATGTATTCATTCAATTATTCCCCTTCCCTTTCTCATAAATACCCTTTGCCTCCAACTCCTAATCAGAATGCTATTTGTGTTTCTTCTTGAATCAGTGTTTCCTGATTTTTTTGGATCTCAAAAAAATGAACCTTGCCTCTCACCTTGGCCTTTTATTTTTAGGTTAAAAATAAAGGTAGGTGGGTAGATAGATAGATAGATAGATGATAGATAATTGATAAATTAAGAAATCTATTGAATGTGGCAGTAGATAAAAAAGACAAATTTTTGAAAAGCAACTGGAGAAGAAATTTTAAATTGAAAAGTAAGCTTGGAATATGTCTTAAAATTTACTCAAACTCAATTTTGCATTTCAATTCAATCTCTAACTATCCTGAAAAATTGTAATTGAGGTTATTCTAATGAAAAACAATGTTTTCATCTAATCTGAGAATTTTTCAACCATCATTTATTCACATCTATAACTATATATATATATATAGGCATGTCTTTCTTCTCCGCATGTTGGAATTCCTATTGGTGTTTCACATATCTCTGAGGCACTAATCATTAATATTTATTCTTTATCAGTTGTGTTCCTCAAACTGAAAATCTCAATTCACCTATTTTCAAATTTTCTCATTTTACTGCTAGTTCATATCTGACATTAAACCCCTCTATAGTGAAATGTTCATTTCTATTATTTTACTCTTTAACTCCAAAATTTCTTACTCGTTTTGTTTCTAAATAATTTATTGTTATTGTCTCTTTGGTAAAACATCACTTTTACATTTTTCTTTAATTCTTTTGTTGTTTGAATACACTTTTAAAAGCAAATCTACACTTTTTGTCCAGTAACTCCAACATCTATGCTCACTCAGAGAGTGTTTCCATTGACTATTTTTTCTTCCTGTGTATAGGTCATAGTTTTCTCTTTCTTTGTGTATCTCATAGTTTTATTTTTTTATTGATAATTGAACTTCTTAGATAATAATGTGGCAACTTTAGAAATTAGAACACTATGCCATGATTTGTTGTTGCTAGTGTGTGTATATTCTCTTTCTAAAAAAAACTTACATAATTAACTCTGTAAAGTTTATATTCACTATAGTATGTGGCTACTAAGCTGTCTGCTCAGTCAGTATAGTGATCAGCTAATGGTTGGTCAAAGATTTTTAAAAAATTGTTTGACCTAGTAAGTCTTCCATCTTTTGCTAAGTGGTTCTATGTGTGTGTGTTGATACAACCCTTCAACCCCTGGGCAGTTTTTCTATATACCTAGTTTTTAGTTCTTCCTTGCAGCGAATATCCAAATCAGACTAGGCATTCTCAAGTGTTCACTGGATCCACAGGAATATGTCAGAGTTTTTATCTGAGCATCTCCTACTCTAGATCTTCCTTTGAATATTTTGCCTGGGATCTTGATTTCCACAACTGGAATTTTATCCTTAGGCAACTGTATTATTAAGTAATTAGAATTGATTAAAGACTGGGGATAATGTTTTCTTGGGGAAGAACTTTTAAATCAGGTTAAAATAACAATGGGGCTTTTTCTTGGAGCTGTAAAACACAAATTTCAGGAATTAGGAGATGCACGTATCTGGGGAGCCATTTTTCTGACTACCAAAGCAATAACAACCTAAGCTAATACCATCTCCCCAAATAACTCAAAATGTTATCTAAATCTATTTTGGAAATAATTCTATGACAGATGAGATTGAATACCTCACTGGAAAATCAGATGAACTGAAATCTCACTATTTTTATTAACCACATTGACATTACTAGACTTAGATCATATTTCTGCAAAATCTGAGTAATACTAACTTTTGCAGTCCTTAGTGTGTGTCTAGCATTGAATTTTGTTACTCAGAATACTTTAAGTCTTAAATATTTTAACAACTGCAAAATCTTTAATATTAAAGATTATTTAATATTAAAGATTAATACTAGCATAAAGGTACTAGTTTATATTCCAACTTACCATTTTACAGTCTTAAATAAAAAACACAAATATATTTTACAATAATATAAATTCACTAAAGTTAGCTTTATTTTTATACTTAAAGACTTTCATGAGTGACATACATATTTAATGTCTGAATAATACATCTTTAATGTGGATATACAGTAATTTATTGTCTCATTCTCATAAAGCTTTTTGCATAAATTTATATGAAAAATAGCACTATATTAAACATCTCCTAGTATAGGATTTCTATCTTCATCTGATTAATTCCTTAATATGCATTATGAAGAATGGATCACTGTATAATTTGAAGATAACCATGGTCCTGAGGCTAAGATTATGTTTTATCTAATTCTATGCATCATAATTTCACTGACTGACTGTTGAAATAATTCAAAGAATAAATGTACTTGAAAAAAGAATTTTTATAGTTTTTCAAAATTGTCTTTAAAAATGTGTTTTCAATATTGAATGTAGTATTATAATTTTTACTGATTCAATCTTATTCAGGACTTCCTATTATAATTTCCAGGGGGAGTGACAGGAACTTTTAATTTTTAAAACAAACAGCTATCCAAAAATGACTATCCTATTTTTTTATACACATGAATATTTTTTAGGTTTAACATGATATTTCAATAATATTGATGGAATTTATATTTATGTAATCTATCAATCTTTTGTTGTAGTTGTTCTCCCTTTCCTAGCCTCTGTATCAGATAATCACTTTTAAAAACAAAACAAAAAACAAACAAACATACAAACAAAAACATGTCTTAGAAGTGAAGAAGTATAATTTTCTAGTTTGTTCACCCATTCATTCATTTCATAAACATTTTGGGACATTTTCAATTTCCCAGATGCTATCATAGATATTGGATGTACAACAGAAAATGGCATAGTATGTTATCCTATATAATAAAAGCATAATATGCAAATCGACCGAATGGTGGAATGACTGGTTACTATGACATGCACTGACCACCAGGGGGCAGACGCTCAATGCAGGAGCTTCCCCCTGGTGGTTAGTGCGCTACCACAGATGGAGCGCTGCTCAGCCAGAAGCCGGGCTCACAGCTGGTGAGTGTAGTGGCGGTGGCAGGAACCTCTCCCGCCTCCACTGCAGGCGGGCAGTGAGGAGCAAGGAGTCCAGGACAGAGAGAGCCCCGGACTATGAGAGGGATGTCTGACTGCTGGCTTAGGCCCGATCAGACATCCCCCGAGAGGTCTCAGACTGCGAAAGGGCACAGGCCCAACTGAGGGCCCCCCCTCCCCAGTGCACGAATATCGTGCACCAGGCCTCTAGTAAAGTTCCTATTATTGGGAGTGAGATAACAAAAGGGAGCAGTGCAATATTTACCAGGAAGTCCAGAGTTGACTGAGAGGGATAGAAAGACACTTCAAACTGAATGAGCAATAAGTGCAAGTGCACTGAAGTGAAGTGCAGATACGGCCTTGAAGTTTCTTATGATCAATAATGCATAGAGCATGGGGTGCATGGGAATTGAGAGTGCAACATTTTTGAAAGCTAGAGTGACTCTGGCTCTGCCCTTCACCTTCCCTATCTAAATTTGTACGCTAAGTTTTTTCCCCTCTTATCTTTACTATTTTTTCATAAGTTGCAGCAAGAATTATTAGTTGGCTTCTTGAATTCTTAACGCTTATTTTCATAATTGTCCATAGATCCCAGAGAGCCTAAGACTTCCCACGGTGAAAACTGGCAGCCTCAAATGTCAGCCCAGAGTTTATAGATTTCACATCAACCAAACCTGGCATCTTCAGACGTATACTCTAGTGTTCATCTGTAATCATTCAAAAATTGAGTAAGGATTTAATGAGCATCCTTTATTAAAATATTGAAGTAGTTATTAGAAATTTCTCTGAGCTTGCAGTCTATTAACTAATATCACAGCAAATATTTCCAAGGGAAAGTCATGAAATGCTATGAAAGCAAATTATATGAGAAGCTGGCTCAATTGGGGAAAGGTGCTAATTAACTGAGTAAAGGGTAAAGAGCAACAGAAAGTTGCCCAGAATAAATAAAACTTTCAACTGAAAAGTGAAAGATAATTGTGGGAAAAGAAGAGTGGAAAGGGAAGGGAGGTGTTTTCCAGGCAAAAGAGAACAAATGCAAAAAAAGGCCCTCAGATGAGGAACTGAAGGAAGGAATGTGCCTGGGACATAGAGAATTAGGGAAAGCATGACACTAATGTAACCAGTTTTTAAAGCGATGTCCTGCTCTTCCCCTATATGCAAGTTCACACACTCTCTGATGGATAATTCAAACTATTTCCTTCATAATCACGTGTTTTCTGTCCTCTGTAGCCCAATATGTTTCAGTTCTTCTTTTCATTTCTACAGATATTTTTCTTTTTATCACTCATTCTGAAACACCCACATACACAGTCTCATATTTTGACTTATCTGATTGTCTTAACCACATCTGGTTTCCCACTTAGACTGTCCCCAGAGAGTTCTGATCAAGTCTCACATTTTGATACACTGCCTTTAACTGTCTGGCATACATGGCAATTCGTAAACACTGCATTTTCAACTAATACTGGCCAAATTTGTGGATTGTCAAAGAAATGAGCCTGGGAGACAAATAAATGATCACTCTTACAAAGAGTATTTATTGAGCACTCCTTGTTAGGCATTAAGTTAAGCACTGGAGATGCAACGAGAAATGCTGCACTCATCAAGCAAAAGTTCAGCATCATGAGTAATCAATTATGGGAATTATAAACATGTTTACCTGACTGCAAGAGGAAGAATGGATAGAAAGACCGTCAATGACAGACTACAAATGGCTGGGCCTGGGTTTACAGTTGGCACGATTCCTCCCCATTTCTTACAGAGACAAACCCCAAGTTCAGTGATGAGCGTGGTCCTCAGAGAGTAGGGAACTTGTAGGCAAGGGGAGCACAGTAATCATGGGGCTGTTGTCTTTGCCTTCGTATGTTTGAGAGGTCACATCGATACAGTTCTTTGTCGTTCAACAGGTGCCTATTTTGTTTGGACACTATTCTAAGAAATGAGGATAAAGTCTGGTACAGAAAAGACAAAAATCTGCCCACAATGAGCCTGCACTGGTAGAGAAAATGTGTTGCTATGTCACTGCTACATAGCCTAAATCTTATTAATTGGTGTGCCATTGGGACTACTGAAGGACTAAAGATAAATCTTGAGGAACGTATTGATCATCCCTAATGTTTTCCAAGAATTATGATTCAGCATATTGCTTCCTTCTCAACAGCTTTAAGTACTGCCATGTGTTAACACATCATCCTACAGGAAAGCAGGGGATAAATGGAGGAGCTGTGTTTATTTTTATTTAAAAAATATATTTGTATTGATTTCAGAGAGGAAGGAAAAGGGAGAAATAGAAACATCCATGATGAAAGATAACCATTGATTGGCTGCCTCCTGCACAAACCCTCCTGGGGATCAAGCCAGCAGCCGGGAATGTCCCCTGATCAGGAATCGAACCATGATCTCCTAGTTCATAGGTCAACACACAACCACTGAGCCATGGTGGTTGGGCGAGGAACTGTGTTTAAAGGTCCCCAAATATCAACCCCAAGATATCCAATGCCTAGAGTTTGAGCCTGACTGAAGTTCTGTGTCTCTCAGGAACAGCTTTTCCGGCACTAGCTGGTTTGGCTCAGTGGATAGAGCATCGACCTGTGGACTGAAGGGTACCGGGTTAGATTCCCGGGCAGGGCATATGCCCGGGTTGCCAGCTCAATCCCCAGTAGGGGGTGTGCAGGAGGCAGCCAATCCATGATTCTCTTTCATCATTAATGTTTTGATGTTTCTATATCTCTCTCCCTCTCCTTTCCTCTCTGAAATATATATATATATAATGGAAAAATAAAAACATGAAAATGATATATTTTAAAAAGAACAGCTTTTCTGTCCACTTGAGATAATTGTAATTTACAGATTTTATAATCTTTCTAAAGAGAAATCTCAGAAAGGTTAGGTGACAGGTTGCTAGTCCTGCACCTCTTCACTTCCAGGAAAGCCACTAGCAAATACCTTAGTGTAAGCAAACCTTTTTGAATATGTCACTGCATGTGGGATGCCACAAACCTAACATTTCAAAGTAAAATACAGTAAATGGGTTTTCTTTCTCTCTGAGCAAAGGCACAGGAAGAGATCTGGATTCATAATTAGAAATAGTAAGGCTGGGCAAAATCCTATAAAAGCTAATATCTCCACTATGTCTACTCTGCCCCTCCATTCAGCCTATTATACAAAACTATACCAGGTGCAACTGAACCTAAGTCTTGTGGTTCGAGAAATTCCCAAGTTTATGACAAAGAAAATGCTAGCTTCAATAACTGAAACCACCTGATATCAACAACGCTCAGAGCTAACAGAGCCTCCCTTCTCCGATGGCATCATTTTGTTCAACTCACATTAACTCTGATTCCTCATTACCTGGGTTTATCTTTGGATCCTGTTTTTGCTTTCCTTTTGTACTCCTGAGTTTCATCTCCTGGTTGGTAGCAGGCAGGCTGTTTCCATAATCTTTCATAAATAACAGTTTTTCTCTAAATCTGAATTATATATGACATGACTGTGACTGGCAGAATTCTAAGATGCCCCCCAATGAGGTGCAGTCTTGTAACAATTTCCTCGCTGAGTGTGGACCCTGTGAATTTGATGAGCCGTCACTCTCGTGATTATATCACCTCATATGGCAACAGGGATTCTGCAGAGGTATTAAGGTCCCAAGTCAGTGACTTTAAAATAAAGATTACCAGGCAGGGGGTCTAACCTAATGGCATAAGCCCTTGTATGTGGATTTAGAGCTTAGAGGCAGAAGGAGTAAGAATCAACATGCACAAGAAGGATCAGACAGATCACTGCTGCTTTGACAGTGGAGGGGGCCACACAGCAACAAAGAAGAAAAGCCTCTAGGAACTGAAAGTGGCCACCCGCTAGCTGACAGCAAGGACACAGGCACCTTGGTGCTCCATGGAAAGCTATAATTTCTGACAAGAGTGAAGCCCAAAGTGGGTTTTTCTCCAGGCAAATCCTCAGCTTGAATGACACCTTCATTGCAGCCTTGTGATCATTTGAGCAGAGAACAGGACTGTGCCATGCTGGCATACTTCCCTAATTTATGCTATTGAAATGCTTTCTGTTGTGTTAATAGGCGGTATGCATGCAAAATATGCAAAAGCAAGCTGGAACATTTCAAAGGAATTAACTGAAGTGTTAGGCTTAGTAAAGTGGTCATTTCACTTTTGGCATTTTTTTTTTTGAATTGTAAAGTGAACAGATCGCATATTTTCCAAGATTGTATTCATATGTTTATTATTAATGCTTTATATTTTCAGATTCGGTGAAGATAAAAAGTGGCACTCCAGTAAAAAGATGCACACCATTCCTCCTCCTGACACAGTCACTTGGCTGACAATACTTTGAGTCAGTCTCATTCTCCACATGATTCAAAAGTGCTGCCAATAAAATATTACTTTCAAGGAGAATTCAGTCTCAGCCTCAAATTTCAAACCAAATATTCCTGTGCCCACAATTTTCAAAACCCATCTCCCAGATAATTTGTATACTATGTTTCTTCTCAGCCCCAAATCTAAACACAACCCCAAGGGCAGCTGGAACTAAATTTGCAGCAGGAGGGGTTTTAGACAGAGAATGGTAAGTAGCAAGAAATGAGGCAGCAATGGAAAAATGAAACCAATGAAAGTCACGCATTAAAGTAATTAGTGGGTGAATGGACCCTTCAATTTTCACTTAGCTCCTAATTATGCTACATTAGATTATGAATAATGCAAAACTGATGTCTACATTGAGAGTGTTGATAATGTGTCATTTTTATGAAAAGTGTCAACTTCCTAAACTATTGTAATCGTATTTGGATTTCAAGCTTACAGAAAGTAAAATCTAAAGCATTAGTCCTATTACCTTTGGGTAAGGAACTTTAATAATTTAAGAGAAGTTTATGTGATAATTCAATCTATTTTTAAAAATTAATTTTGTTGTCTGTACATAAAAAAATTGTTTCCATTTGCCCATTTATGACATCATTTTAAAATGGCTAGATGAATTTTCCTCATTCTAAGTATGTTTAGGATGGTCTGATTTAACATATAAGCTGGTAGGATACCAGGAAATCATTTTTGGGGTATTTCCCAAAGCAGGGAGCTCTGCTGTAGCCACCAGAAGATTTGCAGCAGTGCTAATGAGTCAATGAAGAAAAGCCTTCAGCTTTAAGGATAACTCAAAGAAAGAGACTATCATCATTCTGAGTGATCAAAAGTACAAAGAAAAGGCACAAAGAGATGTGCCATAGCGATTGATATGCCATAGCTAAAGATAACAGCAGCGGATTGATACAAATGCTGGATGCACTGCCATAAAATAGACATCTAGAATCAAAGGCACCCATTTGAAATCAAATTGCTTTTCACCTTGGCAACACTGAGTAGTGAGCACCAAGGTGCAAATGGGGTAGAGCTGGTGACAGAGCCTCCCCGGGAACGCCCAGGAAGTCACCAGCCAGCCCAGGAAGAGGGCCCTGCTGCTTCCATGCAGCGTGAACATGAGACCTCTTCTGGAATTTTGACAATGAAATATCTGGAATCCAACAGCCCTTGTTTTATGTTACATGGCATTTATTTAATTTCCAAAATGTATTTAACTTATCAAAAAATGAAAGGAAACATATCAGTAAATTAATTTTCCTTTTTTTCTTTTTATATTTTATTTTTTTCAAACTTCTTTTTTAAAATTCTTTATTGTTGAAAGTATTACATATGTCTCCTTTTTCCCCCTTGACCTCTCCCAGCCCTTTTTGTATTTTTAATGTGATAATGAAACAATTTTAAATTGCACATATGGCTTATGTTATATTTTTATCACATGGGACTACTCTTAAAACACAACACAGTCTTATTTTTTTCTCAGTAAGAATTCCAAAACCTGACTCATATTTAAAGGCCTGTAATTTACTATTCTACTAATGATTATTTGTCCATGTGTATATGTATGCATGTTCATGTGTGTGCTTTCTAATCACTTATAAGGAAGTTCCTGTTCTAACGTGCTACATTCAAAATTGTCTTTTAACCTGGTTACTGTTTTCTTGTATTTCCACGTAGAAGTGATTTTTTTTCTTGACTCAAGTCTAAGCTACTACAAAGAAAGTTGAACCTTATCCAGAGAAGAATCAGGTATAGTCAGGTAATTCTTATGCCCATTGAAATTTGAGACCCTCCAACTAATGTAATTGATTTAAAAGTTATCAGTAGCCTTTGAAATTCTTTTTAGCTGGTAGAACAGATAATTATGCAATCTGCCTAAGAGAAATATGTGCCTCATATTTATGGTTCAACTTCAGGGGGCCCTGATGGGACACGAAGCTGGTAGGTCACTATTGTCACACTCTTCCTGTCTGTCTTGGTTGTCTAGACATGTTTCCTGAATAGATCCCTTCTGCCACGGGAAACATATATTCAGGCACATTCTGAGGTGATTTATGCTTGGCAATTTCCTTCTGAAGTCCATATAACCTTTTCTCTACAAGGGAAGGGTCTGGGTTTTGGTAAGACTCATAAATACCTATACAGCAAAACTAATTCTGAAATAAGTTTACCTGAAGATGAAAATGAAGGAGAACCCAACACAACATGTGCTCTAATATTTGCATAATAATCTCTGGAGAAAGTCCTGGGAGCATAATGTTTGCATCATTTCTCATTTTTAATTGTATCACCACGCTTGCTTATTCATTAACTCCTTGGGTTCTAGAAAACAAGTAAACAGAATTGCTCCAGCAATATCCTCATGGCCCTTGAGTGTTGACTTACCTCTAATAAGCTGTTTCATATTTCTAAGCTGGCTGTCCCATGCGTGGTGAGATGATATCTTGAGTAGGAAATGCACAATGACCTTCGTATCCCCAAAGGAATTATTAATCTGATATACAAGCTTTAGAAAGATATTTGATGGCTAATCAAGTATAAAACTTTGCTATTTCCATTGACCAAATCTAATGGCAAATTTTCAGCCTTCATCTCTTTCTAGGTTGAATCATAGTCAATACTAGCTTATTACACATAGCCATATGATTAGTTCATCTAACACTAAACCCTCTGCATAATATTCTTCAATATTTATTATACAGTCATCTCTTCAGAAACAAAGATTGTATAAGAATGGTTTACTTCTAAGAAAATAACTCTAACAACAATGTTATTTACATAGATCACACTTAATTACTAATTCCTGATTGTAAGTAGTCTAAATATCAATCAGAAGAATTTAGAAATAAAAGAACTGTGTGTGTTATTTTCTCAGCTCAAATTTTAAGACCTTAGTAGAATACTGAATGCTCATTAAAATATACCTGTGATGGGCAGAATTTTAAAACAATCTTCAAAGAGCCACACTTTGAGTCTGAGTGAGGCCTGTGAATATGAAGATATATCACATGCATCTGTGATTATGTTACATTATATGGCAAAATGAAAGGATTGTGTCATGTTTCTAATGTAATTCAAGTCCTCAATCATGTAAATTTAATTAATCAAAAGGGAGATTATCTTGTGTAGGCCAGACCTTTAAAAGAGGGTTCAGGACTTACCTGAGCTCAGAGACTGAAAACTGTGGAGACCTTCTCTGTTTCTGTTGCTGGCATTGAAGAAGCAAATCACCTTGATGTGTCAGAAGCTGCAAAGAAATGAATTCTGTCAAAAACCACAGAAACTTGCAAGAGGACCCCACGCCTTAACTAAACCCAGGCTCGGCTGTCATCTTGATTGCAGCTTATGAAATTCTGAGTAGAGACCAGCTAAGCCATACTGGGATTCTAACTCACGGAAACTGGGAGATAATACATGTACTTTTCTGTTAAGTCGCTGTGTTTGTGTTGATTTGCTATGCATCAGCAGAAGAGAAGAGTATCAAAGGACTTTTTTAAAAAAGAAATCACCTAAAAACCTGCAAATAAAATTTAAATATTCTATCCAATTTTTCTCTTTCTGATAATCATTTTCAAATACCGTATGTAGGTGTTCCAAATCTCTGTGTTTTCTGAAGCCAAAAAATGTAAAAATTAGATGTACAGTAGTTCAATTTCTGAGGATGTGAACTCAAAGGATGTGGAGAGCTGACTGTATTTACTGAAAAAAAATCTGTTCATAAGTGCACCCGCAGAGATCAAACCCATTGTTCAAGGGTCAAATATATGCTAAAGTAGAAAGAACAGAGGATTTGGAGGAAGGTAAACTGAGTGGGTTTTCCAGTCCTGCCACATCTTGACTATGTGATCTTGGACAAGTTGCTTATTGATTCTGAGGAATAATTTACTCATCAATAAAATGTGGATAATCCCTTCAACAATTGTAGTAAATATGAACTAATTTATGCACATAAAGTCAAATAACTTTCACTGGTACATGCTAAATATTTATTTTATTTGTCTTTTTTAACACTGAGAATTGAAACCTACTTTAAACAGTTGTTGCTTTTGTGTAACTGTTAAAATCCCTTGAGAGGGTTCTAGATTAAGTGCCCCCTAAAGCAACATAAATATAAATAATCAGTGAAACAAGGAAATCTATTAGGCACCAGTTATTATTTTGGGAATTTAAGATCAATCCATAAAAGAATCTGAGCATGATGAAATATAATCAATAATAATAAAAGCATAATATGCTAATTAGGCCAGATGATCTTCAGGATGACCATCCAGGATCATGCTATGACACCCACTGGTGCCAGGCCAGCCAAGGTGAGTACGATGTGATTGGTTGGGGCCTGGCCATCGCCCCATGATCACCCCACAGAGGGAGGCCCAGGCCACCTACTGGCAGGCTGCCACAGGTGGGTGGGGCCTCCCTCTTTGAGGGAAACCTGGGTCCTGGGTGCCAGAGGGAAGCCTGGGTCCTGAGTGCCAGAGGGAAGCTGGTGCCAGCAGCCAGGGGAAGGAATGCCTACTCTTGCAGGAATTTCATGCATCAGGCCTCTAGTATATAATAAATAAGAGAGATAGCAATATTTTAAAGAAGAATCTAAATGGAATTTTTAATACCCAATGTTTTTAGAGTTTATATGGGGGCAAAAAAATATTCTATGTAGAGGAGGTTAGGCAAAGGCCTCAAGCAAGAAATGAAATTGGAGTTTTAGAGGAAGGCTAATCAACCAAAGACTTTGTATGCATATATACATAACCCATCGATACAGACAATAGGGTGCTAAAGGCCTGGGGGGAGAGTTGGCAGGGGGAAAGAAGGGGTCAATGGGGGGGGGCATATGCAATACTTTCAACAATAAAGAATTATTTAACAAAGTCAATAAGACTGAAAAACAAGATTCAAAGGAGTGTCTTTTCAGAATAAGAATGAAAATATATTGAAAGAACAAAATACGGAAAACTTTGAATTTACAGGCTGAGGATTTAAAGTAGACAGTTTTGCCTAGTCATCCCTGAGCTTACTTTTTTAAACACAGAAGAATGATATAATTAAGGGAGAACTGGGAAGAAGTGACTTTGACTCAGTCAGAGATGTCCAGCTCTTGACAGATGTTTGATATGTTTTTGAATATATATTTCCAGTCCTGAAATGTGATGACAAGAGCTTTGGACAGGCATGTCCATGATACTGTCAAACTTAAAATCCTCCTGTACAAAATGCCACAAAAAAAGTGCCATGTACAGAAAAAAAGAATTTAAGACATTCTTCAGAGAATGAAAATGTGCAATTAATTCTGAAAAGAATCCTAGTCCCAGTTTTATGAAATAAAAAAATCTATTCAAACAAAAGTACATGTGGATTCTAATTATCTAATGCATGTTCTTGGTTAAATTGATTAATTTGAACAAACAATGACCTATTTCTACACTGAACGGACCACAGGATGCATCACTTTACCCCACTCCCATCCATACATGCCACACTCTCTGCAGTAGCGTGAATTAATAGCAGCTGTGCACATAGCGCCAAGCTCAAGGAATTTTGTTTAAAAATGAATTTATCATCCTAATTATCTAGTTAATATTAATAATAGAAAGAGAGCAAAAGGAAGGCCAGGCATTATAAGCATGGTCATCTGGACAGCTTCACCAGGAACTTATAGCTTCACAGTCCACAGGAACCACCAGCCCATTCTCTGCAGATCCCTGGGGGAAGGGTTCCAACAAAGAGGGAGATGAGTGCATGTGCAGTGAAGTTGGGGTGATACAGGCAAAGTGCTTGCTGTCAGGCTAGCCTGGGAAATAACGGGTTGGCGAGGGAATGGACCCCAACAGAAGCGTGCAACATCTTGAAAAGTTAATTGGTTAAGCTCTTGGTTAAAACCCCGAACAAAAGAGCTTTTTCTCTCTTGCTCTCCTTCTCTCTGACTCTTGTTCTCTCCTACTCTATCACTCCCACTTGCCCGGGTGTTTGCCTCTTCTCTCTCCATAGCCACATGGCCTTAAGCAGCCACATGACCCATGGCCGTGCAGACTCCACATGCAGGATGCTGGATTGGACTGGACTGCAATATGGTGCAGAAACTATGGGAAGAGCCTTTATTCTGGCCCCACGGTTGGACATTTTTCCCATAGAGGGATGAACTGAGATTGGACATTGGAGGGGAATACCCTTAATGTTACATCATCAATAAAGCTTTCCAGGATCCCTCATCCTTCTGTGGGGGCCTCAGGAAATTCATTTCCTTGCCGCATCCCAAGAACTTCACTTCCAACAATAACAAACTGACTCGATTGTAAACCAATTTTATCTATTTTTTTTTAAATGAAGAATAAAGTTTGTTATCAGAAACAACTAAAAACAAATAATGAAACCTGAAGCTTTTAGATATAAGTTAAATTGTCTAAGGCTTATTTATATAACAAACACATAAGTATTGCTTTTTTGCATCTGTTACAATTATAAATTATATTTATCCTAATAAATTGATTGTTACACCATCACAAAGATGGCTGCTCACACAGCAGAGGCAGGGTTTCCGTAACACAAGATGGCTGCACCCACAGTGGAGGCCGAGTTCCCATAACAAGCCTTAACAAGCAATCAGCAGGGACCTGAGGTTGCATGGCACTGGGCAGGGGACTTGAGGCTGAGCCCCCTGCCCGGAGTGGCCGGATGCAGGATCTCAGGCCACATCCCCCACCCAGCAGGGCTTGATGGGTGATTTCTAGGCATGCCCTCTGCCTCAGCCCAGGCTGGGGGACCTCAGGCCACACCCCTTGCCCCAGTGCCAGGTCAGGGGACCTCAGGCCACACCCCCAACCCAGCGGGGCTTGATGGGGGACCTGAGGCTGTGCTCCCCACCCTGCGGGACTTGACAGGGCCCTGAGGCTGCATCCCCCACCTGGCAGGGCTTGACGGGGGACCTGAGGCTGCGCCCCCCAGCCCAGCGGAGCTTGACAAGGGTGGGGCTGGCCAGGTCTGGATCTCACCCAATGGGGATGGGCCTGGCTGGGTCTGGGTCTTGTGTGATTTTGAGGTGCCGCGGGTGGGCAGAGACTTGACTCTGGGTCCCACGGTGTGCCCCAGACTCTGACAGGAGGAAGATTTTCGTATACATTTTACTAATTTTCTTTCATCTCTGACACTTCTATTATAGAGAAGGGCAAAGAGCAATATTAAAATATTTCCTCTAATTAACCCCCTTTTAATGTGCACAAATTTCATGCGCCAGGCCACTAGTAAACATAAATAAGGACCCTTTGAGGAAGGTACTACTATTATCGCCATTATGCAAGGGAAGAAACTGAGGAACAGAGAGTTTGAGAAATTTTTGCAAAGTCACTCATAGTTCCTAGTAAGGCAAGGTTTAAAACCTACAATCTGAGTTTCCAAGCCCAAACCGCTGACTGCCAAAATACTCATTCTTCAAAGTTTCATCTCATGTACCTTTTTTTTTAATAAGCATCAAATATGATATAATTCACTTATTCAAGAATGTATTAAGTTCTTACTTTGTTCTTGGCACTGTTCTGAGTGGCAGAGATATATCGACAAACTGAACAGTCAAAAATCACTGCTGTCTTGGAACACATGTTCTAGTTAAATAAGATAAGGAATAAATACACAATCCTGCTATATCAAAAATATGGATGAATCTTAAAGACATTTGCTAAGTGAAATAAGCTATTCATAGAAGGACAAATTCTGCATGATACTATTTACATGAGGTATAGTCTACTGCAGAGAGTACAATGGTTGCTTCCAGGGGCAGGTTTACTATTCAGTAGGTATCAAGTTTCAGTAATGCATGATTAAGCTCTAGATATCTGCTTTACAACATTGTGCCTACAGTTAGTACAGTACATTTAAAAGTTTAAAAAGGCAGATCTCATGTTACATGTTCTTACATATATGCCCACACCAAAATCATCAAGACAAAAATAAAGAAAAGTAAACAACATATAAACTAGATCATTTCACAGCCATATTACCTGATTGAGTGTTAAAGGTCAAGAAGCCAGCAAAATTATCAAAGTTAAGGGCATAGCATTCACTTAACTTTGAAGATATTATTTAAAGGTGTGTGTGTGTGTGTGTGTTTTCCAGAATTATCATCTAATGGAGGAACAGTCACCAGAGGCCTATCTCTGTCAGTGGTGCAGTGGAAATGTGTCTGACTACAGTTCAGAGAAATGCCAGTTCAACTAACTAGGTTCACTTCTGTCCTAGAGAGGCAGTATGTATAGTGGGCTGCCTGCCCCTGTTCTGGAGGGAGAGAAAAATCTGTGTTCAAATCTCACTTCTGCCACTTAGTAGTTCTGTTCCCTTGGATAATGTACTTAAATTCCTTAAACCTCCATTTCTTCATTTTTTAAAGTAGAATTATAACGACACCTTTGCTTAGATATTCTTAAAAATATTTTTTAAAATTGAATGCTTAAAATAGTACCTGACATATTAAAAGCCTGAATTTAAAAATTACAATAAAAAATGACTTGAAAATCTTCCTGATTCCTGATCGCCATAAGAAAGCCAGCATCTATTCAAGTCAGTTGGGGTATGTAGGAAGTGCTTTATGTGTCCTCATCATCTCTAGGACCAAGCTTCTTTTTTATTTTATTTGTTTTTACAGGAAGGAATGGAGAGAAGAAGGGAGGGAGGGAGGGAGGGAGGGAGGGAGGAAGGGATCTATTGGTTACCTCTGGCACACGCCAACTGGGGATGGAACCATGGAACTGGCAACCTGGGTATATGCCCTGACTGGAAATTGAACTCGCCACCTTTGGTGTATGGGGCCATGCTTCAATCAACTTAGCCACATCAGCTGGGGCAGGAACCAAGTTTCTGATTCTATTGCCTGAGTTCACTTTTGGAATTTCTTGCCTTCTTAAGAATACTGTCCTTCTTCAACTATCCTCCTTCACTAAGCATCCCTTAATCCCTTCAGTCCTAGAACTCTTGCTCTAACTATTAATTTGCAACAACAAATGAAAGTGGTTAGACATAGTAGAGGTTGTTTCTGGCTCATGCAGAGTACAGTGGGGTTGGGTGGCCCTCCTCTGTTTTATAGTGATACCAACTGGAACCACGCAGCTCCAAGACTGCTAGAAGCTAGCAGGGCAAGACAGAACCAGAGGTTTGTGTGGTGTCTGTTGAGGGGGCCAGACCTGGAAATGGAAATGTCTTGCAGTGTTACCACACTTGTGTTTGCCACTTAGGATTCTCTACTAAAAAGTGAGACGTGGCTGTTTTAATTAAAGGAGGTTTTAATTACTTGCAGCAAGTAAAGGAGACAGGGAATTCATATCAAAAGTTCTGCCTCGTGGGGAGGCTTAGCCATTGCTTATATATACTACTTGGTGAATTATATGTTGATTTCTTCTTTGCAGTGGCTACTTTTATCCCATTGAGTTCCCGTCAGCTCATCCTGTTCACTGCCGTGTCTATAATCTATAATTTAACCTTTAGGAAAAAATAACACTTAGAACTTCCCAGACCTTAAGAGCTTCATCCTATCTAACAGCAGCACTTCTGTCCACGGTCCTTTTGCAAGGGTCCCATCACATGACCCAACTGCAAGGGAGGTTGGGAATGCAGAGGAATACTAACATTCTCTGCCATGACCACAAACAGAAAACTATGAGATATGTATTGTTTTTAAAAATCCTCACCTGAGGATGTGTGTGTGTGTGTATGTGTGTGTGTGTGTGTGTGTGTGTGTGTGTGTGTTTAGAGAGAGGGAGGGAGGGTGGAAGGAAGGAGGAGAGAGAGATCAGTGTGAGAGAGAAACATTGATCAGTTGCCTCCCTGTAGGCACCCAGACCAGGGATCAAACCACAACCTAGGTATGTGCCCTGACTGGGAATCAAAACCTCCACCTTTAGGTATAAGGGATGATGCTCCAACCAACTGAGCCAGCAGGTCAGGACTGAGATGTATCTTTATAGGTAGTGACCTAACACTGTTTGTTTTAAAAAAAACAAAACAAACAAAAACATGGTTATCTGATATTAAAAGACTACTAGAGGCCCGGTGTACGAAATTCATGCACGGGGGGTGGAGGGTCCCTCAGCCCGGCCTGAACCCTCTTGCAATCCGGGACCCCTAGGGGGATAGGGCCTAAACTGGCAGTCAGGCATCCCTATCACAATCCGGGACTGCTGGCTCCTAACTGCTTGCCTGCCTGCCTGCCTGCCTAATCACCCCTAACCATTCATGCCTGCCTCATCACCCCTAACCACTTGCCTGTCTGCCTGATAGTTCCTAACCACTCTGCCTGCCTGTCTGATCATCCCTAACTGCTCTCCTGCCTGCCTGATCGCCCCTAACTGCCTCTGTCTGCCTGCCTGATCACCCTAACCACTCGCCTGCCTGCCTGCCTGATCACCCCTAACCACTCACCTGCCTGCCTGATCGCCTCTAACTGCCTCTGCCTTGGCCCCCGCCATTGTGGCTTCGTCTGGAAGGACGTCCAGAATGATGTCCAGATGGTCATTCAGCTGTCTGGTCTAATTAGCATATTATGATTTTGTTATTATAGATAGCATAATTCCAGATTCATGTAAATGAAGTAATTGAAATGTAAAATAAAAAAGAAGCAATTCTAAAATTATGTTAATGTTCACATATTTATACATTGGTTTCTAAATCTACATATATTCTTGCTTCCTTATCCTGTTCTTGTATCTTTTTCAAATAAAGTTTAGGTAGTATTTTCAAATGACTTTCAAAATGCATTCCCTAACCAATGAACATAAAAAAATGTATTAGGAAAGAAACTGAGAGCATGATTGATTTTTTCTTTAAATAAAAACTTGATCTCTCTGCATCTGAAAATTGCCTGTGATAATATTGTTGCAACTTGAGCAAGATGCAGTTGAAATTGCCATGGAGACTAAAAGGCTTACAAATAATTAGAGGATGAAGCTAATTTTATGTGAAAACAGACAAAAATGATGGACTAAATACTTTTTAGTAAGAACATATGAAGATCCAAAGATTATAGAGCTGACTGTGAAAGAAAAGAATACTATTAACTAATATTTCTATACTGCGGTATTTTCAAATTTACAGACTAGTTTCATGACCTAATATCAATCCATCCTCACAGACATTATAGTAGGTTGGTATTGTCCTGCCAGTCTTGCAGGTGAGACAACTAGAGCTCAAGAGAAGTACAGTGAATCGGAAAAGATAATATGAGTAGTGATGGACATGGGTTTGAATTGAATACTTGTCTTTTAAATCCAAAACTCCTTAAATTATATGGTTAGCTATTAAGACAATATGAACTCTTCTCCTTAATTAGAGAGCTTGTTTCTGTGGTTTCTGCTTTCACTATTAAATTATATTTATAAAAACAGAAAACTTTTTTGACCTTCCTTTAGGATTAATCCATTTTTATGAATAAAAATTAGTATTCACTATATAATTCTTACAACTTTGCAGTGTGTCTAAATAACTGATTAGACTAACATTTATCTTTTTTACCCATCATTTTTGTATTTACTGAGTTTAATGCTTCACATGTATTCTGTAAGTTATCTTTAAATCAAAATAGTTTTATTATTTTTAAAGTTATAAATTACCTTTATTATAAAACATGTTAAAAGAGTCAAGTAAAAAAAAAAGAGGAGTGGCTTCAGTTAAATAGAGGGAACTAGTAACAGTTGCTGGGAAAGCTGAAGGAAGGAACTCAAGAGACAACAGCAGCACAATTTACAATAGCTAAGATCTGGAAACAGCCCAAGTGCCCATCAATAGATGAGTGGATATGAAAAGCTGTGGTACATTTATATCAAGGAATACTATGCTGCAGTAAAAATAGAAGGATCTCTTACCATTTGAGGCAGCATGGTAGGACCTGGAGAGTATTGTATTAAGTGAAATAAGCCAGTCAGAGAAAGACAAGCATCATATGATCGCACTCATATATGGAATTTAATGAACAAAATAAACCAAGAAACAAAATAGACCCAGAGACATAGAAGCATGGAACAGACAGGAATCTCAGAAGGGGGCGGGTGGGGGAGGTGGAGGTGTGTGGATGGGGAGAGATTAACCTGGGAACTTCTCTGCATATATGTATAGCCTGTGGACACAGACAATAGTGTGGTAAAGACCTGGGAGGGGCGGGTGGAGTTGGTCAATGGGAAAATAGAAGAAGACATCTATAATACTTTCAACAATAAAGATAATTTTTTAAAAAAGAGAGACAATTCAGACTGACAATCCCAGGGAACTGCTGACACCACTAGGGCCAGTGGAGCAAAGGAAGAGGGTTATATTACCCTGTTCTGGGAGCTGAGTTGCCGGAGAGCTGGAGTCCTGATGGCTGGTCACCAGAGAAAATACAGTGAAGGGGTTGGCTGATTAAACCATGGAAAAATAATAAAATAACATAAAGGAACACATTATGCTTTTTCTGCACGTGTGCTGAATGTCCCTTTCCACCATTTTACATTCCCTTGGGTAGATCCTACTGTCTTTCCATTCACTTTTAGGTATTTAATAATGTCATTTTAGGTAAGAAAAAGTCTAGTACAATCCATAGCTAAAATTCAGTCTTGCATAACGTAAATCTTCTCTTTCTTCCAATTTCAGCCTAGTTTGGTAATTGGATGAAAATGGGATGAGATTGGTTTATTATCTTATTTTACCTCTCTCTTACGCAATGTCTACTGATCTTTGATTTCCCAGTTTGTTGCAGGACAGTAAGAGAGTGGGAATTGGAGACAAAGGATAAGGTACTACTTGGCTATCATGTAAGGATTTCTATCAGAAATATAGGTTTTCTATCTGGAAGAAATCCAAATGATTTCCTCTCACAGAAAATACTTTTTTAGGTTCTTCAAAAGTTATCTTCCAGTACTGGGGCTTTCCACCTTCAGATTCTTTTAAAAATATATATTTTTATTGATTTCAGAGAGGAGGGGGGAAGAAGAGAGAGACAGAAACATCAATGATGAGAGAGAATCACTGATCAGCTGCCTCCTGCATGCCCCACACTAGGGATTGAGCCTGCAACCTGGGCATGTGCCCTGACTTGTGACCTCCTAGTTCATAGATATATGCTCAAGCACTGAGCCATATTGACCGCGCCACCTTCAGAGTCTTGACACTGTGCATGCCTTATTTGACTGGTCACTTATGACTCCACAACAGCTCCAGATTTCTAGCAGTCATCCCAATGCTCCAGCCAGACCTCTAGGTGATGTCCATTCAAGTTAACACAAATCTAATTCCTTTTTACAGGGTCTATATGTGTCCATAAGAATGAGTCAATGGTATGCCCTAACCGGTTTGGCTCAGTGGATAGAGCGTCAGCCTGCGGACTCAAGGGTCCCAGGTTCAATTCTGGTCCAGGGCATGTACCTTGGTTGCAGGCACATCCCCAGTAGGGAGTGTGCAGGAGGCAGCTGATCGATGTTTCTCTCTCAACGATGTTTCTAACTCTCTATCCCTCTCCCTTCCTCTCTGTAAAAAATCAATAAAAATATATATATAAAAAAAGAATGAGTCAGTGGTAATGCATATTGCCTGATGAATCTAGAATGATAGTTAGGGCCAGAGAAAGCAATGTTATTCAGCCATGCTTAAGAATGTTGTCTACCTCCTAGGAGGAAAAGTATTAGAGGTGAAGAGAAGTGGATAGATTTGAGAGATATTTAGGAGGCACAATTAGCAGGAGTTGCTGATGCATTAGTATTGAGAGATAATCAAAGGTCAGAGATAATATCGTTTTATATTATCATTTATGCTATAATTCTTAGTTTCCATCTTAATGTTAGTAATGGTTTTAATTTACATGGAAATTACATATTCCATAAAGGTTGAAATATTTTACCTGTGAAGTACTGAGGAGGAATATTTGACACATTTCTAAATTCTTCCATGGTTTTGGCCTATTTTAATTTTCTAAACCTCACTGAATAGATATCTATTTCACAGAAATTTGTAGATTCTACTCACATGTGGATTCAATAACTTTCATTCTTAACTGTTTAGGAAAAAAACATTGCATAGGATTTATAATTACATCAATGAAATGTCTTGAGACATTGCCATCTTCTTAAAAAGTTTAGAAATTTGGAATGGGGCATTATTTGATATGTATTTATTTCCTATCCAGTATATTAAAGAATATTAAGTTTTTCTTTGAACATAGTTCCATAGCTAGCATTAACAAACTACACTGTTGTTCTAATGCATCATGCTTTCTAAGGGGAATTGTGCCTATAGAATTGTAGGTCAACCTGCAGGAATCTGGATTCTAAAGCTCCCATATACCTGGTCAGCATACTCAGTGTCTTCTATGGTAGTAGTTCAACATCTAGCTAATGCCTCCAAAAGATGGTGCTTTTTCTTAAAACCCTGGAACTTTTATGATTTCTAAGGCACAATATTTGTAGCGCTGCTTCTATAGAAACAGCCACTGTATATCTTATCTTTTATAAAGTAAGACATCTTAAACTGGAGTCTCCTTTAAAAATACCATGAGAGTTAAGATTTAAAGTCTCTTACTGTGCTGTAAATATTAGAAGACAATGAACTGTGTGTGTATAAAGATATAACTACATTGAAAATATAAGCTACATACTACCAAGGGAAAAGTCTGTGTTTAATAAAGAAGCAACAAAGTTTAAATCTTTAGTTAAGATTTAAATTATCATAAGTCAGTATTTTTCTTCAAAATTGCATGTATCTTTCTTAAGTTATCTGGCTAATGTCCCTCCTGTTGGTTTCTTTGACATTCCACCCCCAAGTCTGCCAGCTCCTTTACCATTGCTGCTACCTTATAGGAGCAGAGAGTCCTTCAAAATTAATGGCATACAGAAGAGCAACCCAAATTACATACTTGTTTATGGCACCAGTTCAAAAGGAAAAAAAGAGAAGAAGGAGCATGGCTCCTCTGAAATTTACAAATCAGGTAAATCTCTTTGAGACCGAGTAAGGGTAACTAAGGGATAGTAGATAGGATTGAAAGAAGCAAGGAGTATTATGTTAATGGATGTTATTCATGTAAGGAAACAGGAGCAGTAAGGAAGAAACATTCCCCCTTAGCAAATGAAAAAAAAAATCATCATTGTTCAAAGAAGTTTTACTACAGCTATAGTCCAAAAGCTATTAAAATAATATGTAGTACACTTTCTTATAGTATGCAAATAAATGTTTGACATGTCAAGTGGAAAAGCAGGATATACCCAGTCATTCTCTGATGCATCTTATTTTATTTCTTCATCACCCTTCTCACTAACTGATAGTGTCCCCATAAAATGTTTTTCAGGAAAGAACCATGAGCACTATATTTTGGAGTATCTAGTTCACTTGAGAATGTCTATCGCTTGCCATCATATTTGGTCATAAGCAGAGAAGAGTGAAAATTGAAAAAATAAAAACATTCAAGAATAATAAAGAAAATTTCCTAAAGCAGAAGATAACAAATTTTCAGGTCAATGGGAACAACAAAGGCTGAATCAATGAAGTAAATCCTCCACACCTAGACACAATCACATGATGTTCAGAATGTCAAATACAGGGGATTCTAAAAGGTTTTATAGACACCAAAGCAGATTATCGCAAAAGAATAAAAATGAGATTGATCAGATTTCTCAGCAATAACACCACATGCTGGACAATAAAGGAGCAAAGGCTTTTACATTTTGATGGATGATAACTTGAATCCAGACTTGGGACCCACATTCTATTAATATCCATATTCATATTATGCTCACAATATGACAAACCCTCTTCTTTCTATACTAATTTATTTAATCTTGTGTCTTAGACACCATTAAAATCCCATCAGTCACATAAGAAATTAGAAGCACAAAGAGAATAAGTAACCTTCCCAAAGACACAGAATGCTGGTGCTGCTATTTGAGCACAAGGCTTCTGACTTTGGAGTTGTGACTTCTCATTACTTTTCTGTTCTATTTCATAGCATCCACGTTCAGTGTGAGATCAAAACAGAGACAGTTTCATTCTTTAGGAACTCAGAGCTTATCTTTTATATATTCCTTCTGAAAAAAAAAAAAAAAAAACACAAAAAAACCCCACAAAACAACAGCAAGTTAATAATCCAACCAACAGGCCAATCAACCGAACAACCATTTAAAATAACACCCTAAAAAGACATTGATTCCTAGAAACAATGTTCTCAATTTAAGAGTTATATGAAGTGAAATCTCAATTTTAGCTGTGGAAACTGGCCTAGAGATCCACTGGGCTAGAATGGAGCTTGAGGTCAGAACTCCAAGAAGAACAACTCAGAAATAAAGTAGATGTAATACATATGTAATATCTATAAGATAAAGAATAATCTTAAATCTATGATATGTGTTCACTATTTTAAGAAGAAACAAAAGGTGAAAAGAAACTTCAGAGGAAATAAAACAAAAAATTATATGTAAGAAATTCAGATGCAAATAGTAAAAAGCTAAAATTTGTAATCTATATTAATAAAAGAGAAAGATGCAAATTGACCATACCTTCACGATGCCCACAAGCCACGCCCACCATCCAATCAGGAGTGAGTATGCATATTAACTCAACAAGATGGCGGGTTATTTTACATATGCAGGCGCCCAGAAGCCTAGGTCTGGGAACATCCTAGGGACCCAGGCAGCTCAGGGACTGCAGGCCCCAGCGTAGGCCCTGAGCGGCCTCAGTCCCAGAACACCCTGGCCACTCCTGGCCTATGGGCCTTGGCGCCGTGGGGGCGGGGCAGCAGAGGCTTGAGCAGGGCCAGAGAGGAGTGGGGGACCCTGCCCAAGCCACAGCTGAGGCTTGATCAGAGCCAAGAGGGCCCTGCCCATGCCATGGCAGAGGCTTGATCAGAGCCGGGGGGCCCTGCCCAAGCTGCATTGGAGGCTTGAGCAGGCCCGGAGACAGAGGCTGTGCCAGCTTAGGCTTGCCAACAGTCCTGCCTCTGTGGGTGAGCTGCAGAGGAAACACCTTTTCTGACAGCTCATTGGCTAAGCTTCCTGTATGCCACTGGTAATGTTCTTGGTAACTTGGGTAATAAGAACCCAAAAAGGTGATCTAGGATTTTTCCACCTCACTCCTGGAGGAAAAAATGAAGGTCCACTGCTGGAGGGCTAATAAATGTCATATCCTGCCCTAGCTAGTTTGGCTAAGTGGATAGAGTCTTGGCCTGCGGACCACAGGGTGCAGGTTGATTCTAATCAAGGGCATGTACCTAGGTTGCAGGCTCCACCCTGGCCGGAGCCCAGGTCAGGGCTCATGCAGGAGGCAACCAATCAAAGTGTCCCTCTCACATTGATGTTTCTCTCTGTCTTTTGCTCTCTCTTCCACATTCTCTAAAAATCAATGGAAACATATCCTCAGGTGAGGATAAAAAAAAAAAGAAAGAAAAAAAATGTCATATCCTATGAAAGACACATCTTAAAAATGCCTAAAGAAAGTTGTCATTTTTTCATGGTGAAGGGACTGGAGTCCGTGTTGATGAAAAAACCTTGGCAGCTGAGGTGGCTGGCAGTGGCTGCAGCAGCAGGGTGATGGGGCTGGCGCCTTCCCCTGATCAGCCGGTCGCTTCCCACAGAGGGAGGCCAGACTGCGGCTTAGGCCCGCTCCCCTGAGGGCTCCCAGTCTGTGAGAGGGGGCAGGCTGGGCTGAGGAAGCCCCCCGACCCCCAGTGCACAAATTCCGTGCACCGGGCCCCTAGTATTAAAATAATTGATAAAGTTTAAGTAAATAACATACTTATTCTTCATTCTTATAACTTCATCGTTTAAATGACTCAGGATAATCACTAAATTAACATTGTTTTCTATAGGGCCCATTACAATTCTTTTTAATTTTATTTTAGACATTTTACTGATTTTTAGAGAGAGAGAAAGGAGAGGGAGAGAGAAACATCCATGTGAAAGTGGAACACTGATTTGCTGTCTCCTGGACAACCCTACCAGGGATTGAGCTCACAACTCTAGCATGTATCCTGACCAGGAATTGAACTAGTAATCTTTTCATGCACAGGGTGACACCCAACCTACTTAACCACACTGGCCAGAGCAGGACCTTATTACAACTCTTATTTTAGGAATGAACTTTAGTTCTTTAATTATAGTAGAGTGCTACTTACTGCACTTTTGATTTTTACAATCAAAATATAGAAAAATAGAGAACATAATTACTTTTATCAAAATATATAAGTGGTTTTTGAAAATATAAAAGCAATGCTAAAATTGACACAAATTAAAAAATAGAAAGAGGGTAAATGGTAGAAGAAACTGTAAACAATTTTATGTCATATTTGATTTGGAAGAAGTTAAACTGCTGAATTAGCAACTTGCTTTGAAGTTACCTAAACATTTTCTCTTTTTTAAATGTATATATATTTTATATATATTTTTATTGATTTAAGAGAGGAAGGGAGAGGGAGAGCTAGAAACATCAATGATGAGAGATAATCATTGATCAGTTGCCTCCTGCATGACCTCTACAGGGGATCGAGCTCACAACCCAGGCATGTGCCCTGATGAAGAATTAAACCTTGACCTCCTGATTCATAGGTCAACATTCAACCACTGAGCTGCACTGGCTGGGCTACCTAAACATTTTCTTAAATGCTAAATTATCTTTTAGGTATTTGAAATATTCAATTTGCATTTATAATCATAAATTATAAATATGCAAGATTAACTAGCCTATCTGTCATTCTTATAAATAGAGAACAGGCATTTGAATTTAAATATCTCAAAGAACTCTATTTTAACATAGTTTTTATTCAGAAACCACACACTGAACAAGAAGCAACTACATATTTCCTAAGTGTTGAGTGCAGAAGCTGATAAATAGGTTCAATCCTAGAAAGCACAGCAATTTGCTACCTATTATACTAAACTAAAATTAAGCAAAAAAAAAAGTCTTGGTCACTGGATAGCAAAATAATATGAACTGGTCATTTCAATGATGTAGAGCTATATCTTAGCATAAGGAGCAAGGCTCTTAGCCATGTGTAAGTAGTAAAGATGATTTAGTAAATTCTGGAAAGTTACTACTAGAATTCAAAGTAGAACACTGAATAACCCCACTTTAGAGATAAATGTAAATAAATTTAACCTTGTAAAGAATTGTGCAAAAGTGGCAAGCCCATCAAATTTTTTCCCAGCATAGATTTAGACTAAATAGACTGCTAATTAATTATATCATTGTTTTCTCCTCTTACTGCCACATTATCAATAGTAATATCTCCTTAGAGCAGATGCCTGGGAAATCCATGAGGAAGCAAACAAAGGTCAAGGGAACAGAGACACAAATGAAGTGACGTTTACCTTGCTTATTCTGCAGTATATTTTATTTGGATACAGAACTCTTATGTTTTGTGCATGAAATTTAGAGAAAAAGTTAAAGTGAATTATAGTAACATAACTGGGAGCAACTTCAAAATAAAATGTAGGTAAAGGTAATGACTCACAGAATCCCATATTAGTAGCATAACAAAAATAGATTTGAAGACAGGATGGAACAGTAAATCCTCAAAAATACGCCTGAAGTTGGCAACTCTGGTGATTGGATATGTTAGTAGGGCTCTCAACTGTAAAAACATTCTCAAATGACTTTATAGGCAGATTTAAATTTCCCATAAGAGATGCAAGATGTTGCATTCTTTGAGGCGTTTTATCAGGTGGAATTTATAATCTATTTTCTTATTCTTCAGATACTACTTGCGCTTTCTGCTAAATACCATAAATTTATGTACATATATTTACTGGAATGCTTTATCCAAATGGATATCCCTCTATAATTTCCAAAGATCCTAAACAAAAGTGACAGTAATTTATTAGTTATAATTGTAATAGGTACCACTGAGTAGCTAGTAACTTCATATGATATCATTTTGACGAGTTTGTTTATAAGCTACTCTCACAGATCTTTATAGGCATATTTTGAATTTTTATGATAACTCCATAAGGGAGATAATATATTATTCTTGTTTTAGAGATAAAATAATTAAAGATAAAGAAATTTCAGTATTTCCAATTTAGGGTCCTATGAAGCAGAGATTTTGAAGTCTCTCTGGCTGCAAAGTCTTCATGCTTCTTCTTAAAGTATAGCACTTGGTATTACACATTGTCATATATTTATCAGCTTAATACAGAATTCATTGATTAGCTCATCTTTACATAGGTCAGAAGTCTGGCATGGGATGGCTAAGATCCCTGATTGAAGTCCCAGTACCTTTGCTGGCTGTGAGTTGGGGTCCTCTTTCAGCTCCTAGAAGCCACTGGCATTCCTTGCCCTTGCCCTTTCCATCTTCAAACCAGCAAGCATTCATTCCATTCTTTTGGGCTTCAAATCACTTACTTCCCTCTCTCTGACTTAAAAAAAAAAAAATATTGACTATATTGTGGTGAGACTGGTTAATAAAATTATATATTTTAGGTGTACAATTCTATAATACATCTTCTGTATATTGTATTGTATGTTCACCACCCCAAATCAAGTCTCCTGTCACCATTTATCACCCCTTTACTAAGATGTAACCTTTGAATGGAGGGCTCTGCACTGGTTGGGCATGAGAGGGAAAAATGGCCCCAATCCTAGAGCCATACAAATCAGTCTGTCCCACATTCTGCCAGGAGCTCAATCTCAGCAGGGCAGGGATGCCAGGAGACAAGAGGATGGGGCTAGTGTAGTGGTCGGCAAACCACAGCTGGCGAGCCACATGTGGCTCTTTGGCCCCTTGAGTGTGGCTCTTCCACAAAATACCATGTGCGGGTGCGCATACCGTGCGATTGAAACTTCATGGCCCATGCGCAGAAGTCGGTTTTCAGCCTGGGCGAGTCTATTTTGAAGAAGTGGCGTTAGACGAAGTGGGGGTACATTCGCTGAGGTTGACCCCTCAGATTGAGGACGTTTTTAGCAAAGGCCAGCTTAGGAGTACCCTAATTAAGTTAATAACAATGTACCTACCTATATAGTTTAAGTTTAAAAAATTTGGCTCTCAAAAGAAATTTCAATCGTTGTACTGTTGATATTTGGCTCTGTTGACTAATGAGTTTGCCGACCACTGGGCTAGTGGATCTCCCGTGAGGGGGAGGTGCTGGTCAGACTAAAGGGAAGGTGGGGGAGTGATCCTCACCCCAGAGCCACACAACTTAGTCTGTCATGGATTCTACTCAGACGTAGGCAGAGCAGAGCCACCAGGAGTCAGGAGTGTGGGACTGCCAGGGGCTCAGAGAGTGGGGCTAGCAGAACTCCCGTGAGGGGTAGGCATCAGTCAGGTTCCCAGGAATGTGGAAGGAATGGCCCCTGCCCCAAAGTCACACAACTCAGTCAATCATACCCCCTGAGTCCGCCCAGATGTCTACACCCAGGCCAGCATCTAACTCCTCAGCAGGGCACAAACTCTATTGGTAGTGTGGCAGAGAGTCCAGAGGGTGAGGCTATTGCATTTTCCCAGCAGATGCCATGTGGAGGGGAGTGCTCTACCCAAGACAGATGGTATCTGTGGTGTGTGAGCAGAAGTCAGCTCAGGGATTATGGCAGTTGTTCCTTCAACTACCTCCCCAGAGCCACAAACCCCAGTCTATCATGTGACTCTAGTCCATTCTGCCCTCCCTCTGCCAGAGTCCAGAGTGGCTGTAAATGGGATTTTGTGTGTTAGCTCTTTAAGATGGTGCTTTTGTTTCTAGCAGACTCATCTCTCCCTGGTGGACAGAACCCCCCGCTCCCCCACACACACCCCACTAATTTTCATAGCCAGATGTAATGTGGGCACCTCTCCCCAGCTCTGGTGCTCTTAACTGGGGACCTCAGCTTGGGTTTGAGACGCCATGCCCCTGGCTGAGATATCTCTCCAGGAACTCGGCCACTGCCTGTGGGAGAGGGGCCAGTCCTTTTCATGTTTCTGCCCTTCCCACCAGTCTTGATTTGGCTTCATTTGTAAATCCTTGCTTCTAAGACTTCTCTTTAGTTGGTTATTCAGGCTGATTACTCTTATTTTAGTTGTAATTCCAGTCTGATCTAGGGAGGAGGTAAGTGTAGCCTCCCGCTACTCTGCTGCTATCTTGGATCTCTGTCTCTGCCTTTTGGATGGATATTTAAAGGGCTCATGTGATTAGTTCAGACCTACACAGATAATCTCTGTATATGAAAGTCAAATGATTTGGTATTTTAGTGACATCTGCAAAATCCCTTCAGAGAAATACCTGGATCGGTGTTCTGTTAACCCTTTGCACTCCGAACCATTCTGGACATTGGCTACCAGCTACTCGACGCTACTTTGCGGCGGAAACGTGCATTTACAGACCCTCGTATTATTTAGTATAATTTTGGAACCAAGTAACGTATTATAATGATATTGGACTTATAGGAATTGGGTGACATCGAGGAATGTATATTTGCAAAAAAAACAATATTTTATTGTTTATAATTTTGTACAGCAAGATAAGTTTTGTAACACTCCCCAATATGCATTGCAGGCTGATTAGTGCATGTTTGACAGTAATAAGTGGTTTGACGCCTGCCACCAGGTGTTTTTCTGTTAGAACACACAATGCAGTCCCGTTTTCTTTGTCCCACATCGGGAATATGTAGTTTATTGTTTAATCCGACACAAAACCCGCTGACATTTCTTGTATATATCTTAGTAATTTTACGATATTTTGATTTAATTTCTTGTGCCATTTCAAGATAAAACTTCAGGGAAACATGCATGTCTCAAAAAGTTGCGTTGAAATAACTCAATTCCCCATAATCACTAATAAACTGCAATGTCTCCTGAGAGGGGACATCCGAGTGATATGCTAGAATTCCGATGTCCCCTGAGAGGAGACAGCGGAGTGCAAAGGGTTAAATAAGTGAGAGAAGGAGTATATATAATAGGGGCTGGAACTCTCTAAGACAATTTTAGAATTCTGCAACCACAGATGTCCCCATCTTTGCATTCATAGCATAACATAGCACAATTCCTAATATACTATGCACTTAAAAATTTTATATTAAAGAGGTCATATGCCAAATATATATATATATATATATATAGAGAGAGAGAGAGAGAGAGAGAATGACAATAACTCATATCATTCTGATATTCCCCTCAATAACAGGCATATAAAATAAAAAAAATAAATGAAAATCTCTATACATTCATATACATAAATCACAAAAATTGGCAAAATGTAAAGTGGAAGAGGGTTTAATTATGATCATCTCAGAATTTTGAGACTTCAAATCAACAATTTATTTTGAAAAAGTCACAGATTTTTAAACTTTCACTTATTTCTTTATTTGTATAATATAATGGAAGGTTGGGGACTACTGATGTTACCTCTCTCATAGTGCTGTGGAGAAGACTGAATTAATTTACATATGCCAGTCACTTAGGGCCTCTCACAGAGCATAAGTGCTGGGTAAGTGTTAGCATTAAACGCTTCTTTTAAACTTTTGAATCATAACAGCCACTTGACCATCGTCTCCAGTAAGAAGTTCAGAAGTGCCAGGATATAGAACTCAAAGTGTGTTGATCTTAAGCCATAACCTGAGAGATTATTTGTATTTACTTTGGCTAAATTTCTAATTCAAGTTTATTATCCCATAATTTCTTCACTTGATCTTAGCCAAAAGGCCGAGAAGCGATATCCCATAATTTCTTTTTCTCCACTTGTGGAGCATTGTCTACTTCATCACCTTCATTCCATCAATACTAATAAATAAAATCTTGTCAATAGAGAGTTGTATTAGGTCGAATATAGTTAATGGCATTTTAAGAGTATTTTATCTTTCTTTTTTTTAATTATCATGTCTAATTTTAAAAAAATTAATTCTTTCATTTTAAAAAAATAATCAACCTAAAATATTTTTCCTGGGCCTGAAAAGTTATATTATTTGAATATAATTTGATTTCTAAAATAACATTACTTGATCTTTTTTTGGGGGGGGGGCTTTATTTCTTTTCTTTTTTTAATTTTATTGTTTAAGGTATTACAAAGAGTCTCTCCCCCCCCCAAGTGACCTCCCCCCCATACTTCCCCCCCCCCACCCTCAGTGTCTTGCGTCTGTTGGTTGTGCTTATATGCATGCATACAAGCCCTTCAGTTGATTTCTTACCACCACCCCTCAACACTCCCCTACCTTCCTGCTATAGTTTGACAGTCTGTTCTTCTTTCTTACCAAAGATAGTATATAGTCAATGTCAATGGATTTAGTCACTCAGTATTTCTCAGGGAGATTTCTCCCACTAAAGTCATACTTCCCATTGTCTGTTTATTTGTGTTAGCAATTAAAAATGCCATCTCCTACATTGTTGCTTACAGTTTTAAAACTTTACTAATTACATTGTAATAACTTTATATCTTGTTTATTGTTAATCAGATAAGTTCTGATGCATTCACACAACCTTTCATGTTTTTGGTCTAGAATAGTGCTTAGGAGAAACATGAAGATAATGCTTCAACTGGATGCTAGTGTTTCTCCAGTCTGTCCTTTACTTATCAATGTTAAAGATCTAACCCAGTTAAAATCTCCATTATTCAAGTAAAAATCACCAGGTTGTTTGAAACTACTATATAGACTTTTTTTCCTGAATGAAAATGAATTTAAAACAGTGAATCAGGGATCTTAAGCTCTTTCATATACTTCAGATACCCTATTCTCAAAATAAAAGTGCTGATTGAAAGCTCAGTTGCCAATGAAGTTCAAAAGCCCTCTATTTTTAGAGATGTAATCTTCCTATTTCATTACTTATCCTATATAATAAAAGGGCAATATGCAAATTGACCCTAACAGCAGAACAACGGGGAATGACTGGTCACTATGACACACACTGACCACCAGGGGGCAGACGCTCAATGCAGGAGGTGCCCCTTGGTGGTCAGTGCGCTCCCACAGGGGAGCTCTGCTCAGCCACACGCCAGGCTGATGGCTGCCAGCACAGTGGTGGTGGCAGGAGCCTCTCCGGCCTCCTCAGCAGCGCTAAGGATGTCCAACTGCAGCTTAGGCCTGCTCCCTGCTGGCAAGTGTACATCCCCCAAGGGCTCCTGGGCTGCCAGAGGGATGTCTGACTGCCAGCTTAGGCCCAATCTCCCGGGTAGCAGGCCTAAGCCAGCAGGTGGACATCCCCCAAGGGGTCCCAAACTGTGAGAGGGCACAGGTTGGGCTGAGGGACACATCCTATGTGCACAAATTTTTGTGCACTGGGCCTCTAGTTTTAAAATGAACCACAAATAATTTATTTTTTCTTTATTATATAGTTTTAAATTATTTATTTCTACATTGTAAATGCTACCTTTATCCCACCTCTATTTACTTTTCAATTTAAAGAACACAATTAATTTTGCTTGTAAATAAGAATGAATTAATTTACAAAGTTTGAATTATAGTAATCTCTAATAAGAGATAAGGCCCTTCTTCCATCAATGACTGTATCTCTCTGCTTAAAGGCTTTAGTTTTAGAAAAAAAATTATCAAAACCCCTAAATATTTGATGTAACATTTTAAAGATATGAAATAATGTACAGATTAGGTGGTGATTAAATGTTCATGCTTATAATATATCATATGGTTTTATGATAAGAAACTACTCATTAAATTTATAGCTGCCACTCATTTTGGACTAGAATCCTGTTAATATCTAGGTGAGCAAAAACAAGCAATTCATGGAGAAAACATTAGAATACATAATTAAGTTCCACATTTCAGGGAATAAAGGGGTAAGTGGAATTAGAAGAGTGGAGATAAGATGACAGAGAATGGAAGCAGATTAGGTCACCTCCCCCAAGCCATCAAATCTACAGACACATTGACAAAAGAATTCTAAGTAATTCCACCAACAGTTATAAAGGAGCAATAATATCTACAGACTGTCAGTGTCAAAGGGTGAGGTTAGGATAACCTGGCCATGTGTCATGGCAGAACACTGACTTTAGCCCTACCCTTCAAGACCACCATTCAGAGGAAGAAATAGCACCAGCCCTTCCCCTGGTACAAAAGGAAACATATTCCTGTGGTTGGCTAGGATTGATCCCATTAGGCATTGATCTGTGGCCTGTTACCACTGAGCACTGCAGAGGCCAATTATCAACTCATGAATAGCTACAGCAATGATCACAGCAAAATTCTCACCTGTTCTTCATATTTTGAACACCTTTGTCATAGCATTAAAATAAGAGTATCAGTTAGTATAAGACATATTTGAAAATTTTAACGCGGGGATTGCCAGATTAAAGTGGTAAGATCCACTCCTAACAGTGCCAAATTACAATCTACATGCCAGAGGACAAGGAGAGTCATTCCTTATTCGCTCCATTATCCTTGCAGCAGTCCTTCATTATAACTAATTCTTCAATCGCATTGGAGACCACAACCAAATTTTCTGTATCCCACCTTCCTCACTTACAGGACCTACCTCTTGGGTTTCCTGTGAGGGTTACATAATGTATGCAATGCCTATAAATTTCACAACCCAATGCCTGACAGTGCCTGAGCAGATGTTGAGAAAATGATAGTGTTTTTCTTTAAGTGTTTTATCCCTACACCACACAGTTTACTGGTAGAGAATTCATGCTTTTTCTGATGAATACAGGAATACAGACACTCATCCTGGAAATTTCATAAAAACCACTAAGAATTTTCAATTCAGGCTTATTAAGTCTTTTTCTAACAAGACTGCAACAAGTAATAGTGTACATGTATTGTTTCCATAAAACCAGAGTACTGAATGTGTACTTAAAATACTTCCTCTGAAACCAATTGCAAACATAACAATTTAAAAATATCCCAGACAAGACTTTATATTTATTATATGTAACTTTTCATTTAAATTTTTCTAAATTTGAATTTTTCAAGGGCAGAGTCACATTCATCCTTACTCCTGCAACACGTCTTATGGGGAAAATAAATCCTAGCACACCAGAGTTGTCACTGTCTTTTATGGTCATAATCAGTATTAGAGATGAAAGGTTCATGGTCCCTCGCCTGTGAGGCTGACATTTTTGAGAACCTTTTTTTTTCCCTTTTCTTCTTCTACATAAATACCCCCAGTTCCCTTAAACCTTCGTTTTCCGCCACCTGATCTTCTTTGAGTCTTTGGCTTGTTTGCGTCGCTGATAAGTTCAAAGAGCATGCCATTGACTAAAATATTCAAGAAAGATATAATTTGGAATTACCTTGTCATTTTTCTGATCCATTCATGTTAACTACTCTCCAGTGGGGATGCTGAGACTATTTCAGGTCTCTCTGACCCCTAGATAATCTCTGCAATACTTGTGAAACTAACATACAGTCAATAAATAGTTAACTTCAAACACTGCAGTTTCCTATTTGAAGATCTTTTGCAACTTTCTTCCCCTGATAGTACTTTAAAGTGGAGAAACAGAAGACATTAGAGAGACCGTTTATGCATTTGTTCCCGGGCATCAATTGCCCTCCGTGTCATCCTGCTGGGAAGACACACATTTTTCTCTCCTGTGACAAAGGAAGGCTTCCTTTGGGAACAACATAGCTTTCCAACTGTGATAAAAAAAATTTTAAAAAAACAGTCAGAAAAGCAACAGCAGAAAGCCTGCAAAGTGGATGATAAGAGGAAGATTCGGTGCAGCACATGGGAACCAAATCAGTCACAGGACAAGGGCTGCTCACCTAGACCAGCAAAAACTGAAACAGAAGCAGGAGGGAATGAGCACTGAACGGCTGACACAGCCTCCAGGAGAGAGAAGTTATTCTTCTTTCTCTGTGAATATCATCTGCTCATTTTACATCTTCTTGTCACAACACCGTTTGCTTCAGGCCTGACACATGTGAAGTTTCTACACAACGTGTGTGCCTGTATGTGTAAACTACTTAGCATGGTTTTCTATGGTCTCTACATTCTAGTCCTGCACTATCTTTCTGCAGGATGCCCGAGAACTCATCAATACCCCAAGTGCTACTGCTGTGGTTGGGGTGATGTGTCTACAAGTCAAAGGATGCCAAAGACATGTAGCAAACCACCAGAAGCCAGGAGAAACACATGGAACAGGTTCTCCCTTTGGGCTGCAGAGGGAACAAATCCTACTGACACTTTGATCTCCAACTTCCGGCCTCCAGACTGGGAGAAAAATAATTTTTTGTTGTTTAAGCCTCTCAGTCTGTGAATTTTATTATGGCAGCCCTAGCAGATGAATATGTCTAGGTCTCTAAAGGTCATAGTCTCTCTAGTTCATTTATTTGCTCTCAAATTACTTCTCCATTTAAACATGCTTTGTACCACAGATAATTTCAATAAGTACTTATGCAAAGAATCCTAAGAGAGAGAAGTTTATAGCGAAGGTAAATTAAAACCAAAAAAATCCTTGTTAGGAGGGAGATTTTTCATCTCATGGTGCACATACACTAATTACTAAAATTCTATCCCTTTCTGGTTGTCCTTTGCATGACAATCTACAAGCTTGGAAACTACATTTTTCAGAAATCCTTTGTGCAGGGCTCCAGTTTAGAATTTACTAATAACAGGCACTCTCACAAGATTTGAAAAGCTGAAGGAAAGCAGGAGTTTTACTGCAGTGGAAATGGAAGACAGTCGTATTTTTATCAGTCCTGGAATTCTGGGTCAGCCTCTGGGTCCTCTCCATGAATCTCACCTTTCTCAGAGGTGAAGGTTGCTCTGAAATACACTTTCTGACCTGCTTGGTGGTAGCAACATCTAGATCCTAATACTGAGACTAACAGCTACTGATGCTATTCCTGACCACTAGCCCTTCTGGTGGTGTTTCTATGTTAAATCTCTTCTTAATTGAATATTCCAGAGTGGTTTCTGTTTTCTTGACTGAATCTTAACTATTGAAGGAGATAAGAGAAGTACAGAATAATTGTTTTTCCCTCTCTAGTTAGCTCCCACTTAGAGAATCTCATCACTGTGCACCCCAAAATAGGAAGCATTTTAAGGGATTAAACTACACATTTTTCTTACACTCAGGGGGCATTTTCACTAAGACTCCCTTCTATCATTCAGAGGTGAGCTCAACCTCACTTCCTACCTGATAGAATCAACAACTGTGACTCTAACCATGATGACTTCCATGGTAGCACACAAATCCAGACAATACACTCCAGACTCTGTATCAGATTCTTACATACACAGTTTGGCTCCTTCCTCAATCCCTGTGTGGCAAACATAATTTGCTTGCACTCACAGTACCTGTCTAGAGGTTACTTTGCAAATATATACACTTGTGTTTTTCACATTCTCATCCCTTTTCTCTTCCTAACCCTAAATTCCATGTTGTCAACTAATTCTACACACTTGCCCCATCAATATGATAAAGCATGTGTTAAAAGGGGAGGATTAAGATCTATTAAACACAGAGTTGAAAAATCTCAACTTATTTATTATCAGATTAAAGTAACCTAGATGTTAAATGATTTTTGAGGTTGCCTCTGAGAAAAACATTTATAATAAAACCAATATGTGAATAAAAGGAAAATAGGAACACATTTTTATCCCCAATATTCAAACAGGGCAGTTTTATTTAATTGGGTGAGATCTATGCTTTTTCTTTTTAAATAAAACATTTCTTCTTTCTGGATATTCTAAATTAAGAACAGAGCTTTGTCTACTACAGCAATTTTCAACCTTTTTATCTTGTGGTGCACATAAACTAATTACTAAAATTCTATAGCACACCAAAACATATATTTTTTGCCAATCTGACAAAACATATAGGTATAATATTGATTGATTTACAAAAAGATAATAGTAATAACCTACACTTTTGCTCCAAAATGACTTTTTAAAAATCAGATGCTTATGCTTGTATATAAGAATTTCTGGTTCCAAGAATTAACCAGTCAGTTGCAACCTTAGTACAAAACATGACCAATAAGATAAAACTCTATTATATAACCTATATATTTATGGTTCACAACAGGACATTCACACTAGATGGCTATTGTTGTGTTGACTGTTGTTATTATTTTATTTGACAACACAAGGGAAAATATGTCAGTGCCTCTGACTAAATAGTGAGGTATTTTTTTTAAAATATATTTTATTGATTTTTTACAGAGAGGAAGGGAGAGGGATAGAGAGTTAGAAACATCGATGAGAGAGAAACATCGATGAGAGAGAAACATCGATCAGCTGCCTCCTGCACACCTCCTACTGGGGATGTGCCCGCAACCCAGGTACATGCCCTTGACCGGAATCGAACCTGAGACCCCTCAGTCCGCAGGCCGATGCTCTATCCACTGAGCCAAACCGGTTAGGGCAATAGTGAGGTATTATTGCATGTTTTAAAATTTCTCGAGGCACACAAGTTGAAAATTTCTAGTCTAGTAGATAATACACAGGTTTCATGCATGGTTTAGGAAGAGTAGTGTTTGGCTCAACAAGTGGTGTTGTTATTGTAAGGGACTGGTATTATTAACCTACAATTATAAAGAATACCATGGCTCACTTATAGTCTCAAAAAAACTATTAGAGTATAATATACTTTATTTCATGATGTATGACAACCTAATTCTTTAGATCACTTCCTTTCTATTAAGCAATTCATTTAAATTCTGATTTAATAATGTGGAGCTTTGTTCTCCTTTCCCTTCACCTTCTTGAATAAAAGGACTGGAATTTTAAAAATGAAATATAATCACCTCTATAATTTCAAAATAAGTCCACTTTGCTTGAAAGGATTTTGATAAGTTTTTCTCTGGATTCAAATAAGCCCTGAGAGTAAATGAAACTAATTCAAGAGTAGACAGATGAGGGAAATGGCACAGAAAATTTGAAATATTGGTGGTAGAAAGGGGAACATCTAAAATTAATCTAGCTTCACATAAATAAATAGCAATTTAAAATTACTTCCATTAAGTCCTTAACAAAGTGTTTTGCTCTAAGAAAAGGGGGGGAAATAAAGCCCAATGTATAATTTACTTGAATTATCTTTATACAGCAATCCCTCCCCTTATCCACTGAGGTCTTATTCCAAGAGTCCCAGTAGATGCCTGAAAGCACGAATAGTACCAAACCATATACCAGGTATATACATACATATATACTGTTTTTCCTACACATACATACATAACTATGATAAAATTTAATTAAATTATGCACAATAAGAGATTAACAAAAACTAATAATAAAAGCCCTTGGCATGTAACTCACACAGAGTGGATACACTGGACAAAAGGGATGATTCACAACCTAGGTGGAACGGAGTCACACAGCACAAGATTTCATATTGTTACTAATGCCATCCAATTTATAACTTATGAATTGTTTATTTCTGGAATTTTCCATTTAATAAATTTGGACCATGGTTGACCGTGGGTAATGGAAACCACAGAAAGTGAAACTGCAAATAAGGGCCACTGTACATCACAATATCTGGGTGAGTAGGGTTTACTTATTTGTATAAACCCAACATAAGAAATACTAACCTAGGGTGTAAGAAAATCGGTGAATTTCTCTGGTTTCAAATTTTATTTATTTACCAAATATATTATCTTTATAAAATATCTTTTTCACCAGTTTATATACTTATAACTTGACAAAAATATATGCTGGGGCGAGCTAGGCACAAAATTTTGAGTTGTCAACTTCAACAAGAAGATATTAATTGCCCCTAAACTTTTCCCCTATCCTACTTTTCCATCTTCTCCATCAGATTAAGGTTTCAAAATATTACAGAAGATATTTGGATGAATTTCAGGAAGTATACATTGTAGTTATTTTGAAGAAATACAAATGAAGTAATATGAAGTAGAAGTTTGTTTTAAAAATATCAAACTTTCACTTCCTATTTGCAGAAAGAAAAATTAAAATAATTTTTCTGATTTCACTCTGAAAATAAGTATTGATCTAGGAAATGGGCTGCTTTGCTTCTAGATGTCTTAGTATTTTGCTATTATCTGTTGTATTCAATAACCTTCCAAAAAGAGAACTGATTGCCTGACTTAAAATCCAAATTTAATTAAATAGGATCTAATCTAAAGATAAGATAAAAAGAAATAACTTGACCTGTGAAAAAACTGCTTTCTGAACAAAATACCAATCCTATTCAAATTGAACATGTTTTTTAAAAATATCATTCAATTCCTGACTTAATATTTTTGTACTTGAGCCCTAGCCAGTTTGCTCATTGGTTAGAGCACCGGCGCTTGCACCAAAGGGTCACAGGTTCGATTCCTGGTCAAGGGCACGTACTTCAGTTGCAGGCTTGATCCCTGGCCCCAGCAGAGGTATGTGCAGGAAGCAACAAATCTATGTGTTTCTCTCACATTGATGTTTCTCTCTCTGTCTCTTCCCATCCCTTCTACTCTCTGAAAAATCCATGGCAAATATATCCTCAGGTGAGGATTAACAAAAAATACATTTTTGTACTTGAGTAGGTAGGTATAGATTTGTTGATCATTCTGTGGCTCTTACTGAACCATAATACATGCCCATGCTAATATGCAATATTAGTTTTTGCATTATTATTGATTATAATAAAACAGAGTAAAATATTTAATTACAAGAACTATTCAGTCAGAGAAGCCTGGTTTCAAATCCTAATTTTTCCATTTACTTAACTGTATGAGATTGGAAAAGTTATTTAGTTTCTCAGAGACTAATCAAAAACATATCTGAGAGGTAAGTTTTTTAAAAAGTGAGATGAATGTAAAGGTCTCAGCCTAGGCTTCTCACATATAAGTATTCAATAGAAGTTTTTTTAAAAGTATGTCTTCCTTCTCTCTCTATCTCTATCTCTCTCTCCCTCTCCCTCTCCCTCTCCCTCTCCCTCTCCCTCTCCCTCTCCCTCTCCCTCTCCCTCTCCCTCTCCCTCTCCCTCTCCCTCTTCCTCTCCCTCTCTTCCTCCTTCCCTATCTCTTTCTTTCTTTGTGATATGTAATTTTTTTTAAAATAGTGAGTCCTCTATCACATGAGCCATTCAAGCCAGCAATGGTAATTGGCCTTCCAGGGACACTGTAATGATGAATGGGTTGGCAGATTGAGCTAGAGCAATGGTTCCCAATCTTGCAACAAATTAGGATTACCTAGTGAACCTGAGGAAATTTAGATGATTTGTCTCATATTAGATGTAATAAATTCAAATGCATAAAGTTTCTTATGTAATTCTGATCTTTGTGGTCTGTAAACAACATTTGAGGACAGATAAAATTTCCTTAGTTACACAATGCTGTATTGTTAAAATTAATATAGAAAATAAATTTCTTTGTTCCCACCTGACTTCATACTGACTGATGAAGCAATTTATATTCTAGCCCTCAGCAAAAACAAATTATTTGAGTTCAGACTGCAATTCATTTTTATTCATATAGTCAATAAAAATATATTGATCATCTAATATGTCTCAGGAACTTTCTTTTTATAGGAAAACAAAATTTGCCACCCCAAAATGAGTCTCTCTAGCATGGAGACTATTTTATTTTTTAAGAAATAAAAGACTTGGGAAGAACTTTTGATGTCCCCCCTAACTGTGAGTGCATTTAGAATGACACCTAGGAATTCACTTCAGCATTTCCAGTCTCTCTTCTGCTGCTACCATTTTTTAAAACCATTTATCAAGGATAAAGAAACTTCTTAAAACATGATTGACACCGAATTTCAAGTTAGGTGACTTGTTTAAAGTATTGACGTAAAAATTTGACAGCTGAATTGCCCTTCTTACACATTTTTCTGTTGCTATCGTGTAACGGAAGGGATCATAAGTTTTCCTAGATATTCCACCATGTTAATTCATCTCATTCAGTGTCGCAGTTAAAAAATACTACATTATTTGATCTAAAGAATGCTTCCAATTTCCAACAAAACATAACTTCAGAAAAAAATCAATATTACATTAGCTTTGAGATTAATAGGAACATATAAAAAAATAGAAGACAAATACACTAAGAACAGTTAGAAAGAATAGGGAAAGAAAAAAATATCTTACAAGATCAAAATTTTTTGCCAAAATAGAACTCCCAAACCCGAAAGAATTAATCTTTTCATTAAATGTTGATAAATCTCCATTTTGAAAAATGACCTTGGAAAGGCCTAGTCACACATGACTGAAAATGATGAAATATTGTACACAGCCAAACCAGTAGATGAAAGCAATATATTTGGGGGCAGGAAAAAGCTAATATAGAAAAGTTAAGAAACTTCTAATATTCCATTAAAAAGTTTTCCATTTAGGTTTTTTTTTTAATATCGTTTCTATTGGAAGAGCATTACTATATGAAGATGAAATGGAAATATTGACCATATCCAACTCTCTTAAAACTTTTTCAGTTCTAGATAGAGAAAGGCCTACCGGAACATATAATCAGATTTTGGCTTTTTCTCCCCTTAAAGTCTGCTTTATCAGCATGCCAATATTACATGTATTATACAACTGTCTACTTAGAGGCCGCTTTATAGGTCGGAAGAATACCGGTCTTCTTGTGTTTCAGTCTTTTTCAAGTCATACTTCTGTGATAGGTCAGAAGGTATTTGTTTAAGAACAACTGATAATAAATAGTTATTCTCATTTAGTACTGGAACCCAAGGAGAGAAGATAATCAACAAAGTTGCCTACACAACCAAAAAACATCTGCTTGGGAAAGGGGAAAATGCAACCCATCATTTGAATGGCTTGCTATATAGCCCCATAATCTGGGATAAATATTATATGGTCTGCATTTTCAGGTGGCTATTATGTAAATGTGGACTAAAGCCAGAAGAAAACACAGGTGTATACTATGAGAAAACTGCATTCTGCTACCCAAGGAAACATTTAGGAAAATAGATGGTGGTAAATTTTAGCATGGATCTATAAAAGAACTATTCTTATTAGAGTAGTGTGTAATCTCCTTTTTATACAAATAATAACTACACACTGTAAGGACTATTTAAAAAATAAAAATATAAATTTATTTTATTATAACTTCAAAATATTTTATTCTTTTCCTACTGAATCAAAAGTTTTGATAACTATTTAGTATTAGCAAAACAGTAAAAATTAATGGTATAAATTGTTAAAGGTCTATTTGAAAATATTTGTATTTCAATCCAAACCTATTAATATCATATTAAATGTAGAACTCCAGTTAAAGTCTGAGATCATCATAAGGGACACACACACAAAAAAAATCAAGATTCAATTCTACGACTCTACAAGAAACCCACTTTAAATACAAAGATTCACATAGGTTAATTAAAAAAATGAAGAAAACTTACAGTGTAATTAGAATTCATATAATAGTGACAGTAGTAAATAGCAATATTATAACCATAGAATATTTAAATGTTTAATGCAAAGAATAATGTTATCAACATTCTTTCCATTGAGAAAACTTTTTTTAAACATAATATAAAAATTGAAGAGTATTAACAAATATACTTTAAGTGTAAAAATAAGGATTATAAATAGCTATATATTATTTAAAATTTGTTTGGGCCACCAAATAGATTTAGTTCAAGTCAACTGGGGTTTAAATCTCCCATGACTTTCTATGGATTTTATAATTGTGCCTTAAAACTACCCATTTGAATTTTGAAGAGTTCACATTTCCACTTATTCCCATCCATAACTGGTCAAGTGTTACTATGTGAGGTATTAACTCTCTCTTGATTTTAAGTTCTTCATGCTTGGGTGGGACCCAGTAGACGTCATATACCCAGCATCACACAACCCTAGAAGTAAAACTTCATATTGTATCTGAGGTAAGAGCCTACCAGGGTAACCCTACATGAAGCTTGTTATATCAATGCTTAAAGTAAAAGAAAAACTAAAAGAATGTAAGATAGGGCTCTAGAGCTGTTTGTGCAAATTAAATGTCTAATAGACATCTCAATTTTGACATGTCTAAAACCTGTACTATTATTTTTACCCACCTCCAAACATATCTACACTAATAATAGATGATATGCAAATTGTCCAGGACACCGTCACAGTAACAGTAATGACCAGCCGGCTGCCTGGGGCGACAAGGCCGGCAGGGGGGTTAGTGAAGGATGACCAAACAACTGAACAGCAGGCTATGTGGGGTGACCAGGCTGGCAGAGGGGGCAGTTGGGTGTGACCAGGTCGGTGTGTGTGTGGGGGGGGGGGGGCAGCTGGGGCAACCAGACCAGCAGGGCGGCAGTTGGGGGCAGTCAGGCCAGAGGGGTGGGGGTGGGGGTGGGGGTGGGGGGAGCGGGGGAGGGGGGGCAGTGAGGGGTGACCAGGCCGGCGGTGGGGGCAGCAGTTGGGAGAGACAAGGCCATCAGGGGGCTAGTTAGGGGTGACCAGGCCAGCAGAGGGGGGCAGCTGTGGGCAACCAGGACGGCCGGCGGGGGGACAGTAAGGGGCAACCAGGCTGGAGGGGTGGGGCAGTTAGGGGCAATCCAGCCAGCAGGCAGAGGCAGTTAGGGGGTGATCAGGCTGGCAGGGGGGCCAGTTAGGCATAATCAGGCAGGAAGTCAGGTGAGCAGTTAGGAGCCTGTGGTCCCGAATTGTGACAGGGATGTCCAACTGCCGATTTAGGCCCGATCCCCAGCCTAAATGTCTCATATATTTCATTTATTTATAATCAATTTCTCTGCTTTTCCAGTAACTGTTCTACTAAGCTACACAATTACAATTAAATATGAGTGAGTGAGTAAGTATTTAATGAGATCAGGACAAAGCCTTTTCTGATATGTAGGTTCCTCCTCAATAATGGCCTACTTCTAAATTATTGGATATTTTAAAAATTTTTGTGTAATAATTTTTGGTGCTCTTGCACACTAGTATAATTAAGTACTTTATATTTATTCTTGTAGTGGGCTTGTACACTCCTAACAATTGCAGTGTCAAGGGCAAGAATATAAATTATTTTTTATATTTCTGTTTTCCAGTAAAATTTTATTTAATGCTTTATTAAATTAAAAGGCAAACTACATATTTATAAAATTAATGTCAAATTTCAAATCAAATATATTTAAAGTAGATGTTCTAATTGGTTTAATTAATCATATTAAATATGTTTATAAAATAAAACTATTCTCAATATTTAGCATTCAATACCAAATGGACATTCAATGCTTCCTGGCCATTTTATGATCAATATAAATAAGTGATATCTTGTTTCTTGCAGATTTCATCTAGACCTGCAAATAAACAGATTTAAGAGTAACATGCAGCATTTAATATTGCAAAATGTTCCTTATACAGCCAACTGTGAGTGTTCAAAACATAACATAAATTTGTGAATAACTCTGGAATCACAAGTAGGAACAGAAAGAGAAACAAAAAGAATTCTCGGCACTTCTTGCACACTTTTTAATTATGTAAGAACTGACTGCATTCATGTTATCTGAATGAGAGGCTTTAACAAGTTCATATTTCTTTCTCTATGTAATACAGCATTTATGTCTCTCAAATCCTTCCTTCATTCCTTCATTGGAGTGGCACCACCCAGAAATCTTCACAGCATTCACACAGTCATCCTTTGTTTGGCAAACATTAGACCAGTGTCCCCAGGGGGGATATTTAGGGTTACCAAAGCTGTGTGGATCCCAAGTGGAAGAGGCATCTTAATTCTTTAATAAATACATGTTTTGAGTGTTTGTGATATGTAGGGATGGGATGGGACTCTTCCTGTCCAGTTTGAGGATACTCAGGGTAAGATACATTGGAGATTTCTTTGTTGTACAGAACTACCCTTCGACTTTCAGCCTTCTAAAAATTCTGATCCCTACATATGCAAAACCAGTAACATCCACCAATCATTGTGAGAACCACATATCTCCTAGGGGCTTATATTGCTTCCATTGTTGTACAGTATACTACCCCAAGGTCAGACAAGTGAGTTGTGAGAACTGGCATAATTTAAATACACGTAGGCAGGCCCTAGCTGGTTTGGCTCAGTGGATAGAGCGTCGACCTGCAGACTGACAGTTCCTGGGTTCGATTCTGGCCAAGGGCACATGCCCAGCTTGTGGCAGCCAATCAATTATTCTCTCTCATCAATGATGCTTCTATCTTTCTCTCCCTCTCCCTTCCTCTCTAAAATCAATAAAAATACATTTTAAAAAATAAATAAATAAAAGCATTTTTTAAAAATTCAAACCAAATGGTTTAGGAAAAATTGCAAAAGTACACAGCAAGAGTAACATAGAAATTTGTAATTGTTGGTCCTATTACTCTACTTCTAGGAATTCATCATAGAAAAATAAACAGAAACTATGCACACACACCCACCCACACACACATACAAATATACACTGGTACATATATACACTCATATATATGTACAAATCATATAATTTTTAATATATAGATAGATAGCACATGAATAAAAAACAACATAAATGTTTTAATAATATTGGAATATCAACAGAATATGAAATTGGAATTCATAACTATGGAGTCTCTCAAGAGAAGAAGAAATGTTTGTAATATGATTTCAGAAGCAGACAATCCATTTGCATAATGATGGCAATTATGTGAAATGCATATGCATGAGGATGGTGAATGGAAGTTCATATGTGACATAAAAATAATTTTATTGGAATGGAAAAATCAATTTATTTTTTGTCTCTAAACACCTCTAATTTGTTATATATTCTTCATAATAAAAGAAACTGCTTCACTGAACAAATATTAAGAATTGACATATCAGTTAAAAACATACGGTCATCCCTTGGCATCCACAGGGAATTGGTTCCAAGTCTTTTAAATAAAATGACATAGTATTTGAATATAATCTACACACATCCTCCTGTACACTTTAAATCATCTCTGGATTATTTGTAATACCTAGTACAATGTAAATGTTATGTAAGTAGTTGTTATACTGTGCTGTTTAGGGAATAATGACAAGAAAAAAACCCAGATGTGTTCAGTACAGATGCAATCATTGTAGGCTAGATACATAGTTCATGTCTGCAACAACACAACTTTAAAAAAAAATCTATCTGGCAGTTGATTGAATCTGCAGGATCAGAACCCACAGATACAAATAGCCAACTGTGTGTGTACCTCTAGTTATATATATATATATATATATATATACATATACATATATATATATACATATACATATATATATATATATATATATATATGTATATAACTAGAGGCCTGATGCATGAAACTCATGCTAGAGTAGGCCTTTACAGCCCCAGCTGCCTTGGCCCTCGCAGCCACAGCAGCTGCCTTTGCTTCATCGGGGAGGTCATCTGGAAGGTGGTCTGGAAGGGCATTCAGCCGTTCGGTCGATTTGCATATTATGCTTTTATTATTATCGATATGACAAAAGTAGGCTTACCCTTGTTCTTATGGAAAACAATACAATAATTAATAATAATACAAGAATAAACTGTTTTATGTACTCACAAATGTAAATCTACTTTTGCACCATCCTGTGTGTGTGTGTGTGTGTGTGTATAAGTATATATGTATGTATATGTATATACATACACATATATGTATGCAACAGAGAGAGAGAATGTATATTATTACATTACTAGAGGCCCAGGGCACAAAATTCATGCAAGGGTGGTGGGGGCTCCCTCAGCCCGGCCTGCACCCTCTCCAATCCGGGGCCCCTTGAGGGATGTCCAACTGCCAGTTTAGGCCTAATCCCGCAGCAGCCGGACATCCCTCTTGCAATCCAGGACCGCTGGCTCCCAAACTCTCTCCTGCCTGCCTGCCTGATTGCCCCAAACCACCTCTGCCTGCCAGCCTGATTACCCCTAACTGCCCTCCCCTGCCATCCTGATCACTCCTAACTACCCTTCCTGCCAGCCTAATCACCCCTAACTGCCCTCTCCTGCCAGCCTGATCACCCCTAACTGCCTCTGCCTCTGCCCCCAACACCATGGCTTTGTCCAGAAGAACATCCAGAAGATGTCCGGTCTAATTAACATATTACCCTTTTATTAGTATAGACTAGAGGCCCAGTGCACAAAAATTTGTGCACTCGCGGGGAGGGCGTCCCTCAGCCCGGCCTGTGCCCTCTCGCAGTCTGGGAACCCTCGGGAGATAACGACCTGCTGGCTTAGGCCTGCTCCCGGGTGGCAGAGGGCAGGCCCAATCCCTAGGTGCAGCCCCTGGTCGGGCTGAGAAGGGCCGATTGGGGAGTTGGGGCGCTGCCACTCTCACACTCAGGGCAGGGCCGATGGGGAGGTTATGGCTCTACCCCGTCACACACAGAGCAGGGCCCATGGGGGGGAGGGGTGTTGGGGCACCGCACCCTGTCACACACAGAGCCGCAGGGCAATCAGGGGGTTGGGGAGCTCCCCGCTATCAGGCACAGAGCAGGGCTGATCAGGGGGTTGGGGCACCTTCCCCTGTCACGGACAGAGCAGGGCGGGTAGGGAGGTTGTGGCCCCACCCTCTGTCACACACAGAGCCGCAGGGCGATCAGGGGGTTTGGGCGCTGCCCCCTGTCACGCTGATCCCGGTGCCGGGAGGCATATTACCCTTTTACTATATAGGATAGAGGCCTAGTGCATGGGTAGGGGCTGGCTGGTTTGCCCTGAAGGGTGTCCTGGATCAGGGTGGGGGTCCCCACTGGGGTGCCTGGCCAGCCTGGATGAGGGGATGATGGCTGTTTGCAGCTGGTCACACACCCTTCAGGGTGAGGGTCCCCACTGGGGTGCCTGGCCAGTCTGGGTGAGGGGCTGAGGGCTGTTTTCAGGCTGGTGGGTGACTGAAGCTCCCAACCGCTCCTTTTTTTCTTTTTTTTTTATTCTGGGCCAAGGTCTCTGCTGCTGAAAGCAGGTATCTGGTTTGTTTCGGTTCTATAATCGAAACACTGTATCATCTCCAGCTTTGAGATCCCAGCCCGCTGAAAGCTGGTTTCTGGGGTTTTGTTTAGCTTCTATATTTGTTACAGTGTTTCAAACTGCCAGCTCAGAGGCCGGCAAGGCAGGCGGCGAACGTTGGAGTCCTCCTTCACTGAAGCAAGCAAGCCTCATGTTCGCTTCTAGCTGCCTGGCTGCCAGCTGCCATCTTGGCTGGCAGTTAATTTGCATATCGCCCTGATTAGCCAATGGGAAGGGTAGTGGTCGTACGCTAATTACCATGTTTCTCTTTTATTAGATAGGATTCTCAAATTGGCACAGTGGAGGTTATTTCTATATTGGTATAATCAACTTGGTAACAGTTTACATTTAAATAAATTATCAGTGTGTCACTGTATGGGAGAATAGCATACAAAATATAGTCTTGTTAATAAAATAAATAAATTTGAATGATACGAGTTACACAAATTTGACTTAAAAATGATTTGCCCATAATAGCATGCAGCCAATAGAAGACAGCAAAACCAAGTATACTATGAAATCTTAGCTAGCTAAGATATAGAAAGAAATCTTAGCTATTTTATTTACTCTGTCCCAGCATTCTACAAACTGAGAGAAATATTAAACAATATCCTTTCATGAAACTTTGTGAAGCAGCTCTTATCTATGCAGAAATGGAATGTGATGTTCAGAAATCACTCAAGCTTTGGGAAATAAAACGATTAAAATTCAGAGGAGAAAATGAAATTAAATATTTGCACAACTGCATGAAGAAAGTATCTTAGAACTCAATAAACGCACAAATCATCTCTAAATATCTCTTATACTCAATTATTTTCTCCCCCTTGTCATTTCCGCAGTTGCTGAAATAAAAACCAAAATAAGATATAAACTCATAATTTTTAGGATGTCTATTATCAGAAAGAGGAGAGATAACAATTATTGATAAGGATGTTAAGACAAAGGGAAGCCTACTCCACTTTAGGTGGTAATGTAAACTGGTCCAGCCACTATAGAAAATAATATGGAAGTTCCTGAAAATATTAAAACTAGAACTACCATATGAGCCAACAATACTAATCTCTGAGTATATGTCCAAAGGAAATGAAATCATTATCTTGAGGAGATATCTTTACTCCCATATTAATTGAAGCATTATTCAAAATAGCCAAGGTATGGAAACAACCTAAGTGTCTATCAATGGAGGAATAGATACAGAAAATACAGTATCAATGTGATTGCAGACAGATGTGATTGGATTCAGGATCTGATATATATATATGAAGGAAATCCTGCCATTTGTGACAACATGGGTGAACGTGTTAGGGCATTATGCTAAGTGAAAAAAGCCAGAGAAAGATATATGCTATGTAGTATCACATATATATGGAATCTAAACACAGGGAGAGGCAGTTTAACTCATAAAAATAGAGAGTAGAAAAGCAGTTGCCAGGATTTAAAGAGAGATCTATAAAAGGGTAGAAAATTTGTTACACGATGAATAAGGTCTGAGGATCTAGTGGTGATTAACGTGGTGACTACAGTTGATAGCACTGTACTGCACAACTGATATCAGGACTTTGTTGTCAACACCATCTGTGGGTTATTGATCTGAGAGCATGTATCAGGATTAGCTGATTTTTTTTTTTTTCTTCCTGGCAGGAGGCTGCTGGATATCTGAAGGCTGTGAGGTAGTTGTTGTATACTGCTATATCTCTCACTTGTAAGCTATACCTCTCACTTGTGATTTTTGCTGGAATATATATCTGTATGACGGCAGGGTTTTCCTGATCCTATTATCTTCTTTCTAAGAAGCATGTCTAAACTTGTGCCATGCAGCTTGTCTTGTAGCACTTAGGTGCAGCCCGGCAGTCAGTTACCTCAGCTGAGGAAGAAGAAATGCCAGTCCTGAAAGCAGAAGCCACTGTTGATGGTGAAATAAAACCTGAAGGAGTCTCTCCTGCCCCTAGACAGGATGTTCTTATTCCCCAGAGACCTTCTAACTCCTGGTAGCTGACTTTCAGGAACTAATCGGGGAAGTGAGAAACAGATAAACCCGATGCTACATCTTTATATTTATAACTAGAGGCCTGGTACATGAAATTCGAACATGGAGGAGAGTCTCTCAGCCTGGCCTGTGCTCTCTTGAGTCCAGGACCCCTCGAAGGATTGCAGGACCTCTTGCTCCTTAGCTTTGCCGAGGAGGTGGGAGAGGCTCGCCAGCCATGAGTCTGGCTTCTGGCTCAGCGGTGCCCCCCCAGTGGGAGCACACTGACCACCAGGGTTCAGCTCCTGCATTGAGCATCTGCCCCTTGGTGGTCAGTGTGCATCATAGTGATTGATTGTTCTGGTCATTCCGCCGTAATGGTAGCTTAGGCTTTTATTATATAGACTAGAGGCCAGGTGCATGAAATTTGTGTACGGAGGGGGTGTCCATCAGCCCAGCTGCACACTCTCGTAATCCCTTTGGGATCGGGCCTAAACCAGCAGTCACACATCCCTCTTATAATCCAGGACTGCTGGCTCCTAACTGCTTGCCTGCCTGCCTGCCTGATCTCCCCTAACCACTTGCCTGCCTGCCTGCCTGATTGCCCCAACCACTCTGCCTACGTGACTGATTGCCCCTAACCCTTCTGCCTACCTGCCTGATCTCCCCTAACCACTCGCCTGCCTGCCTGATCACCCTAACTGCTTGCCTGCCTGCCTGCCTAATTTCCCCTAACTGCCTCTGTCTCGGCCCCCACCGCAGCAGCTTCATCCAGAAGGATATCTGGAATGAAGTCCGGAAGGTCATTTGGCTGTCCAGTCTAATTAGCATATTATGCTTTTATTATTATAGACTAGAGGCCCAGTGCACAAAAATTTGTGCACTCGGGGGGGAAGGGGGGGTCCCTCAGCCCGGCCTGTGCCCTCTCGCAGTCTGGGACCCCTCAGGAGATAACGACCTGCTGGCTTATGCCTGCTCCTGGGTGGCAGAGGGCAGGCCCAATCCCTAGGTGCAGCCCCTGGTCGGGCTCAGAGCAGGGCGGATTGGGAGGTTGTGATGCCACCCTCAGTCATGCTCAGGGTAGGGCCGATTGGGGGGTTGGGGCACTTGCCCCTATCACACTCAAGGCAGGGTCAGTGGGGAGGTTGCAGCACCACCCCCTGTGATGCACAGAGCAGGGCCAATTAGGGGGTTGGGGCACTGCCCCCCCCCCCCCATCACGCACAGAGCAGGGCCCATCAGGGAGTTGTGGAGCTCCCCCCTCTCGTGCACAGAGCAGGGCCCATCAGGGGGTTGTGAAGCTCCCCTGTCACACACAGAGCAGGGCGGATCAGGGGGTTGGGGCGCCACCTGTGTCACACTCAGGGCAGGGCCGATGGAGAGGTTATGGCTCTACCCCGTCACAGACAGAGCAGGGCCGATCAGGGGGTTGGGATGCCACACCCTGTCACACACAGAGCCACAGGGTGATCAGGGGGTTTGGGCATTCACCCCTGTCATGCTGATCCGGTGCCAGGAGGCCTCGTGGCTCTGCTGATCCCGGTGCTGGGAGGCATATTACCCTTTTACTATATAGGATAGAGGCCTGGGGGCCGGCTGGTTTGCCCTGAAGGGTGTCCTGGATCAGGGTGGGGGTCCCCACTGGGGTGCCTGGCCAGCCTGGATGAGGGGCTGAGGGCTGTTTGCATCTGGTCACACACCCTTCAGGGTGGGGGTCCCCACTGGGGTGCCTGGCCAGTCTGGGTGAGGGGCTGAGGGCTGTTTTCAGGCTTATGTTTTGATTGAAGCTCCCAACCGCTCCTTTTTTTCTTTTTTTTTTTCTTCTGGGCCAGCTTTAGCTCTGGCTCTAGCTCTGAGGCTTCCGCTGCTGGTTTGTTTGCCGTTCTGTAATCGAAACAATGTATAACTTCAGCTCTGAGATCCCAGCCGGCTATATTTGTTACAATGTTTCAAACTGCCAGCTCAGAGTCCGGGAAGTCAGGCGGGGAACTTGGAGTCTGCAGTCACAGGAGCAAGCAAGCCTCATGTTCGCTTCCAGCTGCCTGGCTGCCGGCCGCCATCTTGGCTGACAGTTAATTTGCATAAGGATACGCTGATTAGCCAATGGGAAGGGTAGCGGTTGTACGCCAATTACCAAGTTTCTCTTTTATTAGTGTAGATGTGACATATACCTCTCTAGTGATAGGAATGTCTGAGTCTCTGATCCAGGATGCCCCTTCTCAGGAGGAAGGCTCTTGAACAGGTAGATTTTTATTCAGAAGATCATTTGGTAAACCCAAATTTAGAGTGGATTAAGGTAGTATTTCCCCAAGGACAAACAGCACCAGTCAAGTCCTCCTAGAGTAGACTGTCACAGAGAACATTACTCTAGAGAATGTACATAGATTCTGTTTTCTTGTTTTGTTTTGTTTTCCAGTAATAACTCACCACCAAGTTGTCTAAACAAAATATCTCTAGACATTAACAGAAGTCTTCTCAAGGGCAGAATCCCCAAGTCTATGTCTTCTGTCACACATTGCAAGTCCATGGATCCTTTAAATTTCTGTTTCTGTTATTTCTGCTTGCCAGTAAGTGAACCCTTCCTGACCTCATCACTTTCCTGCAGTAATTTGCTACCTGCAACTAACACCACCTCCTGTGTTCTGTTTTTTTCAATCTTTTCATTAGAGCTGTAAGTTTGTCAGACATCCAGCTTAATATCCAAGTTTTAGAAAGTGTGAGAACTCTGAGTTATAATAAAGTCTTACCTATGCCATACTCACAGTATCTATGCAGTAAAGTTATTTAATTGCAAAATCAGAAGGGCCTTTCTTAACCAGCCTCCGGCAAAAAGATGGCTGAAGTCAGCTGCATGACACAGGTAGAAAGAGTTTAAGCTGCAAAGTCTCTGATTCCACTTAAAGTTGTTCTTTATAAAGTAAACAATTACTTAACATTATCATTTATTAACGATACATTTGCCTTATCAGCCTCTTTAAAAACTACCAGCTTCACACTGGTCTTCCAAATAATGAGAATGAAATTATAATACTTACTACTCATGATATGTCAGAACAATGGATACTTTGTTAGAATGCTTAGTCATAAAAAATCTAAACAGATTACTTTTTGGAGTAAATATATTTTTTTGAATATGTAATTGGTAAATGCATGCACACTTCCCTTTTTCACAATTAGACTTCCATCTTTAATTTCATGGCAACTGATTACTAATGATTCTGGGAATAAACTTGGTAAGAACAGGCAGTTCTAGGGACAGAGGACTAGATTAACTTGAAAGCGTAGGAGAGTTTTTGGTGATTGATACTGATGCCTCTGGACATGGCAAATAAACAAGTGTTGAAAGTCTAGAAAACAGCCCAATCTGATTTGGCTCAGTGGATAGAGCATCGGTCTGCGGACTGAAGGGTTCCAGGTTCGATTCTGACCAAGGGCACATGCCGGGGTTGTGGGCTCGATCCCCCCCAGTAGGAGGTGTTCAGAAGGCAGCCAGTCAATAATTCTCTCTCATCGTTGATGTTTATCTCTCTCTATCCCTCTCCCTTCCTCTCTGAAATCAATAAAAATATATTTTAAAAAAAGCAAGTCTAGAAAACAGCAATCGATTAAACTTTCTATATTTAAATGCCAAATGCACAATAGTACAAAACCTGGGAAGCTAGTACTTGCCTTACCAAAATTAAAACTACTTTATAATGGCAGAGATAAGAGAAATAAAGTAAATATAATTACATTGCATAGATCTTTTTTTAGTCATGTTAGCTAAATCTTTTAATCATAAAGAATAGGTTCAGCTGAAACCGGTTTAGCTCAGTGGATAGAGCGTCGGTCTGCGGACTGAAAGGTCCCAGGTTCGATTCCGGTCAAGGGCATGTACCTGGGTTGCGGGCACATCCCCAGTAGGAGGTGTGCAGGAGGCAGCTGATTGATGTTTTTCTCTCATCAATGTTTCTAACTCTCTCTCTCTCTCCCTTCCTCTCTGTAAAAAATCAATAAAATATATTTTTAAAAAAAGAATAGGTTCAAATCCCAGCAGTATTTCTTATTAGCTACTGTATATGAATTTGAGCTTCTATTTCATCCACTACAAACTAAGATAACAAGATCTATTTCATAGTATTTTGTCATGAGGATTAAATAACAAAATATCTATCAATCCCTCAGTGCAGACCTTAAAACAGCATAGATGCATAAAAATGCAGTGTTTTGAAAAAATATTACATAAATACAAGCAACAGGTAAAGATAAATAGATATATCATTTGATCGACCTAGATATGCATGTAGATACCTAGACATATAGGTAGATACTGTTCTTTACTATTCTACTATTCTTTAAGGGCCATATGCATCTATGGATGATTTGAAAAATGATTTAAAAAAGCACTTTCCATCAGGGAGATCACACTGATTTGGAAGCTATACTTTTACATAAAAATGTGAGTAAAAGACAGCACTATAATACAGATACAGAGATGGGAGAGATCAATTCTAACTGAACAATTTAAATTTGGTACATTTTTTTAAACAACACAATGCCAGGCAGTTCAAAGATTTCTGCAATTGATCCACTCCTGTACTGAAGACTGTCAGTTTCATTTACGGAGGAAATCAATATGAGGGGCCCAGCATGTTCCTCTGAATAAGAGCCCCAGGGAACCTTATTCATTAAGCAGGGTTATTGGTGGACATTTGACTGCATTTGCTGTTCCAAGTGACATAAAAAAATCTTTTTAAGTAAAAACTTTTAAAGTAAGAAAGGAAAGAACACAGGAGAAAGATTAATTAATCATGTTAATTAACAGTAATTGTGCTTAGATGACTATTCATGTTGGAGTCAAAGTTCTTAATCCAGAGGTTACAGGGTATCTTATGTGGGTGCCAATAGGCATGTGAATACTTAAGTTGTTCATTGAAGTTGAATGGGTATCTGTACCTCTTGCATAAAATTCCACTGACCTATGAGCCAGGAGGTCACGGTTCAATTTCCAGTCAGGACACATGCCAAGGTTATGGGCTTGATCCTCAGTAGGGGGCATGCAGGAAGCAGCCAATCCATGATTCTATTCATTGATATCTCTCTCTCTCTCTCTCTCTCTCTCTCTCTCTCTCTCTCCTTTCCTTTCTGAAATCAATAAAAATACTTTTAAAAAGGGAAAGGATAGGAGATTATAATTCCATTTAAACTCAGTGTGCTTTAGAGCATCTCATTGACTAGTATAGGAGTCCAGTTTTACTCACTAAACACTAGAAGCTGGGAGAAGATGTAGGAAGACTTTTAGGAATTACTTAAATATAAGAGTACTTTAAAAAATGAATTTTCAGGAAAAAACAGATGAAAAATTAAAACCATTGCCAATTCTTCTGAATTTAGGAAAACTTCACACTTGTATTATATTAGGAAGATGCAAACACCTTTACATTACACAAATTATAGATTTGGTTTAGAATAACAGAGAAATTTAAAAGAATTATGAAATGGTATAAAATATTTTGGCATAAGAAAAAATAGAAAATAACAATAAAAAACAGGAAAACTAATATATATATATATATATATATATATATATATATATATATATATATATATTTCTCACCAGCAAATGCCCTAAGAGAAATAGCAGCAGGAATTCAGTAGAATCTCATTTGCTCATATTACTTTATTGCTTTGAAACACCAAGAGGTGGATTTTTTTTTCTCAAGAAAACTATAATTCTTCTTAGGGATTCTCTGGAAATATTTAGTGCGTATAGAGTGGTCACAATAACACACTGTGTATGACAAAATAGGATGGCATACTTTAATGGTTTTATCACTAGGTGTGTTTATCACTTAATGAGACAATGTGTTCACACTATGTATTAAAATGCATTGCTGAGGGAAGTGGAAAGGTAGAGGTCAAATTTACTATGTTTTTTGCTGCTGACTTTGGCTGGATTGCTTGTCTTCATTTCTGGCTGGAGTTGTAGAAGCTTGTTTTCTATTCCACCAATGGTTTAGGAGATGAAAATACTTCAATTACCTAGTTACTTCTCAAGAAGCTCATGGTTATCCAAATGAAGGAATACATTTCATTACACAAATATAAACAAAAAGAAAGTATAAGAGAGGAAAAAACAGTATTGTACAGATCATTTCTAGAAAGTATTGAGAAGCTATTAAGAAACTCTCATTAAAGAGGATACATTTGAATTAAGCTTTGATGAGCCTTTAACAGATTTGGAGAGGTAGAGAGCAGTCTCTCTCTCAGGAAGAGAAAAGAGAGAGTATTAAGGCACGTGGACAAGAAAACCCATTGGATGGGGAACATTAAGTGTATTAGGTTACTAGAATAGAGGCATCCTGCTTTTAGAATTATGGTAGTCAATGCTATTTCAAATATGTCTATTTCCAGATATTTTTGGTAACAGTAAATGTGAATCTCTACACTACAAAATATATTTTATCTGCAAAAAGTACAGTAACTTTTTATCATCACTCTATTTTATTATCAACAAAAACTGTTTGTTTCAAGTTATACTTAAATTGAAAATTCTGAAGTTGGTCTTGTTTTTAAAAATCCTAGTGTTTAAAATATTGCTCACACACACATTTTATCATGCCAACATACAAGAAAAAGTTTTTAAAGAGTCCTCAAACTTAATTTTATTAAAAGTTTGTAAATGAATCCAATGATGCTTAAAAAATATGTATAAATGGAGAACCCAGAAATCAACCCAAACCACTATGCTCAATTAATACTGACAAAGGAAGCAAGAACATACTAGTGCAATGGAGTCAAGACAGTCTCTTTAATAAATGGTGTTGGTAAAATTGGACAGAAATATGCAAAAATATGAAACTAGACCACCAACTTACACCATACACAAAAATAAACTCAAAATGGATAAAAAGGCTTAAACATAAGATGGAAAATGATAAAAATATTAGAGGAATCCATAGGCAGCAAAATCTCAGACATATACCGAAGCAATTTCTTCACCAATACAGCTCCTTGAGCAATGGAAACTAAAGAGAAAATAAACAAATGGACTACATCAAAATAAAAAGCTTTTGTACAGCAAAAGAAACCATCAACAAAACAACAAGAAAGTCCACTGCATGGGAGACATATTTGCCAATCTTATCACCAATAAGGGTTTAATTTCCAACATTTACAGGGAACTCATACAACTTAACAAAAGGAAGATAAACAACCCAATCAAAAAAATGGGCAATGGACCTAAAAAGATACTTTTCGAAAGAAGACATAAGGAAGGCCAAGAGACATGAAAACATGCTCAAAGTCACTAATCATCCAAGAGATGCAAATCAAAACGACAACACAGTACCATCTCACACCTGTCAGAATGGTTAACATCAACAGATCAACAAATGATGTGCTGGCGAGGATGCTGAGAAAAAGGAACCCTCGTGTACTGCTGGTGGGAATGCAGACTGGTGCAGCCACTGTGGAAAACAGTATGAAGTTTCCTCAAACAGTTAAAAATGGAACTCCCATTTGACCCAGTGACCCCACTTCTAGGAATATATCCCAAGAAACTAGAAACACCAATCAGAAAGGATATATGCACCCCTATGTTCATAGCAGCACAATTCAACCATGGCTAAGATTTGGAACCAGCCTAAGTGCCAATCAGCAGATGAGTGGATTAAAAAATGATGGTACATCTACACAATGGAATACTACGCTGTGGTAAAAAAAAAGAAGGAATTCTTACCATTTGCAACAGCATGGATGGAACTGGAGAGCATTATGCTAAGTGAATTAAGCCAGTAAGAGAAAGATATATATCACATGATCTCATTCATTTGTAAAATATAATGAGCAACATAAACTGATGAACAAAAACAGATCCAGAGACAGAGAAGCATCGATCAGACCATCAAACCTCAGAGGGAAGGTAGGGGAGGTTGGGGGCAAGGGGGAGAGATCAACCAAAGTACTTGTATGCATGCATATAAGCCTAACCAATGAACACAGACCCCAGGGGGGTGAGGGCATGATTGGGGCGGGGCAATCGGGGGAGAAGGACACATATGAAATACCTTAATCAATAAAGAAAAAAAATTAAATCATGAGATTATAAAAATATATATATGTTTAAAATCATTCAACTTTGACATCATTTTCTCTTTGAATATTTATGAATAAATATTTGCAATAAAGAAATATTAATGTTTATGAATAAAATGAAGTACTGACTATGAACAATGAAAGTGGAGTCAATAATTGAATAATTTTTGTCTCTTTCTCACAAAGAATTGGATATTTGATCCCTTTTTTAAAGAAGCAATTTATTGATTGATATTTCTCATAAGGCAAAGCAAAACAGAAATCCATGTAGACTATTTTTAAAAATACCTACTTAAAAATGAATTACTATGAATTAAACCAAATATCTTTGCAAAAAAACCTACATTCTATTGATTAAGGCTCTTGAATTACTTTGAAAAATCATTAAACTTCAAGAAACCTGTATAAAGGAGACAGTGAGCTTTGGATATAATTAATAAAGAAAATGATCGCACATAACATAGTGCCAATCTTATTTTGTAATTATATTGCATTAAATGTAATGAGCAAATATAAATAACAAAAGTAAATCACTAGAGTAAAAACTATCAACTGGCTTCTCCCAAGAATAAAAGCAACTCAGTGGAGTAAGTCTGAGTACTTTTTCTTTAGTTAAGTTCCTAGTCCAATGCAGCAAATGTAGATGTTTGGTAAGGAGGCGACATTGCAGCCCATTTTAAAATTGGGCAATGTCAATAAAGAAAATGAAAACTAACTGACTAATGAACTAGAGTCAAACTTACCATATTCTACAACTCTCATTAAGCAATGGAAATGCAGAGATGGAAGAATAACTCATTGATGAGAGATTTAAGGTATATAGTTTTCCTACTGAAATCCATAGTTACTAGCATAAATGGGACTATTTAACAGGTTGTTATTGAGTATTTCTTTTGAACTATGCAGGGAATTATGAATCTTAAAAAAAAAAAAAAAGTAGATGATAACCTATTCTCCAAAAGCTCAAAGTCTACGAGTTCAGTATTTATTGCCTTAAATGTTTGGAGGATATGGCCTAGACCAGTGGTTCTCAACCTGTGGGTCGCAACCCCTTTGGCGGTCGAACGACCCTTTCACAGGGATCGCCTAAGACCATCCTGAATATCAGATATTTACAATACGACTCATAACAGTAGCAACATTACAGTTATGAAGTAGCAACTAAAATAATTTTATGTTTGGGTCACAACATGAGGAGCTGTATTTAAAGGGCCAGGAGGTTGAGAACCACTGGCCTAGACTGTGTAACACTCTTTTGGAGCCCAGCCGAGTCTGGAACAAGTACACCATATGGAATTATTGCATAGCCAGGACTCCTACCCTCACATGGTTCTCTTGGAAGTGCCTATTGTAAAGTAGGTCCCAACATTGGCTACCTTCAATGTAACTAAAACAATATTGAAAAATTAACCATTCTAAAATGGTTCTACCCATAAAAGGGTTTCCATGAGGGTTTCTTAGTGTAAATGAAAAATTTGGCGGCACTTTGACCACCCCTCCTACACAAGTCCTATCTCCTGTTGTACTGAAAGTGTATGTTATGCCGGCTCCTCTACTAGTATGAATTTTTTTTTGAAAAATGAAAGAGAAAGATTTTTAATCTTTTTAAAATATATTTTTATTGATTTCAGAGAGGAAGGGAGAGGGAAAGAGAGAGATAGAAACATCAATGATGAGAGAGAATCATTGATCAGCTGCCTCCTGCACGGCCCACCCCCCACCCCCCCGCAACGGGGATCGAGCCCGCAACCGGGCATGTGCCGTTGACCAGAATGGAACCCAGGACCCTTCAGTTCCCAGGCAAATGTTCTATCCACTGAGTCAAACCAACTAGAACAAGATTTTTAATCTTAATTTTAAATTAATAACACAGTGCCTGCCATACTATTGGTATCTAATAAATTTCTTAATGAATATGAGAGTAAATGCATTAATAGATTAACTCATCTAGCATGTCAAATGGCAAGATCTCATTTGCCTCTTCTAAGTATCTTCATTATATTCTTATGTTCTGAAGTAATTACAAGATTAATGATATGTGGACCTAGGTATTTCCTTTTTTTTCCCTACATCTTACCATTCAAATTATAGTCTATGATAGTTATATGTTATACTTTTGCAAAAAAAAAAAGTTTGGAAAATTTTATCAAAATTCTCATTGTGGATTACTGACAATCCACAAAAGTCCAACGCAATGCCTAAATAACTTGCTCATCTCTTTCTCTCTGTCTCTGTGTCTCTGTCTTTTCCTCTCTGTCTATTTGTCTCTCTCTCTCTCATTATAGCTTATAGCTACTTGCCATTAGGAAAGGTTAAAGCAAAAGCAAAGGTTCATTATATTTCCCCAAAAGTCAGCATTTTACACTACCTTTTTCTGCTGAGACCATTCTCACAATCTGGAGCCTTTGCTGCATCGTATAAAGCAGCTAACTTACTCCACCAGGGAGCTACACTTTCTAGCAATAAGATGACATGTGACATGAGTCATTCACCTAAAGTGGCCTCCTAAAATACTCTATATTTTACCAGGGACAGGAGTCTCTGGGTTCAGTTAATTATAGAAACAAATGTCAAAATTTACAATAATTTTTAGATTTTTTAAAAAATTCTGCTGAGTCTTTTGACATGCATAAAAATGAACATGCATGCAATACAAAATGTTCTATATGGTTCTGCTGACTTTTGGAAGATATTAAAGTTTGTGATTTCTTTGAAATTGTGACAATCATTTTAATCCAAAAAGCTCAGGAATTTTTCAGTTAATATTATTTTCTTCTTGTCACTTTTTTACATGTAACATGCACACCTGAAACAATAAATTTCCAAATTATGTACTTAATACTGAAAGTAGTTGCCTTTGTTGCCACAGCATCTCTTCCTGAATGGCAACTGACACAAGAGGTGAGTGAAGGCTTTGGGAAGCCGGTGAACTTCATTAATTCTTATGCTAAGGCATCTCATAAAGGTCCTTATTTTTATATCCTTCAGTCTTTAAACACAAACACTGAACTTTAACAACAAAAATCTGCTAATTCGTACATCAATTTGCTCTTTGGCACATGAAATTCACCCTATGGAGCTGACACAAATACTGAAGAAACAAGAGCGGATGGAGATCCAGGGACTGTGAGAGAGAATGGATACTGTGTGCACAATCCACTAACTGCAGGTTACAATACAGCCCACGGATGCTAAATATTGAAACTATGTAGCTTTTCACTTTTTATGCAATTTATTTTTGTTAACCACTTTTTCAACTTTATAAATGACCCTCATTTTTATGCAAATTATTTGTAACATCTGCTCTGTCTCTTCATTTAAAAAAATGGTATTACCCTCTCACACACTGCACCGGGTGGGGGCGGATACTGGAACGCTGCCTTATGTCTCGGGTGGTCAGTGATCACTTCAAGCAGGATCAAAGGTATCTAATAATAAATCATTTCGTGAAAAACAAAACTAAACAAAAACAGAAAGCTTGAGTTGGGTCATCATATCACTGAATATACCTAAGAGGTAATAGTGTTTTCTTCAGCTGTCATTAGTCTCTATTTTTCCAGCCTCTAGCCAGAGAAGAGTATGTTATAAACCCTCTAGAGCTACACACTGCAGGATTGATAAGAGGAATATGCTCTTGGCTTAGTAGTTCTAGGGACTATGATGCAGGGACCACAGAGACAGAAGTTGAATAGAGATGGTGATTATCTTTTGGCAACCAGAGATCTCTCCAAGTACCTAAACATACAGGGCTCCTGACCTCTGGATCTAAAGCAGCCTGGATGAGGCAGCAGAGTAGGGAAGGAGAGGAAACCAGAACCAAAGAGAAGAACAAGGTATAGTGTTGCTCTCCCTCCCAGGAGCACACCTATGCCTTTTGTCCCTATAGGGTTTGCATCTCCTAAATTCTAAGGGTTCCCAAGCGACTTGCAACCAGGGGAGCAGCAGGCAACTCATCCTGGGCTTATCCCCTGAGCCTGTCGCCAAGGTCCCCTTTTCTCTGACTTTTCAGTGAGCTAACAGCAGCCCAGCCTTGGCTCATTTTTTTTCTAAAACATTTGCAGAGAGCCAAAGCTGCCCCATCTAGGCTCTGTCCTGTTGCTTCTTTTATCTTAAGCCCTTTCTTGTTCCACTTCCCCCAGCTTTAATAAATGTACTCTCAGAATTTAAAATAAAACAAGATGTAGTAATTTATAGAATCCCTAGAAAGCAAGCATAAATGAGTTAGATGTAAATGAATAGTTACAATGATAGGAAGAAAGGTGTAAGCAGGGGAGTTATCATAGTGTTATTATGGGTTGAATTGCATCCTCCAAACATAGATGTTGAAGTTCTAATGCCCAATACCTGTGAATTGTGAGCTTATTTGAAAAAAGGGTCTTTACAGATAGAATTAAGATAAAGCCATTTGTCAGCCCTAAACCAATATGACTAGTGTCCTCATAAAGAGTAGAAAGCCTCATGTGAAGATAGAGACACAGCACGCCATGGGGTGACAGACTAAGATTGGAGTGATGCAGCCACCACTGAGAAACACCAAGGACTGAGAAACACCACTAGAAACTAAGAAGAGGCAAGGAAGGATTCTCCTCTACAAATTTCAGAGAGAGCAGGGCCCTGCTGACACTTAAATTTGGGGCTTTGAAGCTCCCAAGCCATGAAAAAATAAAAAACTGTTGTTTTAAGCCACCCGGTTTGTGGTACCTTGTACAGTGTCTGAAGGACCTAATTCAAGTTGTAGTAACAGCAGAGAAACAGTGGAGAAGACAATGGCACTTCTCCTAGACTGCCTGTGTGCACGGAGTCAGGGTTGTGGACGACCCTGACCACTTGTCAGAAGGGTGTTATCGAGCTCTAAATGAAATTATGACTCATACTTTGTAGTTAACTTAGGCTGTGCTGCAACCTATTGAAACTGGCAAGAAGTCATAGTTGTTACAAGATTGCATATGCATTAATTAAATTGTGTCCCATCATTTATTAAGATATATTTTTGAAAGCCTGTAACCATGCTGGGCTCTGGAGTTTCAAAGACTAAGCTCAGAGAAACCATATGCATGATGACATTGCATTTTGTTAATTGCTGTAAGGAAAGGTACACACTAGAGAGATGATGGAGGCAGATACACATTGGTAAAAGCTGTTCACTTTGGAATCACACAGATCTTGGCTTCAAGCAATCTTCACTGTGCAACTTACTAGTACTATATTGTGGCACACATTATTTTTTTTCAATTCTCTATGTCATCACTTATAGAAGAGTGATACTATGCATCTTGTAGAGTTTGGGGTGGAATTACATATATATTTATAGGCTGCAATAAAGTGAATGCTTAATTGATAGTCATAATCCTATATAATAAAAGGGTAATATGCAAATTGACCCTAAAGGCGGAACAACCAGAACGACCGTTGGACCAGTCACTATGAGACTCACTGACCACCTCTTGGTCTCTTTACCCAGACGGCAGGCTCCAATCGCCTGGTGGTGAATGGGGAGGGGAACCAGCAGTGGGTGGCGGGGGATGCGGGCACTGCCAGGCCAAGGCCCCCGCCCCGCCAGTCGCCCCACACACAGAGGGCGACCCATGGTGGGGGTGGGGCCAGTGAGTGGGCAGGAACAGCCAACCTCTCAGTCCCTTCCCTCTGGCCGTCAGGCACCGATCACTCGATGGCAAAAGGGGAGCCAAGGGTGGGTGGCGGTGGGGGGCAGAGCCAGCTGTAGGTAGCCAGGGAAGATGGCCTTCATCGCAGGCCAGGCCTAGGGACCATACCTGTGCACGAATTTCTAAAATAAAATATGAGAATGTAGGAAAGGAGCAATCATACTGCATGAAGGTAACTGGGAAGGCTTTATGACAAGAGTAGACTACCAATCACTTAGCAAAAGAGCTATGCAGGAACTCCTCAGGAAAGAAATCCAGGTATTACAGGGCGAAGAAACTTGATGTGCACAGATATGGAGACAGGTTCATCTCCTGATGCCCATCCCCACCTGTTTGGCAGATATGGGGCACAGAGTACGCATTTATCAAATGTTCCATGTGCTCTCCCAGGTTATCTTGCAATCAGATTAGGTAAATGATATGGGGTGCCCATCAGGGCAGCAGGCAGAGGGATGTAAACTACTCTCAGTTCTGCCCCTTGGAAACATCCTGTGTGAAACACTAGCTCTTTTTTTCCTTGCCAGGTTGATCTAGGAATCCAGATGCTGGGGTGGTTGAATCGCTAGTTTGAGGAAGCCTATATCCCTGTGTCTCCGAATGGAGGAGACCCTTCACTGGAGTGAGCAATAAAAACCAAGTTTTGTATATGCAAGCCACTGAGATCTCAGAGTGTGTTGCAGCAGCTCACATCACTTATCCTGACTAATGAAACAAGCCTCTCTATAACCCCTCCTCTTTAACCTCAAGGCTGAACATGAAACTTTACCATTCATCAACTGCACAGAGTTGAACAAATTTGTCTCCAAATTAAGAGTGATTACAACCCATCCAGTAAACCATGAGAAAAGATGGATATAAATGGGCACCTGTGTAAAATACCTTACTCTACCTTTTCACTGGTGGAAAATAATTCAGTCCTTCAATGTTCAACAGCAGAGGGGTTTTCTCTCCAGTAATTCATTACATCCTAAGTATTAATTGCAAGGTTTTCAATAACACAGATGGTTCATGAATAGAAAATAGGCACGAAGCACAATATATTCAAAATAATTATATTGTTATGGCTTTGGAGGGCACTGAAGCTATTAAAATATAATTTTAAAAAGTGAGAACAGAATGAGAATGTGATTTTATAGACATAATTTGAAATAGTCCAAGCACTTTTCACTATGTGCAATTACTTGTAAATATAATTTAGAAGATGTGTCACAGCTAAAGTACAGTAAAATTAGATTTATGAAGCTTTTCCTAATGCGAAACAAAAAAAAAGTATATAATCACTTCATTCATTACAATTCTTATAAACCTATGCTAACCAGGAGCATGTGGTACACTATGAATAACTTAAGAGACAAAAACCAAATAAAAATAAAAGTCTGTGACTTAATCCTTCACAGGGAGATTAAATGATTGCATCTGGCAGGATCCAGTCAGGAAACACACAGTATCATTGATACAGAGATAATTTACTACTGGTACCTTTGCCCAGACTAGGGCATGGGTGAAGATGAATTTGAGAATAAAGCAACAGAACTTCTCATAAATTGTTGAAGGGAGTGGGGCCTTATTTTGCTGAAACACTGCCACTATATAGATGTAGATGTATTTTTAAAACTCTCAGCAATTCTGTGAATTTTACATTATTTTAACACTTTTAACATGAAAAACTATAAATCAAAGAACTAAGTGATATGCCCAAGTCGCCAGCTAGCAAGTGACAGAGCTGGAATTGAAACTGATTCCATATAGAGAATCCCATCCACCACACCCTGTGGCGATAGGTAACGAATGGGAAGGAGCTCTATCAAATTTATACACTCTCTCTAACTTTCCATAATAATACGAACAATGACTTTCATTAAATATTTCATAGAATTATCTCAGGCTATAATATCATATCCTTATGAACATAAACTGTGTAACTGAAAGGAGGTTTAGCTTGGAGCACATTCTACACACCAACGCGGCCACTTGTTTAAAGAACAAGAAACAAAAACCCGAATCTTCTTTTCACAGCCAAGTCTGTTCATGAAATGTGTTTCACAACTGACTTTTTCAGGTTTTATATTCTGCTTGTCCTTTCTCCCAACTCAAGGTCGCAAATATCATCTATAAGAATATTTGGAGATGGATTATATTAATTCTCCAAAATTAAATTTGTTGTTAAGGGGTTTTTAAAGAAAGATTACTTGCTCAGCATTCTGACAACAAGGGATCTTTGTCTAAGTGCTGAATGGATCTGGAAACCAGGGCTTAGCTATAAGACATCGAATTAATACAGGTTTCAAAAACCTGCTAAGTCCACAGAAATTCTAAGGACTTTGAGTAACTATCAACTTGCAAGAGTAATGATGAATTTCAGTGAAATTGGACAGAATTGGACTATTAGTCAAAATCTTTTTTCTTCCCCAGAAAAATTCTGCTGTGACAGAGTGTATAGCACTGTTCTTTCACTTGAGCTACCTGAGGGGATTTTTCCCTGCACAGGAAAAAGACTAGTTTTACAGTGCAGCGTCTCTCTGACTCCATGCCCCCTTTTCTTTCTTTAGTTGCTACTTCTGTTACTTGACTGGAGCTCTAACGCCACAGGTTTCATATGTACAGAAGTTATTGAAGTGCAAGGGAGCCATTGATCTGGAAGGAACCAGCTCCCTCATTATGGAAATGAAAAATGGGTTAATAGTAGTTAAATTTAGTTGTACACAGTAACTGGCTATGTAGGAATATGCTTCCCAGCATCTACGCATGTGTTCTTTCAAAGATGGCACAATCCCACTTTAAGCAGTTTGGTCAAACAACTTCCAATTAAATGTAATTAGAAAAAATAAATTTTTGTTGTTGTTATTGTGAGTTTGGCTAGTGGGTCATTATCATTCTTTAAGTTTCCCTTGTATCTTATTGTAACATCTCTGCTGTTTGGGTTTGCTTCTTTCATTTGTGTTATTCTTTCTTTTATCCTCGCTAATCTCTTTGACTTTGTTATAATTAGTTTTATAAATTTTTTTCAATGTTTTCTTTATTGAATATAATACACAACATATCCTGCATTAATACAATAGTGCATATGTCTATTTCTCCAGTAGAGATGCTCTTTAGTATAGATATACATATTTTAAACTGCTGTGTTTAGGGGTTTTTTGGCAGAATGTTTGGAGGTACTAGCAAAAATATTTATTTTCCTTTTAATATAGTTACAATTACATGTCTCAATAAAAGAATAAATTACAATTTTAAAGTAGAAACATAGTCGTAAAAGCTATGAAATTACATACTAGAATTGCAAGTCACATCTTTTCAAAATGAGTAACATTTATTTTAACAAGCAAGTCTGAGACCTATGATTCAAAAATGATGTGGCTATTTTATTCACTTTTCAAGGGGCTGTTTAGATAAATTATAGATGCCAGTTTTCTCTAATGCATTAAGAAATTTTCTTACAAGTATCTATCAGCTAAGATATATGCACACCCCACCCCAGTAGCCAACAGTGGACCTCGTGGATAATGCCCTCACCTCATGCCTTTGCAGTCAGCTTCACTTGGGCAAAATCATGTGTCAAGATTATAATTTTGGATCCCAAAGACACAGAACATCTTATATTGGATCATGTATAAATCTGACTTTTTAATAAAAGGTGTAGCAATGCAGCCATGCCGGAAAGACCTCGAATTACAGTTCTCACCATTCTCTAATTGCTAAGTAATCTCTGAGTTAGAATCCCTGAGACACACACATATACAAGGGTATAATGCCCCCATCCAAGGAAGGTAAGAAAAATTTTCCTTCTTGAATTTTTCATTACTCCTTTCTCCCCCCCCCCATGAACTATTAATGCAATGTTATAGAAACTGGTTTAATTAACAGGCAAGAGCAGCAACAACTGTTAGTTCTGCTTCTCATTTACAATGGCTGAAAAAGTTTCATAGCAATTAGATTTCTTCCCTGAGTCTTAGAAATGCAGAGACAACACATCTAGGGGAATTTCTCATAAGAAGTTGCACTAAAATGTAAGGTTCATGAGCCCAGGCTGAAATAAATGAAATATTTACCATGAGAGGCTAAACTACTATCGGCCTAGGGAGAAGATCATTATGACTGAGGAAGTGAAACGTCTAAGATAGCAAAAAGGGTCTGAGTATTAAGCCTGAAGGATGAATAACACTATAAATGGTAAGAAAAGCCAAGAAGCTGAAGAACTGATTGGGGTGTTAGAGAAGCTGGATCATAGCATAAAGGTGAAGGACATATATACATGGTTTTGTCCATTGAGTGAGTCTACCTGCCTGAAGAATTCAGGAACAAGGCAGATGATCACTCACCATCACTAAGAGCTCAAGGACTCCTCCCATGGACAGGTCCACGGTGTCTCCAGCTCAGCCCTTCAGAGTGTCCTCTCTCCTAACTGCTGCCAAATGTCTAGTCATTGCACATGAAACTGATGACACTAGAAATGCTCCCTAAAAATGAAAGAGAAAAGAATAATATCATATTAGCAGACTGTCCTACTATTGCTATCACTCATTACTTCCAGGAAGCCCATTTATGCAGGTGAAACTCTTACATCATTATCTAACTACAGGATACGCTCCATAATCTCTCTTGAGTCTCCCGATTTAAAAATAAAAATGACACTATCTACTATAAAGAAAAATGCTCAGCATAGGGACTGGTATATAAAAGGTTCTAAAAACATAAATTATTATTTCCTTTTTAGTGTGTGGTAATTCATATGGAACTGAAAATTACAAAGAGGATGAAAATAAATTGGAATAAAGAATATAGAGAAAGTAGGGAACACTGAAATTTACAAATGATCAGGATGCACGCTTTAAAAGAAAAAGGATAAAAGAATAGAGAATGTGACATTATGACAAAGGATAGAGAAACTAAAGGGAAATTCATAGGAAACAGAATGATAACTAAATTAGTTATCATTTAGAAAAAGCAGCAGCAGACACAGCAAACTAAATGAAATGAAAAATTAAACATTATTTCTTGTATGAGGAAACTTTGCAGCAATGATTTAGTTTACTGTATATCTTAATCAGTTAGATAAACTTCACCTAAAAATACATTATTTTGAAACACAGAACGACCTATTTCAAAAAAATCAGTGGAATTAGAAAGGTCAAGGAGAAAGAAAACAGGGCAAAATATAGACAAAAAATTATTTAGAAACTAACTCCATGCGGAAGACAAATTATAAAGTGCATGAGCTTTGCAGCTGCAGAGGATTCCAAGGTGACTCAGAAAATGCACTGCAGAATTCTTTAATTTATAGACTATTTGCAACAATGCCCAGATAGTTACAAGTATTCAGAGGTAAAATATGCCATCGTTTTAAGATGTCCAGTTCTATTGTCTTGTCCCAGAGACACCTGCTCCATTTTATTTTATTCTTAATTAAAAATCAGCCCTAACCGGTTTGGCTCAGTGGATAGAGCTTCGGCCTGCGGACTGAAGGGTCCCAGGTTCGATTCAGGACAAGGGCATGTACCTTGGTTGCAGGCACATCCCCAGTAGGGGGTGTGCAGGAGGCAGCTGATTGATGTTTCTCTCTCATCGATGTTTCTAACTCTCTATCTCTCTCCCTTCCTCTCTGTAAAAAATCAATAAAACATATTTTTAAAAAAATCAAGAACGCAGCACATTTCTAACCCTTCTCAGCACTTACTGCTTTCACTTTCCTTCAGCAGGGCACGAATAATGAACTTGAAACAAGTACTTCCTACCTCACCGCAGTTCATCCCCTTAAAAACTACCAAGTTATCTCAGAAAGAGTGAATGGTTTTCCTGAAACTCCAAGAGTCAAATCTATGAAGTCTTGAGATGAGAAATATTTACATGTGATAACCAAGAAATGCTTAGCACAATGAGGTAGCAGTGATAAATTTGGGGAAAGAGGAACATGAAGTAAAATAATCTGTCCTTTTGTTCTTACATTTTCAAGGTTTACCACCTCAAAATTTCAAGGTGCCTGCTCTAAAGATTGTGTCTTCCATGGATGCCACCTAAATTTAGTCATGTTAATGTCGGTAATTAGTGTCACTTGACCACCTTTTAAGTTAGTCTTTGTTCTTTAAATCCTAGGAATAAAATGTGCCAAAACAAGATGTGCTGTTTAACTTTGCATAATCTTGATTTTTTTAAAAAGTGTGGTAAAATATACATAACAAAATTAAATTTACCATGTTAACCATTTTTAAGTGTTCAGTTCATTGACAATGAATACATTCACATTGTTGTGCAACAATCACCACCACTCTTTTTATCTTCCTCAACTGAAACTTAATACCCATTAAAGAAAAATTCCCCGTTTTCCCCACTCATCAGGCATGTGATAATCACTATTTTACTTTCTGTCTCTATGAATTTGACTACTCTGGCTAAATCATATAAGTAGGATAACATAGTATTTGTCCTTTTCTGATTGGCTTATTTTATTTATCATAATGTCCTCAATGTTTGTCCATATTGTAGCATCTGTCAGAATTTCCTTGTTATTTAAGATTAAATAATCTTCCATTATATGTATATGTTAATTTAAAAAACATCCATCCATCCATTGATGTGCAATTTAGCAGCTCCCATCTCTTGGCTATTGTGAATAACACTGATATGATTATGAGTATACAAATATCTCTTAGAAGTCCTGATTTTGTTTAATATTTATATTCACTCATTTTCTCTCTCTCTCTCTCTCTCTCTCTCTCTCTCTCTCGGCCTAGGTAATAACGTATTTTCTATCACCCTGCATTTTCTACACATAGGGGAGGAGCACAGTACCAGAATCTCAGGGAATGAGATTTCAACAAACAGAAAACCAGTAGATAGGCTTCTTATTAAAATATAAGAGAATAGAGTTCCTGTATATTCTTTAATGTATTTCTCATTTATCAGTTTATAATTGACGTATGCTAGGTCTTTGCCTGATAACTATTGGTGAGATAGATATAAGAGCTCTAACAGTTGAGCAAAAGGTACCATCGGGTGGACACAGACAATAGGGTGCTGAAGATCTGGGGCAGGGGCAGGCTGGAGGGGGTCAATGGGGGGAAAAAGGGGAACATATGTAATACTTTCAACAATAAAGAATAATTAAAAAAATAAAAACAATTTTAAAAGATACTATGGGGTATTCATGAGCAATTATTTTCACTACTAGAATTGGCAAAGTTTCTAAAAAAGGCTGAGTACAGTTTTCCTGGCACTTAAACACAATCCAAGAAAAGGTATCCTTGACAAAAGGCAGAGATATGAAAAAGGAAGTATTAAATGACTTTGGAGAATTTAGAATAAATAGCATGCTGTTATGGCTAGAAAATATGCTGCCAAACAAAATGCCATGCGAAAGAAAACTCGTCTGACAAGGTGTAAGTCAGTGGTTCTCAACCTTCCTAATGCCGCAACCCTTTAATACAGTTCCTCATGTTGTGGTGACCCCCCAACCATAAAATTATTTTCGTTGCTACTTCATAACTGTAATTTTGCTACTGTTATGAATCATCGTAATGTAAATATCTGATATGCAGGATGTGTTTTCATTGTTACAAATTGAACATAATTAAAGCATAGTGATTAATCATAAAAACAATATGTAATTACATATGTGTTTTCCGATGGTCTTAGGCAACCCCTGTGAAAGGGTCATTCGACCCCCAACGGGGTCGCGATCCACAGGTTGAGAACCGCTGGTGTAAGTGGTCTTAAATGTCATGTGGACTTGTTTATAGCGCAGCTGCTAAAAATGTAGAACCGATATATAATATTTCAGTACAACCAAAATCTTTCGCTTATAAACAGCTCTAATAGGTGTGAATCAGATGAGTAAGGTCGCTTTTCAGGTGGTTATTTAGGTATGTATGACTCCATGAAAACTCAGAGCCTTGCCATTCCCACTCAATTCTATCAGTCAGAACTAAGGCACATGGCCCCTCCTGATTATGAAAGGGGTGGGAACATAGTCTAGCTGTGCACCTGAGTGCAAGGGGGAACTGTGTTAAAGTACATGTATGCGATTCAATAAGCAAAATACAGCGCATGAAGTTTGTTTGTTTTCAAGCTTGTGAAGACAGGAGCAAAATAAAGTCAGAGAGAACATCTGTGCTCTGCACAATGAACCAAAAGAGCTGGTAGAGCTCAATGATGATCTTTCCCTCTGCTGCTCTCAGTATAGAGAATGACTGACCAAATCCCACTGGGTCTTCCCTCTTGTCCTTGAACCAATAGTATATGGTGACGATCATACAACCAGCAGCAAATAGTAAGATATTGTATTATTGCTCCTGGGAAGCTAATTTTGAGCCCTTTTTTAACCCAGGAACAAATGATCTGGCTTTATTTTAGTTTCAAGTTTCATGTTGAAATGAAAAACAAAGGAATTAGATCTGCTCTGTGACATGCCTAAGGATATAAGAGCAGAAGGGAATTTGATCCTACTGAGCAGTTGATTGGATTTTCTTTCTTTTTTAACCTGTATGACATTTTGACTATTGCTGTTCCTGTAAGTTCTAAAAAAAAAAAATAGGTTGAACTTCCTATGTTTTTTTAACATCATTTACCCATATGTAAACACTTAGACACACTTCTACCCCGGCTATCAGAAAGTCTTCCGTATCCTTCAAAGACATTCAAATATTGTCCAGAATATTATAAAAAAAAAATGTAATGGGTCAAAGAATAATAAAACCTGAGTATAAAATAAACTTTAGCTCTTCCCTTCAATGAAAAATGAGTACCTTTGGCATCATCACTGACAGGCAGATGTGTCTGAAAGCTTAATGTGAGGGAATCCAATGATCCTTGAAGAACTCAAAATGTCATAGTGGTTAGGTTACAATACTGTTCAAGATATAAGGTATAATTCTAAAAAGCAATAGTGAAAGAGGCACAGGTAAACTTAAAAAAATTTGCACCCGTCCTCTATTCACTGCTAAAGTGATCATCAAATCTGGGAGGTTCAAATAATCATACATCTGTTTAATGACTAAACATATATCTATATCTTCAGAACTTGGTGCAACTAGTGGAGGGCGTGTATGGGAAAAGTAGAGAATTAGATAACTTACTCTAAGTGGTATTGAGAATTGTAGAACTGATGATTCTTGAAGTTTGCAATATGTATGGGACACAATGATTTCTAGTAAGTTCCAGATTACTAATAGTGACTCCACTCTTTCATTTGGTCGAGTCCAAAAAATGATGGAATCATACTTGATTCTGATCTTTCTCTCAGACTTCAAATACAAGGGCACAATAAATGTGTTAAATGAATCCCAGTTATATAATGTATTAACTTAGGAACATTGGAAAAAATGAATTAGAACCCCAAACTTTAATTCCTTCCTTACATATGTAAATAAGAATAATGATAAGAGTAATAAGAATAAGCTCAAAATGTTGATGAGGTTGTAAAATACGTTAATTATATACAATCCTAACTAGGTAGCAAACAGTGGGTATTCAAAGAATATTGGTTCTAAAACTTGTCATTTATTTTAAACTTTTCTCTTGGAAATGCCCATCTCCAGCATGATCAGTTTAAATGTTAGTAAGTTCAGCTACTATAAAAACCTATCTTTTCCCATTCTTGAGAGATGCAATACAACCCTGGGCTAAATCGCACCACTAAAACATTTAACTGTAAGAGCATATATCAAGCCAGGTTATTCGTTACATTTGTTATCCTTCCAGGGCTTTTTTTTCCCTTCCCCCTTCTACATTCTTCAAGTGGAAGAAAAGAAGACCACTCCACTAGCTTATGTCTGTTTTTGCAGTCTAAGACTTCAGATGTTTTATGAGTTCCTTCAGATGTTTTATGAGTTCCTTCAGATATAAGTATCTCAGTTTCTAAAAACAAGTAGAAATGGGGCACAGTCAGCCAGTTGAGAAATCTCAGGAGACTCCTCATCCTGTCCTACTTGCTTCGCTCTGCTCTTTCATTTAAATGAAGGAAATGGGACCTTTACTAACTGCTTCTCCCAAGCTTGATGTGAATTTAAATTTTAAAAGCCAAAGTAACTGTGGAAGTTAATTACGATTGTTATGTTTAAATTCTAAAATGGTTAAGAAACGTCACAACTCTTTGGATAGCCTAAGATATTCTATAGTAATACAAGAACCCCCAAAACTCAATAGCTTAACAAAATGAAGGCTTATTTCTTCCTCAGGCTACATGTCCCTCCAAGTCAGTTCCAGAAACCCGAGCTGACTGATGGTGAGCTGTTACTCAGAAACCCAGGCTGATGGTGGGCAGGGATTGTGACTCTACCACGAGCTCAGAGGGGGTAAGGTCTAGAAATATTACTAAACATATGAATGACCATGAGACATATGGAAAACAACAACAAAAAAAAACAAACAAAAAAGACTGCATTGTTTTTCTAAGCAATTATTTAATATGCAGAAAGTTGTTTATATTAACCCATTCACAGATAGAAGGCCTGAACATAACTCAAGCCAAAAGAGACATTTTGCCTGCAGTGTCTGGATATTTATAATAAAATTGAGATTTAGCACCCACTAAGACATCTGTTTGTATAGGCAAAAAGTGAATTTGTCTTCTGCATACCCCAGAGCACCTAAGAAGGTATCCCCAAATACAGTCACATTGGGGAGTTAAGGCTTCAAGTGTGAATTTTGAGGGGACACATTTTAGTCCATAGTAATATATAAAATTCTGTATATATACAATTTCATGTTGTTTTATACTGTAACATGCTGTACAGACTTATAGCCGAGGAGCAATAGGCTACATCATATAGCCTAATTATGTTATATATAATTTCAAGTTCCAGTAATGTAGTCAATATGGAAGAAAAAAGAAGAGGAAAATAAGCTAAGTTAATTAATATACTAGTACAACTACTCTTTAGAGGGATGATAATATTAATTTCATTCAGAGATTAAAAGCATATCACATTTTTAAAATATTGTTTATTTCAAATAAGCCATTTTTCAATGAAGCAGAAAATAAAAGGCAGGCAAGCATGACATTTCTTTTCCCTGTTTTAACTGTTTCCATAGAGACCTAGGGTTCTGAAAATTTCTTTCATCATATTCTTCATGTTAAAAGTTGGTTTCCATGTTAACATTTTGTTGGGCTGCAAGAATACTACAGGAATCAACACTCAGATCAATAATTTTTTTAAAAAAAAAAATTGGAAACAAATTATTCACTCATTAAGAACCTCACATGGGAGAGGTAATTTAAATTTTAAACCCAGGTACATAGAGCTGGAATTTTTTATCCTTTAAAAAATGAACACAACTTGAGACTAGATTATCATGTACCTAAATACATCCAGTATCCCCCTCATCTTACTGCATTCGCAATAAATAACTGTACATGTTTTTCACTGTCTTGCTTTTTTTTTTTAAAACTAGAGGCCCGTTGCATGAAGATTCGTGCAATAGGCCTTCTTTCCCCTGGCTGCCAGCACCAGTTTTCCTCTGGCACCCAGGACCCAGACCTTCACTCTGGCCACTGCCTTCCATCTTCTCTCTGGACACAGTCTTTGCTGTGGCTGGAACCTTCAGTCTTTGCTCCTCACCCCAGCAGGAGTCTTCAGTCTCCGGCCAGAGCTGCTCCTGAAGCTCCTTCCGCCCCCCGACCCTCCCCCTCATAGCTTGATCGCTGCTTCGCCTGCAGACCTTGCTGATGGGCTCCTGGGTTCCAGGCGGCTGCCTTGCCTGTGCCGGCCAGGCTTTCCAATCACGATCACAGGCTGCAGGCAAGGCGGCTCCTGGATCCTGGGTGCCGCCTTGCCTGTGGCCTGGCTTTCTGATCATGATCATGATCACAGCCGCAGGGTCCCGCCGCCCAGGGCCGCACACGGGGGTCCTGACTGAGGGTGGGGCTTAGGTGGCAATAGGGGCCCGGATGGAGGCTCGCCATCTTTGTTGGCGGTTAATTTGCATATCGTGCTGATTAGCCAATGGGAGGCATAGCGAAGGTATGGTCAATTACCATGTTGTCTATTATTAGATAGGATTTTTTAACATATGTTTAAACTGAAGCAATGTTTTTCTTAGTTTTATGGTTTGTCATAGAGTATAACATGACATGCAGTATTCTGGGATTTGGTTTTTTTCCACTCATGTTATTACTAAGATTCATCCACATGTTTCATATATGCCGCTGGTTTATAATGTTCCACTGGTTGACTCTAGCACAATTTATTCACTTATCCGCTCTGTCCCTTGACATCTGGCTCTGGATCCCAGCTGCTCTAACACAATACAGATCTAATCCTGACTCCATTCTTTTGTGAACTTGTCTCTTAGTTGCCCAGGCCCTACCTTCAAGTATCCTCACCTAAGCAGCATCATGATAATTTTCTAATATTATCATTTCTTTATATTTATTGATATTGGTTTATCATATATTAGCTTTTTCTCATCATTGGGCTATTTACTTATCAGAAATACAGTTTCTATTAGAAAAAGCAGGGGAAAAAAGCTGGATCATTTCCCTTTATTACTAACTTGCAAGAACAGGAATTTTTTTAGGGGTGTCTTCCCTGGATTCTAGAAAAGGAAGCCTGACACAAGAGCTTATGTTGTATGAGTTCACTATTATGCCATCCCAGAAAAATCAGGGTCTTGGAAAAGAGAGGATAGGGGGAGAAAAGGAGGGAGAATAAAGATTATGAATGGTATGGAGTTTCCTCAAAAAACTAAAAATGGAACTCCCATTTGACCCAGTGATTCCACTTCTAGGAATATATCCCAAGAAACTGGAAATACCAATCAGAAAGGATATATGCACCCCTTTGTTCATAGTGGCACAATGTACCATAGCTAAGATTTAGAAACAGCCTAAGTGCCTATCAACAGATGAGTGGATTAAAAAACTGTGGTACATCTACACAATGGAATACTACGCTGCAGTAAAATAAAAGAAGGGATTCTTACAATTTGCAACAGCATGGATGGAACTGGAGAGCATTATGCTAAGTGAATTAAGCCAGTCAGAGAAAGATAAATATCACATGATCTCACTCATTTATGGAATATAATGAGCAACATAAACTGATGAACAAAAAACGGATCCAGAGACAGAGAAGCATAGATCAGACCGTCAAACCTCAGAGGGAAGGTAGGGGAGGTTGGGGGGTAAGAGGGAGAGATCAACCAAAGGACTTGTATGCATGCATATAAGCCTAACCAATAGACACAGACAACAGGGGGATGAGGGCATGAGTGGGGGGGGGGGGGGCAATGGGGGTATAAGGAAACATATGTAATACCTGAATCAATAAATTTTAAAATAATAAAATAAAAATATTATGTGCATTACTGTCCTGTAAACCCCAACAGTTGGCTCTTCTTTTTGCAATGCAAATGCCTTATTAAGCTTTGATTGGCAAGGCATCCACTTCAGAGAGCCATTAGCATCATGATGGCTATTTTAATAAACACATTGCAGGCACACAACTACAAAAAGAGCCAGCTTGCTTTTTCTCTACGCCCTTTAAGTTCCCACTGTTATGTATCAAATTTACCAATAAAGAGGGAGTGCATGAAACTCTAGGCCCCACCCTTAACTCCAATAAAAGCAGAACCCCAGACCCAAGCTCTCTCTACTGGCGACCAACCTCCCGAGTAATAAACTCCCCCACATCACATATTTGCTTGTATTCCCTGTTAGGAAGACAGTGACTTCTTAGCAACCATAGGAGGAACATACAATCACACACACACACACACACACACACACACAATCTTAACTAAACTGAAATTTATGTAACCTCATAAATTTCCTTCCTGTCCTTCATTTCCTTGAGATTTTTCAATAGCTGCTACTCTAAACAAGACTTCAAAAATATTTTTAAGTCATAAACCACTGAACATTGATAGCTGCACTTGTGTCCTCTTACATTTGAAATGCACAAACCATCAAGCTTTGCTGAAAACAAGCAGAAAGGCTGCCTTTTTTTTGGGGGGGTGGGGGGGTTGTCTCTTGCACTTACCCTAACCAGGGTGTGAACTCACAGCCTAGATATGTGCCCTGACCGGAAATCAAACCTGTGACCATTCAGTGTATGGGTATATGGAACAATGCTCCTACCAACTGAGCCTCACTGCCCAGGGCTTCCACCTCTTTTTGAATATTATTACCTTTTTAACCTTTGTGAGAATAAACAAATCATCTTTTCTGTCAAAGAACAGTGTAGACAGCTGCCATTTTGGACTGTGTGACTTGGCAGCCGCCACGTTGGCCACATGGCTTGCAGCTCCCCTGGGGGCTGCCATCTTGAAACAGCAAAGGCCAAACCCTCCCTTTGAATTAGCCAATCACGAAACACTGTGCGCCTGAGCTCCAATCAAGAGCAAGGGACAGGTCACGTGTGTCACAAATTATAAAGCTGAGCAGACCACCGGCTTGGTGTGTGCACCCTTCTATGTAGAAGTAAAGATGTTTGCCTTGCTGCCTGGCTCCCGAGTATGTTTTGTGTTTTACCAGGACCCCTGACTTGGGGGCTCGCTTTATTTCTAACACCTTTATGTGATATTTTAGGGAATAGTACCCTATTCTATAAAAGAGTTTAATATCCTGCATCTGTTCGCCTGTTGGTGATCTTACTCATAGTTTTGTGACCTTTTGTTCTTTCTTTCATGTGGTATAGCCCAGTTGAGTATTTCTTACAATGTAGAACTTCTGATGGTAAATGCTCTTAGCTTCTGTATATCTGAAAAAGTCTTTATTTCTCCTTCATATCGAAAGAAGAACATTGTTAGATATAGTATTCATGGCTGGCAATTTCTGTTTCTGATTGGTGTTTTGGGGTTTTTAGGGCATATTCCCAGAAGTGGGATCGCTGGGTGAAATGGAAACTTTTATCTCTACATGTTAAGAAAAGGTCAGAAGAGGCACTTGCACCATTAAGAAGCCATGGGAGGCCTTGAGTGGTGTCACAACTTTGACCTCTGCTGGTGAAACATTTTCTGGTATTGAGCCCCTTCCCACATGAGCTTGCTATCAATTTAGCTAGTTCCTTAGATTTGATGACTTACTATCTCCTATTGATTCACTTTTCAATGACTGGTAATACTAGACTAGCTGTTTATAGAAGTTTTCTGAACATTATTTGAGGCGAGTCAACAATTCTGCTCCAAATTTAATAACTGTGGCAGTCTAAGGTTCAGATCGCTGCAGAGACAATTCATAGAGCTCCTCTCTGTCACTTATAATTCACTTGACTAACAGTATGTGCTGGCATTTATTAAGCAATGTTTAATAGGAGCCAGGTGCTTTATTGGGTGATTTGTAAACATGTTGTTTAATCATAATCACCTTGAGACATTGGTATCAGGACTAAATGACGCAGGAATTGTTTGTGGTGATGGTTACACAGTTATGTGAATATATGAAAAAATATTGAATTGTACAATTTAAATGAATAAATTATATGTATGTGGTTTATGTCTTAATAAAATGGACTATAAAGTCAGTTTGAGTTCTTTTTCCTTTCCTACCTTTGCTGGACAGATAATCCAAAAATCCTCTAGGGCAATGTTATTCTCTTGGGATCTTCATTCTTACCATACCCATACCCTTCACTCTCTCCCTTAAAAACAGATAGACATTTCCCCCCATACTTGCCCCATTTGTCCCTGCTTCTGAGATTGTTTCTACCTATTTCTCTCCCTGAATACTCTTCTGGCATATTTCCATATCCCTAAATCTTATAGTCATGTCATAAAAATTGAGGATCTACTATGTGCCCATCATTGAGCAAGACAATGGAGACATTTAAAACATAATACATGAGCCCTAGCCGGTTTGGCTCAGTGGATAGAGTTTCGGCCTGTGGACTGAAAGGTCCTGGTTCGATTCCAGTCAAGGGCACATGCCCAGGTTGTGGGCTTAATCCTTAGTAGGAGGCAGCCAATCAATGATTCTCTCTCATCATTGATGTTTCTATCTCTTTCTCCCTTTCCCTTACTCTCTGAAATCAATAAAAACATATTAATAATTTAAAAAAAAAACATAATACATGAGTAATAGAATATATGAAAATACTCTTTGCCAAGACCGGTTTGGCTCAGTGGATGGAGCGTCAGCCTGCGGACTGAGGGGGTCCCAGGTTCGATTCCGGTTAAGGGCGTGTACCTGGGTTGCGGACACATCCCCAGTGGGAGATGTGCAGGAGGCAGCTGATCGATGTTTCTCTCTCATCGATGTTTCTAGCTCTCTGTCCCTCTCCCTTCCTCTCTGTGGGAAATCAATAAAATATATTTAAAAAAAAAAAAGAAAATACTCTTTGATAACCTGATAAGAGAAAATTCTTCCTTCTTTGTAATTCTCTAACACTTTATCAGAGTATTTTTATAGCCTTTATTATCCTCTATCATGTCTTATAATTGTTTGCATCCCTTATGAATTGAATCCTCTTTGCTTTTCTGAGGACTTTTGATACAGACTCATCTTTAATTGCCCATCTCCCAAACTATATATGCTCTAAGTTGAACTTCACAAATGTTTCATAAATAATTTGATTAAAGTTTGAAAAATAAGTAAATGGGTACCATAAACATCTACTCATTTTTATGAAGCTTCAACTTCAATTCAGAAACATTTATCCCAAAATATCAAATCTTTATGGATTTAGTTCATACTTTCCAGAGTCATTTATTTATCAATTTGTTCATTCCCATGTGTTACTTTTGAGTAAACACCAAGTGCCTGGCACTAACTTAAGAAATGAGAACATGGAGGTTAATAAAAAGACCTAAACTTTGATTAAAATCAGTTTGGAGAAATTGATATATGAACAATAAATCCATATTGAGTGAAAATATCTTCAAAAATACGTAAAGGGACAAATGATTTATAACAGAAGGACTATTCTGTAGTGAGGGGAGACCTTTAGTGAAAGAGATGGCTTTGATGTGCTACAGGGGTGGGGGTAGGGGTGATCTACTCAAAAGGAATAAACAGATTCAGAATCAGGAAGAGAGCTTAGTGTGATGAGAAACTTTCAGATATGTGATAGTATTGGAATACAACTGCAGACAGGCAATCCTATATAATAAAAGGTTAATATGCAAATTTACCCCTCTGGAGCTCAACCAACTGGAAGTTTGACCACTCGCTATGATGTGCACTGACCACCAGGGTTTGGTGCAGAACGAAGGAAGGCCCGGGCTGGCAGCCAGCAGCCAGGGGGAAGGAAGGACCTGACTGGCAGCCAGAGGCCCCGATCGGCCCTGATCGCTAGCCAGGCCTAGGGACCCTACCCATGCATGAATTTCGTGCACCAGGCCTCTAGTGTTTAATGAAATGGTAGGAGGCAAAGCCAAAGAAATTGACAATGACTATATCGTGGAGAACTTAAATATCATGTTAAAGATATTTTAACCTGGGAGCCAGAGAAGTCTCCTGTCCTCCAAATCACATGACACTCTACTCTGATCATCATAATTGTTTTCATAAAAAATTTACTGAGAATATTCTGGTAACATAATTTTTTTAGAGTGGTTTAAAGTTTTTAAAAATATTATATTGATTTTCTATATTATTAACTTCAAAGCTAGACTGCTGGGTTTGGATTTTGGTTCTGCCTTTTACTAGTTGAGTGACTATAGCCAAATTATTTAAATGGTATGAGTCTCAGTTATGACACTTGTAAACTGACAATAAAAATAACATCTGCCAAGTAGATTTTTTTTAAAAAAATGGAGACTGAATTAGTGAATATATATGTAAAGAGCATAGAACAATGCCAAACATGTAGTAAACATGATACAATTTCAGCATATCTTATCCCAGAGGAAAGTAAGATACTTCACCTTCACATGTTGCAATAGGGTAAAATATATTTTTATTGCATGCTATAGCATTACAGCACTTACGCATTATTATAGGTGATTGTTATGTTTATTTCAATGATTTCCTGTTTCCATAATTTCTGCATTAGAGTCAGCTTTCAGTCTCAGCGTTGTTCCTCTAAGGCAGTGGTTCTCAACCTTCTGGCCCTTTAAATACATGTTGTGACCCAACCATAAAATTATTTTTCATTGCTACTTCATAACTGTAATGTTTCAACTGTTATGAATCATAATGTAAATATCTGATATGCAGGATGGTCTTAGGCGACCCCTGTGAAAGGGTTGTTCGACCCCCAAAGGGGTCGCGACCCACAGGTTGAGAACCACTGCTCTAAGGTAATGTTTTCCCCCTCCCTTTCCCCATCCTATTATGTGTGTCTTTGTTTTCCAACAATCTTCTGTGACACACCTGTGCACTGTGCTCTTTGTGTTTGTTAGTCTTGAATTTCATAGGGCTTCTGGAAAAATTGTGTCGTCATTATCTCTTCAAATATTTTTTCTCCTCCCTTTTTCTCCTGTCTTATGAGGGGACTACATTTAGACATTTGTTAGACCTTTACACTTTTACTCACACATCTCCAAAACTCATTTCTATGTTTTCTTTTACTTTTTATCTGTGTGCATCAGTTTGGCATTTTGTATTGATAATTCTTTCAAGTTCACTTTTTCTGCTTTTTGCTGCATTTGGTCTTTTGTTAAATTTTAAGAATGTCTTCATATCAAGTGATGACTTTTAATTCTAGAATTTGCATTTTATTCTTCATTTGAAATTTTGATTCTCCATCATTTAATTTATTTACTTCTATTTGTTTCTATGGTAAATTTATTTTAAGTCTCTTGTCATCTATTAAATAAATTTACATCATTTAAATTTGTTTTTGTTTTCTGTTTCTGATCTTGGCTTCCATTTATGTACTCCTATGTTTTGTTATGTGTAGTAAATTTTGATGCCAGAAACTGTGTTTAAAAGAATTTCAAAGGCTCTAGGTATTATATTCCTCCAGAGAGGGTTCACAATTTCCTCTGCTAGGTTAATAAAATGATGGAAGAATCTGACTGTCAATTCAAGAATATGATCAAGGCAAGAACTGTTCACAGTACTGCAGGTTCACTCTACCTCTGATTTATGCCTAGCCATATATAATACTGAAGTGACAGCCCAGTGTAATTTACAGGTCCTTCCCTGTAATAGGTTCCAATCTCTAATTTGTGTTTCATGAGGCTGCTGAAAATCCATTCAATATGTTAGTAGGATTACATATAATTGTTTAGTATCCATATAACATAACCCCAATTTCAGCAAACATCCTGAGGGTAAACCATATATGTGCTAAGGTCAATGTCTTAAAAAAGCGCTACTTTTTTTTTTTCCTGTGCCCTTTTCAATAGCCCTATCTAAGTGCAAAATTTTAACCTCAATTATTGGGAGTAAGAATTAGCAAATTTCTGGGGGAAATATGTCTGCAGAATTAAGTGCATCCAGTTGAGGTTTATGACACTCCAATAAATTAGTCTCTCAAGTTTTTATTTCCTCAGTATATAACCATTATTCTCCTATAAATATTTCCTCCATTTTATCCAATGTTTGCTGTTGTTCTTGGTGGAAGTTATGCACTGTGGCTAGCTTAGCCCTTCCTACCTTGTAACAGAATTAAAAATAAAAACTTTTTATTTCTGATGAATTATCCTATTTTCTCTTGAACAAAACTAAATTAAATAGTACATAATATGCTAAGGAGAACATTGCTAATGCACCCATCAATACAAAATGACTGCAACAAATTGAAAATTACTTATATAATTCTTATTGCTAAATCATATATTCCCACCAAATTGAAGCATCTATAAGAAAAAGACCAATTTATAACTTTTCAAGGTACAAAAATCCAGAAATTATACTTCTAAAAGTCCATTTCTACAAAGCTAAAGTACATTAGCACATTTCCATTTAAATAGATTCAGCTTTAAGTTAATCTAAACATCTATCTTCAAAATAATGTGGAAATACTTTGGGTATGTATAAAAATAACATATTAAAAATAATCTCAGATTTCTGCACAAGTATGAAGTAAAAACAAAATGCAAACTAAGCACAAGAAGGACCTATTAAAGTAAGTTAATTGACATAAAAATCCTTTCAGAACAAACTGCATATCACTCACCATTTTATGTTCCTAAGAATTAGGTTCCTAGAGAATGTGATCCGGACATAAATTTTTAAATAACCCTCATTTTATTAAAAAAAAAAAAACAAACCTCCTGTTTTTAAAGAACTGAACAGAACAATGAATATTTCATAAATCTAATGCTTTATATCAAAAGGAATTAAATACTTAACATTTTAGTAGGTAGATTCTGTGGTTTTGGCTATGTTTTCTCTCTCTCCTTCTCTCTGTCTTTTCCTGGCAGATGTGAATTTTGATACTGAATTTCTTTTGAAAAAACATAACTTCTGTTATTTTTATCTAAAACACATAACATGTATTTTGGCAACTTATGAAGTTCTAACTTCTGAAACATGTTTATACAAATAACGAAAGGAAGAAAGTTATTTGAAATCTCAGCAGATAGTTTCAAGTTTCAAACTCTTTTTCTCACTGTAATACTTGTACCAGCTAATAAAACTTCAGCTTTCTATTTTATAGAAATGGTATTTATACTGCCCAGCAAATGTGCTTCATTGGGTGAGCACCAACCAGTGAACACAGATGTCACTGGTTTGATCACCAGTCAGGGCACATGCCAGGGTTGCAGGCTCGATTCCCCGTGCAGGAGGCAGCCAATCTATGTTCCTCTGGCATCGATGTTTCTATCTTTCTATCTCTCTCCCTTCCTCTCTCCCTAAAATAATAAATAAAAATCATTTTTAAAAAGTGGTCATTATAATCCATACATGATACAATTAATGAGCTAATATACACAAATATTCTCATAGCAATATCTTTACTACAATACATCTCCTAGGACAAAAGAAACTACGGAGAAAATAAACAAATGAGACTACATCAAAATAAAAAACTTCTGCACAGCAAAAGAAATCACCAACCAAAAAACAAGAAAGCCCACTGCATGGGAGAACTTATTTGCCAATGTTACATCCGATAAGGGTTTAATCTCCAAAATTTGTAGGAAACTCATACAACTTAACAAAAGGAAGATAAACAATCCAATCAAAAAATGGCAAAAGACCTAAGCAGACACTTTTCTAACATGGACATAAAGAAGGCCAAGAGGCATATGAAAAAATGCTCAAAGTCACTAATCATCTGAGAGATTCAAATCAAAATTTCAATGAGGTACCATCTCACACCTGCCAGGATGGCTGTCATCAACAAATCAACAAATGACAAGTGCTGGAGAGGATGCGGAGGAAAAGAAACCCTTGTGCACTGCTGGTGGGAATGCAGACTGGTGCAAACACCATGGAAGAGAGCACGGAGTTTCCTCAAAAAATTCAAAATGGAACTGCCATTTGACCCAGTGATCCCACTTCTAGAAATATATCCCAAGAAATCAGAAACACCAATCAGAAAGAATATATGCACCCCTATGTTCACAGCAGCACAATTTACAATATCTAAGATTTGGAAATAACCTAAGTGCCCATCATCAGATGAGTGGGTAAAAAAAAATGATGGTATGTCTACACAATGGAATACTATGCTGCTGTAAAAACAAAACAAAAAAAAACTCTTACCATTTGCAACAGCATGGATGAACCTGGAAAGCATTATGCTAAGCAAAATAAGCCAGTCAGAGAAAGATAAATATCACATGATCTCACTCATTTATGGAATAAATGGACAACATAAACTGAATAACAAAAGTAGATCCAGAGACATGGAAGCATCAAACAGACCACCAAACCTCAGAGGGAAGGTAGGGTGAGGGGGATGGTGTGTGGGGTAAGTGATCAACCAAAGGACTTGTATGTATGCATGTAAGCATAACCAATGGACACAGACACCGGGGGGTCGCACACCTATGCTGAGGGGCAGGAGCGGCTAGGGAGAGATCAACGGGGGAAAAAGGAGACATATGTAATACTTTCAACAATAAAGAATTTAAATTATAAAAAAAAAAAAACAATATAAAGTGATATCACCAGCTTGGTTATCTATTAATAGTTGCTATCATTCTTGTCATCATCACTTTTGTTAATATTATTATTTATGTCATACAAATTCGGCACAGTGCCTAATCATAATCTTACTGAAAGTATGTAAAAATAAAACTGTGACAAGTGATATCGAAAGAGATAAGAGGAAGATACTGGGTGAACTGACTTAGTCACAAAGATCAGAGATCTTTACATTTTTTCCACACCCATTGTTTCCTCTGCATGTTGCCTTCTACTTCTGGAGAATTTCCATATAGGACTTTCATCTTTTGAGAAGAGTTAATATGCAACAATGAATACAGAAAACAAAACTATAAAGAAATATGAGTGCTGGAGATATACTATAATTATGGCAATAAGTAAAATTTATAGAGCATTATTCCCAATACCTAATCAACCATCAGAAAACTACTAGTATTATTACCCAAACCATATAGAGGATGAACTAACTGCTGAGAGGTTTACTAGCTTGCCTAAATTTACAGAGCCAGTCACTGTTGAAACTGGATTTTAAGCACAAGCAATTTCCCTTGCTGCACTTTTAATTACTCATTCTCTTCCATTCCCAGTAGAATTCATTCCACTGGCATAGTGACTTTTACATGTTTCACAGTCCACATGATTCAAAGCTGTGAAAGAAATTAATAATAAGTTCTATTATTGAGCTTCAAAAGACTACTATTACACATCTTCTAACTCACTTAAGAACTCAGTTCAGAAAATAACGTGCTACTTGGAGGGGAAAAATGTAAGATTATAGCAAGCCTGCATGAGAAAACATTTAGATATTTTGTTTGTTTGAAATGTTTAATTATTTTTAATGTCTCTATATTCATCAATCTTTCTGCAACACCATAGGAAACTATGACATGAAAATCTCCATTGATTTGCTTAATCTTGAAATAATTGAAAGTGCATGACTTTCTTGATCATACTATGTTCACATTGCATTTAGCATAATAAATCCCCCAATTTAACAGTAAAAGGGCCACGTGTAAAGATAATCTCAATACTCAAATTAAAATGATGAGGAAAAATTTGAATTTGTAAGAGTCTTAAAATTTCTTATTCATTTATATTATTATACTTTGAAGTATTTGAATATTTATTAACCCCTTATAGTAAACTTGGGAAACAAAGAATAAATTGTTATTACATTCAGACCACAAAGCCAGGCAAAAAGTAAAATGCATTGAGAAATAATGAACCACTCAGAGAGAAACTGTCTCTAGTTTTGCCTGTTTACTACTAAAAAGTAAACTTATTTTTAATATATAGACTTTGTAAAATTTTGAAACATATGTGTATCCTCTCAGAATGTTGGCTCCGAATAATCCTGTTAGCTGTTGCTTTACTAACTGAGGTATATTGAACGTGTGGTAACTTCTCTATAAATTTTAGCTATTACCAAGTTGCCATAAAGTCATTTATTAAAATGAATAATCTTAAAAATTTATAGAACTTCTCTATGCAAAATAAACAGAAAAATATAAAATTCCCCATCATATAAAAAATGTGACACCTGATAACTCATCTTTCACAGAGAATCAGATTCGTGCTTCAACCACAATCATGTGATTTTCATATTATTCTCAGCAATGAAAAAATGCAGATTTAGCGCAACACTTGTTATTGTAAAAGACATAAATATTCAAGACTCAAGATATTTTTTTTTTTTTTACTGTTTTGGGGGTGAGAGGGGGAGAGACATTTTTGGCTTTGTGTAGTGGCACTGAAATGAAACAAAAGCCAAAGAACTTGGATGCATAAAGCTTGGACATAGGCAATAGTGTGGTGAAGGCCAGGGGCAGGGGGAAGTTGCGGGCTAGAAGGGGTCAATGGGAAAAAAGGGAGGCATCTGTAATACTTTCAACAATAAAGAATTTTTAAAAAGAATCTCATTTTTTTTGCCCTAACCTGTTTGGCTCAGTGGACAGAGCATCGGCCTGCTGACGGAAGGGTCCCAGGTTCAATTCCGGTCAAGGGCATGTATCTTGGTTGCTGGCACAGCTGATCGATGTTTCTCTCTCATCAATATTTCTAACTCTCTATCCCTCTCCCTTCCACTCTGTAAAAAAAAAAATAAAATAAAATAAATCAATAAAATATATTTTTTTTAAAGAATCTCATTTTTAAAAATACAAGCCATCAAACTTTTCTTCCCTTAAATGTCTCTGTGTAAATAAAATTCAAAATATTCCATCTGTGCCAGCACCACTTTTACAAGAAACTGATTTTCTTTCAGAAAAGTAAGTCTAAGTGTGAATATGAAGTGTTTATGGCACCATTAGTAACAAAAGCTATATTGATTTGGCACTTCTTGGTAATTTAGTTCATGAGAAAGCTGCACCCACTTTTTCTGTACTTTTCATCTGTTTTTGTAGAGAAAATCCACAACAAGAAAATGTGATTCCCAGTCAGTGAACCTGCGTTTTTAGCCTTCTTCTCTGCCAGGAACAACCATCTTTTGGACTTTGTGTTCATCACAGCAACATCCACATTTTTAATATCCCCTCATTATAACAAAGCAAGGACTTCTGTATAAGATATGCCTGACTTCTAATTTAGGCTCCCTCCCACCCTCTGGGCCTCTTGGTGAAAAAAAAAAAATTAGCAATGCTAAATGACAGATAACTTCTCTGTCACATTATCTAGCAGGGTTTATGTAAATATCAAGTGAGATCACTCCCTGATTCCACTTCCCCATAGCACCCTTTCCTTCTGCTTGTGAACACCCATTACCACTGCAATGAAATGTTCCACGTAGCTGAATTTCCAGGCCCTTGAACAGTGCCTGAGAAATGAGACATTCACTGAAACAATTAAATGCTTAGTTCTATTAATTACATTTAAAGCATCTAACATAGTTTCTGGCATCAAAAGTAGGCTCAGAGTCATAGAAACATGAACAGACTGTTGAACCTCAAAGGGAAGGCAGGGGAGGGTGGATGGGAAAAGATCAACCAATGAACTTGTATGCATATATTCATAACCCCTGGACACAGACAATGGGGTGGTGAGGGATGGGGCAGGAGTGGGTAATGGGAGCAGGCTGGAAGAGGTTAATGTGTGGGGTGGGGGGGAGGAGGACCTATGAAAAATTTTCAACAATAAAGATTTTTAAAAAGCGTTCATTAAATGAAATGATTATTTCTTGTTCCTCCATAAATTAGTGTGCTTAGGCAGTCAATATAACATCAAATAACATCATTTAACAAATAAAGGGTGATAGATGAGAAATTAGCTATTACTGTATTCTAAAAAGCCACCCATTCAATTATTTCAAAATTATTTCTTGAATTTCACCTTTGTAGTGTAAATTATACTCACACGGAAGAAAAACATACTCATAATACACATTTTTTTTTGTTTAAGGGGGGAACCACTACCCCGCTCCCAGGAACTATCTCCTCCACAAAGGCAGAGATGAGCCTCTTAAACTACCAGATTTTTTCCATGTGATCCCACTTCTACTTATCAGAGTGGACGGATTAACAGGGCAGGCAGCTGACCCAACTATCCAAGTAATATCTTTCTCCAGAGCTAGTCCTTTAGTGTCTGTAAAAATTAGAACTACAGTGAAGACTCCTTTGAGCCATGATGCAGATATCTTCTGGCTCCAGCAGAGAGAGCCAGTTCCAGGAAGACTGAAGTCAGATCAAGGATGCGGAGGGAATGAAGGTGCACAAAGACAAGAAAGAGGAGGCCAAATAAATTCCTAAAAGACTCCATTACTGCTTCCAACCCTCTTGTGCATTCTTAAGCTCGGGTCCATGAAGTTTCTGTCCATTTAAAACCTTGGAACAAATTCCTCTCCTAGTTTGTTTTTGTTTGGGTTTGTTGCTTCTAGTTGAAAGAGTAACACATTCAAGCTTATTTATTCAATTTCCAAAAATAGAGATTTCAGGATGGAGAGTGAATGTCACAGACTTTTCTCTAGTACCTCAAAAACAAACCCCTATTTACCATCTTCTACTATTGCTCTTGTTCATATGTGTATCCTTGATATACTAGATGATATTTTTATCTCTAATTTCCCTTTTAAATTATTGATCATAGAAGTCATTGGTTTTATTGTAATTTAGTTAGGATGGAGAGGGTTTGGAAGATGTCTGCATAGGTAAATGCCTGTACTCATCACCTCCCACAAGTACATAAAAATTACAAATAAAATACAAAACAACCATTATCCAGAACCACTGGAAAGCTGGCTGAATGGAAGTCCTACAATGAGAGGAGTCAAGAAGAAAGCACACTGAGACTGGTAAGAGGTGTAGAGGCACGGAATGGGCTGGTCTGGCACCCATGTGTGCTTTCTTTTTAATCTGGAGGGAGATCATCTCTGCGGAGGCCGCCAGGAGGAGCAAGGGGTCCCACACCAGACCTCCAGCCCAGAGTCCCAGAGCTGGGAAAAGAAGTCCCTATAGGCCTTAAGAACTACGGATGTAAAAACCAGTAGGGATTGGGACTCAGTGACACAGAGGCTGCTGGAGGCGCAGCTGTTCCTCTTAGAAGGCCGACACTACAAATTGAACTTAAAAGGTCCTGCTTCCACTGAGCTCCAGCACCAGGATGAGGCTCTGGGGAACACAGACACTTACGAGGAGGAACTGGATTGTCTGACATCCAGGCAGGAACTTGGTGGCAGCTTTCTCACAGACAGAGGTGCTTGCAGGGACCATGGCAGGGCTGACTGGCAGCCATTTCTGTTTGCTCTGCCCTGGGGATTCCCTAAAACCCTGCCTCTTCCAATTTACAATCCCACCCAAGCTGTGGCCTTTCCTTGCTCAGGGTAAAATCTCTCAAACAAGCTACAGCTGGGTCAGGGAGCCCCAAAACTACCAATAAAAGGACCAAGCCTGCCTTGCTTCATAGTTGGGCCTCATCAGGGCACTTCCAAACCTGATACAAAAAGGATGAATTTGCAGATCTCTCAGCATCTCCTGCTAGCCCCAGGCAGTGGCTGACTTTGTACCTCCCTGGAGACCCAAGAGCCAGTGTACCCAGTGGTCACTGTCAGACCATACCAGATTACAACCCTACACATCCATAAGCAACACATTCAAGGGGAAGACTCAGTGAGCACCAAAGCTCCACTGAAGCAAGTCCTCCTCCATAGGGGTGTCTCCTGCATAGCAGCTCTCTCACTGTAGTCGAAGCTGGTCCTCACAGCCAATTGGCCTGGAGGTCAATTCCTCCCAGTGACACCAACAGCAGTCAAGTCCCAACTACAACAAGACTGTGCTCACAGCCCACAAAGGGGTTCACCTAGCACTCCCAGCTCAGGTGATTCGGGGGGCTGAGCCACTGGGCCCTATAGAACACCTACTACACAAGGTCACTCTATCAACTCAAGGAGACATAACCCTACCCAATACATAGAAAAAAATACAGGGAAGCAGCCAAAATGTGGAAACAAGGAAACATGGAAGAAATGGAAGAAAGAAAACTACTGAATATAGAGTTCAAAAACACAGTTATAAAATTACTCAAGAATCTTCTAGAAACCTTCCCCAAAAAGGGAAAAGGACCAGTCAGAAATTAAATATACACTGACTGAAATAAAGAATAATATACAGGGATTTAACAGTAGAGTAGGGGATTCTGAGAATCAAATCAACGATTTGAAATATGAGGAAGCAATAAACAACTAACCAAAGAGAAAAAAGAATCCAAAAATATTTTCCTTTCTACATTTTTAATCCCAATAAGTGTATGTTCTCTGAAGCATCCTTAAATTAGACTAAACAATTTTTAATGACTGACAATCAAAAAATCAATTACAGATGTGGCTTCATTGTATTGACTCAATCGCATGATGAATCTTCTATTCAATGTTAATATGGTGAACTAGCAATTAAGCATTGACATTTACCTGCAGAGTTGAATACTAAATTACTCATTTCTCATAGCTGTCACACCTGTACTATTAACTAGTATTATTTCATTTTCAGAGCTTTCTCACTACAGCAATTAGTGTTCTAAATTTAAATTAAATTTACTGTCCCCAGGAGAACCTGAAGTATATAATGTTACTGTATTTATATAGTTCAGCTTTTCTCCCTTTCTCCATTTCTCCCTTCCTCCCTCCTTTCCTTCCTTCTTTTCTTCCTCCTTCCTTCCTTCCTTCATGGAAGCCATGACTGAGTCTATTCCACTTATTTTTTCATTTAAAAATAACATTTTTAGATTTACAGAAACACCTCACTTGGTTTCAGTTCCTCCTATTAACATTTCACATTGTACACATTTTATGTGTTGCAATGAAGAAACCAATCTTAGTACATTATTATAAAATAAACTCCAAACGTTACTTGAATTTGACCAGCTTTTCTGCTAAGGTCCTTTTTCTATACTAAACCCAATTTGGATAACAGCACACATTTATTCATGTCTCTTTAGTGTCCCCAAGTATTTGCCAGTTTCTTAGTTTTTTCTTGACCTTCACTGTTTGAAGGAAGACTGGCCAAGGATTTTGTAGAATGTCATTCAAGTTAAAATTGACTAATGTTTCTCATGATTAGAAAAGGGTTTTGGATTTTTAGAAAGAACACCAGAAATATAGTGCTCTTCTTATATTATCATATCACAGGCTACATGATATTATTGATGATGTTTATCATAATCATCTAGTTACAGTTGTGTTTATCAGGTTTGCCCACTATGATGCTAATATTTTTCTTTGTTATACTATGTTATTTGGAATGAGTTACTTAGTCTAGCCCATACAACAACAACAAAAAAGAGAAAGACTAAGTTATACCTTGGTGTATCTACATATATTATTTGGATCACATAACTTTTAAGTATTTTACTTTCATTATTTTGGTCTATTTAGGAAGGGCAACATTTCCCAAAATGTAGGTATTCTACATTACCTTTTTCTCTAACATTTAAAACATCAGCTCAAACTTTATACAATGTTAAATATTCTCATGAAATTGCAAAGGAACATGAATAAATTTAGTGTTTACAGATATTAGAGGGTCTGTAGTTAATATTAAATATTCAACTTTTAATTTTATGTAAAAACATTGTGTCCAGAATATGGAATCTATTTATGTTAAGCCAAAATGCAAATTAGATGCATTCTCATACAATGAAAGAAATTGACTTTAAGAATGCTTTTTCACTGGAAATAGAAAGCCAAATTGTCTCCAATGTGCACACTACATAAAATTTCAATTTAATATCTAATCATTGTCAAGGAAATGTTTAACCATGTAAATATGAGGCAGATTTTATGGTTAGTTTCTCTTTTAAAATAGTTTAAGTTTTTATGCAGAATAAGGATTTCCCCCACTAAAACTTAATTTATTCTTCCTATTAGTTCCAGAGTAAAGTGGTAAGAATATAAAATTGAAGAAAAATCATCTATAGAGCCTTCTTTAAATCTTCTAAAATATGAAGAATGAATACACAGATGACAAAAACACAGGATTTGAAGAAAACCAGTAGAAATTTAGTTGATAGTAAAGTCAATATTTAAGTGAAAATAAACTAAAGCACAATTATCTAATAGCCTGAAGGGGAAAGAACTATTGTACTCTCTTGCAGTGTATTATGGGCAGCATATCTATTTGACAAAACAACACACAAACATAATGAGAACAAGATATTTTTGCACATCAATTAACAATGTTATAAATATTCTAAATGAGAAAGATATTCCCTAAAACAATGTACTTTGAAAGTCAGTGTACTTTAACTTCATTGTTTCCTTTCAAAATGGTTTGTAGAATTACATTGAATAGATTATATTTATTTTATACATATGCTTTTATTGATTTTTTTAGAGAGAGAGAAAGGGAGAGGATCCAGCCTGCAGCAAATCCCCCTCCCCTGCCCTGAAAGTGTCCTGAGAGGAACTGAAGTGGTGACCTCTTGGTGCATGGGAAGATTTCCATCCAACGGAGCCACACCTTCCAGAGTTAAATAAGTTGTAATTGTGTAATGTTTCTCAGTTTTAGTTTGCCCATGTTTGCCATGTTAGATTATGACTATCTATAATAACAAAAGGGTAATATGTTAATTAAACTGGACATCTTCTGGACGTCATTCCGAATGTTCTTCCTGAATGCCAGGGCCAGGGGTGTGGGGGAAGCCAGCCTGGGTTCCGGGTGCCTGCTGGCAACTGGAGGGAAGCCAGCACGGGTCCTGAATGCCAGAGGAAAGCCGGTGCTGGCAGCCAGGGGAAGGAAGGCCTACTCTTGCATGAATTTTCATGCATCGGGCCTCTAGTGTATTATAAGAAATTGAGGTTAATTTGTTCCATTTTTGGTAATGTTAATTATAATCATATGTGGGGTTCCACAGGTTTATTCACTATAATTTTCCTTCTATAATTAATCAATAATTTGTGAGAAGATACTTGAAAATATTAAAATCTACTATTCCTCAGTAAACTTTCACAAATCAGTTTTAGGAAACATTGAAGAGTCTTACTTGTTTCAATTACTACTTTCAAGGTTGCAAATGATAATTTTTTTTAGCTTTTTAGTTGGTAGAACATTTGCCAATATGCTGAATGTGTAATGGAATATTATCATGGTTTTAATATAGAGTTTTAATATAAAATTATTGATATCCTCTGGATATCAGCAAAGGTGAACACATTTCATATGTTATGGTGTTTGTTCTTTCATTTGTGTGTGGGGAGTTACCTAACTTGTCTCCTCTCTGGACAGAAATACAGTGAGAACTCTCTTCTTACTGCCCTCACTTATAGCCTTCAAGAAGTAGCCCAGAAAAAGCAATCCATGCCACTTTCTTTTATTCTAAGAGAAACTCAATCTTTGAGTTTCCTCAGATTAATAAAAGCTCAACTTATATGATTTCTGATTTCTACAAGTGATTTATTCATATATTATTTAGGAATCAGAAGTGCAGACTTTATATCTTACTATATAACCTGAAATAAAAGCTTTTATCTTCCATTTAATGCAATTTGTTGCCCCTAATCTCTTTAATGTTATATCTAATATATCTACTGATCATGAAATTCATTTTCACAAGCTCAGTTTTAATTAAAATCTTTAGTTTTAATGATTGAGATCTGGTGCCAATTATGTTAAATCATGAATATTATCTATAAATGGAAATGTATCCCAGAAATAAACATTTTCTACATAAGGGAGTTGATTAAGCTATAGAGCATTGGAAATTTACATATGATGGCTACCTTTAAGTTTGTTGGACCATATTTCAAGTTTCCTTCATCTTTATTCATTAATAGATGAAAACTTGAATTATTTAAGTACTTAATGTTATCTATCTTAAAACACTTATTTCCTTATTTGACAATTTTGCAGATCTCTTTTAACCACCAGATTATGATTTCATATGTAACTTTAAATCTTTGAAAATACAGATTAATAAATACCATTATCAATACTTAAAAAAATCTAAGAACTACATTTGAAAGGCTCACTATCTTGAAAGGCTCTTATAGATATCAGAGAATGATGGTGAATTTGATGTTTTTGTACTCAGCTCACTTACAATTCTGATTTTTCTTAACTGTCCTCTTTGTAAGTATTAACATTTGCCATAACAGAATAACTAGAGAGTTTTACTGTGTGGCAATGAGAAGTGGACATTTAAGAGAAAAAGAAAAACTGGGTCAAAGACTGTTGGCTTGAGTAATGACATTAATCATTAAGACTGATTCATTTATAGTTAACATCCAACCAAACAGACAATAAAATTACCCTGACAGTGACAAAATGTGAGTCATAGATATAGTCTATCATTCAACTGCCAAAATCTTCAATGATTTAGGTCAGTGGTCAGCAAACTGCAGCTCGGAAAACCGCGGCTCACGAGCCACATGCTGCTCTTTGGCCCCTTGAGTGTGGCTCTTCCACAAAATACCAGCTCTCCCACAAAATACCGACTTCTGCACATGGGTCACGAAGTTTCAATCGCACTGTGCGTGTGCGCCCCGCACGTGGTATTTTGAGGAAGAGACACAGTCAAGGGGCCAAAGAGCCGCATGTGGCTTGCGAGCCGCGGTTTGCCGACCACAGATTTAGGTGAATGAGAGGAGATCTTTGTGTGACAATAACAAAAAGGACATATACAAAGAATTATTAGGGAAAGTCAAGAATGTTGCCCTAGCTGGTTTGGCTCAGTGGATGGAGCGTCAGCCTGTGGACTGAAAGGTCCCAGGTTTGATTCTGGTCATGGGCACATGCCCAGGTTGCGGGCCCAATCCCCAGTGGGGAGCATGCAGGAGGCAGCCAATCAATGATTCTCTCATATTTCTATCTCTCTCTCCTTCTCCCTTCCTCTCTGAAATAAATAAAAATATATTTTAAAAAAAGAAAGTCAAGAATGTTAATGAAGAGGGATGTGTTTTTCTTTTATTTGTTTCAAGATGGTGAAAAAGTGACAGCCTTGGTTTCTGGTTTCAGTTCCTAAATGTAAAGAATTTGTAAATCATCACTCCCATGCTTACAGCAAGAACAAACTAGACAAATTTTTTTAATTGACTTTTCTTGGATTCATCAGAGAACTGAGGTTGCAGGACTAACACACAACCTGGTGTCTGGAGAGACAAGTATATGCAGAGAAGCACATACGGTTATTGTAACAGAAGTCCCTGGAGCGATCGATTGGTTTGAATACCCAAGTGCTATTTTCACTAATTGATAAAGGCTGAGTTCAGACTAGCATGACAGTGAGAAATTCCAGGGGCCCATAATTTAAGGGAGAAATCAATATTTGCAAAGTTACTCTTGCAAAGTCCACCATGTTCTCAAAGTAAAAAGCCAAGAAAGAACCTTATGTGTTCTCCTTGGGGAAGGTAAAGAGCAATCATTATGATAGACATTCAGAATCTTCTCCATGACAAAGGCCTTCTCTACACTACACCACCAAGGCTCTCTAGATAATAGCAGTAAATTACAGCAGGAAGAACTAAAAGATACAAACTCTCTCTGAGGAGGAGGACTTAGGGAAACCCAAAGTCAACATGGGAGACAAATTTTCCAAAATAATTCTAAAAACCAACCCACAGTGATAGGAAACAAGGAAGAGGAGGAGGAGGAGGAGGAGGAGGAGGAGGAGGAGGAGGAGGAGGGGAGAAAAATTACACTACCACCCACTTCTTCCTTCCCTACCTCCTCCCCTGCCGCACACACATACACAAGAGTCAAGTCCCCGCCCACCCGCACATGTCTCGCCGTTCATGCAGCCTCTGGTCGTTACAGTGTGAAGGCATTAGGGCCAAGGGGTTTTTATAATATAGATAATTTTTATGTCAAAAAGTTCAATTTGAATCAAAATCCACTTGCTTATCAAAAAAAAGATTTCAATGTAACATTAACATTTATCATTTAAAAAAAGAAGTCTGTCAGATTTGAAAATTTATTGAATCCTTAAAATACAATTTAAAGAAATTATATTATCTGAATTTTTAATGCAGGAAAGATGTGTTTCCCCTGTTCCCCCTTCCCTCCAAAAAATGACAGATATTCTTCTGCCATTTTTTGCCACTGACTTATATCACCTTTCTGACAGGTGGCAACTGTCAAAAATTAAGAACTATGTATAACTATTTTGAATATAAAATCTAACTTAATAAATTCATAGAAGCAAGCTCATTTTTAAAAATTAAAAATGTTATTTTCCTTATAATTTTAGAAACTAAAAAATGTGCTGGCTTATTTCAATGGACTCCATATACATGCACCTAAAGCTGCCCTTAATTGGAATGGAAATGGAATTATAATTTTAAATGAAAATATAAATTTAAATGTAAATATAATTTTCTATATAGACTATTATATGGAAATCAATGCTAAAGTAGTATAGGCTGTTCTTGGATTGCCTTGAAAAGAGAAGCAGATCTGATTCCCCAGTAGACTACCCAATGGTGAAAAGCTAAAACCTCAGTTAAATAAAGTTCAGGCAATTAACAAAATCAAGAAACCATTACAAAATACTATTTTCTGGGGAGTTAAATAAAATATAAACCTTTGTAGAAACTAAAACAAAATAACAATATTGAAATGAAGTCTTTGTCTTTCTTCTAAATTAAATCAATGACCTTGTTTTGGAAACCTACACGGATGAATAGGCTACAGAGATTATCTATCAGAGTCCTGATGTGGTAGACTTTGAGATTTGGACAGATGAAAAATGTCCTTCATCAGAACTCAAGAGATCCACTGGCAAGGAATACACTGATAAGCTTCACCTAAACGGCCATGCATACAGTGACCATACATTTATGGTCCAAATGCACACACTTCTGGGACAGAAAAGTGACACCAACAATGCAAGGATCGCAGGCAGCTACCAGTACTGAGTGAACTGCAATGCAGCCATCCTGACATGAATCACAATAATATAAAAGCCACACTTTTCATGAGCTCACCAATAGTATTGTGGAACACAACTGAAAGGGGTGCCATGTCCACTTAACGATGTGCTCTGGAGGGGACCAGGTGCATAGAATCCTTGTGAATAGTGCCCCTGCAGCTATGAAAAGTGGTAGTTCTGGCACTTATGCTAAACTGGGCAACTTTCTAAGGGCTTAATTCATATTAAATTATTTACAGTCCACAAATAATAAAATGTTCGATTTCCCTGATGAAGAAACAAAGATGGGTTGATTAAATAATCTGCCCACAGTCACACAGTTAAAATTGGTGGATCAAGGAGTTGAATCCAGTCCGACATTTTAAATTTTTTTCTTTTTCAATTACAGTTTACATTCAATATTATTCTGTATTAGTTTCAGATGTACAGAATAGTAGTTAAACAATCATTCATTTTACAGAGTGAACCCCCGATATTTCAAGTTTTATTTAATCACGAACTCTATGCCAACATATTCATTCCTTGTCTGTGGTATAAATGTTCATAAATAATCAGGACAATACTCTGAGAGTATAAAACTTTTAGGATACATAATGTTCCCAGAATGTATTCTATTCAAATAATGTCCACTGCATTAATAGGGGATATGCATGCAAAATGATATCTTATGAGTTGGGAATATTTCACAAATAGATTTAAGTGACAGGCTTTGGAAGTCAGAGCTTTACCTTTGGCAATTTTATTTTGAATCGTAAAATAAAAGGAAGGAACCACATATTTTTTAGAATTGTATTTAAGAATTCAATATTCTTGTTTCATATTTTCAGGCTCTATAAAAATGAAAGGGCCATTCATGTGAAAAAATTCTCACCTTCCCTCTTATTGACAGCCACTCAGCTGAGAATTCTTTGAACTAGTATCACTCTCCACACAATATAAATATTCTCCCAGTAAATTATTTCCCAAAAGCACTTCTAAACAGATTTGGTTTTAAAAAACAGATAAAATGTGAAGTAAAATAAATACATAGATAGATAGATGATAGATAGATAGATAGATAGATAGACAGACAGTATTCCTGGGCCCACGACATTTGTATACTGCTTATTCTCAAACCTAAGTCTACCTGTGCAAATCACCCAAGAGAAAAGTGGGTGCTTAACTGGAAGAGAACTAAACTAGAATGCATTTGGGAACTAGGCTATTCAGAAAATAGCAAGAAGCGAGGGAGGGAATGCTAATGAAAGTATCAAAGATAAAATATTTAGCATGGGGGACGGCTCCTTTCATTGTTATTTAACTTCTAGCTTTCCTACTTCACTCCAATGCAAAATTTACCTCATAATTGAACAATGAATGTTAACAATGTGTTCTTTTTTTCTTTTTTTTCCCAAAAATCAATGTCTTCTCAATTGCTATGAAGACCCATTGCTACAGAGGTTGACAGAAGTTATTTGGCTTTCGGAACTGGTTATTACAGTTGTTGGCTTCTTAGACTGATGGCTGCATGTTGCAGGTCATTGTTCTACTTTTATGAATGGTCTAGCTATTACCCATTTGATATTTAGTGTCCCAGCTGTATAAAGGCTTAATTCGATCTATCCAACAGGCCATAAGTTATAACCACAATGATGCAAATTTTTTTTAGAGTAGTTTATATTTAGGTCTTAATGCTGTGTTTAAATTATAAACAGGTAATAGGCTTTTACAACTTTAGCACTGCCACAGAGGCAGAAAAGGCTTCCGCCACCACCTCTGCGCTCACCAGCCATGAGCCCGGCTTGTGGCTGAGAGGCACTACCCCTGTGGGAGTGCACTGACCACCAGGGGGCAGCTCCTGCGTTGAGCATCTACCTCCTGGTGATCAGTGTGCATCACAGTGGCCAGTTGTCCCAGTGTTCGGTGGATTTGCATATTAGCCTTTTATTATATAGGATTTGAAGAAATAGGGCTTGCATGGGAAGCCAAACTTATAAACACCTAATCACTCCTGATACAAAAATCATGGCCACAACAAGTAATCAATATAAAGGGTGGGTCTTCTCTCCAAGACAATAACTGTTAAAGCACTTAAGGAACTAAGAAAATTGCTCTGTAATGAATTGTTTTTCAGCAACCCAATAAACGTCAGGACTGTCTCAGATCTACTGTAACTTATTAAAGGTTGTCTATAGTATCCGCAATACTTATTACCCAGGGAACTTCAGCCTGCCAAAGGAGAACTTTTGTACCTCATAATTATCATTGATCTTCTTCAGGGGGTCTCTTAGCAACATAAGATTAGAAAGAAAGTTTGGTCTCAAATGGGAAATGAATACCACATACTTTCCACAGGCCTTGGTTACATACTCATTCACTAATTAGATCTCTTTTGTCAAATAGAAGATTCTTATTCTGGCATATTTTTAGGTTATTTTTCCAACTAATTTAGCATTTCTCCATGGCAATTATTCAGTCTAAAGTCTTCACACTGTCATTCCAAAATGGTCAAAGAGTCTAGCATTTGTGTACAGTCATAAATGCCTAAGAACAAAACTGATTAATGGGATGAAAATGCATGACAGCCCAATAAAACATGTACCCTGAGATTTCTAAAATTATCTGTTACAAATGGCTTTGCAAAAATCACTCAAAGCATAGTATTAGACAATAGTGTCTGGCGATTTTTCTATTTTGGATGCATCTGCTTTTCATTATCTTTTCAGATTCCAGGAACACACAGCTGATGAACAGAATCACTACAACACCATCCTAACTGCCCTTGAGTGCAGACCACATTTAACAAAACTCTGCATTTTTCTGATCTATTTCTCTCTTCTTGTATAGTAAGGTGTTGATAACATTCTCAGATTCTCCAGAGAAAATATATTTAATGGAAAGAACAGAAGGCAGAGATTTGACTATTAATCAAGATTATAAACTACTACCCTAATAACTCCAAAACTTAATGGCAAATCTTCATCCTCTCCCCATCACTGCAAAATGATCAATACTTATCTAACAATCATAGCCATAAAATTGGATTTAATTCTGAAACCGGTGTGGTAATAGTTCGCAAAAATTATTTGATGCCATTTCTTCTTCAGAAATTATGATCCTATAATGGATAGCTTGCTATAAAGAAAACAATAGTAACTACAATGCTATTTAGGTGAGATAAATTAATTTTAAAGTATACATGTAAGTAAAGAAGTCAAGAACTTCCAACTTGACATTAATATGTTAAGTATCTCTTGGTTTAATAGTTAAAAGATCAAATGTCAAAATAGATATTTTTCTAGTTTGACAATAATCCTATATAATAAAAGCCTAATAAGCAAATCAACCAAACCACAGAATGACCAGTGGAATGACCAGTTACTATGATGCGTACTGACCACCAGGGGCCAGGTGCTCAATGCAGGAGCTTCCCCCAGCCCACAGGCCCCAAGCCAGCTAAGGCAGGTGCCACAGAGGGGCCCCAATCGCCCCACTTGTCGCCCTGCAGATTGGCCCTGATCGCTGGCCAGGCCTAGGGACCCTACCCATACATGTATTTCATGCATTGGGCCTCTAGTAGAAATAATAATGAAAAATGCAATGCAGGGTAATCTAGTGGTAATAAGTAAATTTGGGAAAATGGTAATTTAAAATTCTTCTACAGAGCAATCCTTGAATGCTTGTTTCAATAAGGCGAAATTTGGCAACACTCGAAAGCTCTCTTTCCCTTGCAGAGAAGATTAGCACTGAGTCATATTAGACTGCACACCAAGAACCAGGAACAGAAAAAGGCACATAATAATAATAAATTATGTTTACTCACTATATGTCATTAATTATTCTCAGCATTTTACTTTCATTCACTTATTTAACTCACAGAAAGAAGTATGTGATAGGTTCTATTAATAACACTACAGATGTAAAATATGTATGTTAGAGTTAATGAAAGAAAGAATAATCCAGCTAACATGGAACATAGAACATTGACTCTAACTACTCAGAAATCCAATAAAAGAGAAAGGAGACAAAACAATCTCTAATTTTATATGTTAGTAAAAGTGGTTCTTATTACCTCTGTAGCAAGTGACAGAATCAAAACTAAAACCTCATTTCAGAGTTTAAACTCTTGATAATTATTATAATGTTTTCAAAATTTAATGAGGAAAAATATTTCAGGCAGAAGATGATAAAAGGGCTTGAATTATTAAATTGGGATAGAGAAGAACAGCTTACTTTCCAAATACCGTAAAAGATAAAATAAACAAATAATTATTTCTCATTGAAAATTCTAGTAGCAAATTTAGCTGTATAAAAACCACAATGTTGCATGGCTTAGTGGTTGAGCATCCACCATAAATCAGGAGGTCATGGTTGGATTCCCTGTTAGGGCACATGCCCAGGTTGCAGGAAGGGGGTGTGCAGGAGGCAGCCGATCAATGATTCTCTCTCATCATTGATATTTCTATCTCTCTGTCCCTCTCCCTTCTTCTCTCTAAAAATCAATAAATACATTTTTTAAACACAGTATTTTTAAAAGATATGTAGTTATGTAATTTGTTTGCCAAAGAAACATTTTAGGCCAAAGTGAGATACATGATACACAATTTCCCATTAAATAAACTTTGAATAAATACTTCTGTGTCAGAGAAGAAGATATTTTATCAGTTACTCATGGTTATAGAATAAGAAAACATTTTTATGGTTCATTTTTATGGCCTATCATTATATGGTCTATCTTAGACATAAGGATAAGAGCAAAATTTGGGGTAAAAAATCAATATGAAAATTTGGGGTAATAAAATCAATACGAAATTTTATTAAAAGAAAAAAATCCCTTTTTTTCTTTTTCTATCTTTAATTTTCAGGGGAGATTTCAGTTTCATCTCAACAGCATGCATCATCCATAAGGCAAACAGAGTCCAGTTCTTTCTCCTTCACAAAACATAAGTACTTGAAAAATCATGGTGATTTTTGTCAGAACAGATTCCCACTGATTCCAATCCCAGGGGAGGACTCCAACCATGTGGACAAGGAGAAAGATCACCACAATGCCAGCTGCTAGGAACAGAAATCCAAACAGTTCTAGCCATTGCATCTTGGTATTGGAGTTGCCAAGTAGAACAGAACACAGTCAAGCACTGGAGACAATAATGCTTTACTCACATACAGAAGAGACAGAGCAAGACCAGCTTTAATAGTTGGTGGTATTCTCAGGGGGTCAACAATTTTCTTCCCAAGGCCAACATGCACCCCTCTTGTGCCAAAGTAAAATTCCTCATTCCTGTCCAGCAGTGGGGTTGGCCAGGTGTCATATGACCCTCAAGCTTCAAGGAAGATTAGCTGATAAACTTGGCAGAGCTGTGTGAGCTCTTCATCTCTAGGTAAGGAAATGCTCCAAGCCTTACATGGCCAATGGGGTGGAAAGACTGCTTGCACAAGATTGCCTTTTTCAACATTTTTCTTCTCTGAATTAATTCTGTAGTATCTCTCTGATATCCAATCATCTCTTGCAAAATTCACAAAAGAAAAGTCCAAGTTTTTTCATGGTGTCACAGAACAGACAATGGTTTTGAAAATGATTCACCCCATTGAAAATTACAATTATGACTGACACTTTGTTTAGTGTAGAAGCAATATCCTGAATAATATAATAGAGATTCAGGACAATATATTTTCAGACAATATACACCAGGATCATTTAATATTGCCTGACAATAAATACTATTTTTTTCTTATTTGGGAGAACTTATTTCTTATCCAGAAGTATTTATGTCTTGATTTCTTTTCGTTACTCTCTAAACCAGTGATGGCGAACCTTTTGAGCTCGGCATGTCAGCATTTTGAAAAACCCTAACTTAACTCTGGTGCCGTGTCACATATAGAAATTTCTTGATATTTGCAACCATAGTAAAACAAAGACTTATATTTTTGATATTTATTTTATATATTTAAATGCCATTTAACAAGAAAAATCAACCAAAAAAATGAGTTCGCGTGTCATAGGTTCATCATCACTGCTCTAAACAAAGCCTTTGAAGCAGCATTACCGCTCCATGCTAAGCGATAGTTCTAGTTCTCTCTCTCTGCTCAATAGTTTAGATTTCAAAAACTTAGTTAGACTTTGCTCTTATCAATTACCCCTTGAATTTAATCAGTCTGTAAGGACATATACCCCAGAGAGAACCAAACACTTGGAAACTGCCTCAAAATCTAATTTTTTATTCACTTATTAATAATTCTAAAAGGAAAAATTGAAAAGCTTTTATCCCCCTCCTCAGTGATATCTTGGGGTCAGTGAGAAGAATATATATGCAGAAATAAACAGTTTGGTACCAAAAGTTGTTGCAGATCTTCAAGTTAGCAAATTCTTAGACGGTTCAGTGAGTTTTACTTTACAAAAATATATAAATGCAGCGAGAGGCCACTGCTTTAACAGCACTTTGTTCGCACTAAAGTAAACTCCTGGGGCTCCTTTATTGCTCTATCTTATTACATCAGCAAAGTAATCTTCATTTCACTTTGCTAATAGCTTATATACTGAGATAATACATTGAATATTTATAAACCACTGAAGGACTAGGTTATAGCAATAAAAGTATGGTTGGGGAAATTTAAAAAGGAGAACTCATTTAATTTTCAAAATATGTTAAAAATGCAGCCCCTAAATCCCAATGCATTTCTTCCACAGCTGGTGAAAGCAGCTGAATCAAAGATTCTGTTGAATTATAAGCACTCACATTCCTACTGGATATTTGCATATGTACAATTGAGATTTCAGCAATGACTACAGGAAGGTCTTTGAATAATATGACAATGTACATGAAAAATATTGTAGCATCTAGGTGTTAAGCAGGATGGTTTTTTGAGTATCCTGAGACAGAAAGAGAGCAAGAGAGCTAGCACCTAGGACATGAAGGAAGTGGTAGGGCTTGGAGGCAGGACTGAACAAGAGCCTGGTAGTATACAGGTGTGGGCAAAAGTGGGTTTTGCTTAAGCATTCACTTACATTGGCCATTACCAGCTGCTGTTATCTAAAAGATAAGTCATAAGTGAGGGTATGAAATGATAATAAGACAAATAATACAAATAAACAATACAATAATAAATAAATAATAATACAAGAATAAACTGTGTTTCACGTACTTACAACTGTAAACTTACTTTTGGCTACCTTAAATTTCCAACAACTGAGGGTCCTGACAAACTTCCCTGCAAAAGAGTTCAGACGAAGGCATAATGAAATTCCAGCTTTCCATGAAAAATGGAGTACTGGGAACCACACAGAGCTATGATGGGTGAGGCACCACAGCGACTCAGTGATATTCAGAAGAGCAAGATGCCTTTGGTCTCAGAGGAAACAGGCCTAACCTGAAAAAAGATGATCTACTTTTAATTATGATCCCTCTTAACAATCTATTTCCCTTCTCCTCTTGCCCAGATATATTGGTTACTAAATTATAGAATAAACTCTTGAAGAGACTAGTCTACGTTTTATCATTTTCTCTTATTTTTATTCATCTTCCTATTTCTTTTTGAAGCAACGCTAAAAACAGTAAAATGAAAAATGCACTCGTCTTTATGTATTCTAATTGCATCAATATTTTTACAATCTTAATAGCCTTTTTACAATCATAGCCTATGTCTTCATGACCCAGAGCAGAACAATTCAACTTTCTGTCCTTACCACCAGCACACACCTGCTGCACTGTCCTGATCACTGCCATGTGCAACTATCACACAATTGCCTTGATTATTACATTGGTGTCACATATGAATGAAAAGAAGCAAGTATGGGCAGTAGTATCATTGGATTGCTAAGTGTTAAATTAGATACAAAAATTACAAATTAAGACATGCATTACCAAATTTAGATGTACACATGGGAAAAAAATGTAGGCATGTGGAATTCTGCCCAAAAGGCACAGGAAAGAGAGAAAATGCCTAAGAGAAGAAACTATATCACAGAAATCGATGCTTACAGTGCTCTTTATGTTTTACATGCCATTGTCATAATATTATTTTATTTAATCTCCGCAACATACATATGAAGAAACTGGTTTTGTTCCCATTTTACCAATAAAGGAAATGAACAATACAGGTTGGTTTGCCTGGCATAGGCATAAGCACAAGATCTGAACTCAGCTTCAACTTCATATTCCATGCTGGTGCAGAATGATACCTTTCAGCACACATGTATTTGAAACTTATTCTGATAATACATTCCACAGGAACCTTTAGTCCATCATGACTAAAAATTCAATTGAGCCTCAGGAGCTTACAATTAAATAAATAATCACAGAGAAATAAATAGAGACATTTTGGCTCAAGGCAGATCATAGCAAGTGCTCCATAGGAGTTGCAAACATACTAGAGGAGAAAGAAAGGCATATAAAACCCCTGGTGGTATCTGGGGATGTCTCTTGGAGAATGTGACATTTCTTTATTAGGTGTATATGGTGGCAAAGAATATTTTAGGCAGAGAGAACAGCTTGAGCAAAGAGCCAGTGGCAAGAAAAATATCAGGGTTGTGCAAGATAGCTTATAAGTCAGTAAGATTAAAAAAATAGGTGCATGGGGAATGTCATCACAGATGAGGTTGGAAAGGTACAGAAGGGACAAATTATGAAGTTTTTAAAGCAGGCTGAGGTTTTGAACTTAACTTTTTTTCCTGGAGCCTGCCCTAGGCTAACTTTTTTTCAACGCAGAAAAGACAACATAAGTATAGAAAAAAATAGGAAGAAGTTACTGATTCATTTTAAAATGTCCACATCTTCTCAAATGTTGGATATGTTTTTGAACACAATGTTCTAAGATTTAAAATATCATAACAAAGACATTGGACAAGCATGTTCACAATACTGTGATATCTAAATTATTCCAAAGCAAAATTCTTTAGGAAAATGCCATACGCAGAGAGAGGATTTAAAACACACACACAGAGAATGGCAAGGCACAAAGAAATCCTGCAAAGACCTGAAAAGAATCATTCTTGCAGTTCAAAGTAAATAAATAAAACACTTCACCAAGCAAAAAAGAAAAAAAAATGCAGGTGTCAGCTGCCGAGCAAATGTTGGTTGAGTAATAAACATTCTGAATAATTTACAGCAAAATGAAGGATGCATTCCTGCCTCCTTGCCTGGCGCCAAACACCACACTTCAAAATAACCTGAAAATGGCAGCTGTAAGCACCTGATAAATAAAGAGAAAATTAAAAAAGAAAAGAATTGGCTAAATGCTTTGACCCATTTGTTTACTTATTGATTTAAAGAACTTGTCAGTGAGTAGGGAAGAACTGAAACTAAAAAGAAAACTTAAAGCTTTCGAATATAACTTGATTCATCTACTCTGTTGTTATTTGTTCTACAAGCACGTTGCTTACTAGATATACAGGCACTTTTCTAGGCTTCTAACAAGTTGCAACTCATCTAATTCTTCTAACAGTCTTAAGAGGTGGGTGCGGTTATTATCACTATTTTACAAATGAGGAAACAAAGGTACATTAAGTATCTTGCAGAAAGTCACATGTATTATTAGGGGGTGAGCTAGGTTCCATGTACATAAATACTAGACTATGTCCTCTTCTCTTTATTTACAGATTATTTTCATAGTGGTAACAAAAATGTCATTACTAACATGCATTTGAAAAAAAATTATTAGTTTTTATTTTAATAGCCTGCACCTGCCAGCTACATGAAATGCTAGGTAATAACTAAAGCTAGGTTATTAGTTATTAATAACTGGAGCTCACTTTCTTTTTAGACAAGGCAGAGGATACATAATTAAATAAGCAAGATTACATCAAAGAGAACTATGAACATAACAGTTATTTTATGGGAATAACTGGAGTTAGACCAAAATTTACAAATATATGCAAAACTGATTTTGGGAATGGGAGACTCAAATGTCCAAAATTTATTTTCATGTCTCAAGACAAGTTTCATTTTCACTGTCATTAGTTGTCTATAAGTTGTAAAATAGCTCAAAGACAATAAAAGGCAAAATTCCTATAAAATCAAATATCCCAGAAGAATGTGCTATAGATAGGACATAGTTTTCCATTGATTACACCCAGTAATGCTCTTGGTCTGTTCAGTTTCAAAATCTTTCACAATTTTTTCCTGACACTCTATCAGCCATAGATTGTTGGTGTTATATAAGTTACACTCGAATAACAGAAATTTGTACCTCAAGTCAACATTTTCTCTGTAACCTGACTATTACCTACTTGGCATCTCCACTTGGATGTCTAAAAAGCATTTCAAACCTATCATATAAAAAATTATTGACTTTTTTTTCATTGGGCCTGTTCCTTTTCTACTTTTTGTAAGCAGTTAATGACAGTAAATGGAAATCACATCATTTCATCAGTCTTTGCATGAAGGCCATTAGCAAATCCTATCCGCTTCACCTCTAAATCACATTGTGATTTATTCACCTTGTCCCCTCTCCATTGTCACCACCCTTGTTCAAACCATATTTCTCAATTTTGACAACTTCTATAACCTTGAAAGTCTCTCCCTTTTTCTGTTTTGTCCCTCTTCTTTCCATTTTCCTGAGAGCAAGCAGCCAGGACACTCTTAAAAAATGTACACCAGATCATACTATGAGACTTAAAACCCTTTGGTGCATTTTCACAGAATGAAGAACAATTCACTCAAGCCCTAGCTGGTTTGGCTCAGTGGATAGAGCATCGGCCTGCAGACTGAAGGGTCCCAGTTTGATTCCTGTCAAAAGCATGTACCTCAGTTGCACAGCCCTGGTAGGGGCCATGCAGGAGGCAACCAACTCTCTCACATCGATGTTTCTCTCTGTCTCTCCCCTCCCTTCCATTCTCTCTAAATATCAATGGGGGAAAAATATCCTCAGGTGAGGATTAACAACAACAAAATCACTCACTGTGGGCCTGTAAGGCTCTGCATGAATGTCTGTCTAACTCATCGTGGTATCTGGTTCTCTGATGGCACTTCATATACTAGTATGTATACTACAAGCCCACGGAATTTCCAGTTCCTCAAATATCACACTGTTCATACCTCAATAACTTGGCACTTTCAATTTTCTGTGTTTGTCTTGGTCTTTCCTGGCTTTTCCCAAACTGGATCCTTTATTAACTTCAGATTTCAGCTTTAATATCCTCCCTTCAGAAATGTCTTTTTCGACCTCCCTATCAGCAACAGGTCACCCCTTCTCATTATTTTTAATTAGATCACCCTGTTAAATTTCTTCAAAGCACCTTACAGCAAAATTAATTATTTTACTTGATTATTTATTTTCTGTCTCATTTAAAAGAAAAATCAAGAGGGAAGAAGTTCTGATTTTCTTATTCTTGCCCATATTGATGCTCAATAAAGATGTGTTGCCTGTTTGAAAAGTCACTTAAATAAACATTTCCCCAAACATATTTCATAAAATAACAGAATGTAAATGAATGGCACAAAAATGATTTCATTAACATCACTAAAATTTGCTGCAACCGGTTTGGCTCAGTGGATAGAGCATTGGCCTGCGGAGTGAAAGGTCCCAGGTTAGATTCCGGTCAAGGGCCTGTACCTTGGTTGCGGGCACATCCCCAGTAGGGGGTGTGCAGGAGGCAGCTGATGGATGTTTCTTTCTCATCCATGTTTCTAACTCTCTATCCCCTTCCCTTCCTCTCTGTAAAAAAATCAATAAAATATATAAAATAAAATAAAATTAGTAAATGCTTAGAAAATACTTAAAGCCCTGACCAGTTTGGCTCAGTGGATAGAGCGTCAGCCTGCAGACTAAAGGGTCCCAGGTTCGATTCCAGTCAAGGGCATGTACCTTGTTTGCGGGCACATCCCCAGTAGGGGGTATGTAGGAGGCAGCTGATTGATGTTTCTCTCTCATCGATGATTCTAACTCTCTATCCCTCTCCCTTCCTCTCTGTAAAAAATCAATAAAATATATATTTTTTTAAAAAAGAACATCTACTTAAAAAAAATACTTATAAAGTTTTATAGGTGTTTTCTTTTCCTTGGTAGATTTGATATACTAATGTGCATTGTGAATTTCTAACAGAGAGACATAGTATATTGATTTCTTGTTCTTTCTTGTTATTTTGGATTAAAGACACATTTAAAGTAATGATGCTTTAACTCTACAACATGGTAATGTTTGTGCATAATATGTACATGTATGTATTTATTTGGCTTCATTGTTGAAATTTCTTGTCTATTCAATTTAGTTATTTTACCATGTTTTTGTGACTAATTCTTACTTATTTATACATTTCTAGTGTTTTCTGACTTTTAAAAATTCGTGCATGGGGGTGTGTCCCTCAGCCCAGACTGCACCCTCTCCAATCTGGGACCCCTTCAAGGGATGTCTGACTGCCCACAAGGATCAGGCCTAAACGGGCAGTTGGACATCCCTCTCACAAGTCAGGACTACTGTCTCCCAACTGCTCGCCTGCCGGCCTGCCTGATTGCCCCTAACCTCTTCTGCCTGCCAGCCTGATCACCCCCTAACCACTCCCCTGCCGGCCCAATTGTCTCTATCTGCCCTCCCCTGCCAGCCTGGTCATCCCTAACTGTCCGCCCCTGCCAGCCTGGTCGCCCCCAACTGCCCTCCCCTGCAGGCCATCTTGTGGTGGCCATCTTTGACCATATGGGGGTGGCCATTTTGTGTGTTGGAGTGATGGTCAATTTGCATATTACCTCTTTATTACATAGGATTACTAATACAAGCATTAAATTAAAATTCAATAACTAATTTTAAAATAAAAACAGTGTTTTACAGAATTGTTTTCTCTTTAAACAGATTAAATGAGAAAGTAAAATTACCCAATGGTGAAATATGATTTATAAGGCTATAGATTCTCAAATTTGTTAACTCAATAGAGCATCTTCTAAGTCTGTTTAAAAACTTGTAAGTTATTCTTAACCTGGCACATATATTGGATAAAAAACCTTTTTTCAATAACATATTGACCTTGATCAACACACATTTGAATTGCACATGTTCTTAAAGAATAAATATACAGTCAGCACTCTGTATCTAAAGGTATTGTATCCATGGATTCAACGAACTATGGATGGGAATCCGAAGATACAGAGGGATGACTGTATGCATTACTCTATGCAGTTTTATATAAGGGACATGAACATCTGTGGATTTTTATATCTGCAAAAGTTCTGGAACCAATCCCCTATGGATACAGAGGAACAATTATAGTTAGGTTTTTGAGATGTTAAAAGTTATACATGAATTTTTGAATGCACAAGGGTCAGCACCTTTAATCTCCATATTGTTCAAGGGTGAACTCTATTATTTCATTGCAATACCCTTAAAAAGATAGTACATGAACAAGGAATATAACATTTTTTATGCTTGATATAAAGTAACCTATCATACTTGGTTTATTGATGGGTCTTAGAACTCTAAGGAAAGAACTGATAAATCCTTTGTCCCCTGATTTGCACATCTATAATGGATTGATGGAAGACTTTTTCAAAGTTTCAAGCACAATCTGCCTTAAGTCATTAAATTTCAAATGCTGTACAAAGATATATTGATGAGGCCTTTACTGGAAAAGTTAAGAGAAAGAAATGTCTGAGTGACTATGCCTGAATTTCCCAGGTATTTGTAGATGCATCATTTGGATCAGTTACTAATTAATGTATTAATTTTAAAAACATTTACTGGATACCTCCTCCCAGATATTGGGATTCAGGAGGGAAATAAAACAAACCTTTACCTCTCTTGGAATTTGTAAGGAAGACAGATATTAATAAGAGTAATTGAGCAAATAAGCCCCAAATCCAAATATGATTGCTATGAAAAAGAACACTGCAGGTGACTATGAAAACATGCAAAGGGGGCACCAAATTTAGATGTGGGATCAGTGCAGGCACCCCTACGAAGGGGATGTTCAAAAGGCTCACTGAATGTAATTATCATACAGCACTGTATTAAGTAATTTCATTTTTATGTAAAAGACTGGCCATTATTATTTATAATTCAGTTACAAGTGACATGTAAATACACAATTATGGATGTATAAGTGAATTTTGTCCTCAATTTCCCTGTAACATTGTAATCAATGATTTATTCTTACTATCTTACACAAAAATATTTTCCATTAGCAAGTTTATTAATTTATGGTTTTTAAACATAGCAGCCCCAAAGCTTTTTAAAGAGCATATTTTAATATAGATTTTTGCATTTACCAGGTAGGTTTGCTTGAGTTTTTGCTATCAGATCTTAATGAGACTTCAAACTTTGTAAACAGAATAAGAGCATGTCAGGAGGATGATAATTTATAGTTAGCATGTCTTGCCTTTATCCATTAAAAGGAAAGTAGAATTTAGAAAGGAAATTAAAAATCCTTGGATTCTACGGAAGAGAAAAAAAATCAGTTTTGACGGTTCAAAGACATTTTTTTAATCACAAAAAGCATCATTATCACCTCCACTTTTTAAGGACCTTTTGAAAATATGTAATGAATCCTTGACAGTCGTTCAGATAAGCAGCAATTGTGTAAGGTTATTAAAATGTTTAGACAGATGTGTTTTTGACAGCCTACAGTCTGTTTATAAACTCTAACAAAAGCAGAAAATCCACTAACTGTAAAAATAAATACAGAAGGCATTTGTAGTTATTATCTCTAGAGTTTAGGAGTTACAGGAATTATAATTCAAGTTAGACATGAATTGGCAAATGTGATTGCAATACATAACAAGATGATTTAAATACCGATATCCTTAACTTCTTTTTTTAAAATATATTTTTATTGACTTCAGAGAGGAAGGCAGAGGAAGAGAGAGATAGAAATATCAATGATGAGAGGGAATCACTGACTGGCTGCCTCCTGCACGCCCCTTACTAGGGACTGAGCCCGCAACCCAGGCATGTGCCCTTGACCGGAATCAAACCCGGGACCCTTGAGTCCACAGGCTGACACTCTCTACACTGAGCCAAACCAGCTAGAGCTATCCTTAACTTCTTGATCAATGAAAATAAACATATACTATGAAACTAATGCATGTATTATTGATATAAGTTTCCACATTTATTTTAAAGACTCTATGTGTATGTGGCACTGTAAGGCCACAAAGCAGGAAATCACATGGTTCCTGGATTCTGTGGTTAGTGGCAAACTATAATCACTTTTAAAATATTTACTGAACACCAACTGTGTGCCATGGCTCTGTGAAAGGTATAGGCTGATTTCAGCAGGAAAACAGCATGGATGTTGGCAGCAAAGAGCTTGAAATTACTTAATATTCTGTTGTATGATATAGAAAGGGAATTAGGATATCATTACACACATTACAGAAAACTGATATTATTTTTTTCGTATTTGTAGCTTATCTCATGTAAGTATATCTCTAAGTATGATACCTATGTATGATACTATCTATATATATGAAAGCCTAAGCAACTGTTACAACAGAATGACAGGAATGACCGGTAGACCAGTTGCTATTATGCACACTGACCAACAGGGAGCAGGCACTCAAGGCAGGAGCTGCCCCCTGATAGTCAGTGCGCTGCCACAAAGGGAGCGCTGCTCAGCCAGAAGCTGGGCTCACAGCTGGCGAGAGCAGCTGCGGTAGCTGAGGCCTCTCCTGATTCTGCAGCAGCACTACTGAATGGCAGCAGCGGGCTAGGATGAGGATGAGCAGTGCAGCACCGGGCCCAGGTTCTGGCTCCTCCCTGGCCACCTACTGCTTGGCACACTGCTACATCCCTTGGGGGATGTCCAACTGCCGGTTTAGGCCCGATCCTCGCAGGCCAGGCTGGGATCGCGCTAAACTGGCAGTCAGACATCCCCTGAGGGGTCCCAGATTGTGAGAGGGTGCAGGCCAGGCTGAGGGACACCCCCTCCAGTGCACAAATTTTGTGCACTGGGCCTCTAATAACAAGAATAAAATGGATAAATTTATGTTGTAGAAAAGTAGTATGTAAAGCACAGAGGATGTTCACTGTGGTGAAAATGCTTAGTATGATACCATAATGTGTGGATACATAACATTATACAAACTCATACCAAGGGTACAATACCAAGGGTGAACCCTAATGTAACTGATGGACTTTTGCTGATAATGATTCATAAATGTAAGTTCATTGATTGTACAAACTATAGTACTCAGGTGTGAGATTATGATAGTAGGGTAGGTTGTATGTGTATGGGGGAGGGCTCATGGGAAATCTGTACTTACTTCTCAATTTTTCTGTGAACCTAAAACTTCTTTAAAAAATAGAATCTATTTTTTTAAAAGTGAGATGAAGAAAAATAAAATGTCAAGTATACCTATCAAATGCATACCATAAAATCGTATCCAGTTTCTAGTAGCCTAAGATCAATTCCTGGATCTAAACTTCCTACCTGTGAATTTGGAGAAGTTACTAATCTATTCAAGTCATAGGTTTGTGTTTTTATTTTCTATCTATAAAATATGCTAGTAAAATGACAGAAGGTAAAGAAAGGCAGCAAAGCAGGCTTTTTCTTATTTCAAAAATTGCCATGTATCACAAACTTTCACCAAAGTTTTAATTTATCAAAGGTGCCAGAAAAAATATAACAAATAAAACCTTTCTGAAATTAATGATTTTAATAGATTTGTATTATTTATATTATATATTGTGAAATGAAAATAAAAAGAATGAAGAGAATACCATTGTTATATCAATATCAACAGATAGATAGATGATAGATAGATATGGTGTATGATTTATGTTACTGTGTTGTCATGTTTGTTAAATTTAAATATAATTAAGAAGATATTGACACAAATTATGATTTAGAGTAAATTAAATCATCCTATCTAATAATAGACAAACATGGTAATTGACCGTACCTTCGCTACACCTCCCATTGGCTAATCAGCATGATATGCAAATTAACCGCCAACAAAAATGGTGGATAATTTGCATACTGCAGGCAGGGTGGGGCAGCACCATCCCACCTGCCCGGCCGCCATCCGGGCCTGCTATCTGCAATCCTGGGCGGGGGGAGGGGGGTGTCCCATGTGCGACCGGACCCAGGGCAGCCGGGCAGGGCAGCAGCAATCTGCCGGCCCACCCGGGCATCCAGTGTGCGACCGGGGGCGGGGCCCCAACCCCGAGATCGGCCCTGCCAAGTGCACGACCCGGGGTGGCACCCCAACCCCCTGATCGACCCTGCCCTGTGTGCGACCGGGGGTGGCGCCCCAACCCCCTGATCGGCCCTGCCTTGTGCGCGACTGGGGGCGGCGCCCCAACCCCCTGATCGGCCCTGCCCTGTGTGGGACCGGGAGCTGCGCCCAGCCACTGATTGGCCCTGCCCTGTGCAGGACCGGGGGCAGCACCCCAGCCACTGATCTACCCTGCCCTGTGAGTGACCCGGGGAGGTAGGGCAGGCACCTAGGGATTGGGGCCTGCCATCTGCCATTCGGGCAGCGGGCTTAAGCCAGCAGGTGGTTATCTCCCGAGGGGTCACAGACTGTGAGAAGGCACAACTGGGGCTGAGGGACACCCTCCCCCTACCCCCCCCACCCCCGCCAGTGCACAAATTTTTTGTGCACTGGGCCTCTAGTATGTCTATAAAACCTTTGGCATTATAACCTTTTCCTATTTTTTTAATTTAAGAAACAGATTGACACCATTTTTACTGTAGCATTTTTGTTTAGGTTTGTAAAATGACTAAGTATGTGAACTGTGCATATTGATAGAGCTCTGTGTACTTACTTTATAAGAGCCAAGTCTGAGGCAATAAACTTGCAGTTTCTCTAAGGAAATGATACAAGTTTGTATAATAAATGTAGACAACACTCTCTAAATTTATGAAGTTTTAAGCATTATCTTTAGCAGCCAATGGAATAAATATAATCCAATTCCATTTGGATTATATATTGTCCAACCACCATCTGCAACATTCTCTTAGTAGATTATCCTCTTGCAATTGTAAAGATAATGAAGAACATGTATTTTAACTTCATCAATAACTTTGAAGTAAATTTAGAAGAAAAAAATAAGTACTCAGTGGACTCTGTTGCCAGAACAGAATAAACACTAAAGCTTTCCTTGATTCATTGCTATGTATTTTCTATCTCCGGATATAGTAATTTAATTCTCTATGCTATTCAAGCATATGAGTTATATACATAAAGTCCAAATATTCATCAACATAGGACAACTGAAATAAGAAAGAGATCATATATAACACTTAAATCTGCATGGTAATATCTATATGGCTATTTTTTCTAATTCTAAAAATGCTAACATCATTACTGAATAGTTTATAGATTTGTTCAATGAGCATATGTTTTTGAAGCACTCAATCTTCATGAGATACTGTGTAAGACTCTATTGTTACAAAGATGTTTAAGAAATAGTACCTGTCCTCAAGTAACTAACGACTAGAAAATAATTTCATTGGTGCTAACATTTTTCATTAAGAATAGAGAAAACAAGTATGTAAATGAACCCAGGTGGGGGAAAGTGGGAGGACAGGGACACCAGGGTAAGGCTCACCAGGCAACACTTAAGCTGCCTGTTCAATGAAAATTGGCCTGGTGGACAAAGCAGAATAGATTTTTGAGCCTGGGATGCAGTCTATGGAGGGAAATCACTCAAGAGGCAAATACAAAGATAGAAGACAAGAAACAAAATGATTTAAGAAACTGCCAATAGTTAAGGAAGTTGACTATGTTCCAGGTGCACATTACAAGGGAAAAGACATGATTGAGCCTGGTCGGGTGTGGCTCAGCAGTTGTTCATTGGCCCAGGGACCAAGAGGTCACGAGTTAGATTCCTGGTCAGGGCATATGCCAGGGTTGTGTGCTCAATCCCCAGTAAGGGGTGTGCAGGAGGCAGTGGATCAATGATTCTCTCTCATCATTGATGTTTCTATCTCTCCCTTCTTTTCTGAAATCAATGAAAATATATTTTTAAGATAGAAAAAGAGATGGTTGAAAAAAGATGATAAAATTAGGGGTTCAATCATGGAGCAGGCCCTCCTTCCACTTTTGTGAATCATGAGGGAAGAGTGCGTTATAAGTCAAACTCAAATACAATAAAATATATTATTTTTACTGCGACTTATAATACCTCAAAATGATTTAGAAGGCCAGTTTCTAGGATTTCTTGGGAATTCATGCCAAAATGTGACAGTGAGAGCAAGCTGGCCCCTGGCCTGCAGTCTACCAGGCCTCTCTTCAGATACCTGTGAGGATGTCTGCTATCAAGAACTGACCCAGGCCAGGGCTACATATGCCCTGGAAACAGGTATCCATTGAGCAAGACATTTAAAAATAAGACCTGAAAGGTGGCAGGTACAGGAACCAGAACTGCAAGTGTGCCTACCTCCTGGGCCCCAGAGACTGCCTTCCTGTGGAAAAGGGGACAGCCAGGGGAGGACCCTGTGGTATCCTTTAAACAGTGAAGATTAGGGGTACCCCTTACTTGGGTCTAAGACTGACAGCCTTATAAGCTATGCATAAGAGTTTGGACCTGTGAGCAGCCTAAAGAGAGAGACTGAGGCTGTTTAGTAAATGTCTTAGATAACATTTTTATTGTTTGCATAACTACAAATTATGAAGAACACGGGTAGAAAATTTTCTTTTCAAGGTAAAGTAATGCTATATACATATTATAACTTTTTTTGAAAGGACTCATTTATTAAGGTGTTCCACAATAGATCATTAAAATTGGCAAACTTCATAATTAAAGTATGCTTTGTTATTTATCACAGGTAATGCTTTATTATTTAAAAAAAAACTCTCAATAACCATGCCAAACCATGAATTTAATCCTGATAATGTTTATTTCAAGCACTAAGAGTAATAGACTTCCCACTAAGGAGGTTTGTAAATGTCTAGGTGGCACCTACTAGACTCCTTAGGAGGGACAGTAGAGAGAAAACAGATGAGGACTTGGGAATTGAATCTAGGCAGCCTGGTTTTTAAACAGCCCAATCCTAGTCTTCTGCATTTGTTCTTTAAGTACACAGAAGCTATCCATATATCCTCTAGCAAAGCCAAATTTTTTGCTTTAAAATTGTTCACCCACACAATGAGTCATACAATATCCTATATAATAAAAGGCCAGCAGCGACCATAAGCTTAACCAGTGATTCCCAAAGTGGGCGTTACCGCCCCCTGGTAGGCGCTGCAGCGATCCAGGGGGGCGGTGATGGCCACAGGTGCATTTGGGGGCATATATCTTTCTGTTTAATTGCTATTAAAATTTTTAAAAAAAATAATTTCCAGGGGGCGCTGAGTAATATTTTTTCTGGAAAGGGGGCGGTAGGCCAAATAAGTTTGGGAACCACTGAGCTTAACGAACAGAATGAACGCTTGACCAGTCACTGTGAGGTGGGGGGCCCATGAGGGGGATCAGGTGGCTGGCGGTGGAGGCAGGATGGGACCGGGGACTGGCGAGCAGGCAGAAGATGGGCTTGATCGCAGGCTAGGCCTAGGGACTCTATCCCATGGGCTGGGCCTCTGGTATAAATATAACAAGGGTGCTGAAATACAGTAGAATTTATATTTCAAAAAGGAAAATGTCAAACAGGCTGTAGTGGATACTGCGGCTTGTTGCCCAGATCCCTGCCCCCTTTGGAGCAGAGGCACTCATTTCCCCAGAGGGCTGATGGCTAAGTCCCCCTCTAGCAAGTGCCCTTTTCAGGAGAGAACTGCCTCTCCCAGGGTGATACCTCCTTCCCAGGGGGAGTCGGCATGCAATTTGTCAATGTAGGTTCCCTTACGAAGCTCCTACACCCTTGTCTCAATGCAGGAAGGGTCTTCTCAGCAACAGAGCTGGTGACCTCACAGTTTATCCTTTCCCTGCCAACCTTGCTGCCATCACTCCTCAGCAGGTGTTGATCCTAAAAATTCACCCATTAAATGCCCTGAACATTACTTTCCATCTCAGAGTCTGCTTTCTGGAGAACGGCACCAGAAACATATACTGAACCCAATAGCACTTAAAACTGTTACCTCGAGGGATAGGGAAAAAAATCTCACTTTAAAGATTACATGTAAAGTCAATGCCCTATCTTTTCCTTACCATGTTGATTCTGGAAAGGAGCAATTTTACTCTTGTAAGAGCAAATTAACTTTTTTAGAATTTTTCCTGAGGCCAAAAGTAAAAAAAAACACACAAAACCTTTTCTCCACTCCTATTCTTAGACCATTTCCTTGGAATGCCTAATGGTTATAAACCCTTTGATATGTATACATCTTATCATATAAAGTATTCCTACCTTATCCACAATTTCACTTTCCACCACTTTAGTTACCTGCCATCAACTGTGGTCTGAGAATATTAAATGGAAAATTACAGAATTAAACAATTCCAAAGTTTCAAATTGCACATCATTCACTGTGATGAACTCTTGAGCAGTCCTGCCCCATCCTGCCCAGGGCATGAATCATCCTTGTATAGAGTATCCACTCTGTATAAGCTGCCCTCCCCTTAGCCACTTAGCCTTCTTGGTTATCTTACAGACTGTCACAGTATCCCAGCTCTGATGCTCAACTAATCCTTATTGTTCTCAGCCTTCTCTTCTGGGTTGTTTTACAGATTGCCAGGGTATCCCAGTGCTGGTGCTCAACTCACCCTTATTTTTCTTAATCACAGTCCCAAAGCCATTCACATAGCTTTCATTATGGTATATTGTCATAAAGGTTCTATTTTATTATTAGTTACTAGAGGCCCGGTGCACAAAAATTTGTGCACTTGGGGGGGAGAGGGAGGGTCCCTCAGCCCAGCCTGTGCCCTCTCACAGTCTGGGACCCCTCAGGGGATGACCACTTGCTGGCTTAGGCCTGCTCCCTGGGGTATTGGGCCTAAGATGGCAGGCAGACATCCCTCTGGCAGCCCGGCAGCCCTCGGGGGATGTCCACTTGCCAGCGGGGAGCAGACCTAAGCTGCAGTAGGACATCCTTAGCACTGCTGAGGAGGCAGGAGAGGCTCCCACCACCACCACTGTACTGGCAGACATCAGCCTGGCTTATGGCTGAGCAGAGCTCCCCCATGTGGGAGCGCACTGACCACCAGAGGGCAGCTCCTGCATTGAGCGCCTGCCCCCTGGTGGTCAATGTGCATCAAGGTGACCAGTCATTCCCAGTCTTTCTTCTGTTAGGGTCAGTTGGCATATTACTCTTTTACTATATAGGATAGAGGCCTGGTGCATGGGTGGGGACCAGCTGGTTTGCCCTGAAGGGTGTCCCAGATCAGGGTGGGGTCCCGTTGGGGTGCCTGGCCAGCCTGGATGAGGGGCTGATGGCTGTTTGCAGCTGGTCACACCCCCTTCAGGGTGGGGGTCCCTATTGGGGTGCCTGGCCACTCTGGGTGAGGGGTTGAGGGCAATTTTCAAGCTGGCAGGCGACTGAAGCTCCCAGCCTCTCCTTTTTTTCTTTTTATTTTTATTCTGGGATTTATTTACCTTCTATAGCTGTCACTGGAGCTGAGAGCCGGCTCCAGCTCTGAGACTCCAGCTCTGAGGCCCCAGCTAGCTGAAAGCAGGTATCTGGGGTTTGTTTAGCTTCTATAATTGAAACATTGTTGCTTTTGGAACTGTTGCTTCAGGAGCTCAGAGCCAGGCCGCAGCATGCGGGGAACCTTGGCTTCCTCCATCACTGGAGCAAGCAAGCCTCATGTTCGTTTCAGCTGCGTGGCTGCCAGCAGCCATCTTGGTTGGCAGTTAATTTGCATATCGCCCTGATTAGCCAATGGGAAGCGTAGCAGAGGTATGTTAATTACCCTATTTGTCTATTATTAGATAGGATTGTTGTTAATCTCTTACTGTGCCTAGTTTACAAATTAAATGTTATCATAGTTATGTATGTACAGTATAGGAAAAAATATAGTATATATAGGGTTGGCTACTATACTTGGTTTCAGGCATCTGCTGGGGGTCTTAGAACACATACACTTTGGATAAGGAGGGGCTACTGTAAATCTTTTTAAAGGATAAATAAACTAGTGTTACAACCCAGGAAAGTTTTCTTAAAAGCTGGAGAGCCATCTCTTTGAAATGTAAACATGAATGAAGCTGGAGTCCCTACCTTCTAGTCATCAGAATTTTAGCTCCAGGCCTTGCCTACAGCTGTAACTAGCAGTTTTTCATAGAGGTTCAAAAGTTTTAATAGTTCTACAGATAAAAGCAATTAGCTGGCCCAGATGGCTACCCCAATTAGCCAGCTGAATTTGGGATTAGATGAAAGAATGTAGAGCAAAAGGTTCGGTCAAGTCTTTTTCCAAGAAGACAAATGATTGTTAATCTTGAGAAAAGGTATGTAATGGATTATATCTGTTTGGTGGTATACAAAGGATGGGATTCCTCGCTGTCTTTATAAATATCATTAGCAGATTACTGAGGATGCACATCCCAGTATGATGTAATGTTCATTCAGTGGTAAAATCCTTTTCTTTCTCTTTTCTGTCTCTGAGAAAAGGATTGTTCAGGTTGAGAGATTTTATTTCAAATTTTTCCTCTACATGCCGCACAAGTTTCTGTCACAGTGCTAACTGTGCTGATGTCAGTGGTTCTCCTGTCGCTTGATCATTCACGTGGAAAGAGTTAGACAGATGGCCGGACTCAGTCTTTGGGATCCTCATTTGTACAAAAAGGCTCTGAGCAAAAATCATACAACACTATAGAGTTTGAAACTCCTATCCCTACGTTGACCCTGAGTATTTATGAACTGACTTGAGGCATGCCTGGCCTAAGCACAAGTAAGTGTCCTGGTTCCAACCAATCTGTCTTGGTCTGTTGTCCCAGGATGGTGGTTATAAATATCATTAATTCTTAGAAACTCTGATGACAGCTTTGAACATCCTACTCAGAGAAAAAGTATGTATTTTCTTAAACTCAATTTTTTGCATGCAACTTTAGGAAAGTTCTGAAACTCCCAGGCCTCTTATCTCTAGTAATCATGAGAATTAATAATTCCCTAACACTGCATGATTTTCACCAGGTAGATACATAGTAAATATTGGCTGGAAAAATCCCAGTCTTCCTTGCAGAAATGAATGGTGCCTGTGATTAAAATAACTAGGTATGTTTTTTCTTGTTTTCCTCTGAGGAACTGAATTTCCAAAAGAAAAGTGTCCTTGGCTTTCCTTGAATTTCAATTTAACTTCACAGTGCTTCTAGCAAGAGCCCTCTCTGTATACACCACTATGCTTAAGGGTGTGGACAACAAGTAGATTAAGAACGTAAACTCTGAGTCAATTTGCCTGGGTTTCAAATAAACCTCTGTGCCTCACTTCCTTATTTTTTAAAAACATCATAGCAGTATCTTATTTGCTTTTTGTGACAATTAAACAAGGTAAGTCATATACTATATTTAGTCAATATTTGACATAGTAAATGCCAATAAATGCTAGCTATAACTAGTATAACAATAAAGTTTATATTTAAATAATGCTATTTAAGGATTCATCTGGCAGAAAACTGTAGGAAATTTGAACAAGGTCTAATCTGTATACTGGTACTTGAAAAATAAATGTTTAAATAAAAATATTAGAAATATGCACAGATCTCTTTCAGGCTAGGAAATTAGAATGAGTGGAGTAAAGGAGAAGAGAAAGGAGAGTAGCGAAAACTGGATTCACATAGATGGGTGAAAGAAAATAAGGGCTGAGGAACAATCCACACTTGAAGTTTTAGCACATGGAGAGAAATTTCAGGAACTTTACTAGGTGACACACAGGTTCTTTCCCTTGGAAATAGATCACATTTTCTACTTAAGTGTTCATAGGCTTAAATTTGATGAATGGGGAAAGAAAAGTGAGTCTTGATGCAGAAGTTGTGACTGATGTGAGAATTCAAATAATATAATTTGGAAGTGATTGGAAAACACAGATCATATTAACACTTACTCTCTACCCTCTCTTCCTCCTCCACTACCCCTCAAAAATCATATTTAGAGTTTTTTTGGTTTTCTAATGAAAAATTATGCTCTGAGAAAATATAATCACTATAAATTTAAATAAGTCAGTCAGAGAAAGACAAATACCATATGATTTCACTTATATGTGAAAGCTAAGACCAAAATAAATAAATAAATAAATGAAACAGAAATAGAATCATAGATACAGAGAACAGACTGATGGCTGCCAGAGGGCAGAGAGGTTAGGGTACTGGGCAAAGAAGTGAAGGGATTAAAAAGCGTAATTGGTAGTTGCAAAAGAGTCATGGGAAAGTAAAATACAGCATAGGAAATACAGTCAATAATATTGTGATGACAATGTATGGTTCCAGGTGGGCACTGGAAATGTCAGGGGGATCACTCTGTAAAGTATATGATTATCTAACCACTATTCTGTACACCTGACACCAATACAAAATAATATTGAATGTCAACCATAATTGAAAAATAAAAAATAATCACTATAAATTTGAACAGCTATTATTCCTCTTTTAATACAACAGTGCTGAAAGTGAAAATCTGTATCATTCAGGCCACTATTTGTGAGCTACTTAAAAATGCACATAATGAGTTAATGCAGTTCCAGGTGTTTATTTTTGCAATTTAGCAAGACCGCCAGAAAGCAAAAACTTTTTTTTTTCTACTTCATTACCACTGCAGGCACCAAAATGGAAGGATGTGTTAAATTGCATTTCTTTTGCAGAATGTCCTACGGGATCAAACCTACAAATCCTGCCCATCACTAACAGTGCTAACTTTTCACAGGCAAAATAGCCAAGGTGGATTTATTACAGGGGAGCTTGCTTTTGTACTTATTTCTTCTGCTTCTGTAAATTCAGCCTTTTGGATTGACCATCTACAGAAGAGAGTCATTCTCTTTGTGATTGTATTTGACCTGAGATAAAAGTTTAATGATCTCTATTTCATGTATAACTGTAGGATAGTAGACTACTTTCTCATAACTATTGGAAACATCCACAAAGCCACTATTCTATGTTGTTGCCTTTAGGATTTCCAGAAATTACCTTCAAATTAGCTACATATTACCCTGATTTTCTACCTTAACTTCTTTGCTTACATTATTTCCCAAACTTAGAATTATTTTTCTCCAGAATTATTTTTCTCTACATGAATCTATATAGATTCTATTTCTGGACGTAGACTTTTTTAAAGTTCCATCTCTCCCAGAAAATCTTCTGGGTCCAATCAAATTTGAAATTATATCTCTTTCCTCTCTACAGCATTAGTTGTCATTTATATCTAATGTTTATGAATCGCTGCCTGGGCAAACTCACAACTGGCTCTTTGATGTACAAGTGGATATGCGGGATTTTCCAAATGAGATGGTCAACTCTTTCCAGACAGAACCAGGACTTACACTGTGTGTGTATGCCACAGAAAACTAGTACATCATTTTCTACGCTCCAGAAGGAAATCGTTCCCAAGCTTCCTGCAAAGGTTTATTCCTCATTTCATCTATTCATTGATACATGTACTAAATAAATAAACTTTGATAACTTTCAAGGCACCAGGCCCTCTGCTAGTTGCTGAGTGCACGCTGTTGAATAAGAATCAGAACCCGCTTTCAAGTGTCTTTCAACTTCAGAAAAAAGAAACATAAATCGACAATTACAAAGAAGTTTGATATTACCTGGGTAGAGGAAAGCATAAAAGATGCTAGAAGCATATCAGAGTTGCAGCTCAAGCACTCTGGGATTATCAGAGAATGCTTCTCTAAGAAAGGAGACCAAAACCAAGCCTGGATGAACGAATAAGGGTTAGATCAGGTGAATAAAATACACGGAACAAGAGAGACCATCCAGGAAGAAGGCGCCGCTTGTGCAAAGGGACTGAGATATGAGAGCATGCCTTGTTAATGTGACTGTGATTCGTCTATGTTGTTAGATAGGACAAGGGTCTCAAGGTCTGGGAAGTTCTGACTAAATGCCGTTCCTGCTAAATGTTAAAGTGTAGCACAATATTTTGCAGATGCAACTGTAACTGGATGAGGTTTACCACAATCCAACAGGCTAAGTTTAGTCAACTGCAAAGAAGAAATCAACATAGAATGCACCAAACAATCCTATGTAATAAAAGGGTAATATGCAAATTAATTGTCACTCTGTCACAAAGATGGCAGCGCCCATAGCCACAAGATGGCGGTGCCCAGTCTTCTCAGCCCGCCGAAATCCCCCAGTCCCAGCAGGATGGCCGCTGAGAGCAGACAGTGTGAGCGTTCTGCTCCCAGCTGTGGATGGGCCTCTGGCCAGGCCAGGGCGCGGAACGCTTGTGTAAGAAGAGAAGGAACTGGCCAGCTGTGCAGAGTCAAGTGGCCCCTGACTCCCAGGAAGGTCAAGTCCAGGCGGCCAGAGGGTGGAGGGGGTGGAGGATAGTGTGACAGGAGAGTTTGGCGGCAGAGGCACAGGGGTGAAAGCCAGCCGAGAAAGAGGAAGGAAGCCCTTTATCGGAGTTCCTGAGAACAGGGAGGGAAGTCATTTGCATTTCCCAGCCCAGGATGGGCCTCTGGCCAGGCCCGGGCACAGAACGCTTGCGTCATCACCCTAGCAGAGAGCCTCTGGACAGCAGGTGCAGAGCGGCCAGGCCCTGCAGAGACCTACTGGCGCATGGATTCGTGCATAGGGCTACTAGTATCTTACCTAATAATAGACAAACATGTAAATTAACCATCCCTCTGCTATGCTCACCAGCCAATCAGGAGAGTACGCAAATTCACCCAACAAAGATGGCGGTTAATTTGCATACATAGTGGCGAAGTGGTGGAGTGAAGACTAAAGGCTCCATCCAGAGCTGAGAAGACTGAAGGCTCTGGCCGGAGCCGTGAAGACTGAAGGCTCTGGCCAGAGTGAAGGCCTGGGTCCCGGGTGCCGGAGCAAATCCGGTGCCAGCAGCCAGGGGAAGGGAAGGCCTATTGCATGAATCTCTTCATGCAATGGGCCTCTAGTCTACACTAATAAAAGAGAAACATGGTAATTAGCGTACGACCGCTACCCTTCCCATTGGCTAATCAGCATATCCTTATGCAAATTAACTGTCAGCCAAGATGGCGGCCGGCTTTAGGCTTGGGGCGGTGAGGAGCCAGCCAGCGATCTTCCGCGGCGGCGGCGGAGGCTTTAGGCTTGGGGCGGTGAGGAGCCAGCCAGCGATCAGCTGCGGTGGGAGCTGGGGGTGCCCCGGCCCAGGCCTAAAGCCTCGAGCAGAGGCTTTAGGCTTGGGCCGGGGAGGAGCCAGCCAGCAATCTTCCATGGCGGCGGTGGCGGTGGTGGCGGCGGCGAGCTGGGGGTGCCCTGGCCCAGGCCTAAAACCTCGGCCTGGGGCTTTAGGCCTGGGTCAGGGAGCAGCCAGCCAGCGATCGGCTGCGGCGGGAGCTGGGGGTGCCCCGGCCAGCGATCTTCCGCGGTGGGGGCGGCTTTAGGCTTGGGGCGGTGAGGAGCCAGCCAGCGATCAGCTGCGGCGGGAGCTGGGGGTGCCCCGGCCCAGGCCTAAAGCCTCGAGCAGAGGCTTTAGGCCTGGGCCGGGGAGGAGCCAGCCAGCGATCTTCCATGGCGGCGGTGGCGATGGCGGCGGCGGCGAGCTGGGGGTGCCCTGGCCCAGGCCTAAAACCTCGGCCTGGGGCTTTAGGCCTGAGTCAGGGAGCAGCCAGCCAGCGATCGGCTGCGGCGGGAGCTGGGGGTACCCCGGCCCAGGCCTAAAGCCTGGAGCAGAGGCTTTAGGCTTGGGCCGGGGAGGAGCCAGCCAGCGATCTTCCGCGGCGGGGAGATGCCCAGGCCTAAAACCTCAGCCTGAGGCTTTAGGCCTGTGTCAGGGAGGAGCCAGCCAGGGATCGTTGATGGCTGGGGTGGCGGGGACTTGGGGGTGCCCCGGCCCAGGCCTAATGCCTGGGCCAGAGGCTTTAGGCCTGGGCCGGGAAGGAGCCAGCCAGTGATCCTTGATGGTGGTGGCGGCCCGAACCCGGGCGCAGCCAGCCAGCGATCCTTGATGGCCACGGTGGCTTGGAGCTGAGGGTGCCCTGGCCCAGGGCTAATGACTCGCCAGAGGCGTTAGGCCTGGGCAGGGGCCAAACCAGCAATTGGTGTGAACTACAGAGGAAACACCTTTTCTGACCTCTGATTGGTTAAGCTCTCTGTATGCCACTGGTAATATTCTTAGTAACTTGGGTAATAAGAGTCCAAAAAGTGATCTAGGGTTTTTTTTACCACACTCCTGGAGAAAAAAATGAAGGTCTGCTGCTGGAGGGTTAAGAAATGTCATATCCTGTCCTAGCCAGTTTGGCTCAGTGGATAATGCCTCGGCCTGCCCAACGCAGATTCTGGGTTCAATTCTGACCAAGGGCATGTACCTAGGTTGCACGTTCCTCTCTGGCTCCGGCCCAGGTCAGGGCTCATGCAGGAGGCAACCAATCAAAGTGTTCCTCTCACTTTGATGTTTCTCTCTGTCTTTCCCTTTCTTTTCCACATTCTCTAAAAATCAATGGAAACATATCCCCAGGTGAGGATAAAGAAAGAAAGAAATGTCATATCCTATGAAAGACACTTCTTGAAAATGCCTAAAGAAAGTTGTCATTTTTTCATGGTAAAGGGACTGGAGTCCATGTTGATGAAAACACCTTGGTGGCTGCGGTGACTGGCAGTGGCTGCAGCAGCGGGGTGATGGGGCTGTTGCCTTCCCCTGATCAGCCCGGTCGCCTTCCACAAAGGGAGGCCAGACTGTGGCTTAGGCCCGCTCCCCAAGGGGAGCAGGGAGCAGGTAGTAGGACATCCCCTAGGGCTCCCAGTATGTGATAGGGGGCAAGCTGGGCTGAGGAAACCCCCTCCCCAGTGCACAAATTTTTGTGCACCGGGCCCCTAGTATATATATAAGAAATGACTAAGTCTCCCTTTGGTGATACAAAGCTTTGGATATGAATCCCTTGTCTCCTTTACTTGCTGCAAATAAATACAATTGCCTAATGACAACCAATGTCTCATTATTGAATAAAACACCCCAACCAGTGAACCCCATTATGTTCAATAATAGTATAAGTGATATGTGGAGAATATGGAATTGAATGAAAGGGATGTGGTTGGAGAGGTGGGCAAGCCCAGAATTGATATTGTTACCCTTTTACTGTCACTCTAGCTATGGCATACTTTTGTGATTAAATTATATTTGTGATATGGCCAGTTCCATTACTAATCTATTTGCACTGTGAAGTTGTGACTATATCTTAATCACATTTCTACTTATAACATCTAGCATAGTTCCTGGCGCTGTATTGAATTGTTTTGTACATATAAAATGCTCACCAAATGCTTGGTTATACATGCATGAAATTGATTTAGCATTTATTTAAGGTCAGTATGTGAATCAAAAACAAAATAATGAACCAATGCAATGAGCTGGCATGAGGGAAAACTACATCATTGCATTGACTCAGAATAATTGTTTCTTTGTTATAGGAGTATTGGTTGTGCCTTTTAAGGATGTTTTATGCATATTTCTATCTTTATATGCAAGAACAAGTCAAAGGTTTAGAAACAGCCAAAGTAAAACCAATGAATCACTGAAGTAGTAATTGGTTTATAAGTTTATTGTGCACACACCAAAAATATAGCTTGCAACCAGGATTTCTCAAACCAGGGAATGAGCCTCCAGGGTATACCATTACAAAGCTAGTATGAATGTAGCATCTTCCCAGTGATTGGTAATTAAGATAAAATAATGACTAAACTGGTTTTAGAAATTATATATATTACATACCATAAACTTCATGCATTTAAAATAAACATTTCTGTGGTTTTTAGCATATTTACAGAGTTATGTTTTTATATTAAAAGAGTTTCTAGTAATTTCATCATTTAACTTTAATGATTCCTGAATATCGCTAGGGGTAAATTATAGCATTCCCTCTACTCTGGCCAGACAACATTACAAAAGGGTTTTCTTCCATTCTTTACATAGTAGTCTTATATGATTATACTGATGACTATATAAACCCTTTCTGGAATTTCTAGTCCCTATTTTATCATGACAGTGGTCAGACTGCATCACCTAATTCTTAGTTGATTGTCTCCCAATCTTATTAAGACCATCTGCAGCTGAGCAATGCACAATCTCCTTTTTAAAAGGTACCTGAACTCAAGAGAAGATGACTGGCTTACAAACAGCTCTTAAGATGTAGAGAATTGACCAGCCAGTGTTGCTCAGTGGCTGAGCATCAACCTATGAACTAGGACAGCCGTGGGCAAACTAAGGCCTGGCGTTTGAAATGAATAAAACTAAAAAAAAAAAAAAAAAGACCGTACCCTTTTATGTAATGATGTTTACTTTGAATTTATATTAGTTCACACAAACACTCCATCCATGCTTTTGTTCCGACCCTCCGGTCCAGTTTAAGAACCCATTGTGGCCCTCGAGTCAAAAAGTTTGCCCACCCCTGGACTAGGAGGTCACGGTTTGATCCCAGGTCAGGGCACATGCCCAGGTGGCAGGCTTGATCCCCAGTGTGGGGCGTCCAGGAGACAGCCAATCAATGCTTCTCATCATTATGTTTATCTCTCTCTCCCTCTCCCTTCTCTGATGTAAAATAAATAAATAAATAAATAAATAAATAAATAAATAAAGATATGTGGAATAATGCGTTAGGTCAAGTTTTATGAATCTTTTCTTTGATGTTTTTTAAACCTGGCAACACCTGCCTCAGAGTTGTGTCTTGTTCAGTAGTTCTTCACGAATACCTACCAAGCATCTGTCAAGGATCCATACCTTTAAGTTTTTGACTTTCATTTCCTTACAGTTTTCTGTGGAGCTTGTTGTCAACTAATGAAATTGGAAACACCAAGCCTTTCAAGTTCCTTTGCCTACGGTTACTTAGAGAGTTACCCCAGGACATAGAGGAAAAGCTGCAGCACCGTCAGAAATTGGCTTGGCATCCCAACACATTTCCTGAGCTAGAAAAATAGCACCATGAATTTTCTGGAATGCCCTCAATTTTGCACTTGACCTATGTTTTACAGAAGGTGATTATTTTCTTTAAAAAAATTTCTATAACTCTGCAGTGAAAAAAAAAATTCGGCAGTTTCTCAGAAACGTACCATAAGCTGCAATATACTTTGTGGCTAAAGCTGTTCCTTCAGGTTCCACTGGCCTTAACCTAATCCAGACTGTTTTTACAATCTCCTTGGTCCTTGCATTTTTCTTCTAGCACCTTAATTCAATATCTCCATTCAAAATTATGTAGACAATTGTCATATTAAGTTTCTTAAATACAACTGTTAATCACGTTTCTCCAGACTCAAAACTCTTTAATGACTCCCCATTTTTTTAAAAGAACTTTTAAAATACCTTAGGCAATGTTTAATGGGAGAGTACCAAATTTGTAGAGACATGAGTTTGTATCACTACTCTGTCACTTTGCAATTGTGTGATTTCAAGGCATGTATGCAAAGCAGTTTCTTTTCTGAAAAAAATTTGACTACACCTTCAATGGTACTCAGAAAGTGAATTAAGTTAATGTGTACCTAGTTCCTGGGAAACAGTGGGTGCAAAATAAATGTTTTCTGACTTTCCTCAGTCTAATTTTAAGCCTTTTCTCTATCTTACCTCAAAAAAAAAGTCTCTTGCCTGGCGGTGGCGCTCAGTGGTTGAGCGTCAACCTATGAACCAGGAGGTCGGGGGTTCAATTCCTGCTCAGGGCACTTGCCCAGGTTGCAGCCTTGATCCCCAGTAGGAGGCATGCAGGAGGCAGCCAATCAATGATTTTCTCTCCCTTCCCCTTCCTCTCTGAAATCAATAAAAATAAATTTTAAGAAGTCCCTAATACCTACTTGTATTATGTAGACAGCATCAACTTCTACAAGTAATATACAAAAAAAGAAAGCATATTTTCCTCAAAAACATTCTGAAAGTTGGGGAATAGACCCTCTATCTGATCTTACTGAAGGAATGGATTTCAAACAAAGCAATTTTGACCAAGTTAGTGAGTAACAGCCAAAACCCTGAGACTTATGTCAGCATAAATGCAAGCATCTTGAGGCCAGTCCTTAGAAAAGTCCTAAAGAAAAAAGTAAATTATTTTGCAAATGCCAGTTTCCTACGAACCACAGTGGGACACAGATGGCTAAATGATAAGTTGCTTACTAGATTTTCAGTGGAGCATCTGTTATTTTACATTACATACATTCTCACTTTTTTTTCTCTCTCACTCTCAGAAGCTGCACCAAGCCATTGGCAATGCTTTCCACTCCATTTAGCATCCCTGTGTGTTTGGCACACAGATTCTGAATTTCCCTCACAGATATCCTGAACAGTAATGTATCCAGAAATCGTTTTCACAGATACATTAAAGAAAGATAGATGCCAAACTGAGGCAGGGCTGAGAGAGCCTACTGTATCTATTTCCTGTCTGCTAGGCAGTGACCCAAGCAGGGCTCAGGCCCCATGTCAAGCTCAGGTATGTGCCCAGAGAGGCAGAGTTCCTGCTGTGTGTAGATTGTCCTTCTCACCCACATTTTTTATTGTCACATAAAATAGAGTTTTGAGTCATGAGAACTGGTTTTTTTTTTAATCCTCACCTGAGTACATGCTTAAAGAGAGGAAGGGAGAGAAGAGGGGATGGGATGGAGAACATCTATGTGAGAGAGAAACATTGGCCAGTTGCCTCCCTTACCTGATCCTACTGGGGATCAAACCTGCAACCTGGTTATGTGCCCTGGCGGATGGAATACATCACCTTTTGGTATGCAGGATGACACTCCAACCACCTAAGCCATACTGGCTAGAACTGTATAAATGTCCATTTTTGTGCACAATGCAGAAATATAAAGAAAGGAAAGAAATTCTAGTTCACTTCATACATTCTTATTGACAATGACAACTCAAAATACTTTGGTGATTAAAGTTTTTCAGTCACTTAAAAATACTTATCTTTTCTAATCACATGATAAAGAGAATTTAAACAAATAAAGTATTTGGTAGATGGATGTAGTATTAAATAAGGTATTGCTTTTCTTTCGCTTAAACAGGTATTTTTCAGTTAGGTTTATGAAATAAAATGAACCAAAGATCTAAATACTTTGATATAAAAAGGGATTTCAAGGACATTATCTTAAATTCAGCATACATCTCTATGCTTGTAGTGAAAAAATGTAAGCCTTAAGAGAAGTGATATTTTTAATGACATGTCCTTGTAAGAAATTTATTCAGTTTGAGAGTAATTTTAGATCTTCACCTTAGTGTCAGTAATAAAATTTTCCTCATCTAATCACTCAAAGAGATATTTTAGATCCAGAGAACAACTTTGATCAACTCCTTTAGTAGCAAAGGGAGTTTTTACTTTGAAGCATTGTATACAGAGATGATTCTAGTCTTTGTAATTTCAACCTTCTTTTTTTTTAAAAAAAAAGAAAGTGAAGGAACAAAGTTTCACAATATAAAAATAAATTTTAATTAATTAATTAAAAGACAGTCATGACCTCTTTAATTAGATTTTCATGATCATGATATAAAATATATTAAACCATAAAAATTTTTTAACTTAAAAATTACCCATGACTCATATAAGTAATAGGTTAATAATGCAGGTCCTTTATAATTGTGATTATTAGACGATTATAATAATATGAGTCACATTTTCTTCTTTTGATATAATGCTTAAAACCTGGGGATATCATTAAGTACTATCCAAAGTCTATTCTCATTGAAGAATAAATCTGGAAAAATGTGATTTACTTCAAAGAACTGCATAGATCATCCCCTATATATAAAAATTTATTTATATTAATATTTGGAACAAAAGCAGATCTCTTCATATATTAGTTTTATCAGAAAGTAAGGTGAATTTTTAAAATGTTTAATGGGTTATTTTGTTATTTGTATCTGAGATTAAGTTTTCAACTTAATAGACTATTTAATAGACTTTACTCCTTCCCTTAGAACATAAGTTTTACCATGTGAGCTGGAGATGAGCTCACAGAAGAGAGGAAATTTGAGTTTGGAAAGAAAAGAAGGGAAAGAATGAGAATGACATAGCAGGAGTATGTATTTTTGAAATGTGCCCCCAGAAAGTCAATATAAGTTCAAGATAGTAATTATGCACTGAGTAAGAGAAGCACTACTAGTATATGAGGGAAGGACAAATATTTATATAAGAGGACGTGATGATGAAGAGGTTCAACAATGAAGTCACCTTGGGTTGAGTTTATGCAATTTTGTCTAGTGGGGAGAGAGGTTGAGACCATCTTTGTATCCAAAAACAAATCCATTCCCTATGAAAATGCTGATTACCAACAGAAAAATTTCTATAGGTACCTATGCAATAAAATTCTCTCCTCAAGGATTTATTCAAATTTGTGTATTAATTATGAACTTAGCACACACTGGACATTGTAAAATACATAGTAGAAATTCATATTACCAGGGGATAGTCACTGCCCTATGTCAAGTAAAATTACATGCAAATTATTAACTTTCACAGAAAGCAGGTTTTAATAAAGAAGTATTTTGATAACAAATAATTAGAAATAATTAGGTTCAGTTGGGTCATGAACCCATTGGACAAAAGCATAAGTTTCATATACGCAGGTTTGAATTTCTTATCTATTATTTACTAACTTAGGTAAAACGTGGTATTTTTTGGTCTCCAGAATTTTGATAAAAGCCTATCTGGGGATATATCACAAACTTCAGTGTTCTGATGTGAAAATACTTAGCCCTTTGCCTAGCACATTGTCCGGTATCAATAAAATCTTAATATTTGTTTCCTTTCTTCATGTATACTGAATATAGTTTTTGGCCTTTGATAATGGATATAATATTAAAAGTAGATGATATCGAAAAAGGAAGAAAAGTTGATTTATAGAACCTGTCTAGGTTTATAATCTGAGTTTAAATTAACAAACAATTCAGTTTCCACTTATTTCTGGCTATTTAATCATCTAAGAAAAAGCATGCTCAAAGGTTGGCAAGGTTGGATGAATTGTCTTCTCTTACAGATTTTCTCACAGTCACCTTTCTTTGCACCAGACCCCAATTTTGTAGATAACACAAGTTAAAGGTGAATTTCAGAAAGTGTGAAAGTACTAGAAGGACTATTATTCTGCACAATACAAGAAAAGTTCTGGAAGTAAAAAATGTATGCTTTTACTACTAAATATTAATTCTTATTATTTTTAGTGTTTAGATTCAAATTTAACTCTAGTTTAATAAAAACACAACTTTGTCAAAGGCCTGAAAATGCACGTTTCCTTTTCCAAAATACTTCATGTTTCTTTAAAAAATTCAGAAGAAAAACAAAATTATATGCCTTTAAGATATTATTTCTGGTAGTTTTGAAAATTCTTAATTTCTATAGGATTTACTGAAATACAGATACCAGCATTCTCCAAAGAATGATCTGAACACTGCATAAGGGGAAATTTTGACCAAATTCTCTTTAAATAACCTCAATCAGTAATTGATAAAATTATGTAAGCAATTTTATAAAACAAATATTAAAAACACAAGTATTCTATTTTGGGCCAGCTCAAGATTATTGAATATGTTAGAAAGAGTAAAGGTTGAGTAATAAAACACAAAAATATACAAATCACTAATGTATAACCACTAATAATATTGATAAAATACTAGCCAACCAAAGTTTGCAATGTACAAAGTACAAAGAGCTTATAATGCACCTGGTATTGTGTTGTGTGTTTACATGTATTACTTCAAATTAAATTATTTTACTTTCTATTTTTAGCTATATAAATTCTAACAAATTCCTGTTACCTTACAGATTTTTGCTGCTCTATGCATGCAACTTTTTTTCTTTTGTGCTTCACTCAATTTTTATTCTGTTGCCAACACCTTCAAAGGGGGTATCAAAAAACTCAGTCAAGACAAATTGTATTTTAACGCACCAATTTTAAAAGATAAAAATGAATGATAAACAAAAATATAAAAAGTTTAAATGAAGACATAATTACTGTCATACTTGAGCTTGAGACAAAAGGAAAAATCAGAAATACTAATGTTCACCATGGAGTGATACATGCGTTTGTTAGTTCAGAAAGGGGTGCATTAAAATATCTCAATTACTGCTTTCAGCACCCCTTAAATCTTGTGTCTGAGACGAGTTTCACTGATCTCACCTCAGTGCCATCTCTGTGGGCAGTATTTTCATATGTGATTTTATCACGGTTGGACTGACCTAAATATTTTTCAAATGAAGCCTTTTGCCATAAATGGGAAAAACGACAAATTTTCTGCATAATATTATCACAACATCCCACACCTTAGGAACATACTCTTTCTCTCCTGAAAGTTCCATTTCTCCACTTTACAATACTAGCAGGAGAAGCTAGTTATAAAATGAAATTTTAACTCAACTCAATGTACATAGTTATGCAAGCATTACGGAGGATGATTGAGTGATCACAATAAACGTAGAGTAAAATTTCTAAATAGCAACTACTATTTCTCAATAAAATATTGATTAAAATCCACAGATCAAAAAAAATAATAATTTGTCATTTAAATCTCCTAGACTCTTTCCCAGTGATGTGCTCTTTAGTTTACTGAGAGCATGAACAGTCTAAAAAAGATTCAAAAGGGATCAAATGATTTCAAAAAACACCTCAGTTTTCAGAAGCCCCGTTTAATTTAAACTGAAGAACAGATATGTTATAATGATTCGCAAGTATGACAGGAATAGAGACTGGGACCATTTACTCTCTGAATCTAGTAGGATCTGAACATAAAAGACCTCTCAGCAAGGCATCATGTAATCTCCCAGAAATAGGGAGTAGGGAACAAAGGTGAGAATGACAGAGCCCCTGCTCCCGAAGAGTTCAAACCTGGTATGTGTAGGTAAGTCTCTTTAGGAAAAATCAGAATAAATTTCTCTTTTATTTTTACATATTTAAAATTCGTATTACAAATGAATTCTTTTAAATAAATTTATATTTGTAATATGTGTGGTTTCTTTTTATTTTAAAGAAAGAGGAAGAGAGAGAGAGAGAAACAAAAATGAGAAAAAATAAACATGGTTTGGCTGCCTCCTGCATGCCCCCCACTCAGGATGGAGTCCATAACCCCTTCATGGGCCCTGACTGGGAATCGAACTGGCAACCTCTCAGTGCGTGGGATGACTCTCAACCAACTGAGCCATACTGGTCAGAGAATAAATAAATTCCTAGCACTGTGGTTTAATGGATATCTTGAATGTAGACTATTATTTGTTGAAGATTTGCTGAGAAGTTCTGATATGCATGAGATTAAAAAAATTCCCATTATTTTTTTTTGAAATCCAACTGTAGCACCTCATATTCCTAGATTTATCTTAATACTTTTTCATTTTCTATCTCTTGCTGTGTAATTCGCAGAAAATTTAATGAAAATCATTATGGTAATTTTATAATGTGACCATAAAAAAGGAATTCATGTTTTCTCAATATTAACTACAGGCCAGGCACTATAGTAGGAATAGTCCCTGTATTATGTATCTCTTATAACTCTCACAGCAATCCCAAGAAATACATATTAATATCTCTATTTTATAGGAAAGGTTATAAATCAGGGGAGGAATTTTTTCAGGTTCACATACTAATGGATTTCAGAGTTCCTATCTAGCCCTGCCCCATCATATTTACTCTATTTCGGTGCTGACATTGCCTCACATATCCATGAGTGAACTGGGTCATTCCGGGAAGTGTCAGGGTGTTAGGAGAGAGCCAAGGTGTATGGAGGTAGGAAGCTACACTCTGTCTTTCTACAAGCACCAGAGGAGAGGACACTTGAGAAAGAAGAAAGAAAACAGTCACAAGCAGAGAAAAGAAATAATGCCTCCAACTTTCCCTGTAAGTAAATTAAGTAAATATGATATATATATTTTTTTCTATACTATTGAGGGTTAGGGAAAAAATAAGGAAAACTATAAAATAACCAGTCAGTTGTAGTCAAGAATGAGAGGAAATAGAAAATACGATTTGACTCTCCGGGTGGTTGGTACATTAGTATAAAGGGAGGCTTGTACCTAAAGTCAATGAAGTAAAAATGGAGAGTTATCTTCAAGCAAGATGGTAATTTGGTAGCCTAAAATAGGTCTTGCCAGTTTTATCTAGAAACAATTGAATCAATGCTGCTAAATATTGTGTTTTATATTACTAAAATCTCAAATCTGTGTCATGTGCCTTGAAACTATAAAGAATGGGTAAAGAGATTTACCTAATTTATATTTATAAAATTTTGCAGGATAAGAAGTATGTTTAATTATCAAGAGTAATGCCCTGAAGGTTGGCCTCCCAGAAACAGAAATTACCTCTCTCAGAGCTCCATGGAAATATAAGACTTGAACCTCAACTTTCCTGCTTTCACTCAAAGGGAGGGGCTAGTGCTGATAACCATTAATGTGAGCTGGGAAAGTAGAGCTGGAGTCAATGTTCTACCTGTTAATATGGCTCCTTAATCCTCGTTCTGATTCTAGCAGGAAAGGGTCTGGACCTTACCTAATCATGCAGTTTAGAAGTCAGAGCTCAAAGTCACTTCCTGACCTAGACCATAATAACTGTTAGACATCTGTGCACTGCCCTAAAATGAAAAGGTAATGCAGGCCCCATACAAACACTACAATGCTGTGGACATGAGTTTCCCCCAGTGAAGATGGCTTCATCATGATATGTCTACCCATTTGTCCTTATTTACATCATCCAATATAACACATCAAAAAAAGATATGGACACTTGTACTGTAGTACTCAAGATGATAGTAATATTTACCCTAATGCCCTGGTTATGGACTCCATCGCCAGTGTAGGGCATGCAGGAGGCAGCTGATCAATGATTCTCTCTCATCACTGATGTTTCTATCTCTATCTCCATCTCCCTTCCTCTCTAAAATCTATATCTATATCTATATTTTTTAAGCCCACACCTCTGGACAAAAAAAAAAAAAAAAAAAAGACTCTTAAAAAAAAAGAGAGATTAGTTAAGTGGCAAAACTTCAGAATCCTGAATTTCATGTGTTATTTTAAGTTTCCTAGGATTCCCAGGACAAGAAAGTTGAATCATCTATTCCCTCCATTATAAGTTAGCACCTTTACTGATCTCTCTCTCCCCCTCTGATCGAGGCCTTCCAGCTGCCAGCCAGGGCCTTCTTTCCCTGGCTGCTGGCTGCTGGCCTGGGGGCTTCCTTTGTTCCATGCCACCCCCTAGTGGTCAGCGCATGTCATAGTGAGGGATCAAACTCCCAGTCTCCCAGTTGAACTCCTGAGGGGACACTTTGCATATTAGCCTTATATATATATAGATAGATAATCTAGAACTCTCCATCTATTTAAGGCCTTTATTTCCTAGAACATATTATTGCTAATCATTGCATTTTGATAAACCTGTATTCTACACCAAATCACTAGCCAAACAGTCCAAATTTTCCAGAGGAGTGGTTCTCTTTATGTTTTCATAGGAAGAATGTGTGTCTCATTTTGTTAAGAGTACATTCTCTTTTGGGGAAATTATTTCCATATTGCATTAAACATTGTGCAGCCTCTTTTTGATAATGGATATAAAGAATATTTCTGAGCCTCCCTGTTGATGCAGAAGCACAATAAAGGAAGACTTACAACTCCACTTGAGAATTTAACATTGCCTCTGTCTGCCCTCCCAACCCAATAATTGTATGTATTATATTATTCACAATCCACTACCGTTTCAGGTTCAGCTACTGAAATGAGCATCACATTCTCCAGATGCTGTTTATGGCCTTCCTAAGGTAACAGATAATTGAATGCATGAATTCAGATGAGTTTATGAAAAACATGTTTATGAAGAGGCAATAAGCATTTGTTTTACCAACACATATTTGTCACTACGTGTGTGTCTTGAGGGCAATGACAGGCTTGGCTTCTCTTCCCCCAATCCTTAACCCAATTCACCTAATCCCTTCATTTCTTTCCCCACTGACAGTGTGGATTTTAAATATATTCTCATGGTTTGAGCCAGATCTATCCTCCTTGGTTTATGAGCAAGGAGATTCCTCCTTCGTTCTGTTTGTGTTTGTCTTGGTATTTTCAGATGTCTCCAGTCCAAAATAACAGCAACTGTAAATATAATGAGTCTCCTCGTTCTAAGAAAATAATATTAGATGTCAGCACCTATTTGTGTACAGTTTTCTATTTCATCTTTCATATCAGAATCTTTAGGGATTTTGATGAATTTCTTATAGAATTAAATATTTTCTAGACAGAGACAGAGACAGAGCTACTGCTAAAACATTTAAATCAGCCTTAGAGATTATTATAAAATCCTGCTTTGCAAATCAATAGATCTCTACTTGCAGTAAACAAATAAAGTCATATACTTTAAGTATCAAAATAAATATGGATAGACTAGAGGTTATATTTGCAATGCTTCAATAAATAATTTAAAAGAAACACAATAAATCATAAATATTTATTTTAAATTAAATAATGTATTAGAAAGATAATATCTCTACATAAAAAATAAGAATTGTAGAATGTCATTAGCAATGTTGCTTTCTATTGGCATGTTCATTTTAGGAAATTATTCTCTAATCTTGATTACATGAAAGAGTTAGAGATCTCTGATTCACTGTTTTGGATTTCTATAACAAGAGACAGAGCTCATTAACATCTAGTTACTATAAAACAAACTAATGATTTTCATTGTAAAACAGATGTTGTGCCTAAATATGAGCTTCAAAAAAATGAATAAATTGTGAACACATTGGATAACATTTAAATCCATTTTTTAAGAAATCTCTTTAACTAAATACCAATTTATTTTTACTCAATGTAATAGGAATACATAAAAGTCCCGGTACCTACATTTAAAGAACATATTTACTTTAAAGAACCTAAGATATAAATTAATTAAAATTTAAATATCAATCACTAATATAAAAGAAAACATCTGTAACTGTAAAGAAAAATGAATATTTTAGATAATAAGAGCTATCACCTCAGAGAAGGAGAATTCCTGATGAGCAATACTGGACACCTGAACTCCTGGCTATTGCGAACAGTGCTGCAGTGAACATGGGAGCACAGATACCTCTTCGACAACCTTACTTCAGTTCTTTTGAATATATACTCAGAAGGTGGTTTGATGGATCATATAGTAGAACTATTTTTAATTTTTGATTGTTTTCTATAGTAGCTGCACCATTTTACATTCCTATTAACAGTGTTGATGGTTCTAATTTTTCTACACCCTCATTAACATTTGTTATCTTTTTTTCTGGTTTTTATTTATTTGTTTGCCTGGTCTGTGAAAGGCAATGTCAAAAGAATGAGAAGATAAACCACAGACTGGAAGAAAATATTTGCAAAAGACACATTTGATAAAGAACTATTATTCAAAGTGTATAAAGAAGTCTTAAAACTCACATCATATGTCATTAAAAAATGCTACTTAAAACAACAAGATACCACCACAAGCCTCTCAGAATGACCAATATCTGAACAATGACAATGCCAAATGCTGACAATGATGTGAAGCAACAGAAATGCTCGTTCCTTGCTAAAAGGAATGCAAAAAGACTCAGCTAAATTGGAAAACAGTTTGGTGGTTTCTTACAAAACTAAATATACTCTTACTAAATATCTAGTAATCTTGTTCCTTGGAACTACCAACTCAAAGGAGTAGAAAACTACGTTCACACCAAAAACCTTCACACATGTTTATAACAGCTTTATTCATAGTTGCCAAAACATGGAAGCAACCAAGCTGTCCTAAGTAGATTAATAGATAAATAAACTGTGGTACATCCAGACAATTTTATTTATTCAGCACTAAAAAGAAATGATTATCAGGCCAAAAAATACATGCAAGAATCTTAAATACTTATGACTATTTGAAAGAAGCCAAAATGTACATACCGTATGATTCCAACTATATGACATTCTGGAAAACACAAAACTTTGGAGACAATAAAAATCAGCTGTTGCCACGGGTGGGTTGGGGCAGAGGGTGAAGGGCAGGGATAAACAGACAGGGCACAGGGGACTTTAAGGCAGTGAATACCGCAATGCAGTGCGAAGTATGAATTCTGGGTGACTGAGATGCGTCAGTGTAGGTTTATCAATTTACTAATGTAACTAATCACTCTGGTGAGCGAGGTTGGTAATGAAATAAGCTATGTATATATTGGGGTAGGGAGTATATGGAAAATCTCTGTACCATATCTGGCAATTTTGCTGTGGATCTAAAACTGCTCTATAAAATAAAGTCTTTTTTTAATGCTATTTAGGATTTTTCTGAGAAAGTAGTTTGAGTGTAAGAGAAGGAGAAGCATCAAATATATGTAGATTTTAGATGGCAAAGTAAAACATTTGAACATTAACATAATTAGATTTCAGAATCACTTCGTTCATTTTACTTTACATTTTAATTACTTCATTTCCATTCAGTTGTACTTATCTTAACATATTCAAAATAATCTTAGTTAAATCTGTGAGTAGTCTGTATAATGGGTAAAATATATGAATATTTAAATATTTTTGCTACTGAACAAACCAGAAGTAACCTCAATTGTACCATTTATTAGATTTTGCTTTTAAAATCCTCATTTAGCACATCTTGAATTGCATAATGTCCCTGAAAAAATTACAGTTGAAATCTGATTTATCAAAGTAATAACTGGTTTTAGTTTGCTATTCCTACATCAGTCAAATAAAGAGTTTCTCAAATATTAATGCATTTGGAGAAAGGATAAAACAAGTTATCTGAAAAAAGCAACCTCTGAAATCAATGCTGTATAGTCTTGAAAGAACAGATAGTTTGTTTATTTTAGCAAAACACAGCAGAGATCTCAAGCATGGCAAGTCAGGTACAGGTGTGAATTTTAAAACAGATGTACGGATTCTGAATGTTTGGAGATATTAGAAATCCTGCATGGATTAGATACATCAGAAAACTGAGTTATGGGGGCAAATTACCCAAAATATGGAGAAACAAGTACATCCACAGGAACATAATGAAAATTTACTCAAATGAATCAGAAGGTACCAGAGGCATAAACTGGTAAGAACACTTAGATGGTAATTTTGATAAACTGCCGGAGGCTAAGGGTACCTGGCATGAGAGTAAGCATCTCCTGGGGACCACAGTATTAGGGGGATCCACACACTTTGTGGGCTTTACCTCCAGGAACCACTACAAGTTCTCACGTGAAGATCCATGAATAAGAATATCTCTGGGTTCTGGAAGAGGAGGGGAAGATTAACATTTGTAAAATACGACCAGAGCATGCTTCATGAGAAAGGAACTATGTCCCGAGATGGGGGAGGGGAGTGCAGGTGAGGGGAGGAGATACACAAAACTTTGCCAAAGTCTTAAGCCCTGGTGAAATGGCATGTGATCATATCAATTGATACAGAAAAATATTTGACAAAGCCCTAACCAGTTTGGCTCAGTGAATAGAGCGTCAGCCTGCGGACTGAAAGGTCCCAGGTTCGATTCCATCAAGGGCATGTACCTTGGTTGTGGGCACATCCCCAGTAGGAGGTGTGCAGGGGGCGGCTGATTGATGTTTCTCTCTCATCGATATTTCTAACTCTCTATCCCTCTCTTCCTCTCTGTAAAAAATCAATAAAATATATTTTAAAAAATATTTGACAAAATTCAACATTTGTCCAAATAAAAATTCTTAGCAAACTAGTAAAGAAAGGAACTTCCTCAGCTGGATAAAAAACACCTATAAAAACCCTACAGCTAACACCATGCTTCATGGTGAGAGACTGGACACTTTTCCTCTAAGATCAGAATAAGGAAAGCATGACCTCTCCTACACTCATCCCTGTTCAATTTAGTCTCACAGAGCAAAGAAAATCAATAGAGAGGTATAAAGATTACAAAGGAGGTAATAAAACTGTCTTCATTTGCGATGATAGATAATATCAATGTAGAAAATAAAAAACTGATAAATGCTTTTGGAAATAATGAATGACTATATCAAGGTCTCAAAATACAAGGTCAATATACAAAAGTCAGTTGCTTTCCTATAAAATAGCAACGAGCAATTGAAATTTAAAATTTTCAAATTACATCATGGGAATAATACAAAATACCAGAAATACTTAGATATAAATTAACAAAATATGTATAGGTTCCATATAGAGAAATTTAAAAAACTGATTAAATAAATCAATGAAAATATAAATAAATGGCAACTTATACCATGTTTGTGGGTTGGCATCAATATTAAGATGTCAATTTTTCCTAACCTAATCTATACATTCAACAAACTCTAAAAATAATAATAATAATAATAATAATAATAATAATCCTGGTAAGCTATTTTGTAGATATCAACAAACTTATTCTAAAATGTTCATGGAAGAGTAAAAGGTCAAGACTACCCAACACAATATTGAAGAACAACAACAAATTTAGAAAAGTCTAAATTTCTAGACGTATGTGAAGTTTCAGTAATCAAGATAGAGTGGTACTGGCAACATAAAGAAAAACAGACACATAGATAAATGGAACAGAACAGACCCCAGAAGTACACTGACATGAATGTAGTCAACTGATTTTTGACAAAGTTTACAGTTACTTTAATGGAGAAAATAGAGTCTTTTTAAAGAAATGGTGCTATAACTGCAGATTTCCAAATGTAAAAATAAGAACCTATGCACACACCTTATACCACTGACAAAAATAATGAGTTCAAACTGGATTATAGACCTAAATATAAAATGGAAAACTATAAAACTTCTATAAGAAAATACAGGAGAATATCTATATAACTTAGGTTCGGCAATGAGTTTTTATATACAACACGAAAAGTATGATCCATGAAAGAAAAAAAAATTCTAAATTAGAATTATTAAAATTTAAGATTTCTGCTTTATGAAAAAAAAACTATTAGGAGAATTAAGAGTCTTAATGGACGAGGAGGAAATAATTACAAATATATAATATAAAGGACTTGTATCCAAAACAAATAAAAAGACCACCTAAAACCCAACATTAAAAAAATCAAACAACCCAAATAAAAAATGGGCAAAAGATATGAGCAGACAAAAAAATATACAAATGTTAAATAAGTATATAAAAATTAATATTAAGTTAAACATAATTTGTCATTAGGGAAATTCAAATTAAAACAATGAAGTACCACAACACTCCCTAGATATAAAAAGAGCAACAAGGACCATGGTTCATTGTTGGTGGAAACCCAAAAAGTCACTTTGGAAGACAGTTTTGCAGTTTTTCACAATGCTAAACACAGTTTTACAATATGACCCAGCAATTGTGTTCCTAGATACTTATTCAATTGGTAAGAAAATTTATGCTCACACAAAAACCAGCACATGAATATTTACAACTGATCACCAAATTTACATAATCACCCAAAACTGGAAATAAAAAGTGACCTCTAATATATGAATAAGTAAACACAATGTTTTAACATTCATAATTTAGAATATTTTCAATAATAGCAAATGAGCTACTAAACCACAAAAAGCCATGGAGTATCCTTCACTGCATATTTCTAAGTGAAAAAAGCCAGTTTGAAAAATCACATATTGTATGATTCCATTTATATTCATTTTTATGCAAAAACAAAACAAAAACCCAAAACTATAGATTTGGTAATATGTGGGAGGAACAAACTCAAGGTTTTTCTTGCCAGTCTAATGATCAAAGAGACATGAAACAGATAAGAAAGAAAAAATAATCAAATTTAATAGAGACATGTCTGTGGGAACCCCGCATACATGACAGGGTCAGAGAGCCCACATGCGGGGGAGGTTCGGCGATAGAAAGGAGGATTGAGGTGTGTAAGACATCCTGAGCTAATGCTACAGGGGGATGAGGTCATGTACCTTGGGGCTTCAAACAGTCATTGCAGGATGATAAGAAGAGTAAATGTTGAATACAAGTTGTCCCTGCCATATAGGTGGGTCAAAGTTGTCTTTAGCTCGAAACAATCTGCTTCCCACAGAGGCACATCTTGAGGTGACTCGTCCTGGACACCCCACTAAACAGTATAGTGATTGTCAGGGACTGTCCAGTGATGCACAGGGGATTTTTTTTAAGACCGTGAAACTATTCTGTATGATATTATAATATTGGTTAAATGACATGATGCACTTACCAAAACCCATACAACTTTATAGCTTAAAAGTGAATCTATCCCTCATTTCAGTAAACAGGTTACAGTTGCAGGACAATCCAAGAAACCAAGTAAAAGCACTTCGTCAATTTAATACATGCTAGAAAGATAAAGATTCCCAGTCCCTTGGAGAAAATACATTCCAGTGAAATCAAGCATATTTAGCCAACTCTTTCTAAAGTTGGAGCATTCATTGGTGCATACAGAATTGGTAACTGTACTGACCAGTAGCTATTTTGTTCCATGAACATCTGTTTGCAGATCCAAGTGTTACTGACAAGACGAGGAGACCTCGCTTCTTGTCTTCTTGAGGGAAATATTTCAATCAAGAGAAAAGTGTAGAAAAGAAAGCAAGAATTTGGTGACAGCAGCAAAAAATATACTTAGGACAATGAGCTAAGGAAGGGCATAGAAGACGTAGCAAGAGAGCTTAGGCTTGGCTGCTCAGAGGTTAGGGGAAGGGGCTGGCACAGGCATGCTCCCTGGAGGGAGAAGGCACAGGACCTTCATTTCCAGGGGTGTTAAAGGCTGGGCATTTGGGGGAGGTCTTAGGAGGAGCTCAATAGAATGTTCATCAGCTTCATGCTGATGGACCAAAATGAGATTTATTCTCTTCATTTGTCTGTCCTTAGGTGTCGTTGGCAAATGGCACTTAATAGGATTTCTGTTATCTGTCTCCCTGAGTAGGGTGATTTAAGCTACTTACCCTCTGGTTGGGGAAGAAAAGTGCAAACCATTTACTCTTAAGTATCCTCGGTTTGGGAAGGTAGGATTTACTAGGTGGCTGCAAATTGCTGTTTAAGTCTCTGTCTTAGTTTCCCTATTCCACTTGTCCTGGAATTTTCCTAGCTTTTACTATGTTATAACAAACACACTGGTCAATGGAAAGGAATATAGTCCAGAAAGGATAGGATGTCTTTTGAAGATTTACCTTTGCTATTTTATATACAATTCACTAGCTTTCACTGCCACCTAAGCAGAATTTCTATGCCCTAAAAGCATTCTATTTTAAAAATTGAGAAAGAATAATCATATGTATTCATGAGCAGCTACTACATACTCTTTCCTCAGGAAACTGTCTATGAATAATGTAGAAACATGAAACATGATCCCTAATGTTGCCAGGTTTATGATACATTTAGAAAGATAAAACTAGATAGCTAAATTTAAAAAAAAATGAATAGTTCAAGACACAGTTGTTTGCAAAGGACTCTGAGAACAAAGGATAGGGAATGCTGAGTTAGAAGAGCTGGATCTAAATGCCCAATATAATGGAAGAGGCAAAATGAACTTGGGCTAATCTCTCTGAGTACAGTTTCTACTCTGATACAAAACAAATAATGCTACTATGACATACTTTATTGGATTATATTGTGAAATACTGATTGGGCACCAAGGCATTACCCAGCCAGACAGTGAAGCTGGAATCACTCCCTCTATGACCTTCAGATACATAAATCTGTATTTGTATCAACAGGGCTCCTATTGTATCGCCTGAGCAATCAAGAAATGTTGCCACACCACCTTTAATCTCCAGAGGGAAGAGATCCTTGTCTGTTTTCTTCACTGTTTTCTCTTAGTATTGTCTTTCATAAAGCAGAAGTATTTAATTTTAATGAAGTCAAGCTTATCAAGTCTGGCTTCTATTTACCATGACTCTTGTGTTATAACTAAAAAGTTATTGTAGACCCAAGGTCCTCTAGGTTTTCTCCCATGTTACCTTCAAGTTTTATAGTTTTGCATTTTACATTTAGGTATCTAATCCATTTTGAGTTAGAATTTGTGAAGAGTGTAACGTCTATGTCTAGATTCATTTTTTTGCATATGGATGTGCAGTTGTTTCATTCTCATTACTTTTTCTTATTATTTAATACTTTGGTACTTACTATTACCAGGTACCAGACATTAAATAAGTGCTTTGTACTCATTATCCTATTTAATTATGGCAATAATTCTATGTGGTAGACACTATTATTATCCCCATTTTTACAAATGAGGAAGGTATTTATTTTATTTTTTAAATAAACACACAGTGCTAATTAGTGCTAGAAAGCATACTAAGTAAGCACTTTAGAAATGTTAACTTATCCCTCATTACAACCCTCTGAGGTAGGGGCTATGATTATCCATAATTGTCAGATGAGGACACTGCGGGACAGGGGATTATCTACCTCCCATAGGTGATAATGCTAGTTACTGGTGGAGCAGGAATTTAAACCAAGACATTCTGGCCCCAGACCAACACTTAACAATGGTTCGGTAACTTGTCTAAGCATGCACAGTTAATAATTGATGAACAAGATTTAAACCAAAGGCCCACTGCAATATCACTATTATTATAGGCTCAAGTAAGAGGACCCTATGTTCTGGGTCCTGTACTTTAGAGGGACCCTCTCTGGTTCTCCTCTCACCCAGCCCCATTCCCTGTACTTGGACCCTACCACCTCTCAGAGCTAGTTAGCACCAAGAACTGTTCTTTCCAGGCCAACCGTGGCTGTTCCTGCTTCTACTGTGTGAAAGGTCTCCTAAGAGTTTACTACATCATTAGATGTGACACCCCCACCCCTCTGCACGCAGGTCTGTAAGGAACCTGGACAGAGCTGGGACATGCAACCTCAGGACTTTCACACATGTGTACAAGGGACATCTCAATATTCAGGAAACATCCAGGGGTGAGAAGAAAGAAGAGTGAGCCATGGTCCAGAGGCCAGCAGCCTCCTCTCTCTGTGCTGCCATGTTTCAATGAAAGCTCCAAAGATTTTGAGCATTCCAATTTGAATATGGCTTTCCAGGTCATTATGAAGAATATTTATGAAGACAAGGAAATACAGCATATATTTTCAGTTTCCTAATTTTGTTAACACTCATCTATTTAGTTTTGTGGCCTCCATTTAAATTCTTCATTGGGCCCCACAAGTGTTAGGAGTAAACTTTCTATCTAATTCCAATAAACATTCATTTATACCTTATGCTATTCTGCTTCTTTTCCACACTGTTTCACAAAATATTATTTGTGAATTATTTGACAATGAATGCCATTTCTACAAATTTATGTGATACTATATATCATGGACTTTTCCTAGATGTTCCATTATGTTAAAAATCTATCTTTTCCAAAAAGTTTTAGTAAAGAAATAGAATATCATTTGATCTGAAAAATACTACCATTTGCAACTAAATGAAACTTCAGAGAAAAATCGGTATTATATTATCTCACAGTTTAGCAAGAATATATGAAGGAGTCAAACATACCAAGACCAGCCACAAAGAATACCAAAGAAAGGACTAGTATACAAGTTTAAACTTTCTTATTAGAGATAGAATTCCCAATCTATACTAATAATAGAGGAATATGCAAACTGTCCGGGATGCCATCACAGTAACAGTAACAACTGAACAGCAGGCTGCATGGGGTGACCAGGCCGGCAGGGGGGTTATTGAGAGCCGACCAAACAACTGAACAGCAGGCTGTGTGGGGCAACCAGGCCAGTGGGGGGGTGCGGTTGGGGGTGACCAGGCTGGCAGGGAGCAGTTGGGGGCAACCAGGCTGGCAGGGGGGCAGTTGGGGGTGACCAGGCTGGCAGAGGGGGGCAGTTGAGGATGACCAGGCCGGCAGGGAGGACAGTTAGGGACGATTAGGCCAGCAGGCAGAGGTGGTTAGGGGTGACTAGGCAGGCAGGCAGGTGAGCATTTAGGAGCCAGCGGTCCCTGATTGTGAGAGGGATGTCCCCCAAGGGGTCCTAGATTGGAGAGGGTGTAGGCTGGGCTGAGGGCACCCCCACCCCCATGCACAAATTTCATGCACTGGGCCTCTAGTAAGAAAATAATCTTTTCATTACACGTTAATGTACCTCCATTTTGAAAAATGGGCTTTGTAAGGCCTGGTCTCACATGAGTAAAAATGATGCTCATAGCCAACCCAGTAGACTAAAGCCATACACTCTGGGAAAGGAAAGAGGGATTACTGAAAAATTTTAGAAACGTTTGGTATTCGTTTAAAAGCTTTCTGTCTGATCATTTTTAATAGCTTTTCTGTTGGAAGATTTTTATTTTATGAATGTGAAATGAAAGTGCTGGTCATATCTTCTTCAAAAATGGTTCCAGAATGTGTAGGAGATCAAATGAGAATGTTAAACTAGATTCCAGCTTTTTCTTTCCTTTCAGTCTACTTTCTGGGCATGGAGCTATTTCATGGTCCAGTTCATCTGCCTAGTTAAAGACACTGAGAGTTGCAGTGATACTGAACACCTCACCTACCTTCCTAAGTCTCAGACATACCTATTCTATGGGGAAAGTTGAAGTTATTGAGTTTGAGAGTGATCCCTGGACCTGCCCGCTGATCTCAATTTTGCATTTATAATCACATTTATTAAAGTGAACAGCTTTCTCGTGATAACCAATATTAGAGCTCCATTGATGTATTCCAAAGCCACCTTAGACTAAGCTGACACAAAGATCAGAGAAGTAGAAAACCGATTATGGTCATTCCTCTATTTTCTTAATTCAGTTCTGGCACCAACAGCATCTTCAACTCTAATTCTCTGGTTATTGCATCCAAAGTTGGGTGCTGTATAGTTTCTTATTGACTCTTATTGTGAGTCAATTCTCTTCTCCAACCTGCTAGCCTCTTAGCATCTACTTGACTCTAGTTTGAATAAATGTATTCTTTCCCTAATTACCTCTTGTCACCAAGAGTAAATATAGATATGCCCCCATTTTACACAGACAAAACATACTACTTTGTATAACAATTCACGTTAATTTTTACATAATCCATCTATGACCACTATTTTTACCTGCAAGAAAAGTACTATTGGAGCTCTGCAATCAGAGACCTTGCCCCACTCACTCAGGCAGTTCAGGCTGATCTCAGAACAGCAGTCCTTTCCGTGAGCCCCCAAGAGCTCTTGGGAACCCCTACCTCACTCTCAGGACTGGAGTCAGATCAGTCTGGCTTTCTCCAGTGTGAGTCAGGCACCCATCCTCTGTGACTCCCACTGTAGGACACACGTTGTAAAGTTCTGCAAGAGAAACTTCTGATCAAGTGTGGAGTCAGAAAACAGCCCACCCTACCCATCACCATGTGGAAACTTGCACAGTTCTCCAGAGAAAACTCTTTATCAATAAGCTCTCCTCTCCTGATTTTATTTTATTTGTTTCAATCTGAGAACTGAATTAAGGGGTTCACATGTTGTGCAACAGTTTGTAAAGTATCTGTGGGTGCAGGAGATGTGCATAGTCTCACACTCACTTTTGTCTCCTCAAAATATCTAAAACTGAGCCCAAAAGAATTCCTTTCTAATATAGTTTCATAAGAATCTGACATTAAATCCAAACAATATGAGCATAAACATTCTTTCAGAAATCGCTGAATTTGTTGGATTACTCAAGCAATTTTAAAAATAGAAAAATATTTTTCAGAAGGCATCCTTAAATATTAGCACTGAGTTTTAGACACTTCTTTGTACCAACTAGGATTTTAAAGTATCCAAATAAATTACTTGAAAATAATTGAATGAAAGATTTATAAAGCAAAAGCTTATGCATAAGAGGATGAGAGATCAGGGTAAGATTTGAGTAATCATCTCTCTCCTTTTATTAAAATTTGGCCAATACTACTACAATAGCTTCTAGTGAAGTCTATGCTATTTAAAGTAATAATAAGTCTCCTCGCAGGGACACTGAAATAGTTAAACAGTAAAACTATAGCCATTACAATGTTTAATTGTTTTACCACTTCTATACAGGAAGTATAATCTGAATGAAAAATAGAGGTTCTTGCTTTTCAGATTCATAATCCCTTACGTGAATTTCTTGAGGGCAGATTGTTTTAGAGTTCAGAAATTTGATGATTTTAGAAAAGTAGGAAAGTGCATAATCTGATTCTTGTATTATCCCCTGGAGGAGTGTGAGGCAGCCAGTATCCTCTAATCAAACACATTCATATTACTGCAATGAAATGCGTAACTATTCACAATAAATGGAAGAAATAAAGGCCATTCATAGATTCAGATCCGGTTATTTCTGGTTTTGCATTGGAATGTCATGAAATCTTTTATTATATGAGACTAGATTATAAAACTATAGGTTGTGAACTCATACCACCTTGATATAGAATACTTACCCAACTAACTGTAAAACACAGAACACTTAAGAGATACAGCAAATCTCAGAGCCATGTCAACAGAAAATGAAGTCATTTCTCAGTAATAACTTGCACATTGGAAGGAATTCAAACCTCGTTGTCAATAAAATTGAAATAGACTCTTTCTCCAAAAGGAATCTTAGACTAATGCATAGAAACTCCTAGGAATAAAATAGCAAGGGACACACACTAAGCAATAAACCAAATCTAGAAAACTGAGGAAAACAATTTTCTTAACTGCTTTGAAAATGGATTTCTTCAATTTTCCATGGAAGAAAAAAGAATGGAAATTAAAATCATTAACCTGTTCTACATGCTATAGTTTTAAGTGCATGAGAATGTTAAAGTTAACTCTAGTAACCAGCACAGTGTCCTCAATCTTTAGTGGGAGTTGAGCCAATCATTACTAAAACCCAAGTTGAAGAATCTTTATATTTATTTGGATCATGCAGAATTTGTCTCAATTCTGCAGCTAAACCACTAATGCCATATTAGATATATTTGGTGGGTATGATTCTATAACAAGTGCCACCTATTGTCCTGAGTATTTCCTGAATGCATGTGCCTCCTATTTCATAGCACAAGGTGTTAGATAATATGTGGAGTTAGATAACTAACAATAGGGTAAAATAAATAAATAAATTTAAAAAAATATATATATATATATATACCCACACACACATACATACACACACATACACACACACATACACACACACACACACACACACTAGAGCAGGGGTGGGCAAACTTTTTGACTCGAGGGCCACAATGGGTTCTTAAACTGGACCGGAGGGCCGGAACAAAAGCATGGATGGAGTGTTTGTGTGAACTAATATAAATTCAAAGTAAACATCATTACATAAAAGGGTACGGTCTTTTTTTTTTTAGTTTTATTCATTTCAAACGGGCCGGATCCGGCCCTCGGGCCGTAGTTTGCCCACGGCTGCACTAGAGGCTCGCTGCATGAAATTCGTGCACTGTGGGGGTCCCTCAGCCCAGCCTGCCCCCTCTCACAGTCCAGAAGTCCTCAGGGGATGTCCTACTGATGGCTTAGGCCCGCTCCCTCTGTGGGAGGCAACCAGGCTGATCAGGGAAAGGCGCCACCCCCATCACCCCGCTGCTGTTGCCATAGCCGGCCGCTGCAGCCGCCAAGGTGTTTTCATCAACATAAACTCCAGTCCCTTCACCACAAAAAAATGACAACTTTCTTTAGGCATTTTCAAGATGTCTCTTTCATAGGATATGACATTTCTTTCTTTTTCTTTTTATCCTCACCTGGGGATATTTTTCCATTGATTTTTAGAGAGCATGGAAAAGAGAGGGAAAGACAGAGAGAAACATCAATGTGAGAGGGACACTTCAATTGGTTGCCCCCTGTATGAGCCCTGACCTGGGCCCCAGGAAGGGAGGAACCTGCAACCTAGGTACATGCCCTTGATCAGAATCGAACCTGAATCCTGCGGTCCGCAGGCCGAGGCTCTATCCACTGAACCAAACCAGCTAGGGCAGGAGATGACATTTCTTAGCCCCTCCGGCAGCAGACCTTCATTTTTTTCCTCCAGGAGTGAGGTGGAAAAACACTAGATCACCTTCTTGGATCCTTATTACCCAAGTTTCCAAGAACACTATGAGTGGCGTACCAGTAGCTTAGCCAATGAGCAGTCAGAAAAGGTGTTTCCTCTGCAGCTCACGCACAGAGGCGGGACTGCTGGCGTGCTGCGGCTGGCAGGACCCCTGTCTACACTCCGGCTTGGGCAGGCCCCCCTGTCTCTGGGCCTGCGCCATCCGTGGCTGCCTCACCATGCACACAGTGCCCTCCCACCCATCTGCGAGCGCAGCCTCCTCCTGAGCAGTCATGACATTATGGTATCCTGGACAATTTGCATATTACCTCTTATAGATAGATAGATAGATAGATAGATAGATAGATAGATAGATATAGCTATAGATAAAGATATTTGGTTTTATTGATTTTTAGAGAGAGGGGAAGGTAGAGAAAGAGAGAGAGAAAGATTGAAACATTGATCAAAACCAATTGGCTGCCTCCTGTACGCCCCCTACTGGGGATCGAGCTTGCAACCTAGACATGTGCCCTGACCTGAAATCCAACCATGACCTCCTAGTTCATGGGTCGATGCTCAACCACTTAGCCACACAAGCCACGCAATAATAGGGTAATTTTTATCCACAATTCCAAAAGAGATTGATGTTCAAAACAAAAGCACAGTTAGACAGATCGAAATAATGGACATTTTAAAAATATATTTTATTAATTTTTTACAGAGAGGAAGGGCGAGAGATAGAGAGTTAGAAACATCGATGAGAGAGAAACATGGATCAGCTGCCTCCTGCACATCTCCCACTGGGGATGTGCCCACAACCCAGGTACATGCCCTTGACCGGAATCGAACCTGGGACCCCTCAGTCCGCAGGCCGACGCTCTATGCACTGAGCCAAACCAGTTTCGGCAATGATGGACATTTTAAAAAATGTGGAAAACGTGGAGAACAACAATATTAAATTTTCTTCAAGAATATATAAAGTAAAAATTTAACTATAACCTTCCAAGTAATCACAACAAAAATGATGGAAATAGCTACTTGCTGTCAGTGAATAAAGGCCAGATCCATTGATAGAATTTTGAAATTTCACTTATTTCATAGCTAATGTTATGAATTTGGGCAGAAGAATTTTGCCTCTATCCTTTGAAATACCTATGAGCACTACATACAGATAGAATAAGTTTAGAGAGGTCCATGAGGTCCATGTAGATCTTAAGTATTCCTATCCTGTTTTTATTTTGCCAAAAAATTTTGGAAGTAAGGTTTTTAAAAAAAATAAATCTGAGATGCTGGCCAGTCTGGGTGAGGGGCTGAGGGCCGTTTTCAGGCTGGCCAGCGAATGAAGCTCCCAGCCTCTCCTTTTTTTCTTTTTTTTTTTATTCTGGGATTTATTTACCTTCTATAATTGAAACTTTGTTGCCGTCACTGGAGCTGAGAGCCGGGCTCCTGCTCACTCCAGCTCTGAGGCCACAGCCTGCTGAAAGCAGGTATCTGAGGTTTGTTTAGCTTCTATAATTGAAACTTTGTTGCCATCACTGGAGCTAAGAGCTGGGCTCCTGCTTGCTCCAGCTCTGTGGCCACGGCCTGCTGAAAGCAGGTATCTGCCAGCACCGCCTTCACTCTGGCCCAGAGCTGCCTTCCACCTTTGCTTGCTGCCCAGAGGCCCAGAGTGGTCGGTGCTGGGCAGAACACCTGCATCATCACCATGGCAATAACGCAAGTGTCCCAGCCCAGCTGCCACCATCTTTGCAGCATCAATTTGCATATTCCCTCCTTACTGGCTGTGGGTGCTGCCATCTTTGTCAAGAAGTGATGGTCAATTTGCATATTCCATCTTTATTAGATAGGATAGATTATGTATAACAGGATATTGTAAAAATTAAGCTACAGAATTTTTATTAAAATGCTTCTTACATACTGTTATATTGGCTGGTTCGCAAAAATATTTACATGTGGCCAGCAGGCCATGAGTTTGACATGCTTGGTTTAGGGTCTATTTTGTGACCCCAGAATTTTCTTGTCAGAGAGGCTTTAGGGTGGCAAACTGGTGAACCCTGGGAGAAGAAGAACTAGGAGAAAAATCTTTTTTTTTAATTTTTTAAAAATACTTTTTATTGATTTCATAGAGGAAGGGAGAGGGAGAGAGAGAGAGAGATGCATCAATAATGAGAGAGAATCATTGATGGGCTGCCTCCTGCATGCCCCCCACTGGGGATCAAGCCTACAACCCGGGCATGTTCCCTTAACCAGAATTGAATCCGGGACCTTTCAGTCTGAAGTCCAACACTTTATCCATTGAGCCAAACCAGCTAGGACAGGAGAAAAACATTGAAGGTGCATTATCAGCAAGCCGATTGTTCTGTTCTATTTCTTTGGAAAATAAAATTTTAGTACTTTGGTGTATAATAATAATAATAAAGAATTTTTTAAATAAGAATTTATTTAAAAAGACAATAACTTAAAAGAAAATCATTATGAAGAAAGCTTAAATAGAATAAATTTTTTTTTCTAAAATACTTGAACTCTTAAAATTAGAATAATACACCAATTACACTTAATACCAAACTTGTAAAAAATTATCTGAGTAAAAGTTAATTTTAACTTTTTAATTTAAAGTCTTATTAAAGATCATTTTAAAAATAAAACAATTCACTCATTGTCTTGTTGCCCATACATATGTCACTACACATGCATTGTTTTTATATCTATATATATGCAAATTTAAGAGTGGTGTGTATTGTTTAATATTGTAAAAGATCCCTTGGCTTCTATGTACTGTGGTTGTAAATACTGTGCTAGACTGTACATAATCATAAATTAAAGCACAGAGAAGCAAAAAATGGGCATTCAGCACTACAGTGAGAACAGACTTGGTATGCAAGAATCATCTGCATTCAGGCTCTTAGAGACATAATTTGACAGATTAATTAATTTGTCTTTTCTCCTAGGCAAGCATTTCTGCCTCTCCAATCATCCTTGCCCTTCAAAACAATGTGTTTTTAATGCCAGCAGTGGCACAAGCTATGTATCTTCACAGCTTGAATGCTATCATCTTATTCCAAGGACAAAAGGCAAATGATATAGACAAACACTGCCTGGACAGGGTTATTCACAAGTGTCTCGCACATGCACACCTCTTCGCCAGTCTAAAGGTATCTATGAATTTTCTTTCACTGGATATTGGAGTCCTGCTGGATAAAGACTATTCCTTTTTTTTTTCTAGGGCTTCCCTTCACATTGCAGGCCTTCCAGAATTCCTACACTGTACCCACCATCCAAAACTAGTAGTACCTCCCACAGGTTTCCTAAATACTCCCACTTTATTTTATAACCCCCATTTAAAATTACTGGAGTGAATCAACTCAGAGCTAAGGACTATTAAAATTCAGATATTGCTGGGTGATGGTGGCTCAGTGGTTGAGGGTCAACCTGTGAATCAGGAGGTCACAGTTTGATTCCTGGTCAGGCAGGGCACATGCCCGGTGTGGGCTTGTTCCCCAGTGCAGGGGGGGGAGGGGGGGAGGGGGGGCGTGCAGGAGACAACTGACTAATGATTCTTACTCATCATTGATGTTTCTATCTCTCTCTCCCTCTCTCTTCCTCTCTGAAATCATTTTTTAATAGACATTAATGCTAAGTGGCTTCATTTAAAATTAAGCTGTGAAACACAGCATCTGATCTACAGTTCTAAGAATGGCAAAGACAGTTATTAATACTTTGGGACAACAAAGGGGCTATTGGTGATCATGGCTGTGGCATGCTTCCCTTTGATCAAAGAGAACTTCACCTTCAGTGGGACTACAAAATGGCAATGATTCACCATTGATATTAAACCATTATTATGATATACACACACACACACACAAACACACACACACACACACACACACACACTAGAGGCCCAGCACGCATGAAATTGTGCGCAGTTAGGGTCCCTAGGCCTAACCTGGCCTCTGTTGCATGGCCTCTGCCGCCCTGCGACACTACTGAAGCTCCCTGGCCAGGGATGCTCCGCAATGCTCTCAGCCCCTCAACTGCTCAGCGAAGCTTGCTGCTACCCCATGAAGCTCACTGCTAGATACTCTGAAACTCTCCCCACCCCGCCACTGCTCTGCGAGGCTCCCCCACCCCACCCCCACCATCTTATCCCACCCGGCCCACCTCCAGCTCCCCACCCAGCGACTGCTTCACGAAACTCACTGCCACCTGGGTGACTGCTCCGCTAAGCTCACGGCCACCCCGCAAAGCAGCCTACCACCCCAGTCCCGCCCGGCCACCAGCACCCCCCTCATGGTTAGTGGCTCCGGGGCTGGGGGAAGGGGGGACCAAGAGGTGCTCCATGCACTTCATGGGTGACCAGTCGCCTGTTTGGTCGTGACGCCACCTAGCTCTTTATATATATTAAGTTTCCCTCCCATGAACTCAGGTAGATCCAGGAAGGCAGGAAGGTGACATGCATAGGCCATGTCTCTGCCCATGACAGATGTGACATGCTCTTCAATCCCAGCACACCTTCCTGCAAACAAGCATTATGGGTTCTCTCTGTTCTTCTCAGACCCATATGCCAAGTAGCCACAACAAGATAAGTAGGATGTGAGATGACATTTGTTTGCTGTCCATGTGGATGAAGATTAATGAACTATTAATGAGGCACTAACATGAACAAAGAGTATTGCTAAGTCCATTTTTTTAAGTCGTAAACATCTCTACATGAAATGCTACTACAGGTCTAGGCATTCTGGGATCTCTGTAACGTGAATAAAGCACAACAGCGCCGAGGGCTTTACTCTCTGGCCAGAAGTAAAGCAGAAGCAGAAGCAGAAGCAGACTGCCACTGATCTGACAGGTATGCGTTCAGTTTAGCTGTTTCCTCCAGAAACCTCTTTCAGAAAGCTCACTTACATCACAATTCCTGAGAAACATACGCGCCTGCCCCAGGTACGATGGCGCAAACTCACCCCACCCTGCCTCTCACACTGACTGCAAGGGGAAAACATGCACAGAATGACTGAGGCCTCTGAAAGAAACAGTAGTGGGCAGGTTGAGGAAGAAGATCAGTACCTGAAGTACCACTAAACCATGAGTGAGCTTCACTTCATTAATTTTTTTGGGGGGTGGTTTTGAGTCCAACCTGGACTCAACATAACCCTAAACATGGAAGTGGGTAATGATGTGCATAGTGAGAGCACCACAGAAACCCTCTGGTTCTGACTCTAGGAGCTGGAGTGGGTTTCTTGATGCTCAGGGGAAGGGGGGAGAATCCCTTGTTTGTTTGTTTGTTTGTTTGTTTGTTTCTTTCTTTCTTTCTTTCTTTCTTTCTTTTTCTCATCCTCTAGTGTCTTAAGCCCGTTATCACACACTGCTTGGGGGAGACTCTGAGCACTGGGTCACTGTAGGTCGCCTAGAATATGCCCCCATGTAGTTGAAGAAGCTGAAACTAAAGGAAGTGAAGTATTGTCCACTTGTGTTAGCTTTGGTCCCCTCAGAAAAGAGAAAAGGGAGTGAACAAGTTATTGAGCACCCATTGTGAGCTTTCCCTCCTGCATACGTGATGTCAATTTTTCTAAACAGCCATCCTCTGAGCAAAGGTATTTGTAATTGTATTTTGCATTTCTCAAATGAGGAGACTGAGGCTAAATTTCTTACATTTTCCATTTACCACGTCTACTTACTCATTAGGGAATAAAACTGGCTCTCTCCCTCCTGATTATCTTCCCTCCCTCTTTCTCTAATTATCTTTTGGTTGTTGTTTTTCTCCTGCTTCCCATTAAAACACTGAAGATGTGAACAACTAAACCCATTTAAAGGGCTAGAGTAATTCATTTAAGCATTCACTTTCCATTAGGCACTTGTTACTAGAATCCCAAAAAATACCAGAATGTTGTACCTGAATTTCTACTGGGAAAAAATAAAAAGGCAGGTGTACATTGTAGCTCTGGTGACTATGGTGGAGTTAAGATGGCATGAACCATGGGATGGAGGTGGCAACATATTCATTCTGGAGAAAAAACACATCCAGCTGTGGAACATACTCATGTTGGGAAATAGAAAGCAAAATGAAAGGCATAAACTATACTTAAAGTCAAAGAGAATCATTTCTCTCCCCCATAATCCTGTTATTCTTGGCAGCTTCAGGGAGCTGCTGAGTGAACAGCACACAACTGAGACATCCTTGGCAGGTGCAGCACAGGTATGCTATTCCTTTACTAATTACTAAACAAAAACGTCAATAAAGGTGGGAGAAATAATTTGATATACATTAATAATCAAAATATACTAATGATTTATTTTATTCATGCTGTTTGGGAAACGGTGCTGTTGTTATTGGCACAGTTCAATGACATGGCATAATTAAATTATGCACTTTTACATCTGATTATTGAAAATCAGAGCATTCGAATTAATATAACCTAACCAGTTTAAGGTCCCCACTTTATTCTGCACCACGATGACCATGTTTGTGATATATGGGTACTCAAAAGAGCAACCCCCAAATCTATGACTAATATTAGGTGTAGGTGTTGGGTTTTTTTTTAGAGATCCTCTCTTAATCCCCATAAATTTAGTAATTTTTCTACTCACTTTCTCATCATGGATCCAATTGGTTTTTATATATTTCCAACTATGTTTCAGTAAATTTTATAGTAATAAATATATTATCATCCCAATTCATAAAAGGATACATACATACCAATTGAATTTCCAAAATATGCCTGCACAAAGACTTTATTATAGTCATCTTTTATTAATTGGGAGAGGTCGAAACAGCCTTTAAAACACACACACACACACACACACACACACACAGTCTTTAATAGGAACTGTCAATTACATTGGTATTTATCAATTAAGTATTTCTTAGAGTTAGTAGAAGTAACCATTCGGGTGCATGCTCACACTTACTAAGATGTGATTTTCTTAAATCACATACTCACTTGGGGAATGGTCTTAATTCTCTTAAGAGACAGAAGCAAACTTAAGAATTTGTTTCGCTATAAACAACTGAAACCCCAGCCAGTAATGACTTAACGTAACAGGTGTTTGATCTTGGACTTCCAGCCTCCAGAACTGAGAGAAATAAATCCCTGTTTTTCATAAGCTACCCAGTCTGTGGTATTTTGTTAGAACAGCCCAAATGGACTAAGCAAGTTGGTACTGAGAAGCTGGGATGCTATTGAAACAAATACCAGCTTCCTCCCGTTTGAACCTCTCTGATAGATCAGGACCCATGGGGTCAAACAGTTCCTTTGCTCTGTCTGACCAGGTATTGTGCGGCTGATTTTAATGAGCAGGGTTCTGCCTTTCAGGAACTGGCATCGGAAGACATGTCCACATGGGAGCTGGGATTCAGCCTGAAAGTCTTTTTTGCCTTGATGCTGCCTCCCTCCAAGAGCTGCCCAGGGCACGGTTTCAGGGAAGCTGATATACTAATTTACAATCACCTCAAGCAAGCAAGCAAGCAAGCTGCCAGTTGTCCCTGACACCCTCTAACACAGGGGCGATGGCAGCTATTTCACTTCTCTCATTCCTTTTAACAAGTTACCTGCACATCAGTTAATGACTATTTTCAAAACTTGCAAATGTTAAAGAGCCTCAGGGACAGTGAAGTCCAATTTACTGTAATTACATAACTTCTGAAACTTGGGCCCCTTTAGCAAAAGCCTTGAAAATCTACTCCAAAGCAAACCTGCAGCAATCTATGCATGACATCCAGAGAGGAACATATTTATCCTAGCCTTAGGGATTGTGTGCTTGAATTTCCTTGAACTGCATTTAAATTAGCTGGACTACGCCTCATAATAAGAACTCAATGGTTCGCTGTACAGTCAGAACCACTGTAGATCACTAAAATTAATAGGTGAAATAGAAATGTGGCCAAATTATGCAAAAGGTATGTTTTTTTCTGAAAAGCATTTATGCTGAAGGACAAGAGGAATATTATATTTCTCATCATTTGCTCCATTACCTCAGCCCCTGTGATTGCCAGCTCTAATTATGTCATTACGAAAATTGTCTCCTGGGAGACTACTAGGATTTTTGTTCTGCAGCCTCATCTGATGCAATTATTTGCAAAACTCTAGAAGTAAATTAGGTTACTTTTCCATTTTTCTACCTGGATGGTTTAGAGCTATCACTAATTGCGATGAGTCAGAAATTTTAATAGAAAAAACTTTGCACTCAGGCCAGCTCCTCTGATAATAAAAACATTCCTTTATTGTAGCCAAGGAGCGAACTGTGCACTAATTATTGGCATAGAGTGGATTTTCGTTGTGTGTTGTGTGTCTGTGTGTACGTGCACTGACATCCACAGTAGGTCACGTCCATTCCTTCATCCAGTCTACTCTCCACCCATCTCCTCTTGATCTCTGCTTCAGAGGCTGACTTGTATGGACTTTGAATACCCTCTGGCTTCCACTTGGATACACCCAATGGGTAGCCCCAACAGTGGCTCAAAAGAGCAGGAGAGTAAGATCATGGTATTGATTCCACATGCTGTCCACTTTCAAGTAACCTGTGTCTCTTGATCAAATTTCTTTGCTCCTATCAAGATGAACATCTTATATAATTCTGTCCAGGGTCGAAGAAAAAGGGGGAGTTTTCACTGCCAGCTCCAGCACAAATTCCAGTGGAATTTGGTTCAACTGCCCAAAGGTGGACCACCTCCCTTCCCTTCCTATCCAATTCCCCCAAACCCTGTGACCACAGAGGGATCCTCCTGTTTCCATCCTCTGGGGAGGCCTGTCACCAGAAAAATGGAAAAAATGAAAATTTACCAAGTGGACGGAAACCATAGTTACCCCGGGGACTCAGGCTTTTATCTGAAAAGTCAAGCAATTCTATTCTCCCCATTGGCTCATAAGAATGATAAAGGTAAGTAATATATGTAAAGTAACTGACACACCACAGACACTGAATAAATACTGGGTTCCCCGGGTTATACAGTCCTCAGTCCTTCCTCCAAGTACAGGGAAGCTGCCGACAAAGGACCAGAAGAACTAGTTGAGAAGGAGTGTGTGTGTGTGTGTTCCCCATCCACTGTACTTTTGAAATATTGGACTCCATGACAAGTTACTCCTCTGCACCTGTTTTACTAAGATGACCACTCCCTCCTATCCATCCCCCCCATCCTGGACTCAGGCAATGCCCTGGTGGTTTCCCACAACAGTTGCATGCCATCCAGTGGCTTTTAACCATGTGGTTCACAGTGAGAAATACATTTTACATTTACACGCTCCCTCATTACATATCATGAAAATGGAATACATTTCCACGTAACAGCACCCTTACTAGATGTGATGTGCTCTCACATCTTGTGTTCCTTTATTAAAAAAAAAAAAGTCAATTGTGGATCATTAAATTGACTTTTTTCTTTTTTAATTTCATTTTTCAATTACAGTTTACATCATTTGACTTTAAGACCCTTTAAAATGTCACGATCCTCACTTTAAAAAAACAATACTAGTTTTGGTGGAGGTAAGGAGGGTGGGGAATAGGGAAACTTTTTTTTTTTCTCCCTTTACTAATTTTGCAGGTCTTCTCTCAGTGTTTTAAGGGTGCCCCCTTGTGGCTGTCCAATGGAGGAGCTATATGGCCCTGGGTATTAATCATTCCCAAAATGCACAGGTGGAATGACAAAGGGTAGAAAGACAACAAGCAACTTGGTGATACTCTGACCCCATAAGAAGTAAAACTAGGGCTGCTTGACAGCATATACACTGAGTGGCCAGATTATTATGACCATCTGATGTTTGTAGGCAAATTAGCTACAATTTTGCACTAAAGTTGCTAGAGGGCCAGACCATCATAAATAGGGAAGCAGGTTGTTTACCACGACAGTAGAAGTGATTTTTTTCTGAAGATATGGGTAAACAACGCGATTTAACAGCCTTTGAACGTGGGATATACATATACAGTATGTGGCATTTAAAAGTCGAGGACTCGAAAAAGTATGGATCTGAGAACAAATCTCTTGCTATGTAATAATGCCATATTACTTAGCATCTCCAGTCCTCAGCCATATCTTCTGTAAACTAGAGATCAGAGTAGCACAATATCTTTTTCATAACATTTTTATAATTAAGTGTACTCATGTATGAGAACTGAAATAACCTGCTGTATAATGTAGGATGTAAACAATAGCCTCCAATAAATTTCCTAAAACACAGCCTTTACATTCACATATTTCCAGCTTATCAAAGAGTCCAGTCTCCAACCCACTGAAGCCCTCCCCAGTTATGACCAGAAATCCTAGTCCTTCTTCTTGTTGGAAGAGCATGTTTTCTCTCCTTGTCTCTGGAGCCAGAGCTCAGATACGCCCCCTGGAGGCTGGGGGATTCTAAAAATGCCTGTGCCACCTGAAGTTGGTTGCCCCCACACAATACTCTATGCTAAGTGAACATCATGGCTAGTGCCAAAGCCTGATTGACACAGATGACGCCGAGACATTGCAAAGGGATCTTCTGCTGGCTGTGCAGGCATGTCTGAAGCGCGTGGCTAGACCTGAATCCCCTGCCCTGGACCCTGCAACTGAGACTGATGCAAGTGTTTGCCCCTGCTGCAGAGGATTTCTCGGGAGCCAGAGCGAACTCCTACCCCAGGGCTGTGCTCAGCTGAAAATAGCGCTGCCTTGGAGCCCAGGACAGAGTGGGTGCAGCATAATAGTGGGTGGAAACCCCATTTAGGGATGCCACTGCTACTTTAGCATCCTTCCCCTTCCGGCCCTGGCCTATATAGACAGTCAGAAAGTACTCGTTTAATTCTATGTATATCGCTGTCACTTCCATGTGGCGTGAGTCTTTCTGGAAGCAGCTGGATGATCTGTGAGTGATCTGAAAGAGTCGGGTGCAGGCGGAGTACACGATCAACTCAGCTGGTTAGAGGATGACGCCAATGAAATTAGGATCGTGGACTCCTCCCTAATTAGTTGTGTGCTATATGTAGACTTGCTACAAAATCATAACAGTAACATCCTAAACACTCGGTCGGGGTCTCAGGGGACCACAGAAGAAAGTCATGGCAGAGTGGAAAGATCATGAACTTTAAAATCTTGCTGTTACAATCAAGATTCTGTCACTTGTCATCTTTGCTTTTTGCCCAAATTGTTGTTTTCTCTGAACATCTTTCCTTGTTGATAGTGAACCCATTACAGCTTCTTCATATATGTGTTTTCTCACAAAAGAAAGAAAAGTAGAATTGAAGAAAAGAAAAAAAAACTGCAAAAACAAGCTGAACAGAGATGAAAAACTCATTGGCCACTACATGAATATGTGTCAATCATTTGGCCCTGGGTATCTGAAACCCTTTTCTATTAAGGGAAAGGTTTTTCAACTATGACACTGCTGATAATTTATACCAGATAATTCTCTGTCAATGTGAGCTGTCCTGTGCCACTTAAGGTGTTTAGCAACATCCCTGGCCTCTCCCCATTAGATGTCAGAAGCAAACCGTGACCCCCTTCTTCCCTCCCTTAGCCAAGATGTGACAATAAAAACACCTACAGGCATCGCTAAATGCTTCACTAAACCATTTAGGGAAATGCCTACCTAGTAAGACAAACCTCATTTTCTACTATAGAAAGACAAACCTCCAAATTTTCATTTTCCTGGCCTTTTCCTCTATGAGGCTCGGGATGTAACCCAGTCTCTTCTAACCACATGCAGCCATCCTGAATATTGAACCACGTTAGGAATGCAAACTCCAGCGCCTGCAGAGTCCCTTATGCAGAGGTGGCATCAAAAGTAAGACTGTATCAGCGCCATGGCCCAGTGTTAATGGCGCTACAGGGTCTACTGTGGTATCTAGACCTGACCAGTTCTTCAGTGTCATCTGGGATATTGTTCGTGGCTACAGTTTCTAACCTTTTTAGAGATTCTGAGAACTGCTCAATGATCTTTCAATAAATTCTGAGCTCGTTGCTTGCACTTAACAATTCTGACTGATACAGTCGCTAATGCATAAATTCAAATGCTTCAGGAAGCTTTGACAAGTGATTATGAAACATATAAAGTTTGCTTCCAAGTGAATGCTTCTGTCCTCCCCCTTAATGAGGCTGATCTTCCTGATGTCCACATGCTGGAAAAGAAACATCACAGGTAGGTATTTCATGATGTATGAGACAAAAAGGTTCTACTTCTTCTGCTAGATCAAGATTGCTTTCAAAGAGCAAAACTAGCTTGACTGAAAGAGAAAGTGTGTCCTTTGCTACATTTTGTGTGGATTTTCCAAGGTTCCTGTACAATGTGGCATTGTTATTCCTGGAAGATGGCAACGGGTCCAGTGCCCAGCTCATAAAAGGCTCTAAGTAAAGGCTTCTTAACTTGACTTTACAAAGCACACTCTGTGAAAATCCCCTAATCGCATTTTTACCACTCTCTGAACAGAATGTTCCTGTGGCTGGTGATTTTAGCATAGGAACTATCCTGCAGAAAATCACATAGCAGAACTTTTCATTCGGATACCTACAAATCCTCTTCTTAGCATAAGATGCCCTCCGTGCTTCAGAGCTTAGGGAAAGGGGAATAGAAGAGATGCTGGGATGTTAGAAAAAGGACTCATTTATCTCTCTGAAGTCATGCTTTTAAGCCAGGATCACACACTCCTTACGGGGCAGGAAAGCATCCAACAACTACCAGCCTTGGGCTCCTGTCCTTTTCATGAATCCCCATAATTCCCTCACTTGACCCATGCTCTTGCTTCTGCTCACCCATCCAGGGACTTCTGATCTTTTGTGTTTTATCTTCCATTCTCAGCCTCAGGTGGACTTGGGCATTATGGGTTTTCTGGCTTTGAGCCTCTAAGCTTCCTGGCAATTAACTTGCCCGTGTGGGGAGACTTTTTCCTCATCCGGATGCTTCAGGTGCTCACCTCTCCCGACCCAGTTCTAGCCCACAACATCCTGGCAGAGTCCACCGAAATGATGCGCCAGCTGCTCCAACTTAAAAAAAACAACAACTTTTTTTAAAGGTATCAAAATGCCATGTCTATCAGGGAGAAGGCCTGCCCTTGAACGAACAAAATCTCCCATTAAAACCAGTTTTAACAACACAGGCACTTATCCTCTTACCAGATGCAGGGGTAGGAGAAGCTGGTACAGGAGCAGCAATTCAGCACTGTTATCAAAGACCCAGACTCCTCCCCCTCTCTGCCAGTGCAGTGTGGGGAGTGCACCCCCACGTGGCTGAGGGGTGCTGCCACAGCTGGGGCATGGCAACATCTGAAGCAGGGGAAAGGGGCCCCGGGCAAGGTGGGTTTCTTGGCTCTTTTACCTGGAAGGGAAATTATTCCTGGGATATTCCCCTCCGACTTGCCTTCTACCTCACTGCCCTACAACTCCAGAATACTAATCATGGAGCTGGGCACCTTATCCCCCAAGCCCATTTGGAATCCTGTTAGAGAGAAAGAAGAGATGCATTTGAATGTGCAACCAAAAATGTCTGCCACCCTAGCTCGGAGCAGGAGTAAAGAAAGGCAGGACGCTGTGGGTGGCTATTCTTGCTCTTTCCTCCTATTACTCAGAACATAACCAGAGAAAAGGCAGATGTGTGGAAACAGAATTTGAGTTTTCGTCCAAAGGGGATACGCAGCACCACTCCCTGAGTGAACTGTAGTGTGCAGTCGAAAATGAGAGTCTGCCGGTAGGAGGACTGCTTTGGGGACCTTCCCCTGAGGAATCATCTTTAGCTACCGCAACCAACACCTCTGCTCCTTCACTTTTATCTTGTTTGTGCTGCACCGGGAGGCAGCAGGGATCGCAGAAGCAGCAGAGCTGGGATGTGCAAGTGCAGGAGATGAATGACACCAGTGATTTCTCAGCAGGTTCCTGAGATACAGCACAGCGCGCTGCTGTGGGGTGAGCCCTGCACATGGAGAGAAAAGAACCAAAAGCCGGTGTAAATCTTGTTTTGTATGGGCCGCGCAACCCCGAAGAGCCCGTGGCGATGAATGCTAAAGGAGGAGGAGGGATTCAGCTGGAAACTACTCTGTGCCACAGAAATGCTGCTGACTGGTTGGGATAGCTGCGAAAACAGAAGGCTTTGGGATAGACGTCAAAACACAATGGACCTCAGCACAGAAAGTCCCCAATCAATATCCATGCCCACAGAACAGACTGCAATGGCCTGTGCGAATGGAATGGGTTGCATTGAAATAATCCCCACACAACAGGAACTTCTTTATGAAGTTTTCCTTTTGGTATTATCTGCTCCAGAAAGCAATCTTAAGTCTGAGTCACCAGCATTATACCATCTCAAAGAGTACATTTTATAAGTCTTTATGTAAAAAAAAAAAAAAAAAAGACACAGGGCTGCTAGTAGCAATTGCTTTTCTAAGACAGACAACAATGGCAATAGTGATAATGTAATAATGTACAGGGAAAACTTTCATAGCATAAAATGGATAATAATAGACAAGTGACAGAATGTTAATAGCTATTTTATCTGGATGATCATATTTTATCTGGATGGTCAGTGATTTTTATCCTACTTGGAGCTTCTCTATAGGCGGGAATACTTTAATTCTCAACCTCCAATCCACTCTTCTTCAGTTTGGAGGGTTTGGAAAGCTATAACCTAAATCCCTCCAATACTCTTGCAGCTAGTGTTCTGGATGCAAATTGTTACTGTCAATACTTGGGAAAGATTTGGAGGGCAGGGGAGAGACAGGACCATTTCCCTATCACTAATAGCTTTTACTGGCAATTTAGAGATGTGAGACTTTCCTGCACCTGCATCTCAGTGTCCACGCTCCACTTTTGTAAGCGTGATGAGTGTTTATCATTTTTAAAAGGTATAATCTCAAAACATATGAAGATAGAGAAACAATAAAATATTTTTTAATATATTTTTCTTTGCAAAGACTGGGAGTGATAAAAATAGAGTACGAAAGTACTTGCTTTTATGAGCTGGTCAGTGTGAGTTCTTTTACTGTAAAAGTAATAAATCTGAAGTTTAAATTTGAAGCTACTAAAAGCACTGAAGAATTTCAAAAAAAAAAATGATGTCAACAATACCTTGATTATATATCCTGGAATGAGTAAAAATGAAGCTGTCTATTTCAAATGCAGACTTGGTTTTTAAAGATTGGTCACCTAGCACCATCTTCTGGCTATGTAATAATTTTTGTTTTCTCTCTGACTGCAAATTGTTACAACCCTGTAAATATTATGACTGTGGTGCCACCTGCTGGGCATAACTTCTAGTCACTCTAGGAAAAAATGATGTTTGCTAAGCAAGTAAACTTCCTGATTCTAAGAATTATAAATTATTCATATATAATATTCTAAAGAATTATCATGGATTCTATTTATTCTCATGGAGAAAGAGGCTATATGTAGGGTCTCCCCCAAAAATGTATACACACTTTAACAGCTGATAGATCAATTTTGAAAATGAAATGAATTTTAATAAACACTGCCTTTATAATTAATTATTCAAAGGGTGTATATACATTTTTTGGGATACTCTATATATTCCTTTGGTAACTCATTATCTATATTCTCTGTTGTTGTCCCCATATAAACTCTAGCCACATGAGAAATTGACTTAGATAAAATTCTAGAGTTAATATTGAACAAAGGAATCAATGAAGTAGTTAAACTAGGGGGAAAATCCAGTACTTTCTGTTGGACTGTTTTACATTTATATCATGGGTTAGTGTATCAGTTTCCTATTGCTGCTATAACAAATGACCACAAACTTGGTGGCTTAGAACAACAGAAGTTTATTCTTTACAATTATGGAGGCCAGAAATCTACAATGAAGATAATGGCAGGGTCTTGCTCTCCCCCGGGTGCTGGGTAGAACCCTTTCATTGACGGCATTCATTTGCTTGCTTCCTGCATTCACTGGCTTGAAGCCACAACACTTCACGTCTGTCTCCACCTTCAATTATCTTTCTCCTCTCTGAGTGTCTAATCTCTCTTTTTACCTTTCTTATAAAGACACTGGTGATGGTATAGAGCAGCCGTGGGCAAACTACGGCCCGCAGGCCGGATCCGGCCCATTTGAAATGAATAAAACTAAAAAAAAAAAAAGACCATACCCTTTTATGTAATGATGTTTACTTTGAATTTATATTAGTTCACACAAACACTCCATCCATGCTTTTGTTCCGGCCCTCTGGTCCAGTTTAAGAACCCATTGAGTCAAAAAGTTTGCCCACCCCTGAGGGTCCACCCAGATAATCCAGGATAATCTTATCTCAAAATCCTTAATTTAATCATATCTGCAAAGACCCTTTTTTCAAATAAGGAAATATCAATAGGTTCCAAGCATTAGGACTTGGATGTATCTTGAGAACAGTTATTAACCTACCACAGATAATTTAGCCCTTCAATTTTGAAATAAATGTAGGAAGGGCATTATACACTTTCATTCTTAGGGCTACTATATACCTGAACCTGACACTGGATAGGCGTTAATTTCACAAGGACCTGCTTGTTCTTTCCACCACCTAGAGCTGTAACTTCTCACCTCTCTGTGGTGTAGCACTAGCTTGGGCCACACTTAATGTGTCTCTAGGCCACTGAACGCAGATAACCAGTTACTGCAGTTAGAATGCTGGAAATAACAGGGAGCATTGGGGGGGGGAGGGGGGGCGCATTATTACCTTTGAGAAATTGTCTTTGACAATATCTTTATGTACTTTTAATCATATATCCTCTTTGGTATGATATAAATGATATGTCACTGTTTCTGGTTTTTAAGTTCCTTCTGGACCAGCAGATAAGTCAGGACTCTAATTGAGGCTGCATATAGGAATGAGCTAGCAGTTGTCATGAGAGCCCCACAGAAATCTTGGGCCTGGCACAGACTTCCAACATAAATAAAAAGGCAGAGCAAACAGGGGGAAGGGTAAATTTCCTAAGATAATCTTTCAAGATATCTCTACAGTTTCTAACAATGCAAAAGTCACCTGGTACAAAGTGTTCATTGAATTCAGCAGGAAAACCATTAGTGACCATTTCAAAACAAGTACCCATAGGGTAGTAAGGGTTGAAGAAGGTTGCAGTGAGCCAAATATTACACTGGATGTAAAGAAGAGGAGGTGAGAATTGCAGACAACTCCTGTGAAAGTTTCCTGTAAACAGAGGTGATGGACAATAGTTATAATCGGTTGTTGTTCAAGGGTTTTGGTTTACTCATTTGAAGAGAAGATTTGAGTATGTGGATTTTAAATGCTTAAAGGAAAGGAAATATAGAGAGGCTAACAAGAAGAGGAAGCAATATGTGGAGTAAGATCTCTGAAGACGTTTCTAGGAGGGAAATGGCATGAGAACAGAAGTAAAGAAATTTATTTCAGTTAGGAGGAGGGGGGCAACTTTTTCAATCCCAATAGGATTACAGGAAAAGGGTAATGTGGATACAAACACTGTTATATATAGGCTCATACATGGCAAGGAGTGGAGATAGCTAGCACCTCTGGGCTTTTAAAAGCTATTGGTGGCAAAGCATAGTGATTAAGAGCACAGGCTCTGAGGCCAGCTGTGTAGATAAATCCCAGCTCACCCACTAATTGTATAACCTTGGACAAGTGATTTAACACACCAGTGCCTTGTTTCCCAGATGATAACAACCACACATACTTACCCTTTTGGGGTTGTTGTAAGGAGTTGGTGAGCTAATATGTATAAATTCATCTAACAATGCTGAGCACTAGTTCTACGTGTGTTTGCTATTGTCAGGGAATGGAGCAAGAGCCGTCCAACTTCTGCTGAAAGCCTGGGAGATGCTGGGTTCAGAGATTTTAATAGCAGGGAGGTGCCTGGGAGATGCTAGGTTCAGAGATTTTAATAGCAGGAAGGTGGTCTGAAGGGGATGCTACAGAATATAAAAAAGAAAGAGGTGCAACATAAAAGAAGTGGTAAGCCCTGATGAGGACACAGGTCAAGTTGGAGATTATGGGTATGTATGTATTGCAGGAATCTTCAAGTATTCTCCCATTTCAGCCCAGGGAGAAGGCTGACCCAACTGGAAGCTATGATGGAAGAACAGTGAGATCAAGGAATTGAGAACCCTAATCATAGGCTGAAGTGAGGAGCCATGGAATCGAAGTGAAGGGGACTTGGAGAGTAGAGATAAGGACAGAAAAGATGAAAAATTGGTATTCTGTGGTTCTCTGAGCAAAAGAGCTGGAAGGATATGGAACTGAGGTAACCTGGCATCCCTAATGCCACTGGTGCTCTCTAGACAGCTAGACAACTGGAGACTTCACCTTCCTTTCATTGGAATGGGAAGACAGCTAAGGGAGGGTGGGGCTCACAGGGGGAGGATAAAGAGAATTGTGATGAGATAGGGCGGGGCTCCTAGGAGCAGGTGGCCTGCCTGCAATTACTTGGTTGAGATCGCACAGTGGGCGCCAGGAGCGCTCTGAAGCTCTGAAGCATGTGCCTACACTGTATAGGGGATGAAAGCACCCAAGTTAACCCCGTGAGTCTCCTGCCCTTAACCCCACCTCGGTCACCCTTGCCCAGGCTATGAGCTTGTAGGCCAGAGCAGCCAGTAGAGCATGCCGTTTGGTGCTGGGGGGGTGGGAAATCCCTGGTGAAGTAGACAGACTTGATCCTGGGCTTCAAAACCTGCCCTGCCAAGGACAAGGAAAAGCCCTACACTGTGCCTTATAGGTGCCGCCACTGTTCCATCATGTTTATGAACTGACACATTGAGCCGACCTATAAGGTGGGGTGAGAGTTACAGAGGTGGGAAAAAGGATGAACTTCTCAATATTCAGATGGGGAGGAGGTTACTTTTAGGTCTTTGGGTTAAACAACTGATCAAAATGAGGACAGAGGGAAGTATTTATTGTATAATTTAGAAATTGGGGGGAGGGGGGAAGAGAGATGTGGAAACCTATTAACTACCAGCCAAACTCGCTGTGCCTCAGAAAATCAAACCATCTGGTGGAGTTTCTCAATCACCCCAGCTTTCCCAGGCTTTAGAACCTGGACTAAAAACCAGTTCCTTAAGCAAAGATCAGCATGGCACCATTGAAGTCATGTACCAACAGAAACATGAATGTTTGGATTTATCCTACATCTGTTCTTCCGGAATAAATCTCTGTAGTCAATATGTTCCCTGTGTTGTCCAAAAAATAAAACAGACAACTATGTTAGCAGCATAATGGCTATACCTGAGAATAGTAAGAGATTCACTATTCTAGACAAGTATGCTATAGCAAAAACTATAGGTTAATCCAACAAGCAAAGGAGAGGAATTTTATAGAGAAAAAGGAGGAAGTTGGTAGAGATTGTTTTGAAAGGAAACCCATTGGGGGGGGAAAAGTGAAAGTGGTTTCTCATTGGATGATTTGCAAGGAAGAAAACCTTTCTTCCTCCTGCTGGAGTGGTAAGTCTCTTCCTGTTGAGACCCATAACAGACAGTTCTTCCTGATAGGGTCTGTAATTAATGTCAAGTGGTACTGCCTGAGGTCTCCTCCTTCTGGTCTCCAACTCCATTTTAAATGAAGCTTCCCTTTATCAATTTTCATGCCAATAATGTTGTTCATAGCTGGTTCTCTTCTAGTACTATCAACAATCTCCAACCTGGTTTTTACCTTGATATTCTTCTGCTCCTGCCACTTGCCATCAACATAATATGCATCCCATATAATAAAAGCATAATATGCTAAGTGTCTGACCATCCATTCGACTGTACATTTGACCGTTTCACCAGTCACTATGATGCGCACTGACCACCAGGGGTCAGATGCCCCAACCGGTAGGTTAGCTTGCTGCTGGGGTCCGGCCAATGGGGACTGTGCGAGACTGGCCAGACACGCTCTGGAGCCCTCCTGTGGTCCCTCCCCAGCCGGCTGGCCCCCATTGGCCTGATTGGGACTGGGAGAGACAGCCCCGATCAGCTCCGATCACCAGCCAGGTCAAGGCACCCCACCAGTGCATGAATTTGTGCACTGGGTTTCTAGTATATTAATAAAAAACTGTACCCATATACTTCCTGTTATAATAACTAATCTTTCTGTTTGCTCATGACTTGATAGGTGTTTTTTTTTTTTAATTATTGCACATGTTTTGTAGGAAGGACCAAGAATTTCTCGTCCTTCAGATGTCACTGAAAGGCAGGTAATGTTTAAATAAATCATTCTGGGTATTTCAAAATTGTGACTTTATCTTGTTCCTTTATGTGTGATGGTCCGGATATGAGAGAACCTTCATTAGATAGACACTTCTGTGTTATCTTTCTTGGGACTCTGGAATCTTGTGACTTACTCTTGATGGGCAGTGGGTAGTTTGCACATTTGCCTGTAATAAACAATGCTATTGCAAACATTCCAGTATGTCTTTTTTTCCCAGTGAACAAAAGTTTCGCTTTATTATTTAGGCAGGAGTAGATAATCGGATCATAGGAAAAGAGAGTTTTTCATTGTTATGAAGTAAGGCCTCATTGTTTTCAAAGCAATTGTACCAAATACACTCCTATTGGCAGTATTATAAAAGTTCCTATTATTCATATCCTCTTCACCGTAATATTCTTTCATTATCTTCAAGGCATCCTAGTGTGATCCCTTAGGTACCTGCTACTTATAGATGTCATACAGCGGGGACATAAAAAAAGCTCTGTGTGATATGCAGCATTTAAGATAACTAAAGAATGTGCATGGATTTTGTTCTCTAATTACTATAAAAATCCCTTTGGGTTTTTTATTTTATGTTTATTTTTTTATTTTTATTTTTTTTTGCAAAGGAGGGAGAGGGTTAGAGAGATAGAAACATAAATGAGAGGGAAACATCATAGATCCTTCTGCACGCCCCCTACTGGGGATCAAGCCAGCAACCTGGGCATGTACCCTGACCAGGAATAGAACATTGGTTCCTAGAATGACATTCGACTGCTAAGCCATACTGGTCATGCCCTTTTAGGGCCTTTAATGGATCTATCTAAATGTACTAAATGGTTGGTAAAGTAGGGATTAAGAGTAAATAGTCTCTTTTGAAAATTCTACTGATAGTCCCATATGTTTTTTCATCTGTAAACCACACATTTGAAAAGAAGATTTTTTTCCTACTTTTATGTAGCTTTGTAAGTCATATGCACTGATTGATTCATCTTTTTTATTGACATAAACCAAAAATATAATCAGCATGTTACTTTTTTGTTATAAAAATATTTTTTATTTTTTTTATTTTCCACAAGTCCATAAATAAACGTATTCAGAATATGAAAGCCCTAAAGAAAGAGAAGATGAAACTTAATAAGCGGTTTGCAAAGCCCGCTCCTGTTCCAGAACCAGGGCTCCTAGTAAGTATGAAGACTTCCATCTAATGAATGGGCCCTTAATGCACCAGATATCCTCATTCTTAATTTATGTAAGACTCTAAATTGTGTTTTTCCACTTTCCTTTGAGAAATGTGTACTTGCAGTCTGGGAAGGTACCTTAAAGCTCCTCTAATGAAATTCTCATCTATTATTGAAATCTCCTTTGTAATCATCCCTGGAGGTGCTGTGGTTTAATGAAGAGTGTGATCTTTGAAACCATGTTCTGGATTCCATTTTTTGCTTTGCCATATACTATCTGACAAAATTATTCACTTAAGTATTTTGGATTATATTAATTGGAAAATAAATGACAAAATCTTCTGCCAGATGGTTATTCAGACTAGGCCTGAACACATCAGAAAACTCTACACCAAACAGAGCGTAAGTCTACGAAAAGAAAATCCCCATGTTTAACATTTCTATTACACCCATTATGTTTAGAAATGACTTTGAGCCAAACTGTTATCTTCATCTCCCACGAATTCTTTCTGTTCCTAGTATTTGTTGCCTGACTCACAGAAAAAAAAAAAATGTTTCTATCAAATTTCCCCCAGATATTAGTGATATTGGCTATTAGTGATTTTCATATCTGGATTATATCTGAATGCGGCTTTAACTGGGAATAGGATTTCTAGTTCTCTTAGCAGAAGAAAGGCTTCTCCCTTTGATACCTTTTGCAGATGATTTATAGTTGCATAAATATTTCTTCATGTAAACAAACTGAATTTCTTTTTCTTGTGTATTTTGATCTCTTAGTGGCCATAAAGCTGGAGCCTGTATGGAAGAAATCTGTGGATTTCTGACACCAAGTGGCATTTCCAGGTTTTACTCCATTTGAAAAATAAAGGCAACACTCTGCACTTTCTGCAAAATAAACAGAATGCAACCATTTGACATCCAACCCACAGGCTCTAGAATTTCAATAAACAGCATATCTCCCTACCACTTTTTGGAAATTTGAAATTTTGGAAATTTGAAATTTGTTTAGTTAGATTTATGACATATGTAAAGATTTAAAATTATGTTTTAATAATAAGGAAAAACAGATTCCCCCTGCTGTATATTTATGATGACCTGTGTTTAAACAAAATGTTTAACTAAAACCTGTATTATGGGTTGATATTGCAAATAAGCTATAGTGCAATTATAATTTTCATTCAAGGTAAAATTTGAATATTGAATTAAATATTAATTTTATGTATGATATGGATAATCATATGCCTCTGTAAAATGCTTGCTTGATTACATAATTATTAACAAAAAATAAAATTTTCACAACTGTTTTAAAACTAAAGAATTGCCAACTATTAGATTGACAGGGTCATTACATTCAGTGATCATTTGGAGCCTCCAAAATATAACTTGAAATACAGGGATTCTGCTTCTGGGCATGATGGAAGTACCAGAATTATGTTTCCACACTAAGCAACTAGAAAACAGGAAAAAATATTTAAGACAATGGTTTTCAGATATAAGACAAAAGTCAAAAAAGGGCTGTGATCCCTAACAGAGGAGAAATAGGTGAACCCAATGACTACCCATTTACTGGGTGGGGGAGCAATCCAGATCTTGATGCAGAAAAAAGAGTTATAAGCAGAGCACAGCAATTTTCTTGGGTTAAGGATGAGTTGAGCAACAGAGATAACAATTCAGGAAGTCTGGGGCACCTGGAAGTTGTAGGCAGAATTTCCAGAGCATAAGGAACTATACACAGCACTTTGTAGCTCTTACATGGCTTACACTGAATGCTAAACTGCATGTTCACAGTGTGAAACTCAACAAAGTCAGATCTGTGTATAATCTTAGTCCACTATCAATGTCCAGTGTCTAGTATCCAATCAAAATCGCTAGGCATGTTAAGAAGCAGAAAAAATGTAACACATAATCAGGAAAATCAAGTCAATAGAAAGAAACACAGAAATGAAAAGAAGTTACATAATTAGAAGAATTAATTTAAATAAAATATGTTAACTATGTTCAGTAATTTAAAGAAAAACATGAACAAAGAGAGGAATAAAAAATATTTAAAAGAACTAAATGGAACTTGTATAACTGAAAAAATCTAAACTTTAAAAAGTCATGAGATTAACAGTATATTGGCTGTAAAAAAAAAAGTCATGAAATTGAGGATATAGCAGATATAGCAAGTAAAAAAAAAAAGTCATGAAATTGAGGATATAGCAGATATAGCAAGAGAAATAATCCAAACTGAGACAAAAGAAACAGACTGGAAAATTTATTAGTGCCTCGCTGACATGTCACACCATATCACGTGGTCTAACATATGAATAATTGAGAATGTCTAAATAGGGGAGGATGGGAGTAAAAACGAATTCCCACAACTTTTCCAAATTTAATTAAAATTAATCCCATGGATCCAAAAAGCTTAATAAACAAGCAATATAAAGACCAACATTTATCAAATTACCTCATAACTGAATTGCTGAATAATTGAAAAGAGAAAGGAAAACAGCAGGGGAAAACGGTCATTAAATATTGAGAAACAAGCATAAACATCCACAAACCTCATTAAAAACTATGTAAGCCAGAATGACATCTTTAAAGAATTGATTAAAGAAAAACCTGTGAAACTAAAGTTTTATATGGAACAAAACTGAAGGCAAAAATGCAGACTTTTTTTCAGAAGTGCCAAAAAAAATATCAACAGTAAGAGAAAGCTCTTTAGGTGGAAGAAAAATAGAATCAGATAGATTCTTAGATTTACACAAAACAATAAAAAGCTCTGGAAATAATGCACATACAAGTAAATATAAAATCACTTTATTCTAATATTTGATTTTAAAATGAACTGACTCTTTTAAGCAAAATTAATTATTATGGCTGTAATAACACATAGAGGTAAATGTATGACAACAATAACAAAGGGTGGGAGAGTACAATCATCAAACATTTCTTATATTTTAGGAGAAAAAGTATACTATTTGAAGGTAGACTTGGATATGTTAAAGACATGTTGTAGGTACTAGAGAAACCATACACACAGAGAAATGTAACTAAGTAGTGATAAAAATGGAATACTTAAAATCCATCCAAATGAAGATAGAAAAAGAAAAGAATGGATTTAAAAATAAAGAAAACAAATGGCAAAATAACAGGTTAAATCCCAAATAATCAATAGCTACATTAAACCTAGATGGTCTAAACACTCCGATTAAAAGGCAGTATCAAGAACTGTGAAGAATTCAAAATGTTATTCTACTTAGAAGAAACAAGTTAGACTGTCACAGTTTCATAGATGCTGGCAGAAAACACTTACTGGGTGGAGAACAGTAACTTTATTATGTCTGGCACAGCGGGCAGTATCAAACCCACGCTTACGTTGGTTCCCTTGACTCGCCAAGCCCCATGAGGAGAGAGGCAGAGCTGTGCCAGGTGGATACTGTGTACACCGTGGGTTCATGGTACAACTAAGAAAGCCCCAATCTTACATACGGGGCTGCTAAGAAACTTGCCCAACTTCGCTCCAGAGAAAGATATTATCTCCACTATACTGGACAGTAAACAAATCTGCTGTAAACTAGCATCCAAGTTTACTTACTATATAACATCCTTAAAAAGACAGTCTAGGTCAGTGGTTGGCAAACTCATTCGTCAACAGAGCCAAATATCAACAGTACAACGATTGAAATTTCTTTTGAGAGCCAAATTTTTTAAACTTAAACTATATAGGTAGATGCATTGTTGTTAACTTAATTAGGGTACTCCTAAGGCTTAGGAAGAGCCACACTCAAGGGGCCAAAGGGTCACAGGTGGCTCGCGAGCCGCAGTTTGCCGACCACAGGTCTAGGGGAAAAAATATTAAAACCTTTGCTCAGAGAACATACAGAAACATGCAAGGCTCGATCCTAGACACCAGTCCCCATTTGGGCACTTGTAGAAGTCAACCAATCTGTGTGTCTCTCCCACATTGATGTTTCTCTCTCTGTCTCTCCCCCTCCCTTCCACTCTGTCTACAAATCAATGGGAAAAATATCCTCAATGAGGATTACCAACAACAAAAAATCCTAACAGGTTTTCCATGTGAAATATGACCCACTTATTCCAATCGTAGGTGTCTCTAAAGAGAAATATACATGTTCACACAAAGAACTGTACACCAATATTTATAGAGTTTTGTTCTTAATAGCCTCAAAATGCAAACAGCCCATATGTGAATGGATAGGTAAATTCATTTTTTAAATGTGATTCATCTATAGAAATGGAATATTATTGAAGACACACGCACAATAACATTAATGAACTGTGTTGAAGAAGTAAACATGATCCAAATTATCTGAAACTATAAAATACAGTCACTCTAGAGCAGCCGTGGGCAAACTATGGCCCGCGGGCCGGATCCGGCCCATTTGAAATGACTAAAACTAAAAAAAATAGACCGTACCCTTTTATGTAATGATGTTTACTTTGAATTTATATTAGTTCACACAAACACTCCATCCATGCTTTTGTTCCGGCCCTCCGGTCCAGTTTAAGAACCCATTGTGGCCCTCGAGTCAAAAAGTTTGCCCACCCCTGCTCTAGAGCCACAAAAAGCAAATCTGTGTTTCCTTAGGGCACAAATAAATGGATATGCCGTGTTTATGGATCAGAAGAGTTAATATTGTTAAAGTATCCATTGTGTTCAAAGCAATCTGCAGATTCAATGCAATTCCTATCAAAATCCCAATGGCATTGTTCACAGAAATAGAACTCACAATCCTAAAATTTGTATGGAACCAAAAAAATTCCAAATAGCCAAAGCAATCCTGAGAAAGAAGAACACAGCTGGAGGCATCACACTGGCTGGTTTCAAACGATACTACAGAGTTATAGTAATCAAACGGTACAGTACTGGCATAAAAATAGACACATGGACCAATGAACAGAATCAAGAGCCCAGAAATAAGCCACTACTATGTGATAAAGGAGCTAAGAATATGCAATGGGGAAAGGATAGTCTCTTCAATAAATGGTGTTCAAAAAACTGGATAATGACATGCCCCAGAATGACATTAGCCCCCAATCTTACACACCTCACAAAAATACCTTAAAATGGGTTAAAGTCTTAAACATAAGACCTGAAACCACATAACGGTTCTTTCTGAGGAGCTAACTATCACTTCACATCCTACCTTTTTAAGATTTGAAGATATTCCAACAAGCAAGAAAAACTAGTACAATGCAAGGAAAAATATCAAAAGCAATTGTGTGAAGATATCAGCAACTTCAGCATTACCCAGGAGCTTCCCAGAAATGAATCTCAAGTTTTATCCTAAACTTACTAAATTATAAACTACATGTTAGACGCCCAGATGATTTTTATGCCTATTGAAATTTGAACACCCAAATATTTCTGAATAAACCAACCTCCATCATTTCCCTAAACACCAGAAACCAATGGGCACCTCAACTAATGCCACATTCACGAGGCTGGTTTCTAAACCACAGCCAAGAACTGCACCCTCTGCTCTCTCTCAACGGGAATAATACTGAGCCACTTAGAAGGCAGAAAATGGCACTGAAGTCCATTTGCAATTTCAGCCAGCTTAGTTCCATTAAACTTTGATTTCTAGGAGGCCAGGCTCCCATTTCACAGACGAAGTCGCATAAACTATCCGTGTCGGGCCACTGATTCATAAATGGACAGGCAAAGGGAGCCGCGACTCCCACTTCTCCATCCCGGGCCAGCTCGCTGCGGGGCGGCAGGCGTTTCCAGGCACCCAGGCCCGGTCCGCCCGCCCGCGGGCACTGGCCGGGCGGGGCCCTAGGAGGTTGGGGTGGGGAGTCGCCTCCGGGGGGCGGAAGCGAGCCGCGGTGCCGGGGCGGAGTCGCGAGCGGCAGGATTGTGGCCACAAGGGGCGGAGCCGAGCCGCGAAGACACCGGCGGCCGCGGCGGGGGCCCGGGAGCGCGGCCCTTCTGGGTGGGACGCGCGTGTCCCCGCGCCGCGCCGTGCGCACTTACCGGCCAGGCGGGGGGACCTGCAGCCGCCGTCCCCATGGGGCTGTGTCTGCCCTGTCTCGGGGAGCCCGAGCCTCCCTCGCCGGACCCGGTGAGTAAGGCCGCGTCTGCGCGTCGCCGCCCGCGCCGCGCGCACCTGTTCGCGGGACGGGCGCAGCGGGCGGGGGCGGGGGCGGGGGGGGCCGGCGCCGCGGGCACCCGGCCGGGCGGTTGGGCGCGGGGGCGCGCGCCGCAGGGCCCGCGGGTGGGCACCCCGGTGGCGGAGACGTGCGGCCGCGCCCCGAGGGACCTTGGGGTCCTGCCCGCGGCACCTGGGCCGCCGCCTGCGTGGTCTCCCCACTTTGGTTACATAAAATTGCCCGAAGGCAATTCCTGGGTCTTTTTCGCCCACTTGGGCCAAATTGGAAGTTGGTGGGACCCGACGCGGGCGGTGTGGGGGGCGGGCCATTCTTGGCGACGCGGGAGACGGGGGTGCAAATGAAATTCCTCTTTTTTTCGTGAACTGGAGTGTTGAGTCTTCTAGTGGGAGATGTGCATTTTCCTGTGTCTGTATCAACTGTTTAAAGAAGGTGCTTAATAAAGTCCCTTACTCCTGAGCTTTCTTGGATATTGTATTAGTAATCTCTTTACGTCCTTCCTTTAAAAAAAAACAAGATTATTTTATGTGGTACCGAGTTTATAATTTGTAAAGTTGCCATATTTAGCAATTAAACACAGGATGCCCAGTTAAATTGTCAGATAAACAAGGAATGCACTTTAAAAGTCGATTTCTCGCACACAGTCATGGGGGTTACTTATTCTAGGAGTTATTCGTTGTTTATTGGAAATCCAAATGTAACTTAGCGATTTGTGGTTTGTGGTACACTGCGTTTATACTTTTCGTAGCTTTCAGTTTTTAACAGTATCTTTACATGAATACTCCTTACTGGGAATTGATAACAGAAAACCTACATTCCTGTCTAGCTAAAAATTCGTTGAAAGACATTAGTTATTTAAGAAAGAGCATTAACTCTTCAGCCATTGGATTATAGGTACTACAAATGACCTGGAAGTTGGAACCAGAAAGTTCACCTTGTCTTTCTTGCTACAGTTGCTTTTAAATGTTGTTAATTTTGTTTATCTGGCTGTTGAGAAAATCCTAATCTGTCAGTATTTGTTAAACCCCACCCATCCCCATAGATAAACCATCTGGTTCACTAGTGAGTGCTACTTTATTGTTGAGGTTTTTCTTGATCACACGAAATAAAATAGATCCCCGACTATACCACCCATCCTTCTCTTTCTTATCCTTCCTATTTCCCAACTACTTACTACTACCTGGTACATACTTACTTGACTATATTTGACTGGGTGCCCTCATTGTAATTTTAAGTTTCATTTGGGTAGAAACATTTATCTGAGTTTTTTCATTGCTATATCCTCAGCACCCAGGCAGGTTCCATAGACATGACAGGTACTCAGTAAATACTGTATTTGTACAATGAATGAATGAATTGGTATGGGGGGGAAAAGGGAATTACTAGCATAGCTCCCAAGAGAATGCTACTTACTGTCTTATTATTTAAAGATTTTATAATTAATACATGATATAGAAAATTATTGTTTCCTAACCTAGAACAGTACCTTTCATCATTTCATACAGTTCTTCCTGTCATACACAGTGAGATTCTCCCACTTCATTCATGAACCTTTCTTAAAAACACCAACCTACTTCAAACTCCCTTAAACTGGCAGTATTAAACCTTGTATTATTAAAGGTTATTTGTTTTATTGTCCTGACTTGCTTGTAAGCCTTTTTTTTTTTTTTTGAGCCCAAGGAAATAGATTATTTTATAGACCAACCTGTGTTGTGTTATATATGTGTGTGTGTGTGTGTGTATATATATATATTTGTACATATAATATATGACATACAATATGTATCATACATATTTTAGCATGCTCCTATTTGAAGGTGTGTTCATTAATTGTGAGAATGAGATTCAGAAAGTCGGTTATTTTATAAAAGTAAGTACTGGCACTCTTAGAACATTTTGGGCAGTACTAATATTATTAGTACTTTATATTAACAGTTCATAAATATTTTTTATGAACTGTTATATTACATATAAGATATAGATAGGTATGTAAATTATCCATGCTAATGTTTGGTTTTATTTTAAAACATATTTGTTACATATTTTCCTTAGGAAGAGAAAAGAGCAAAGCTTGCAGAGGCTGCAGAAAGAAGACAGAAGGAGGTGAGACTAAAAATGAAATTTTACCTATTTAGAGAATTTGGTACTTTATTCTTGATAGATGTCTATGCCTAGTAGTATTTATCCATTATCCATATCTATTAAATTTATATTTAAAGGTAATTATTTTTCAAAACGATCTCTGTGTTTCTATAGGCTACATCAATGCACTTGTATTATCTAATATATGAAAATTATTATACATATGTATTCTATGTGAGATGTCCCTTTAATGGCAGTATTCCCTGGGATAAAATGACCATGCCTTATAACACACTGACAGATATGAAATAAGTTTAGGAGAAAAATGTGTACAGTTTCAAAATACCAAATGAAAAAATGATAATATTTTTTACATAAAGCTGTTGTAGAAATAGTCTAATTCTTTGTTACCAAAATAGACCAATACCCCGCTTCCAAAGCAAAAAACAAACAAACAGACAAAAAAATGCTTGGCTACTAATTTTTATTGTTGTTTTGTACCCTTAAATTTCTTAAAGGCTGCATCTCGGGGCATTTTGGATGCTCAGTCTGTGGAACAAAAGAGAAAGCGGAAGGAAAAAATAGAAAAACAAATCGCAACATCTGGGGCTCCACCTGAAGGTGGACTTAGAGTAAGTGTTAAAATTTAGTTAAGATTTAAATTGACCTGGAATTTTAAAAAACTTAAGTAGCATTCCATTCAGTAATGTCCTGTTGAAACGGGTTGCCAGAACATTATGAATTACTTTAAAAGCGTGAATAATACATTTACTTGGAATAGGTTTACTTCCTTTTCCCAAAATTCAAATGGAGTTTTCCTGATTATCTTAATACTTTATATAATTAATATTAATCTTAAATGTGTAGAAAACTCAGATATTATGGAAAAGTATAAAGGAACCAAAATCACCCAAATTCAGTGTTATTTTGAAACATCATTTCTCGTTTCCACTTATACATCAATCCTACTAAATTCTGTTATACTATAAATTTGTTTTTGTCACCTACAATGTGTTTACTCGGTGATTTGATATTTTTGCTCTTCTCCTTGTCACTCATACCATAGTTATGGAAATGTTGATTTGGGCAGTAGGGTGTACCCGAGTGAGTGTGACACATGCACCTCCCCGTGTAACAGTTACAGCTCTTGTCACTGGAAATATAATGGTGGACAAATTAAACGAGGCCCTTAAACTTGGGGATCTTTGCAACCTATTAGGAGCATCTGGGTTTTATTTTACATGTTAAGACTTAGAAAAGTAGGGTTCACATACCACTTTTTTAGCCGATTCACTCAATTCAGTTTACTCTCAAAACTATATATAAATACATACATGTTTGTGGGGCAAGCAATTTAGGAGCATTCTAAGTGCAGATGTGATTCTGGCTCAGGAATGTCACATAGAAGGTTTACCTGTGTTTTATAATTGTATGAGACTTTATCTAATTTCACTTAAATGAAATTAAAACACTTTTTGATTGTTAACTTTATAAATGTATAAAGTAATTGGTTTCAATATTAAAGTAAATAGCCATGACCATTTTGCTTAGTTTTTTAATATACCCCTGACAGTAGAATAGAATAAATTTAATATAAGGTAAAACAGTTGGGAGATAGAAGGTAAAATACTTTATGAAAAGTATAGATGCTTACTTTCAGTATTCTGTTGCGATAAAGATCTGTGTCATCAGCTTTACTTCATAGAGGTTTCTCAAAAACAATTTGTGAAAATTAAATTACAGGACTGATAATGATGCTGAGATTGATTTCATAGTAGAAAAAAAAATGAATTACTAAGTGACTTAAAGCCACATACAATGTTATAAGAAAATGATACTTTATATTTCGTCAGAATTAAGAAGGTACTTATTTTATAACTCCTCAGCTAACAAATTTAACATCAGCTCTTAAATTCTACACAAGAAAGGGCTGTCTTAATTAGCCCTAAAGCTTCCATGCCCTGAAGCCTATAAACTAAACATAAATTAGGCTTTATACCGCTTCTGGTCCCCCCGGAAGAGCTCACAATGAAAAACATCCCAATGTAAATTTAGTACCTTTATTTCTTTGAATGTTGTTCTTACAGGAAATCTCTCTGGCTTCCCTAATGAAAATGGCCCTCAAGGCCATCAGACTGGGCAGTGGTGAGAAGATTTTCCCAGTAAGAGTGGCTCATTCTCATAAACCAACTACCGTTGCTACTGTCATTTCTCCATGGAATATTCCTAACCACTTCTGCTTTAAGGGACATACTGCTTTCCCCTTGACCACATCCACGGCTCATCCAGAGTATTCCATTAAGGTCATAATGAAATGTAGGGGGCTCAGGATAACAGAAGGGAAAATGCAAGGCAGAGAATAACTTTATTCTCAATCCCTTTGGCCTAGAGTTCTTTAAGGGCTGCTATCAGGCCTGTTGTTCAATCTGGCCTGGAATGTCCTATAATGTAGACAGAGTCCTCCTGATCTGACCCGACTCCATGGTATGAGGAAAATGTCCTTTTCCTGTCTGCAAGCCCTCCACATAGTCATCTCCTGTCTAGCTCTGCCTCTTCCCAGGATAATATTCAGCACTGTCCTTTGGGAAGGCAGCCTTATCTTAAGAAGTCAAGGTGATGATGGCATCAGGATGCAGACTAGCATCAGTACAGGCTACACCGCTACAGGAGTAATGGCAGACCTCGAGTACAGTGGCTCTCAGCCCTGGCTGCACATTAGAGTCTTAGGAGGAGCTTGCAGACAAGGCTGACAAAATCTCTGAGAGTGGGGTGTAGCCATCAGTACTGGTTTAAGCTCCCCAAGGTCATCTAATGTCAAACCAGATTGAGAATCGCTGCTCTAGTGTTTTTAACTCTAGTCCTAAGAGATAGATACATTGTGAAAAAGAGAGTCCCGTGCTAAAAAATTGTTTAAAATTCTGAATACTATATTGTACAGTATCCCATTCTTGAAAATTAAAAAGGGTAATCAAGTCTCTAAGACGTTCTGCAATAAAGGAAAGCAAGTTTATTTGGAATAAACCTTAATTTTTTAAACATATATATAGCCCCAATAATAGATCTTCGATATACTTGAAAAATACTACCCAATAGACTTAAAATATCTCTGGTCCTATCGCAGTGGCTGTTTTAGAACTTATTATTGCGGATTTAATTAGAACAACAAGTGGAATCATTTCTCAACTCAAGCAAGGAAAAGACTGCCAAACCATTATTTAGTAGTTTCTACCATTTCTTGGTTCTGTGCCTCAAACAAGAATTCCTTTATTTTCATTTTGTAACTTCATTGTTGTTTTTGATTGGTGGTGTTTTTGTGTTTTGTGGGGGTTTTTCCTTCACTGATTATTGGATATTTCAAATGTAGCTACCCATTAATTTGACCAGATATTTTTCTATTTTTAAATGATCATATATCTTCTTTCAGACACTGACTGCTAAGTGAAATTTTACTAAGCACTGCTGTTAGTTTGCATTTGCATATCCCAGCAACTTTCAGCCTTTTTCATCTCATGGGACATAAACGAATTACTAAAATTCTGTGGCACATCAAAAAATACATTATATTTTTTGCCAATAAGACAAAAAAAAGTAAAATTTTGACTCATTCACACCGGATGGCTATTGTGTTGGCTGTTGTCATTTTTTTATTTGACAGTCTACGGGAAAAGAGGTCAGTGCCCCTGACTAAATAGTCAGGTATCATGTGTTTTAAAAATTCTCGTGGCACGCCTGTGTGCCGCAACACACTGGTTGAAAATCGCTGGCATATCCCATTCATCCTCTCTTTGCCTGTTTCTTCACATATTACATGTTATTATTATGTAACCCTAAATAAAATTACTTTTCTCTGTATGTTTCTATTTTCTAGTGGACCGTTTCATAAAGGATAACATGAGTGAGAGTCTCCTGCCAGTAACTAGTATCTGCAATCAAGTGGACATCCTCCATTTAACTTATTCTCTTTGAATAAATGGAGATTTAGACTTTGTAATGCTAGTGCCATTAAACGCAGTGCTCTTTCAGTATGGAAATATTAAACATGCTTTTGATTTCCAGACTTAGAAAATGGCCAGAACTTTCATTGAATACTTATTTTCCTACATTTGCTTCTTTTGCAAGAGGTGGATAATAGTTAAATTTAAATAGTGAATATATCTGCATCGCATGTGAAGATTTTGCATACGTCTCAAATATTAAAATTTACAATTTCATTTTTCCTCCTAGCTATTTACAGTTGTGCTGCTTAGCCTTATATTTCCTTTTGTTTCATTATGTAATGAAGACTTTTGCTTAAACTGTATGGATTTAGTGCCTTTAAACTGATCATCAGGGAAAATCTTGAAAAATCATTTGAAGGGGTTATGTGAAGGAACACTGTAAATTTTTATAACTTACTATAATGAATATTTGTAGAAAAGATTTAATTTTTCCTAATTTATTTTTTACTTGTGTAGCTTTATAAACTTTAACAGATATTTCACATTATAATAATTATTTTCCTTGAGTTTAAAATTATATATTAGTGTGGTACCATCAGAGGGCAGTGATGTGCTGTTGTACAATATTAAATTCAGCTCCATGGAGATCTTTATAGTAACTGAATGAGTTAAACTAAGAATCTAGATGATCATACTGACTGGCAATGTATTTGTCCGGATTTCATAGATGTTTGTATTCTTTTGTATTTATTAAAAAGTGGTCATAAGATTTATACAGATAAGCATTTGCCAAGACAAATATAAATGTATGAAAGACAAACGTGTAAGTACTGTATTTTAAAAGGACTACTTTAAACAAAAATATTATGAGGTAATTCTGTATGATGCCTAGTTATAAACTTTGTAGGTTTCTATTACTAACATGAGTTTTATAGCATTTTTTAAAATATTTGATTGACTTCAGAGAAGAAGGGAGAGAGACACATCAATGATGAGAGAGAATCCTTGATCGGCTGCCTCCTGTATGCCCCCCTACTGGGGACGGAGCCCAAAACCCGGGCATGTGCCCTGACAGGGAATCAAACTGATCTGGTTCATAGGTTGATGCCCAACCACTGAGTCACACCAGCTAGGCGCATTTTTGTTTTTTGAATATTTCTGTTTAATATATAATGAGCTAAAATAGAAGAATCACTGTATATTTTAATGAGCTATTGTGGTCGCTAACTCTTTTGGATGGCAAGACTGTAACCTGAGCCCAATAGTAGAATCTGCGGCTACTGTCAATAGGGACTAAATACACTGAGTGGCCAGATTACTATGACCACCCCATCAGTACAATGAAGTGAATTAGTTATGCAAATAATAATAATAATAAAACCTTGAGAGTATTTGCTTAGGAAGTTTTCAATATTCAGTATTTTTGGAAGTGTCAATGAAGTACTGATGGGGCGGTCATAATAATCTGGCCACTCATTGTAGACCAGCTCATTTGATTTACAGAAAGAAAACAGCCCGTCTCGCTCATCCCTACCATAAGACTTGTGTTATATTGCAATATATTGTGTATGTTAATTTTAATGAGTTTGAACTATAATATAGGTTTCTTGACTACTCATTGAAAAAATTACCTTTTCTATTATGGCATGAAGTATTTCATGATATTTATGCAAACATATAGTTAGGCTCAATTTCCTTCATCTCTTGGAGGATTAGTGGTGTTTTTGTTCATAAAGGATAGTGAAATCATTGAGTTGCATTTTAGAAATAAAATTTTGACTTTATGAACATGATTAACTTTTCCAAGGCCGAAAGGAAAAAGGATCATTAACAGCTGAATGGATGTAGAACTAGACGTATCGTCCTTGGACTGTGCAAATCCTTCCATCAGTTTTAATACAGAAAGAACAATTTTATCTTGCACTATATCCAAAAGAATTACCACTTGGGTTAGTGTAAACAAAAGGTCTACATCTAGGGGATACTGCCCTATTTCCAAATACCACGCTTACTTAACTGTTGAACCACACATGATAGGCTGGTATATTGCTTTATGGAACAGGGGGATGTCCTGCTCCAACCAACCATGACCTGCCTTCATGGCTTCCCCCAAACCACCTACGTTACATGGGCTAAGGGGTGATACTCAAATGTTAGGAATAGTGTCACGAAGGGGAAGGGAAAGGGGGAGACTAAATGCCTGATGGGAAACCTGACTAAATTACTACTAAAGAAAATTTGTACACACACATACAGATGCAGCCACGTACAGGGCATCTCCCTCATAAAGTTATGCATCACTTCCTAATGAAAACCGTATTTTGGAGCCAATTTACCATAATTCATAATTTAAATAGGGAAACATAATGCTTAATGTGGCACCCAAACACCCCAACCAAATTAGTAAAATGTAAATGTAACAGTATGTAACAGCATATGTAACTATTGTGTTAAAATGTAAAATGCCTGAATCACTGCTTTCTTATTCTAGTCACTGAACTATTTATATTAGTATGGCTGGTAACAAAAAGTTGTGTATTACATGGCCTCTTTGTTGACACAGTGCATGATCTTTAAAGCATCTATATGTGAGGGACACTTGTTTTGCCGATTGCTTTTTCCCACACAATTTTTTGTTATAAATTCTGTATTGCCATATAGGATTATAAATATACATTTTTTCCCATATAAAAATTGGCCTTGGCTCTCTCTGTTTAACAAAATTTTATCTCACTACATCTTAAATAATTAGAACTCGGGTTAGTGGGGTTAACTTCAACGATGCTTTCATCTCTTTGGGATTAATGAGAACAGAGCTAAGAGCCGTTTGGTGTGTTCATACAACCCCTGAATTATAAGTAGGCATGTTTCTTCTCCAATACTCAAAAAAGGAAATATTATTAGTCTCCTCTTTCCTTAGAGAAATAATACTGTAAGAGAGTCCAGCTATCATCCTTGGTGTACCCCGGGAGCATTTGGCATAAAACTTGAATTTTCTTTTTCTCTTCCAATAGTTCAACTTGTTTATTTGCTGAAGAATCATGCGATGCCCTTAGAACAGTGGTTCTCAACCTTGGCTGCACATTAGAATCACCTGGGAATCTTTTTAAAATCCTGGAGGATGAGGCCCAGAAATCAGGATTTTAAAAAGATTCCCAGGTGATTCTAATGTGCAGCCAAGGTTGAGAACCACTGCCCTAGAAGAAAGAGTAACTTGTCAATTTTAATTGGAATAATAACTTCTGCATAACTAAATCAGTAAGAGGTCAGTAGATATGCATGCCTGTCTGTGTCGAGGTTTGAAGTGTATTCCCTTCAGCATCTCCAAGCAAGCATCTCAGATTCCCATGACTGCTGTATGTGCTTTAAGTTGGCTCAAATGTGGTACTGTGGCCATTTTCCTTAATTTTCTCAAAAGCACTGACAGGCATTTGTATATATAGCAGACTGAAAAAATTCTGATTTCACGGAGATGTTTTTGTCCCAACAACTCAAACCCTTTAAATTTCTCATATGACATGGCTCTTTATTGTCTTGTTCTCCCTCTTCTAGATATGCACCATCTTGCAAATCTTGCCTCCAAATAAGATCATTGTGGTTTAAGAACTGAATGTTCATCAATTACTTGACCTGGATATGATGTTTTTATTATATCCTGAATTGCATTGTCTCTTCTTGTAGCACCATACTTGAGTTGTGTAGTTTTGAGTTAATGTCTTCCAGCCATAAAAACAGGTTTGAGCAATCTGTTGTAAGTACTTCAAACTTATCTCAAATGGAACTAATTAGTTCTACACAGAAACTGGCTCTCTGTAGGCTATTGCTTGGAATCTATTTCATCCCATAAGTCAGAAGTCAAGGAGTTATCCTAAACTCCTCAATCTACCTAATAACTCCTAAGGTACCATTTTCTCATTCTAAATTTTTTAGTTGGAGATTAGCACTATTTAGCATAGGTTTTAAAAAGAATATAAAGTGTCTCATGTAGAAAATTCCTACACAAGATAAAATTCCTATGCAACATAAAGTGAGTTAAGCAAGTTTGCAGAATACTAAATATATGAAGGTCAATTCTATTTCTATTTGAAAGTTAAAATAATCTGAAAATTAATATTATTCCAATCGTAATATCAAATAGGATAAAATATTTAGGAAAAACGAGTAAAAGATCTGAACTAAAAACTACAAAATGTTGCTGAAATAATTTTTTTATGACAAATGGTGAGACATTGCATGTTCACAGACTGAGAGAATCAATATTGTCAAGAGGGCAATTCTCAAATTGCTCAATGAATTCAATGCAAAATCCCAGCAAGGTTTTTCAGGGAAAATGACAAGATGATCCTAAGATTTATATGGAGATTGAGCATGTATAATAGCCAAAACAAATTTGAAAAAAAATAACAGTAATTTTCAGTAGGGAGTCAGTAAGAGCCATCTGCATTTGGCCATTTCCTTCTGAATGTGGTCTCATTGTCCATATTCCTGGTGTTGCGTGCCATCCAGCTAGCAGCTAGACCCCAATGTCATTTGTCACCCTGTTCTTGGTGACACTTAAATGATGTGATATAGGCAGGAAGAATAATGCCACTCTCCCCGAAACATGTTCACATCCTAATCCCTGGAATCTGGGGAGCATGTTACATTACATGGCGAAAGGTATTTTGCAGATGTGATTCAGTTAATGATCATAACATGGGGAAATGATATCGGATTATCTAGGTGATCACATGGATCCTTAAAAGCAGAGAACCTTTCCAACCTGTGGTCAAAGAGATGTAAACAAAGAAGCATCATTGTGGGATTCTATTGTTTGCTCTGAAGACAGGAAGGGGGACCTGAGCCAAGGAAATCAGGCAGCCTCTGGAAGGTAGAAAAGGCAAAGAAATGGATTCTCTCTTCAGAAAGGAACACAGTCCTCTGACACCGTGGTAGCCCAAGGAGACCCTCTCATACTCTGACTGCAGTACTATAACAATACATTTGTGGTGTTAACATCAGAAAACAAAATTCATGAAGAGATTAATAGTTTAGTTAACCTAGATATTTTTAACTAAACAAAATTATTTTTAATTATTAGAAATATGTTTACAGGAAAAATTTAAGCACAGGAGAAAGTTTTGATGGACATACTGTTGCCAGTTACTATACAGGGAAATTTAGTGTTAGTTCAGTAACATAAAAATCCTATTACTCAATATCTGTTTTTTGAGAGAGTACAATTGTTCACTGTTCCAAGGTGATTTCATTTCCTACAAAACTTTAATTTTTTCCCCCCAGAAGGATTACTACCACTTCCAGCAGCACCAAATTACACTATGCCTGTTAAACAACTTCCATATTGTGTCTTAATATAAGGTGACACGAAAATTTGCCTTTGGGTGGTGGACACACAGTGCAATATGCAGATCTTGTAACAAAGAAACCACCCCCGTGAGGTAGGGACGACCCCACTCAGGTCGAAACGGCCCCGGCGTGGTAGGGACAACCCCGGTCAGGTTGAAACGGCCCCCGTGAGGTAGGGACGACCCCGGTGAGGTTGAAACAGCCCCCGTGAGGTAGGGACGACCCCAGTCAGGTCGAAACGGCCCCGGCGTGGTAGGGACAACCCCAGTCAGGTTGAAACGGCCCCCGTGAGGTAGGGACGACCCCGGTGAGGTTGAAACAGCCCCCGTGAGGTAGGGACGACCCCAGTCAGGTCGAAACGGCCCCGGCGTGGTAGGGACAACCCCGGTCAGGTTGAAACGGCCCCGGTGTGGTAGGGACAACCCCGGTCAGGTTGAAACAGCCCCGGTGTGGTAGGGACAACCCCGGTGAGGTTGAAACGGCCCCCGTGAGGTAGGGACGACCCCAGTCAGGTCGAAACGGCCCCGGCGTGGTAGGGACAACCCCGGTCAGGTTGAAACGGCCCCCGTGAGGTAGGGACGACCCCAGTCAGGTCGAAACGGCCCCGGTGTGGTAGGGACGACCCCGGTGAGGTTGAAACAGCCCCCGTGAGGTAGGGACGACCCCAGTCAGGTCGAAACGGCCCCGGTGTGGTAGGGACGACCCCAGTCAGGTCGAAACGGCCCCGGTGTGGTAGGGACGACCCCGGTGAGGTTGAAACAGCCCCCGTGAGGTAGGGACGACCCCAGTCAGGTCGAAACGGCCCCGGCGTGGTAGGGACAACCCCGGTCAGGTTGAAACGGCCCCGGTGTGGTAGGGACAACCCCGGTGAGGTTGAAACGGCCCCCGTGAGGTAGGGACGACCCCAGTCAGGTCGAAACGGCCCCGGTGTGGTAGGGACGACCCCGGTGAGGTTGAAACAGCCCCCGTGAGGTAGGGACGACCCCAGTCAGGTCGAAACGGCCCCGGTGTGGTAGGGACGACCCTAGTCAGGTCGAAACGGCCCCGGCGTGGTAGGGACAACCCCGGTCAGGTTGAAACGGCCCCCGTGAGGTAGGGACGACCCCAGTCAGGTCGAAACGGCCCCGGTGTGGTAGGGACAACTCCGGTCAGGTTGAAACAGCCCCGGTGTGGTAGGGACAACCCCGGTCAGGTTGAAACGGCCCCCGTGAGGTAGGGACGACCCCAGTCAGGTCGAAACGGCCCCGGTGTGGTAGGGACAACTCCGGTCAGGTTGAAACAGCCCCGGTGTGGTAGGGACGACCCCGGTGAGGTTGAAACAGCCCCCGTGAGGTAGGGACGACCCCAGTCAGGTCGAAACGGCCCCGGCGTGGTAGGGACAACCCCGGTCAGGTTGAAACGGCCCCCGTGAGGTAGGGACGACCCCAGTCAGGTCGAAACGGCCCCAGTGTGGTAGGGACAACCCCGGTCAGGTTGAAACAGCCCCGGTGTGGTAGGGACAACCCCGGTCAGGTTGAAACAGCCCCGGTGTGGTAGGGACAACCCCGGCGAGGTCGAAACGGCCCCCGTGAGGTAGGGACGACCCCAGTCAGGTCGAAACGGCCCCGGCGTGGTAGGGACAACCCCGGTCAGGTTGAAACGGCCCCCGTGAGGTAGGGACGACCCCGGTGAGGTTGAAACAGCCCTGGTGAGGCTCAGACGGCCCTGGTGAGGTTGAGACTACTCCAGTGAGGTTGGGACAAATAAAGGGGACCAGTATGGACTGATGAACAGGTGTAGATACAGAAGCAGAGCAACATTGAACAGAATGTTAAACTACAATGGGGAGCCGGGGGAGGGTTGGGGGGGGGATTAAGAGACCAACTGAAGGACTTATATGCATGCATATAAGATTAACCAATGGACACAAGACACGGTGCGGGGGGGGCGGGGGGTAGGGGCCGGGGGAATATCATGGGGGGGAAAAAGGAGACATATGTAATACTCTTTGTATTACTTTAAGAAATAAAAATTATTAAAAAAAAAAAAAAAAAAGAAACCACACCTGAAACCTATATGTTCATGTCGACCAATGTCACCCCAATCAATTTAATATTTTTTTAAAAAAACACACAAAACAACTTCCCTACTAACAGGTTGTGTCTGCTTTGATTAAATCGGTCATGTGGCAGACAGATACTTCCTCCCTGACTTTCTGGAGAAAAACATTAAAAAGTGGGGGTTTGTTGTTGAAAAATGAGGAAATGACATTAACTCTGACTATATATACTCAAGGTAGCACACTTGAGGGGCCACCTATGGAAAAACCTAGACTCTGCTCCAGCGGTTCTCAACCTGTGGGTCTCGACTCCTTTGGGGGTCGAACGAACCTTTCACAGGGGTCGCCCAAATACATCCTGCATATCAGATATTTACATTACGATTCATAACAGTAGCAAAATTACAGTTATGAAGTAGCAACGAAAATAATTTTATGGTTGGGGGTCACCACAACATGAGGAACTGTATTAAATGGTCGCGGCATTAGGAAGGTTGAGAACCACTGGCTTAGACGAACACACACCATCATTCAGTGGCCCACAGTACAGGAAGTACCAACTAACTAAAATTTGACTTTTCCTTTAACTCTCAGGGAAAGATGCCATTTGAAGATTATCTTCATTTCTGAATGAAGCATAGATATTGAGACTTTTTTTTTTCAATTTATCTCTTTAATTCTTGAATCAGCAAGGACAATATTTTGCTGTTTATGGGTACAAAACAGCTCTGTCCTGGGTGTATAAGGGTATACATAAGTCTGTAACATTATTAGCTACAGTGAATAGACTTTACTAGACAGCATAGCAAAGTAGGATTAACTAAAGATATATTTTAATAAGAATGCTTTCAATTAACATGAAGTCAATGAACATTGGACTGTACAATTTACTCTGTCAAAATATAAATGTATGTCAGCTTATGTGTGTGAATGACACTGTCAGCCTCAACACAGCCATGTTTCTTAGGAATGTGTGGGGCAATTCATAAGCGGTTCTCTAGTGGGTGTACTGAAAACTTCCAAAAGTACCCCAGATACTTGGTCATGGTAAGAGATAAACTTTAAGGCAATCTTCCAAGTGAATGTAAACTTTTCTAAAGTGGCCTTTCCAGTAAAGTTTTACTGTTGTGAATACTCTGTACTTATTGATAGTGCTGTTGGATGTTTTTAGTAGCACATTATCACACTAATTGTCATTTTTTAAAAATCTGGCAGTTAAAAAAATGTCTGGGGTGCTTTTATTCTGTAGACATAAAGCAGGCACTTTCTGTTTTATCTAGAAATCCTAAAAAAAAAAATTTTTTTCCTTCTAATAACAGGTTGTTGTTTTTTTTTTACCTCTAGCTAGATTTGTATTTCTAAATACTGTATTCGCCTGTTGAGAAGTAATAATTTGCCTCCAGTTTGTCTAATCTAAATCTGAGTTTAGAATGCCTTTTCATAGGTCATTTTCTACAGAAGCATTAAAATAAATAGTGCTACTCTGTGAACCTTTTCCAATATGATGACACTTTCCTGTGGGTGACACCTTTTTCCAAAGTAATTTTCAGAGCATGTGAACTAAACTGACTACCCTGGAGAAGTGGATACAGGCCACTCTGAGAGTCCCCTGGTCCTGACCAACTAGTTTCACTTAATCTCCTTCTTAGCCTTATAGTTGGCAGAGACCACCAGGTAATTATCTGGATTCATGTCCTTAAGGGTTGGAGATTTGCTCTGGATGGGGGACGTTTTGCCGTCCACACGGGAGATCTGCAGCATCCGGCAGGGGTCGTGTTTCAACAAATACCCCGCGAACGTTTCCCATCCTCCTCCCACGCGGACCATGACGTGTTTGTTGTGCAGCATCTGCAATGAAAGGAGAGCAAGCGTGTTACATTCCGAGCGTTCTTACAGTATCTCGAGTCAACTTTCAGCGCTAAGTGTTGTGACTGCGTTTGGTCTGTCTTGTTTTTCACGACCGGTTGTCTGTCTGCTCGGGGACGCACAGCGTCTGACTTAGCGAACCGTTTATGAAAGAGGCTTCGTTTATGCCACGCGAGTGGGTCCCGGGTCCACATCCCAGAAGCCAGGCTCGCCCGGCTTTGTGAATGGGTCTGTGTCCAAGCCCTGGATTGGTTTAATGTGTCACGAGGCGTTTCTCTGACACCTGATATTCCATTACAGGCCCATCTCTGCCCCCCTTTCCTGCTGCTGCCTCAGATAAGTGCTTCTATTCTCCCCACCAGGGTATCCGCCTTGGAACCGGGACTTAGAAGATTACGGAAATGTCTGCTATTGAATATAACACTAATAACCACACAAATATTTGATGCCAAATAGAACTGCAAATGCACTCAGGAAAACAGAAGTCTTCCAAGGCAAGATGTTACTGAATTGGCCAAACATGTTTGTTTTCCTCTACTCTTATGCTTCCTTATTACTTTAGAATACATCTTGTTTAGAAGACTTACCTTCAGGCCCATGAGCCGTTCAGAACTCCAGGTTAACAAGGCTACAGGTTGAAAAGGTGAAGAATGTGTGGTTCTTTCTCTCTCGCAAAAAATGTCAGAGTTGAGGTTTGGCATGGAGAGCCACAGAATTTGAACTTGGCATCTACGGAAAATGTAAGCTCACGGGGCAAGGCGGCACCATCACCAGACCCTGCTGACCCTGTCCCCTGCCCACAGTGTTGTGAAGACATACTGGCCATGTAATCTTGGGGATCTGGGAAGTTGTTCTCATTGCAGGAACTATATGTTCTATTTAAATCTGTGTGTCAACTTGCAATCCGGACAGCTTTTCTCAGAGTATGTCTTGGTCTTTTCTCCTCCCTTTATTGGAAAGACCTGTGCAATTTTCTTGTGAATGTTACCGATTGTGTAACATGAAAGTGAAACGTTTAGCTGACTTTTTAAAGTGGAAAATGCCAGTTCAGCACCCACTATCCCTAAAATTGATGCTCTATGTCTTTGACTCCCATCAAGCCGGGGATAGCTTGTGTTCATTTACTGCTTCCATCCACTTGTTGAGGATCTGGTGAAAGTTTTGAAATCTTTCTGTGTGCCCATACCCACCAAGTCCTGCATGTGTGCTTAAGGGTTTCACAGAGCCCAGAAATCCACCCACGGACTCAAGCTGAGAAATCCCAAGTCGTGGTTGGCACGAAGCTGTTTTCAAAATCAAATAACAAACGTGCTGAGAGTCAATAATTAAAACTATTAGACTCACGAGAGTTACATCAAGTAGGACCACAGATTATTCCCATTTAGAATATTGGAATTTTAGAATAGACAAGTCTTAGGGAACACATTCTAGCTAAGAGTCTTTAAATTTATTTTAGCATCAGATTCTACATGTTAAACAACATTTCATGGGAGTCCCTGAAATATAAAGCAGGTACAAGGAGTCAGGATTTGGCTTTTAACTATTTTGCCTCCCCTGGTGCAGTCCACAGCATCATGTTTTTGTTTTGTTTTGTTTTGTTTTGTTTCAGATGAAGACACTGAGGCCAAGATCTTTTATGTGATTTGCTTAGAATGGGACCCAGGTTTCCTGACTTCCAATCTAGTGCTCTTCCCACACAAATCCTCCGTATATATAAAATTCCTCAGGGCTTAACCAGGCTGTCCTATTCCCAGTCCCACAAGTTCCTGTGTGTGCCTGTACTGCCTGCTTCCAAAACTTGGGAGTTGCTGGAACAAAGGCTGGTGTCAAAATCCTACTTTGACCCTTCCTCCCACTGTTCTCGGAAAGTGGCTTTGCCTATTGCTGAATTGCTGGCATCTCTTAGCCCTGAAAATTACAGTTAGAATTGCCTCTAAACATCTTTGGCAGAATGACCAAGTTCATTTCAGTGTGAGGCTATTTCAACCAGAAGAATCATTTTTAAACAATTAGTTAACAGCTTTGAAAAACAGTAAAAGAAATGTTTAAGTGCAAACTCTCTTTGCAGAATCTAGTGAATCCATAGGCCCAAGCAAAGTGGATCCAACATGAAACAGTCATACTGAAGTGCATAATATAGGAATTAAATGTCTGACCACCTCCTCTTCCATATCCTTCCTGTAGATAATCAGCAACCTATAATTTGCTAAGAAAGTCAGTGGACCAGTGGGCAACAGTTTCAAGCCTGGGAATAAGGACCATTGGGGTTCATAGCCCTGTAGAAGTCCCCTGCCTTTTCTTGGTATGTGGTCAGTCTCAAGAAAAAAATGTAACACCCACTTTCATCTCCCTAAACAAAACCCCTCTTGTTTAACCTAAAAGCAAATCAACATGCTATAAACCAGATCTCTGTCAATCTTTTCTCCCTCCCCACCAGTGCTTGTCTACAAAACCCCAATCTTGGATCAAGTGTAGAAATTGTCCTTCTAAACCAGGGGCCAGCTGCTGAGCTCTTTCCAACTCCAGGGCCAATTGCAATTAATTCTTTTCCTTTCTGTTTTACTTGGCTCCATGTCCTATTCCTCTCTTCTTCTCACCCTTCCTCTCTCCATTGTCATCCATCTTCTGATGGCTTCACCTTTATTAGGCCTGGCTTCCTCTCTCTTGGCACCTTCACTGGCTATTTTACTTCATCCTACATTTATCCTTTCCTCCACCTTTCTAATTACAGAAAAAAAATGTCTTTCTGCCCAAGGTCAATTCCTCCCCCACATCACCGTTCCCATGACCACTCATGCAGAACCTTGCTACATGGGACATCCCCTCTCTCTTCTTGCTGTCCAATTTATTATATAATGGTCCATAACCTTCAGGAAATAAACATATTCAAGCCTCTCCCACTTGTGTCCAAAGCAAAACTCTTCTCCTTCCACTCCATCTACTCTGTTCTCATGCTTTCTCCTTACATCTGATATTCCTGATAGCTCAGTTTTCACTCAGTGTCACCACTTCTAACTTGCTATTCACTGTCCAACCCACAGTAGGCTTTGCTTCTGCCCCTAACCTCAACTGACTGCACTGGGAAAAGGAACCAGGTGGCTTCTAGAATTATCAACTCCAATAGATGGTCCTCAATCCTTATAATTTTTGATCACTCAAGTAAGCTCTCTGATAGTATCCACCATTCCTTCCTTGAATCTCCCTACTCCTTTCCTCTCTCTGACAGGACTCTCTGCCCTGGATCTCCTGCTCCCTAGCTATCTGATTGTTCTCCCTCTGCCTCTTTCATAGGTGCGATTTCTGCTATTTTTAAGTTCTGCTGCTCTAAAGGATCCTGAAGGATTTATCCATTCTCCACGGCTTTCTATTTGCAACCTTATGGTTTTCACTACCCAACCTGCTCTTGTTTCCAAATGATAACTCTAGCCCCTGCCTCTTCCCTGAGAATCAAAATACAAAGACATCCCTGTCCATCACCTCACACTGGAAGGTCCCTAGAGCCTTTGCTAATAAGGTTGATGGCATGGGCATCTCTGTAATGAGTCGGAAACCAAACACATTCATTTCCTTCCTAAACATTTCTCAGGGTATTTGCTACCATTGCTACTGTTCCATTCAGTGCCTCACCTTTTCCCTGTAAATGCTACTGTAAATGCCTGCCTGCCTCGAGCCTTCCCCTCTCTTGATCCATTTATTAATTTACTACCAAAAACAATTCCTTAAAATGCAAAATTGATTGTCTCCTGCCTAAATACCTTCACTGGCTCCCTCTCGCCAGTAGGCTGAGATTCAGTTCCCTTTATTTGCATACATTATTCTCCATGACCAGCCCTGAAACCTCAACTGCCCTGCCCTGAGCTCTAGGACCCATGAATTCTTTCAGTTTTCTGTGCCCGGAAAACATACTTTTTCTTTTGGCACATTTTTCACATCTGCCCTAACTGTGGACTTTCTGCTTTGTTCTCCCTATTTACCATGACCACAAACCTCCCCAATTCAAACATCACCTCCACCTGAAAAATCTATGATCACACCTCTCACCAGGGAAGTACTCCTGACTGTATTCTGTTTAGTTTACACCTGATTTTATTGTTTCACTCCTTCTACCATATTGCAATTGCTACTTTACCTGTATGCCCCCTTGAATAATGTGTGGGCTCTCTGAAGAGAGTGGTGACATATTTCTCATTTTGGGAATCTCATGTATGGGCGCTCCGAACAGTGTCAATACTGCAATCATATAGTAGTCCTTTCCGGGTATATTGCCACAGGCTCTACTTTGGTATATCACTATCAGTATTACTTCCATTTTGTGAAAAATGGATGCTCTTTGGAGAATAGCTGATGCTCTTATAGCTTGTGCAAGTTCACTCAGCAAATCAGGGCAGAACCGGTTCATTATTACCACACCCAGTTATTCTGTCAAACTCCTAGATTTGGTTTTTCATGTCTGTCTGCTTAATTACTTACTCGTGATAATTCATCACAGGCAGGGGATGGAACATCAATGTCAGAAATAGTCATAAGTAGCTTAAGCAGATTAAATGCTCATGTAAAATGATTTCTAGTGTTTATGTTCTAGTAAACCCTAACTAAACATTGAATTGAATTTCAGAAGATTATCCCCTAGCGGCCCTAATTATTTCAGAAATAAGCATGTGTCAAGTAATGACAGGATATATTTTGCCAGGTATCTGTTGGCATAAGCAAGACTGGGCTTTGATTCTCTGATGAGGGTATATCTACGGCTCTTGTATTTTTGATGCTTCACAATGTTGAACAATTTTGTGTTCTTCCTTCCAAAACATAACTCCTCTTGACCCCAGGAGCATCAATGCACATGTCAATTGGGTATTTAATATTGATTTTCTATGCTGCTGTTGGTTGCATTTCTTCTTGAGTAAAGAAAAATAAGTTAGAGTTGTTGTAAATCTTCCCCAGTGCATGTCGCAAACAGTGTTTTTTGCACGTTAGGTCTATTCTGACAGTTACTATTTTTTACAATCGGCCTCATTTCTCACTATGCCCCTGATCCCAACAAAGGGAAAGAGAGTCCTGCAGATGACAACATTTCTTAGTATGGAAGGAGGAAGGGGACACAATAATAAAAATCTTGCCTCAGTATTTCTCCCAATGGCCTTAATGGTGTTCTGTAAGCAGATTTGGGTTGTTACAAACTTTGCAAGCATTTTCTTTTTTGATGTCTCTCAGTCACATTTCTTGCCCCCAGAGAAAAGAATCTATCTGCCTCAATGTTATGTTGCTGTTTTTTTAGTAATTTTTTTCAGTAACGGGAAGAAGCCTTCCCATTCTTATCAAACACATTTTGTTTAATGACCTGCACCTATACTAATGCTTAATTATGTGTAGTTTTCAAAGAAGGCCTCTTCCTATGTGCCAGCAAAAGGGAACCTTTTTTCCTCAAATGACATAGAGTCGTAATATTAGAGAACATACTAAGTGCCAGGTAACCCACGAATATGCCTTGGAAGAAAAAAGGAACATTAAAAAACACACACAACATTGAGGTCAATGGCAATACTCTCCTTTCACAGATGTACAAACAGACAGAGAAAGGGTCACAGAGGGGGTTCCCCAGAGCCAGGCTAGAAATCACATCTGCTTTATTCCCAACCAAATACTTGGATTTATGATTGAACTGTACTAATCTAAAAAGTATTACTTTAAAATGAATTTAATACTTAAAGGTGGGTGAATCTCTTACTATACTCACCCAGCAGTGGTTTGCAACCTCAGATCAGTCCTACCTTTGTCTTAACTAGATTTAATGCACAATTGGTTAGGCTAGTATGTGTTGACCTAAAGCCTGCTTTCTAGTACCACCTTTCAATCTTATCTTCCTGACATTATAAGATAAAAACTGTCTCATAACCAACAGGTGCTATAGCTCACCCAGGTACTGAATTCAAAGAAAAAAAAATGGGTTGAAAAGAAATGTTAATTCTCCCATGTCAATTTAGAACATAACAGGAAAATTTAAAAGGTGTAGAAGTGGTTAATCAATAGCTCCTTATAAGTCTGATGTCACTGTGGTATCGGGGGTCAGTACTCTGGCTCTCATGTATTACAACAGGATTTCAGAAAAGAGATGTTTTCCCACTTAATTATGGAGCTTGGAGAGACAGAGTAGAATCACATTATGTAGAGTAGATACTAAGAGCTTAAAGCAAGAATAGGTCTTTTTCTTCTCTTGGGAAAATTAATTAGTCTTTAGAAACAAATATATCAACTTCATTTTTTGTTGACGAGGCATAGCCAATATTTATAGAGATCACAGACTATCCTAGGTTTTACTAAACAAAAAGAAACAAATAGATTTGTCTCACAGAACAGCCAGAAACTACTGTGGATTTATTGGTAATGCATTTGATTTTTGAAGTGATCAAGCTGTATACCTCTATGCTATTCAAGCTAAATGCTTCATGCTCCTATCTGGTAGCTTTCCTTCATTAATTCCCCAGCAGAGACCTGCTTGCATGTTCACCTCTGTCCTAAATCATAATCCCTGTGAAATGCTTCAGGTGTCAGGACAACACTGACAAATCTGTTTCATTCTGATTCCAATCTTATGTCGGTGACCTTGAAAACAGAGACAAGCAGGAGTATCTGCCGAGTGCTCTGAATACCAATGTCCTTAGACCCTGAGGATGTAAAGCTTTCCAGCGGGTGCCCTCCTGGTCTCTCCCTCCCCACTGATTCACCCTGTAGTCCAGGGCCAGAGTGGTCTTTCTATAGGGATGATCTGATCATGCCACTGCCATGGCTAAACACCGTGAGTGGTTCTATGCAGAGTTTCTCTGCTATTTTTATCTCCAATCCACTCGAGGAATAGGACTCTATCCCCACAAGAAGTCAAAGATTCTGGGGGATCAGTATTGTGTATGTGTTGGAACTGGGTGGAATCTGTACCTCCAGCTTAGGGCAAAAGCATACATAATTTGGAGAAACAATCCACCAGCAAACCTGATACCCCTCACCTACCTCTGTCCCACCAACCCCCTTGAGAACAATTGTGTGACACACCAGGCACTTCATGGCCCAGCTAGAATTCCTTCCCCACCTGATTTCTCTCTATGCCAGAATGACCACATACAACTGTGCAGGTTGTGCACTGCACACCTGTGCAGCTATACTATGCCCTTCTTGTCTGTGCCCATGCCACCCTCCAAGGTACTTACCCCATAAATATTCTGAATTCTTTGGAATCCCCTGAAAGTGTTATGCTTTTCTGCATGCAGAAAAATGCTCCTCATTCACCAGGTGAATTCAAATGAAGTCCCTTCCTTTGGCCATTTAACAAATATTCATTTGTTAAGTGCCGGGCAAAGTTATTCCTTATGATATTTCATCCCCAGAGGGCCCAGCACAGTGCCAAGTATACAATGGGCACTCAGTAAATATTTGCTAAATGAGTGAATGAACAAAGTTAACACCTACTAATGCTTCACCAGGCATCAATGCCTTTATGAAATACTAGAGACCCAGTGCATGAATTTTGTACACTGGTAGGGTCCCTAGGGGCTGCCGGCTGCCGGCCAGGTGTTCCCTCCCTTCCCCCAACAGTAGCCTCCCTCCTTCTGGGGCCTCCCTCCATTCCCCGGGCCAGCCTCACCCCTGGTTGAACTCCTGGAGGAACTCCAGGTCAAGGGGACAATCTGCATACTATGCTTTTATTATATAGGACTTTTGTACTCTCTAACCTTTAGGTTGCCTTCTTTGAACCTTGTGAATTTCCTGCAAAGTGCCTTTAATACTTTGTTGCCTTATTTACTTGTCTATCTTTCTCTAATTCCCTGTGACCTCCCGAAAGGGTGGCATGGTTTGCATACCTGTCAACAATTACAATATGTGATAAGTAGCAAACATTGCATATTTTTGGAAACTATTGTTTAGAGAATTGCTTGAAAGATAGCTTTTAGGTCAAAGAATGAATGAATCACATAAAAAAGAAAAAGGGAAAGTCGTTTGCTAATCAATTTTTAAAAAATGGACAGGAGTCTTGGCTGGGTAGCTCAGTTGGTTAGAGCGTCATTCCCATATGCCAAGGTTGCAGGTTTGAACTCTGGTCAGGACACATCCAGGAATTAACCAATGAATCCATGAATGGGTGGAAAAACAAATGGATGTTTCTCCCTCTTTCAAATTAACCAATAATTTTTTTAAGTGGATAGGAAAGAGAAAAAGGAAAAGAGGGAAGGGGGGAAAGAGGAAGAATGAATCCAGAATTAATTAATGATACTATTCTCTTGGTGAACTTCTTCACAAATCCTCATTACACCTGGCATTTTTTAAAATATCGCTCACTATAGTGACAAATTACTTAGTAAAAATTTCACCCCCTCCCTTTTATCTTTTAATTCATAAGTGTTTGGTACACTCAGCACAACTCCAGCTCTCATTAAATCCTTTCCCACTTCTCGGACCACAACGGCTCACATTTCTGCCCACTCTGTTAACCACTCTCCAGCCAGCCATCCTTTCAAGAGACAACCATCTCTGACACGGATTGCCTAGAAGAGATATCCTACCTTAATTTAGATCAGTTCAGCCTCCTGGGATATCATATGCTTCCTAATACCTCCTTGTCAACCCTGTTCGGTGTGTTTTTACAAGCCATCATAACTTGAGTGAAAATATTGTTTTTAGAATGCAGGCGTCTGCTCTCCAGAGAACGAGTGTTAAATTAATTTATAGGACAACAGACTCTGTCACCATCTAATATTATGCTAAAATGGCATATGTTCAACATTGGGCAACTGAGAACTCAGCTCTCTGCCTGCGGGACCCTGCCACACGGAGGAGAAAGATGGCAGGTGTTCCATCTCTGGTTTGCCATGTTGAAAGCCTGATACCTGCATTTTTCAGGTAAGCGATCAGGTTACCTGTTCCCGGGGCAACTGAGGCTCTGTTAACCACAGCTGACATGTGCACACTCGTTTGTCATCATCTCTAGCTATTTGAAATGATAAAGGGTTAAATATTACTAAAATAAATAATATTTTGGAATTGTTGCTTTACTGTTCATAAAGCATGTTTCATATATACTGTCTCATTTTTATTTCCCTAACAGTCCTTTTATAATGATGCCTTTTTCTTAGATAAGGCTTCTGAGGGATGGCTTAACAGTAAGCATTTGTTTTCCCTTTACCAGACTGCCTAAATATGGTTCCTACTAACTAGTTGTACAACTCGGAGACATTTAGTTAATCTCTCTATGCCTCAGTTTCTCATCTGTAAAATGATTATAACAATTCCTTCTTCCTAGAGTTGTTTGGACAAAGATATTAATATGTGTAAGCATGTAGCAAAACTTCCTGGCACATGATACTCAATAGTAGCCAGCCATTATTGTTATTATTATTAAAACAATAATATTGTTGTTGTGATGATGATAGGCTTCTTATAGATTTTATTTAATTATTGAAGCAACTTTTAAGTGGTTTGCATTATTATCTACATTTACATATGAGAAAATGGTAGCTCAGAAAAATTAAGAAAATTTCCCAAGATCACTTACCTAGGAACTGACAATATTTAGATTTGAATCTGATTCTCTCTGACTTAAAGACAATACTTATTACTACTTAACTCTACCTGCTAAAGGAGCTTTGCCAGGGGTCCTGGTTGTCTTGAGTTCCATGGTTGTCTTCTCATGGATAACACTTATTTTCTTGGGAATGCATTTTGACATTTTTATGATGTCGCCATTGCTGATCATATTGCCCAAGTCTGCACATACCCCAGCCACAGGTCAAAGAATATGTTTAATAAATGCTCGGAAAAATATATCTGAATTTGAACCTGATTGATTCACCCAAACAAAAACATGTTGAAGGAATCATATAGGGGAGAGCTGCCTGACAGTCTGCAAAGTACTTTCTCTTGTCTCATGTCATTTTGTTCTCACCCCTGCTCAGTACTATTCCCATTGCACAAATGGAGAAATAGGCTGAAAGAGTTTGAGTGGCTCACGAACACAGAACAAGAACACAGATTTACTCTTCTGATTCCCAGTTTTGTGATGTGTTGTCTTTAGTAATAAAACATATGTAATCCTCAAACTCTCGTTTGAAGGGTGAACTACTACTGAAGGACCATAAGTGGTAATACCCAACCCCCCAACTGGAACAGGGCTTTGAGTCAGAGATCTTCTGGCTACTGAAGCTGGTCAGAAAAAAAATGTCTGGGCTGCTTTTGTTGTTTCCTTCCGAGGAAGTTCACTTCCCAGTCTCATTGAAGACTAATGACTCTTTGTAGCTTCTTTCTGGAAGCAAACATGAGAAGAGGCTAACGAAAGAATGTAAGGATCGACTGGCAAGAGTGCCATTTTCATCTGCTTGGAAACGTATGTAGGAGCACCTGATTCCAACAGCGGGTTAGTTCTCACCTACTTGTGGTGTTAGGCCCCTATTTCCCCAGCTTTGCACCAAATAAAATTAAGGTGCCTCACCATAATCTAACTACGTATGGCATCACTTCAGACAGGGAAGGCAAAGTTATAAATATTTCATAGAACACTCAGCACAGTGAGAGCAACGAGGTGGAAGAGGCTGGTGCTGGAAGGAACAGCTGCCCAGAGGAAGGATTTGTAGCTGGTCCGATGGAAACGAGAATTCATCCACCCCCAAAACGTAGTAACTATTCAGGAAGGAAAGCTGGGATCTGAGGGGCAATGGAAATCCATTCCTTCCACTCATCAAACGTTTATCTGATTCAGTCTGCACTCCCATTCTCTCTTTTACACACTGGTGCCAAAACCCAACAGACAGGAATCAGCCCTCAGGGGCCACATGTTATTTTGTGATGATACACGCCAGCGATTTCCAACCTGTGTCATCTTGGGTCCTGAAAAGTAACAATATTGTCTGTAATCCAGACACTGGAAAAACTATTACTTCGCTGCTGTTTTTCATGTACCTTTAGCATATTGGTAAACCCATTAAAATGGAAAACAAAGTATTACTCAAATATATTGAGATCTTTTGTATTGACAAAATATTTGAAAACATAAGCTTCCTTCCTCTGAAAGCAAAGTGTCCATTACACAACCCAAATGGTACTTCTACGGGTATTGACTTGACTTCTGTGTGTTTTTGAAAATGGTCACAATAAAATGGTAGAGAAAAAATTCACCCAAATCCAACCTGTCCTCACCATATCCACTGCTATCTCCCTAGTCCCAGGTTCTTTCATCTCACCTGGATGACTGCAATGACCTTCTAACTGCTCTTCCTGCATCTGCCCTTCCTTGCCCCACAGTATATTCTCAACAGAGAAACAAGAGGGATCTTGTTAAAACAGAAGGCAACTCATGCTACAACTTACTCAAAACCCTGCAGCCTCCCCACATCCAACGGCCTGCAAGTTCCTGTGTGGTCTGGACTCCCGTGACCTCTCTGACTTCCTGTCTCAGCACTGGGCCCCCATATGCTCTGTTACAGCCACACTGCCTCCTTGCTTTTTCTCAGACACTCCAGGGTCACTCCAGGCATGCTCCTGACTTGATGTCCCTTCTGTCTAGAAGACATTTTACCCCCAGGTAACTGCAGAGCTAACTCCTTACCTCCTTCATGCTCTTGCTAATCTCTCACCTTCTCAATGAGGTTTACCCTAATCACTCTTTTAAAATCACAGTCTCTGCTCCTGGCACTCCCAATCTGCCTTACCTGGCCTTACTCTTCCTTCTCCACCCACCATGACATTTGCTACTTTCTAGTAAGCTCTACAACTTACAATTGATGTTTACTGTTTATAAAGCATAATTACTCCTAACTAGGGTTGCCAGATTTTTATTATATAAAAATACAGGATATCCAATTGAATTTAAATTTCAAATAAACAATGAAGAACTTTCTTAGAATAAGTAATTCCCCTACTGTATTTGGAACATACTCATTCTAAAAAGAATTGTTGCTTATCTAAAATTCAAGTGTAACTGAACATTATTTTATTTTATCTGGCAACCCTACACACACACACACACACACACACACACACACACACATATACACAGGAATATGAAGTCCTCAAGGGAGTCAGGAACCTACTGTTTTGTTCTCTGATATATCTTAGCCCCTATAACACTGCTTTTTCATTATATATGTTCAATAAATATGTCTTAGATTAATGAATTATTACACATTTTCTCAGGATGGCCTCTGCAAAAACAATGGAATAAACAGCTAAAGACGTGTGATCCAGGAAATAGAGGGTCCAGTGTAAGAACAAGTTAAAGACTCAGGTGACACAGTGAGGCCAACCCGAGGAAGGGGGAGATGTGCAAGGACCGGAAATGAAACAGAGATGAACTGGTGTGTCTTCCTGTGACATCACTGTGATGGCTTTTACAGTTCTCCAAGGGGCTCTGGCTAGGGGCTTCTTAGTCAGACATATGACAACAAAATGAGACATTATTGACTTCAAGGAAAGTAGAAATTGTTATAAAAGGAAAAATAGTTGTGGCACACTACAATGTTTACATGATCACAATAAAGTAAATGCTGAGTATTGATTTTTAGACATTTTATATGGTACACGCTAAGCCCCAAGGTAGCTCATGAGTGTACCATAAAAAGTGTCTGAAATTTAAAAACGAAGATACATCAGCATCATTGTGTGATTTGAAAACTTGGAGACAAAAGAAGCAGCTACAAGAGGTAAAACTAGTTGCTTCCAGGGAGAACTCAGGAGAAAGGAGTGGGAAGGGAAGGAAAGGGAGGAGGCAAGTTTGCTCTTTGGGGTCAGACATCTTATAGCACCATTTTATTAATGACATACATGAATTTCTTTATAAAAATTAAAGTTAAAATACTCAGTTCTTCTATTTAAGAAAACAAAAGAAAAATGGGGAAAATAGAATTTCTAAAACATCAACATACGAAATATATATAATTCATCATCCATAAAACAATTTATTGCTATAAAAATCATATTCTTCTTTTGCAAACTAGCTGGCAAATTCTCATATACATCACTACATAAGGATGTAATTTTATCTGAAATCACTACAAAATTAATGATGATCTTTTTTCCCCACTTTGATACACTTCAGGAGTCGTGTATAATGGAAGAGTATTCAGATCCTAGGTACCTCTGGGCTACCCAAATCTCAAATGGGTTTTCTAACATTTTAATAGTACCTAGTGGCTCATTTCATTTTATCCTCTAATGTTACTTTTAAAGCTATTTTCATATTACACGTATTTGGATTTTTCCCAACACCAAGCAAAACCACCATAATATCTTCAGGTAAGACTGTGACATTAACTTTGCTTTTATGTACTAGTTCCCTTTTAGTTATCTTCCCCTTTTCTATAACATGTTCTTGACTCTTGAACAATCATAAGTCTCAGCATTTCTCTTCTAGAAATTTTCTTTCCAAGATCATGATCCCTTGTTCTTATTTCTCCCTGCACTGTAATAGAATGCCACACCCTCTCCAAAGCTTGATCACTGTGGTCCCTGTGATCCTAACTGTCTCCACAAACCTTCTCTGAGGCACCAAAGGCTTGTTCTTCCCCTAACTCCATTTCTCATGTTATGTGAACAGATCAAGAGTATAGAGGAAAAATATAAACCAATCTAACTTATCAATGTATATATAAAAATATTACTATTTGTATATGTATTTTTAAAAAATCTTTTGTTTTTATCTCCCCACAGAGCTATTCTCTTTGCTACACATTGTGAATAGATTGGTTTGTTCTGAATTTTAAAAAATTTACTGAATGTTCTATGTCCATCATTCATTTTCCAATATGAGTAGGTGAAGTTTAGAAGCTTCCAAACTGTTTGGCCTTCATAAAGATGAAGTCCAGAAGAATTAAACAATTCATAACCAACTGTGTCTATCCATTCTTGCTTCAGGGACTGGTCACATGCTCACTTATAAATGAGCCTTTTGTTCTCTGGGGCCACACACTCTCTTGGTAAAAGTCACACATATCTAATGCTCTAGGAAGTTATCAACCAAAACTGCCCCTCAAATCCATCCCCTTTTCAGACACAACCTCACAAAGTTTCCCTGGTGGTTTTCCTGGCTCTTAAATTTACTTTTACCTTCAAAAATTCTGGTATCTTTTTTCTTGTCAAAGTTTACACTAAAATTTTCACCAGCCCATCTTCTATTTTTATATTTCCATAATTTTCTATCTCTATACTTTCATTTCTGTTTATGATTTTAAAGTTCTTTGTGTGTGTGCAAGTGTGTTATATACACATGATTAGAGAAATAACTTACATAAATTTATCCCATCTGATACTGATACATATTGGGATTTACCATCATCCCTGTGTCTTGTCTTCCTTCCCCTACTGTTAAGAGGGATACTGTTTGACTAACTAGGGCCTGGCCAGAGCACTGGGATAATTTTCTATTTGTTTATCTGTATAGTCCAATTCTCTCAAATGACAAAATCCACAGAACAAATCCTGAGCCATGTGGGTCCGTTGGCCACTTCCTTTTCTTTCCTCAAATGCCCATTGCACATGGTAAGTTCCTGTTTGTACAAGCATCTTCACATATTTGGGGGACTTAGATGAATAGCAATATCTGCAGGTCACTAAGAAACCATAGTTTTTCAAGCAAAACACCATCCTGTGTCCCTCTTATTATAAGTTAAATAATGATGTCGAAAGATTAACAATACCCACTCCTCATTCACACATATAACCTATATTTCCTAACACTTTGCTTCAAATTCAGCTAAACTTCCAGTAGTGTACTTGTTTATATAAGACCTCACATACAGACTCCAGCCCTAACTTGCTAACAGAAAGGTATTCATTCTGACAACACGACTGACAAACTCACACCACATAGTTACCATCTACAGCATGACTGAATAAATGAATGAATAGATTGGTTGAATTTGCTTACAATTCACTAGGCATTACATCATGTTTGTCATCAATTATTACAAACCCTAGATAAATTAAAAATGATAAAAATCACTAGTTTATATGTAATGACCACAGCATGCTTTTACATGCGTGGTTCTCAACCCAGGAGGCATTTGGCAATTTCTGGATGCATTTTCGGTCCTCACAAGTGGAGGGGTAGTTGCACTGGAGTCTGGTGGGTAGAGGCCACAGATGCTACTAACCCTCCTACAACTCACAGGACAGTGCCCTCCACAGAGAATGATCTGGGGCAATATGTCAACCATGCCGGATTTGAGGAACCCTCTTCGACACCATATGACTGTTCATACAAAGTAAAATTAAACTGAAACCATTCCTGTAAGAAACATTTGAATTATTTTCCCCATCTCAGCTGTAATTTCTTGTTTTTTCCTGTCACCTGAGCTCTCCTTTTAGTGTTGTTTTTACCCACGAGATTATTTAACATGCAAGACACAAAATATTTTGCTATAGGAATAATAACAGTAATAAGAAAGGGGCTGTAGTGGATACAGAGGGCAGCAGTGCAGTGCTGAAATGCAGACCAGAGGAGGAAATGTACACCATTTCCTGTTGCAAAGGCACCCTGATGCCTTTCAGACAGACAAGCCGTGTGACGTGCAAAAAGCCTGCAAACCATTTCACTTGGGTCAACCATTTCATACTTGAAGAGATAAAGGGAACAAGTAAATTCCCACAGACACATCTCAACGTTATGTAATGTCTGTTTCAAAATCGCTATCAAGGTACCAAGCAAGCTGTTTTCTAACCTTCAATACCTGTCAACGAAAATGTAGCAAAATTGACGTTCTTACATCTCGGCACTAGGTGGCAGCAGCACACAAGTGTGTGGGCTCATCCTCGAATAAAAATTAGTGCTGCATTGTTAAAACTCTACTGGAATGAAAGCAGTAAACATATTTTTCTCCAACATTTCTCATCATTGCCTTGTATTTATTTTACTGGGCTTAAAAAGCACTAAGCTTCTTTTTTTCCTACATAAATCTACATTTCACTGTAGAATATTTGTGAGAGTAACATTTAGTTTATATGTTTGTATGTATACACATATATACACACAAACTAAATATAGACATAATAATTATGCATGTTATATGTACATAGGTTACATATATCACATTTAATTGTATAAATTCTTACATGCAATACATAATGATGATGAACATGATACAATAATAAATAATAGTGATTCCCCATTGAGCGATTTATCTCATTTAATACCTTTGACAACCTTATGTAAAAGGTATTAGCTTCTCCCTTTGCAATTTAATTGCCAAGCAACACAGAGATTGAACGACTTGGCCAGGGACACACAGTGTAATGAGCCACAGAGTGGGATTTATGTTACACATTTCACAGAACTCGAAGTCTGTGGTATTTTTGAGACCAGGGATTTTGTCTTAATTTCTATTCTCCCTTACCAAAGGCTGATAAATGCTCAAACAATGTGCTATATCAGCTGTAAAAACAGCTTGTTCCCATTTCACAGTGTTAAGAAAAAACAATTCATGTGGGAAACTAAAGACAGTTACTAGGATGCATATGAAAATGTGGATTGCCAGACCTTATCCCAGACTAATTTAATCCGATTTTCTTAGGGAGGGTAGTTTTCTTAAAATTCTCCAGGTAATTCTACTATATAGCTATTGCTGAGCATCTATAGGATGGTGACTACGAGTAAGTTTTTAATAGTTTTAGAAGCCTTTCCTCACTTCTTGTTGATAAATCCTCAAAGATAGAACTGAAAATACCAAATAGTCAGGAAGAAGGTTATAGGTGTGATGCTTGCAGTGAAAGAGATACAGGTATGCAGCTCATCAGCACCAACAACGCCCCACCCGTTGGTGTTCTATTCCTTTTGTGATCAATTGTGTGCCTTCAATGACACAGGCAGGAATCTATGTTTGCCTGTTGAAATAAACAGTATTTCCACAAGGCCAACATTCATGGAGGTCTGTGGCAGACAGAATCATTTCCGTCCTACATTACTGATTATCTTTTAGGAACGCAGCAAAATGTCCAGGATGTATCTTGAGAGGTAATTTACTATTAGTGCTAACTATAAATGACTATTATTGAACATGGATCTTTGCCCATAATGGACGAGTGATAACCTTTTACTGTATGAGTATCTGAATAAATGGGCAACACACAGTGACTTGTTAAGTAATGAGATCTAAGGCTGGTCTTATGGGTTGAGCTTCAAAAATCCACTTCAAGGCATTCCTAAGTAGTCTCTGCCAGTATGTCTATCCAAGCCAATTGTTTACAAAATAGTCAAAATCAATGGTGACATCTCAGATAAAGTTCTCCTTTTCACTAACTTAAAAAAAAAAAAAAAGCAGCCAAAACCGGTTTGGCTCAGTGGATAGAGCGTCGGCCTGCGGACTGAAAGGTCCCATGTTCTATTCCGGTCAAGGGCATGTACCTTGGTTGAGGGCACATCCCCAGTGGGGAGTGTGCAGGAGGCAGCTGATCGATGGTTCTCTCTCATCGATGTTTCTAACTCTCTATCTCTCTCCCTTCCTCTCTGTAAAAAATCAATAAAATATATTTACAAAAAAAAAAAAAGCAAACTCAACTGATGGACATGCAGATCTGCTTTCAAATAATGGAGGTCTGGCAAGATTTGTGATTGTTTTAACATAACTATGAGATGTAATTAGGAACATTTTATGCTCTTCTGAGGTGGCCCCAGCAAAGGTGGCTTGCCTTTGGAAAGATGCAATAATAAGAGAATGGGTTTTGTGCTGTTGTTTTTTCCCCCTTTGGTTTTTAACCGAAGTTCCCCATAGAAAACGAACTCCTTTTGCAGGACTTATCCAATAAGTCAGCCTTTACACTCAGAATCAATTCAGAACACGACATGGAACTCATAATATTAGCATGAAAGCAATTCCTGGACACGCTAACATGTTGACATGTTCTCGAATTATAATGGCAATTCTCCCATAAAAGTAAAACCATCAATGTTAATAGTTCTGGGGTTTTTTTTGGGTCATTTACTAGTGTATTCCTGTAGACTCCTCATCCTACAGAGGAGGCTTTCTAACACTCGGAGGCTTTCTAACAACCCTTCCGTGATGGGGGCTTGTCACCTAGTACCGTGAGTGGCAGGGAGCTCAGAGCAAACACTCCAAGAGCCGCAGTAGCAAAGGGAAAGGTGGAGACGCACTTAGCAAAGAGCTTCCAAGAAGACTGCGATCCACACAAACTGTCCAGGCACAGCTGTGGAGATGACTGGGACATTCTCTGATTCCCAGGACATCAGCAAAGCCCTTTAATCAGCACGTACATTGTTCTGTTCTGGATAAAAAATTGTTCTTGAATATTAAGCAGCTGGTGATTCAGTGCCATCTGGCACTTCCTGGTGAAGCACAGCTCCTATATAGTAAGAATGTGTCAGGAGTAAGGAAAAATAGTTTCCAAGGAGGACAATGTGTCAGAATGAATCAGAGAAGCTAGGGGAGAGTGTGAGAGAGGACAATACCACCCACTCAGGATAGTGAGACCTTCCTGTCCACACAATCTATAAGGATGTCCTTTCCGAGTGCCGGGGGTTCTTTTTTTGTTTTTCCTCCTCAGCAATAATACATAGAGTAGGTTGGGCTTAGTTGACAAAACAACTACAACTCAAACACAGATCAAACAAGTGTCCTTGACCTTCAGAATCACTGAGGATAGAGCATGGAGAGCGTGATAGGGGAACTTTAGAATTTTTTCTACTCCTCCCCCACCCCCCCCACCCCCCCCCCCCACCAGCCCCTTTTTGTTCTCCAAAAGTGAGGATGCCTTTGTCATTTAATCGAAGGCTTTTACTTTCATTAGGTTTATTGGAGCCTTCTGTCCTCATGCCAGAAGCTGCAAAGTGGTCTGCAAATGAGTCTAACCTATGACCTCAGACCTTATAGAGGGAACACCTAGGAAAGAACACCAGGAAGAAAGAACACTGAGAGGGATGTCTTACAGATGCAGGTTAAATGCTCTTACGTGAGGGTGAAGATGAAGATAAGCAGAGGGCCTAGACCACTTGTGAGAACACGTGTGCAGGCCCAGGTGTGAGTCCCAGGCCCACGGAGGAAGGATACAGGCAAGAGGAGCACACCCAGATGGTGAAGAACCCAGCAGACCTGGATCGTGGGATGGGCTCAGTGAACTCCTCGGAGTGATCAGCTGCCCCTTATAGTTTAAGCAGTTTCTGCTCCAGGCCACACTCTTACTGCACAACAACCTGGAAGGCAGGCATTTCTATATCTATTTTACAGATGAGGACACAGGCTCCCAGGAGAGCAGTGACTCACCAGGTAACACTGCTAGTCATGGCAGAGCTGGGGAGGGGAGGTCTTGGTGGGGCGGTGAGAAATATGAACTATCTAGGCAAGAAAATACCGTAGATAGCAATCCAATGCTTTGCTTTTCACAGATGATGACAGGTGGCTCTTAATTGACATGACTTGCTCAAGCTGGCTTTGCCAGGATCAGCTGAGTCTTAACCTTGTTGAGACTCCAAATGGTGCTCCCAATTAGTTCACAATTAAGGAACCCTTTTACTTCATTTTTCTTTTAAAGCCCATGTTTTGATGGAATGAGGATGAAGATGATGGTGATGATGATGATAATGACAATGACTTTTATAGGTAATCAACCTTTATAGGCTACTGTGTGCCCATTACTGGACTGGGTATCCTTTCTAGTTTTCATTAACAAATATGTCATAGATATCATTAATCCCCTTTGTTATCAATGATAGCATTCATTCTCACAGTTGTTGCATGACTTCAAGTGATAAAAGAATACCAGGGAGGGCTCTATTTTCTCTATACACACACCTCCAAGCCCCTTTTCATTCTCCAACAGTGAGAATGCCCTTGCCATTCTTCTTACATATCATGCTGAGAGAATTTGCCTGCAAAATCTGTTTATTAAGAGATAACTTACTCCCCATTTTAATTAATCAAAAATATATATAGATATAGATATAGAGATAGAGATATATATGCTATGTAAAACATCAATTGATTAGAATAAAGAAATAATTATTGTTCTAGCTGGTTTTGCTCAGTAGCTAGAGCATTGCCTATGGACCAAAAGAGTCCTGGGTTTGATTCTGATCAAGGACATGTACCTTGGTTGCAGGCTCCTCCCCAGCCCAGGCCCTGGCCGGGCCTGTGCAGGAGGCAACCAATTGATGTTTTTCTCTGTCTTTCCCTCTCTCTTCCACTCTCCATAAAAATCAATGGAAAAATATCTTCAGGCGAGGATTAACAACAAAAAAAGAAATAATTATTATACTAATTTGACCTAAAGCCTGATGTTCTGGTGTGCCCACACACCCTGGCCATTGGTGAAGATACAAGTATCATTTTGATTTCTGAGATACTGAAATTAGCCTATGAGCCCTTATTTCTACAAGACCTGGGGGTCTAGCTATCTCAAGGTGGATTACTTTGTTATGTTATTATACAAAATAATTCCTGCTGATTTTATATTCTGGGTCTCCATATTAGTTAAATAATAAACCCCATATTTACTCACACATTTTTAGATAGAAGCACAGATCCACAACTGTGCCTTGCTTTGCATTAAGGTTCCCAATGAAATCCCGTGAGCTGTTAAAGGGGCTCCCAATCTTTGCCTGTAGAAACAAAGGCACTGGAAACACGCAAGAGGTAATGAGCACTGCGCTTCTCTCTCTGGGTGAGAAACATTACAAAAGAGGAATGATAGATGGTGCTCGCCAGAAATTTTAATTAAACCTGTGAGTGAAACATTCTGAACCAGGCCAAGTGGCAGCTGCACTCATACATGACCTGCTGAAATAGCAGGGGCGGGGACATGCGTCAGGAAATAGATATCCTGAGAGGGCAGCCATAATATCCTTGAATCTCATTTAATCCAGCTCTCCATAAAGCCTAGCTCTGAAGGGCCTGCTAGGGGACTCCCCTCGCTCAGGAAATAACTCAGAATACAAAGCAATCTGCTCTCGGTTGCCTAGTGACACCGTGTGGACCACAGTGTGTCTTCGGTGTGTGTGTGTGTGCTGTCCCTTGTTTGTCCAAAGACAGTATTCCCTGCCACTTCACATGGCTACCTTTGGTGCAATACTTACGTCATGAAAAGTCCCCACCACGGAGGATTCCATGTGAAATGTCTCTATGAATTATGACTAAAGAATACCAGGTATCCGTCTCCACTTCCTAAGTCCTCCTATTGTCTGCTTTCCCAGAAAGACACTGAGCAGACGCGTCTTTTCCTATCCATGTTTCCACATGTTCCCTCATCAGGCTTTGACACACATTTGGAGACAGGAGGAATAACTTAAAAATAAGACATGAACGTGGTTCAGTCCTGACTTCATCACTTGTAAGCTGTCTGATTCTGGCCTGACTTTCACTGCTCAGGTTCTCATCTGTGAATCTGTCTAGCTCTGGGGGCTGTTATAGGGCCAAGTGTCCTTCATTCAAAGTGCTTTGTAAATAGTCAAGCATGAAATAAACAGGGCCTGTGACTATTTATTTTCTTTCTTTCTAAACCATGCTTACTCTCCTTTTGAAAGTTAAAGACTTAGATGGCTTGAATTCAACCTTGCATCCAGTTAGAATTAAGCTTCTTGCAAGTTGATACATTTCATGAGAAAAGCATGCTCTTCCTTATTAAAACCAGCCATGATAGGTTTGTCTCCTGTAAGAATTCCACAAAAATAGCCAAACATAAACAAAAACCGCTATTCAAAAGAATATATCATTTTAGTATCAGTAACTCTTGTGCCTTTAAGTTTTATTACAAATTCCAGAACCAAAGTCTTAAATTCAAGGCCACAACTAACGCTGGGTGATCTGCCACATGGCAGTTTTGCTTACGTCTGATCTTCATGGTGTTTGCCCTGACTTCCTGGGAAGGACAGACCATTCCTAGTACCTTCAATCTTTCTCCAGGGCAGTAGAAAGTTTAGTGGGGGCAGAGCTGCTAGAATAAAAGGCTACTTTCCCAGTCTCCCTGCAGGTGGATGCGGCCACATGTCTAAGTTACAGCCAAGGAGATGTAAGCAAAAGAGTCAAGCGAGTCAGGAACTTCCCTTAAGTGGCATAGATGTTGTGTCCCTTCTTTATCCTTTTCTCCATGGTTCTTCCCGGGGCCATGTGTCTGGGACCCAGCACTAGCAATGGCAGAGTGATGGGCTGGAGAAACCTTGAGTCCCTGAGGACTCTGAGGAGCAGTCATCCAACTGCCCTGGACTTGCACGCTGGAGAAATAGACTTCCATCTTCTTTAAGTCACTGAGGTCTTGTTGGTTTTTGTTTCTCACAGCCAACTAATGCAATCCATTTTCCACATCCGTGTTTTCAGAGTCCCTCAACTTTCCAAAACCCTGCACTTTCTCAACAATATGTTTATTCGAGTACAATACATTTGGCAAACACAGGGAGGGGCAGAAGTAGGTTTACAGTTGTGAGTACCCAAAATGCAGAGTTTATTCTTATATTATTATTTCTTAATTATTGTATCATTTTCTATAGGAACAATGGCAAACCTACTTTTGCCTCCCCCTGTATTTATCACACAACACTCACATGCAAGACCAAGGACCAGAGACTGTGTTGTATTGAGAGGAATCTGTGAGCCACTCCAATATCAGTCACACCCTAAAGGACCTTAATGATGAAGAAGGCAAGTGAAGGGTGAGGCACTGCGGATCGAACCCATGACAGACATGTGGGGAGGTAGGCAAGTTTTTTGGAGGAAGGACAGCAGGAGAAAGGATTAAAAAATGAGATGTTAGGAAATGGGCAGAGAAAGGATATGCATTCCAGAAAGACAAGCAGTATTTCCAAAGGTCATTCAGCAGAAAACAGCATGGTGTGCTGAAAGAAGGGAAGTCCAATATGGCTAGAGCTGAGCAAGGGAGACGACAGATAGAGTAGAGGGTAGGTGGGCATGGTCCAAAACTTCTCACTCTATTCTCTATTGTCTCGCCATCACCTCCCAAACTACTGGGCTGGACAAAAACTGAGAAAGATGACTAGCGCTCATGAAGAAGAAAATTCTAGAGCCCATGCTTCAGAATTTTCTTGTGGGTGAGCAGATAGAATTTAAACCCACACCACAGAATCAAAGCACTCCCTGATTCCAGGCTGTTTTCCCCCCAAAGGAAAAAACACTGAAGTGATAAATGATAACACTTAATGGGACCATTGTTTTGCCCTAGTTTATATGAGAATGAACAGACCAAGCTAAAATATGCAAGTCATTCCTCTCAACAGAACACTTCTTGTTCCCCTCTGTTCCCAATACTTCTCATTTACAGAAATAAATAAATAAATGCAACCCTCCTCTAGCGGAAGCTGACTTCTCAGAATTATTTTTCTTTGTTTCCTACATACGGAAATATTGATGCCTTTCACTCAGCAAATGCGTGTATGGGCACTCTTAACATCCTCCATGGAACTGGGAAGAGTGAAGAGCCCATTAAAAAGATTAAATAATTCACAGAGGACACTAGAGGGAAGGTGTCCCTTCTCTCTATGCTTCCAAGCCTTTGTGCATGCTGTTTCCTTTCTGATTCTACTTGAAACGCTTTCCTTTCTCCTTAGCATCCTAGAGCCTCATCTCAGACTTCCTTCTCTTAATAGCCTTTCTTGGTTCCACAGGTTCAGATTAATGGAAAAATCCTATGATAGGTAATCATATTGGGAATTCCAACTCCAAATCTGAAGAATGTCCCCCATGAAAGATTAATGAAAGGTAGATGTCTAAATTAAACTTCGATCTCTCCCAACATGATCTAAGTCCTTAAAGTCAATATACCAAGTACTGCTCTAAGTTCTCTCCCAAGCAACTCAACTATGTGTCCCTTAGATAAATATTCAAATGTTTTGTTCTTTTAAAATATGGTCGAAGGTCTCTAATATAGCACACTAAATACATGTTGCTCACAGACATGTCTTGTTTCGAAAGCCCCTCACTTTAAGGAAATCAGAGAGAGAACATGGTTGAAGACAAGCCCATTTTAGTAGATCCAACAGGCAGTAATATGAGAAAGCACTAGTTTATTCTGGAGAAATACTTATAACATAATAAATAGATTTGGAGATTACTGAGTGTGAAATTACATGTAAAATTAAAAAAAAAAAAACTACCTTGGTGTATTTGACTGGGAATGTCTGAGCAGCAAAGCCTGGGTGGAGGCATTTTAAGTCCATCAACACTTCCCTCAGTAGCCTCTGGTTATGTGGAAACTGCTGTAATCTAAACGGTTAAAATGCTTACTACGTTTTCTATAGCCTGCTGTGGGAAGGGAGTCAAAAGTGCCATCTTGGGTCCTGGCCAGTGTTCCAAATGTCAGCTCACACACAGAAGGGTTGTGGGTTCGACTCCTGGTCAAGGGCGCATACCTAGGTTGCAGGTTCAATGCCCGGCCCTGGTCAGGATGCATGCGGAAGGCAACCAATCGATGTGTCCCTCTCACATCCATGTTTCTTTCTCTACCCCCAACCCCCCACTTTTCCACTCTAACTAAAATAAATAGAAAAAAATCCTCAAGTGAGGATTAACAACAACAAAAAAAGTGGCATCTTGGGAGTGAAATGATCTAAGACATGTCATCAAGGGCAGGCAGAAAAGATAATCTTGCTACAAAGAGAACAACCGTTCACACCAAGCAGGTCCCAGGACAAGTGTTAATTCCAGCCCTCTGCCCACCTGGCAAGGCCTGAAGGTAGTCTAAGTCTGAGGGACTAAGGCTGAGGGGTGGAACTGGGCATAAGGAGTGAAGATGATTAGAACATAAGACCCTTCTGTGAAAAGGCGTATGAAACAAGGCAGGAGACACTGAAAACTAGGTACAGACTAGGGCAGTGATGGCGAACCTTTTGAGCTCGGCGTGTCAGCATTTTGAAAAACCCTAACTTAACTCTGGTGCCGTGTCACATATAGAAATGTTTGATATTGGCAACCATAGTAAAATAAAGACTTATATTTTTGATATTTATTTTATATATTTAAATGTCATTTAACAAAGAAAAATCAACCAAAAAAATTAGTTTGCGTGTCACCTCTGACACGCGTGTCATAGGTTCGCCATCACTGGACTAGGGTCATGAGACTCAGGGTTGTTTTTTTTTATGTGTGTGTTTTTTTTGGTTGGGGGCCAGCGGGGGGGGGGGGCGGGGAAGTGGCCTAGGCCTGGAGGAGCCTGCAACCAGGGTATGTGAGCTTGACCCAAATCGAACCTGGGACCCTTTGGTATGCAGGCCGACGCTCTATCCACTGAGCAAAACCAGCTAGAGTGAGAGTCAAGGTTGAAGATAGCTTGGCAAGCCTCTCAGCAAGATTCTCAGGGTCAGGTGGCAGAGCTTCCTTCAGGGAATGGTATGACAGCAAAGTGGAACCATAAGCAGCAGACTGCAGCCCTGGAGGAAGAATTAGGGGGTTGGCCTCTGATGATCTCTAGGTATTTCAGCCCTTGGGTCCAAGATGTGATAAAGCATTCCAAAGCCTGCTTGCCAAGGTCTCAGAAACCCTTCATATTCTCCCAGAATCTCCTGGGTTCAAAGCCGAAAGGATCAATGACCCTGCAACCGGTGGGCTGCAACTGCTGAAGGGCCTCTGATTGTTCCAGGACCAGAAAAGAGCCCAGTGATAAAGCTCAGCTCCAAGCTGTTCTCTGGGCATTACTGGGTCTCTGAGAAATGTCTCCAGGAAGCAAGTCTTGACCTTGACTTTTGTACATTTCACTTCACTTGGGACAAGGCCAGTGTTGTCATTCTACATCTACATTTAAATAGAAAAACAAGGAACTAGGATGAGGGTGCCATTCTAGAAACTTGGCAAAGAACCCTCTCTTTCTCTAACTCATCTTCTCTGGGGGGGGGGGGGGGGGGGGGGGTCGCGGCGGGGAGGCAGAGAAAAGGAGAGAAATGAACTCTACTGATTTTAGCCTCTCCAAAGTGGGGCTTGAACTGCCCCTCCCCCAAAACAACTAGCATGCCAGCCCCATTACAAACCTTCCCTATAAAATGCATGATGTCTACTGAGATCATATGAACTTCAAAGATTTTCTTTAGCGACTCACCCTAAAGTACAAAGAATTGTGACTAGGGTTATCAGATAACTATATTCCTGACTTTTTAATTCAATATGTGCCCTCAAAAAAAGACACTTATGAAAAAAAAATACCTTTAAGATAAGCAAGGAGAGGTGTGGCAATGTAAGTGGTGAAAAGAATACAGACACTCATATTCTTTGAACAAAGAAAACCAGTCAGGCAACATTTTCCCTTTTAACCAAGTGACATCTGAATAAGTGAAAGGCAAACTTCACACCCAGCCAGCAAGAGTGGTTCAATCAATCTCGGTGATAAATGGGGTCAAGGTTGTCATAGCCAGGTTAGCACAAGAGACCTGGGTTTCACCTTCATTTAATGATCATGGAATCTCCCCTTCCAGGTAAGTATTCACCTTCACTTAATAGTAACTTGCTTCATCGTCTTCAGGCAATGTCTTCAGCAGGTCCAAGGAAAGTTATGTCTGCTGTTTCTGCCCCGACTTGATCAGAAACTCTAATGTTTTATAAATATACCAGAGGCCCAGTACATGAAATCTGTGCATGGAGCGGGGCGGGGGGGGGGGGGGGGGGGGGGAATCCCATTCAGCCCAGCCTGCACCCTCTCCAACCCAGGACCCCTCGGGGGATGTCCGACTGCCGGTTTAGGCCCAATCCCCAGGATCAGGCCTACACTGGCAGTTGGACATCCCTCTCACAATCCTGGAACGCTGGCATCTAACTGCTCACCTGCCTGCCTGCCTGATCGCCCCTAACTGACCCCTACCGCCTGCCTGATCACCTCTAACTGCCCCCCCCCTGCTGGCCTGGTCGCCCCACACAGCCTGTTGTTCATTTGCTCATCCCTCACCAACCCCCCTGCTGGCCTGGTCACCCCATGCAGCCTGCTGTTTGGTCATTACTGTTACTGTGATGGTGTCCTGGACAATTTGCATATTCCTCTATTATTAGTATAGATTTTCTGGTCCTTTGAGGGGGACTTTAGAAGAGACTCTTCAAGAACTAACCTCTTTCTCATACTTGTCAATCTTTAATGTCTATAACCAACTAAATATGTCACTGTCAGAATCATTAGTATCATATGACCAATTATTTACATTGTTCAGCATGATTCTTACAAAGAAACAGAGTTTATACAGAAATAGTATCCTCCATAATTCTAATAGTTCTTTGCACATTTTACATATTCATGTATTTGGTGACTAAATGAAGAATAAATTATGCATAAAGAAATGCATTTAATACTTTCTCAATAAAATCTAAACTAATTCTCATAATGTAGTTTCAAGATATATTTATCCTATTTAAATAATTTACAAAATGGGGCTTTTCTAATGATTATTTTGTATTTATGCAAAACAGTTAACAATTATTCTAGTAAGTTGCTCTTTCTAGATCAGAATGATAACTATTTAAAAACTAAAAATGAGCCAACCCTTCTATGCACACTGGCAACCTCAAGTCATGGTTCATTCCTATCCTCTTTAACCTGTATTGTACCAAAGTACTAAATCCCACCTGTTAGGTAAGACAACTGCTGATATATCGGGTAAGTACGGTGTCAGGAGCAGAGATGTGGCAGGGGCCCATGAGGTTGCAGGTGTGAGAGAACACAAAGGGCAATTTGTGCAATGGGAGTAGAAAGGGAATATCCTGAAGTTATATGCTGCTTTGCTTTTATTCCATAGGCATGTCATCTTCAATATTTTAAAGCAATGACTAAGATGATATTGCCTATAGAAGCTAAACCAAGGTTTATACTTTGGAACAATTTTAATAAAAAACTTAATGAAGGAATACTCTGGAATTGCATGGGAATTATACTCAGAAAAGACAAAAAAGCTAGGATACTGCCTGCCACCCACTCCCAATCTGTCCCAGATTGCCTTTTTTACAAAGTATAATGGGAAAACCAAAGGAGAACCATCATCTGAATACCTCACTAAAAACAAAGTAAATTATTCCCTTTTTGTTGCCCAACTTCCCTCATATGTCTAGAGGTCAAAGCTCCACGGTGAAAGCCAAGTAGAGAGGTTTCCCCTTAATTATCTAAGTAATTACCTTAAATGTCTGCTTTGCTTTGGCTTTGGAGACATAGTAACAACCATGAAGACCCTACTGAAACAAGAAGATAGGAAGTTCATCAAATGCTCTCCATCTCCATTGCAGAAAGCACACGAACATTACCTGAAAATGCAAACTGGGATCTTTTGTGACAAGATTAAAGAAACCTTTTGTTTTTTGAAGTTAAAATGAGAATGTCTACTTGTATATTTTTTTCACATCCCACAGTGAAGGGAAGTTTTATTGCCTAATAATCCACACTAAGTGGTCACCGAAGCGCACATAATTTGAGGATTGTAGACTGTGCTGGCCACTGGCATTCTAAAACACAAATGCCAGGATTATCTGTTTTCTTGGGTCCTGTGGTTTCCTGTTCATTGCTCAGAACTCTTACTATAGAAACGAGAGATACATGTAAGCAAATAATTTTGCCTGGGAAACAGATGTCAAGTCCGTGCCTCATTTCCAAAAGAGATACCAGACTCTAGAGAATGTCTGATGAAGTCCTAGAAAAAAAAAAAGGTAAGTAAATGAAGCCATTATTTTCAGTGTGAAACTTCCTACATTGGGGATATCCTGCCATCTTGTTTGGACTTCCCTAGTGCCCATCCAGATCACTGATGTTGGCCCCTTGCTTTTCTTAAGGCCTTAGCATTTTGTTTACTCTCTGAAAACTGTGTGACCCATCAGGCACTCTACCATGTCCTTCTGCTGTAATTAAAAATGTATTTAAGCAGCATTCTAATCTCACAATGGTCACACACTCACAAAGAGACGCCTACGTCATCTGAAAGGTAATTTGTTGAAAGGCCTTCAGTCAGAATTGAAGGACATGTTCCAGATTCTCTAATTAAGCATTACGGTTCTCAAGTAAAGTCATCCTTGGGAGGCATTTTCCATCCTTAATATGATTAGATACTATTATGGCTATAATGTCTTTATCTAGTTAGTATATATACATGTGTTATCTGTCAGATCTATGGGTACTGAACATGAAGGAAGATCCTATTCGATCCTTGATGCCAAGATGTCAATTAAATTCAGGTTTCTCTGTAATTCTTTCAGTGCACACTGGAGGGTTTCTTTTTGTTGTAAGATGCTGAGTAAAAAAAAAAATGAGACAGATGAGATCTCCAAGGTTGGATATGAGAGACAGTCCTCACCTTGCTTCTGAGACCACTTCTAGTTCCTTGTCATATTGACTATAGATTGTTAGGGAAATGGAAGGAAGCAGAAAGATGTTTTACAAACATCACTGTGGGAGAGGGATTTTGTGATATATGCATTGTACTCCCAAGTGCTTCCTGGTGCAAGGCTGAAGCCCACCTTAGCTTTACTCCTAGCAGGTGGGTGGGCAATTAAAAAATTCCTAGTGTTCTGTAGGCCATGGGAGTTTCCATAATTTTTCTACTAACCCATAATATCAAAAGACCATGAATATCAAAAATGAGTCCTGGACTGGGTAAAATTATTATGGATAACACATTGATGGGCGATGACAAATTAATGTGTTACAACTATTGAGGTGTTACAGTTTTGAAATGGGATTCTCAGAAACCTTATGCCTGATGCCAAAGTTAGAAGACAGATTTTAAGACAGGCGTGCCCTTTCCCGGCTTTCAAATGATGCCTCAGAGACTATCCAATTATCTCTGCTCCACATCTTCTATGAGGCTGGATTTCAAAAAGATAAGACAAATGACTGTGTTCAGAGTGAAAGTTAGAGACTGTTACCCAAGGTGTCAGTTTCTGGGAAAATGAACAAATACAGTAAAACACTGTATGGATTGACTGGTTAAAAAAAAAAAAAAAGGTGAGGGTGTGTGTGTGAGAAAACCCTTTACATGGTGAGTTCTCAAATCATTATAAACTTTCCCAAGGAGTTTATAGCCCCTTAAAATGTGTCTATAATGCAAACTAGATTAGAAAGCTCTGAGCTGGAGAGAGAGCATTTCTCCATAATAGCCAAGAGTGTGCGAAGGACAAGGTGTGAGGGGTAGTGCAGGAGGATGGAAAGTTGGCAAGAGAAGCCAGTGTGTAAAAGAAATGGTGATGTAAAAAAAAAAAAAAAAAAAAGCTGCAATCAAGAGAAAAGTAATGCAGTGATTTCTTGTGGGGGTTCTTTTAGGGAAACAGCAAATAACTCTCCAAATAACTCACGTTTTTACTAACATCAGGATTTTCATTATAAAACAAATTGAGAATACATGTATATCCTAAGGCCAACATTAAACCCAAATCCCTTATACTTTGTTCCTCCCAAAATCTACACAAAAATTTCCTCAGGATCTTAGTATGCTTCTAACAAGATGGCAGGAAATGGCACAAGGTATCCTAAAACAACACATGAACAAGCTTCGAATAAAAACGTGAACATTAATAGAATTGAAACATGCCATCCCAGTGAACTAAAATTTGCTGTGGACTGGTAAGGCTCCTGCAATGAAAGGCTGGGCATTAGGAAAAGGGGGCACCTTCTGAGTCCAGGACCAAGATTCCATGTTTTTACTGAGGAACTGAAATTCAAAATGAAAAGTATTAGAGAAGAAATGCAAAGCAAGGTCTAAAATGGCCAAGTCACGCAGAAGCTTAGCTCGGTGATATTACAAAAAAGATACCACTAAATAAATGAGTCCTATTTTATTCTAGTCCCTGTTGGAATGAAAAAATTTCTACCACGCTTGACTACATTCAGTACAAACTCAAGATGGCCACATTTGCAAAGTACATTTCTTAATAAATCTGGCTGCATCCTGTTTATGCAACTTAAGCCCATGGGAGGTTTAAATATAATTTATACTGACAGATATTTCACAGGTTTATTCTTTGGCTGCTGGAAGACTCATCAATAATTTAAGACCATGACACATTATGTATAATTGTTTCATTTCTTTCCCTTTTGCAAAAAGTCACTCACATTTTAATCATTAAAATTACTCACATTTGTGTCAGCATAGAACACATAAACCAAGAAATGTTCTTGTTAGGAAGACTACAAAAGGAAAGAAGAGAAAAGTCTTACAAACTTTACAAGTTCACATGACTATGTAATGTCTACTTTGTAATGCAGGGCAAATGATCCTTAAATCAAAAACACAGTGAACAGCTAAGTGTTTCCATTTTTGTTAAGATTAAAAAAAACTTCAAAGGGAAATTTTACTGTGTGAAGTTGAAAATATATGAATTTTAATATATAAAAATTTATAACGTGATTTAACCCTCTATCAACCACGTACTAGCTGGATTGCCTTGGGAAAGTTGTTATTTAATCTGCAGTTGCCTCAATTCAATGAGATTTGTAAATAAACAATCACACTGGTTCTTCTCAAAGAGTATTAAAGTAATGAAAATAAAATAAGATGAATAAGTGAATGTACTTTACAAATCATATAAAAGTAAGATATTCTGTACCACCATTCAGTACCAGGATAAAAACAGTTAAGAAACATTATTCTTTAAAAATTACTTGACATCTATTTTTAGGGGACTTGCTTTTAAAAGCCTTAGTTTCTATGCCAAAGGTTTTCAGTTTGAACTTTGTCCTAAGTTCAATTTAGCCCCTTTCATAAAAGTTTAAAAGCATACACAAGACAATTTCACCCCTTACCCCACCATAAGATGCTCAGAAACTCCTTTTATACATAATCAAATTTAATCTTAACTGCATAAAGCAAACTGAAAATGGAAATCTATTTGAGAATATTTCTTAGTTTCTTCATTCCCAGACTAAATTTTTGCTTTTCAAGTCTAGTCAGTATATATTGAAAAAGTTAATAAATATGTTGTACACTGTGAAAATCATACTGGTTGGCTTTTCCGATTGGGGGTGGGGGGGGGGGCGTGGGTGGCAGACAGGGTGGTTGTCATTGTTTTTTAATACCCTTTGTTTCCTGGGTACTTTCTTCTGACTCTCCAACAGGGATTGGCTATCAAATTTAACATTTTTCCATAGCTCACAAGCAAAGGGATAAACAATTAAAAGCTGCACATTAAGTATGGGTCAATTATTAATGGATGCTGAAAGGTAGAAGAGCAATTCTCACAAGATGACCTGCCCAAAACCAGAAGTCTGAAAGGGAATGAAAGCATATACTGCAGTTAAAATCCTGGGCTCTGAAGTTAGGTATGTTGAATTTGTAAAAAAAAGGTTTTGACTCTTATAGTTGTGTGGCCTTTGAGAAATAATTAATTCCCTAATGCTTGGTTTCTTTATAGATAAAATGGAAATAATAATAGTGTCTATCTCAAAGAGTTGTGAGGGCTAAATAAAAGAATCCAAGGAAAGTCATTAGAAAAGCACCTGACACAAAGAAAACAGTGAATATTAAACAATATATGTAATGCAATGTAGAAAAAAATAAAAGGTTTATTATATATATTATTTATTTATTATTTATTTATTTATTTCAGAGAGAAAGGGAGAGGGAGAGAGAAAAACATCAACAATGAGAGAGAATCACTGATTGCTGCCTCCTGTATATCCTCTACTGGGGATTGAGCCTGCAACCTGGGTATGCGCTCTGACTGGGAACTGAACCGTGACCTCCTGTTTCATAGGTCAATGCTCAAAAACTGGGCCATGCCAGCTGGGCATAAGGTTTCTTTTTCTAACAAAATACTTGACTAGGGGGTTAAACTTCAAGTACAGAGAAATCAACTTAATATTTCTCTTAAAATAAAATGCCAACATTAATTCAACTTTCTTATATTGTGCCTTTTCACTACACATGTACACATCACACTACAATACATACATCATATATATGTATGTATGTATGTATGTATGTATGTATATGCAATAAATATATGTTAATGGCAGGAATGCTATAGAAATGCAGAAATTGGAAATGCAGATCATACGACCGACCTGTGCACTTTCACAATGAAGCCATTTAATTTTCTAGTGCTTCTGTAAATGTAAATAATTTTGATGTGTGGCTAATGCAAGAAATTGTCCATTTATTCTAGATGCAATGTGGAAGAGAGTCACAAATATATTGCACTACTTAAAGGCACTGTAAATCTTGCTTATCAGGTCAGGTGAAAGATAGACATAATTTTAAAAGCACTACTCATTGCTAAGTGGCCAAATAACAAATTCTCAGGGAAAAAGAATCTTTGGCTTTGAGTTCTCATTTATTTATTGTTCTTCAAAGTTGATATACCTCTTAACAATTCCATGGAAAAATAAGTGAATTCGCTAACTTAAATAACAATATAGAGATCTGCCCATATATATTAGCTAATCTTTCCATTCTTGTAAAAAAATGCATTTTTTTCTTGCTTTTAAAAGTGGTGTCAAATGCATTGTTGGGTACAATCTTCGACAAACTGTACTTTAAAATTGTGTCTGTTTAAGGTTTTCAACCTCAAGGGATAAATCTCAGAAAAACAACACCCTGATTTATTTTTACAGATATGGTTAATAATTATTTATTTTCCGTTCACGCAGGACATATGCCTGTCTCAGAAAAAGGAGTTTAAGAGGACTTAATAACATTTGCAAAGTCCCTTGAGAGATGTGTTACCAAAGTGTAAATTACAAGCATATTATTAGGCCAGCCTCATTTAACATGAATACATTAAAAGCAAATGAGTGCCTTTAAAGGAGCAAAGTATTATTTAAAAAATTTTAAATCTGAAATTAAAGTGTTTGAACACATTTTAAATGTTGCTTCTTGCTTTTCCTGAATTAGTGTACTTCTGAGGTAGTTGAGGGACCCAGTTTGAAAATATGAAAGTGCTAGTAACAGCCATGTTTCTCTCACCATGGATTAAAGCATTATGCATGTTATCTGAGATTTCACATACATCAGAGGCAAACATGGTCATATTTTTTTTCCCTTGAAATGAATGTAAGCCATTAGACAGCTTTAAAACCCTAATCACTGCTCCCATAAATTGTTAAATTAGAGGAAAGGTTCATATTCATGTTTTTTTAAATGAATTTTGGACATTTAGCTGTTGAGTAATGATTGTTTGTGTAATGTTTCCACTAAGATAAATGCAAGTATTACTGTGCTTGCTACTTCTTTAAAAATCCTTTGCATTTTTACATAACAGCCCATTTTTCATTACCAGGAAAGGTATGCAATTTGAACCATGCTACTTTTTACTCACAATAAATCAATATGTGTCATAAGAGCAGAAAAGGAAGTAATATCACTCGCTATCATTGGACCTTCCCTTAGAGTGAGTCCCAGAAGACATGCCAGGTTGGGTTGCTATAGCAACAGAGCTCTGGTGGCTCTTTTGCTTGGTTTGTTACAGTGAGTTGATTTTTACCACACTGGTATAATCCTGAAGAATTTTTATAGTAAAGAAGAAATTACAATGAATCAATAACAATGTGTGTGACCTTTCCATTGATCTGAGATGATTTCATTTAAAAGTAATAGAAAGAAGGCAACTCCATAACATTTCAAATCCCTTTGCTGACTTCCAATTAAATTATTCATTGTATTTTCTTCAGGCTCTTTAAATAGTCACACTTCTTAAAATGAGAAGAAAAGAAAAATCCTGAACCATTAGGGTGTCAGCAGAGACCTCATATGGTTTTGTGTTGCTGTTGTTTTTTTATGCAAAAGTTTATTTTATTTAAAATTTATTTTCTTTTTTATTAAATTTATGGTGTGACATTGGTTAATAAGATTATATAGGTTTCAAGTGTACAATTCTATGACACATCATCTGTATATTGCATTGTGTCATATGGTTTTACCTTACATGAAAGTCTGCTATAAAAATGTCCTGAAATAATATTAATCCACTTAAAAAATATCTGCAATTAGCAAGAAGACTCAACAAGACTTAACTAGAAATATAGAAGATTTATCTTCTGAGTTCTATTAAAAAATATATCAGGACAGATAACAATACATCTTATGGTGTATAGATGCTTAAGTGGTTTTGAGTATTACACTAGAGAGGCCATATAAAGCTTTTGAACAGTGTCTGGCATACGAATACACACCTAATGAATATTGTTATAATTGTAACAATACACATTATATCCCTTTATTGACAGTAGGCACTATTGATTATGCAATTGTAATGCCTTTTGTGTTCTGAATATTTTTAAAGTAAAAATGATATAAGGAAACACTACTATATAGTTGAGCCTCAAATATAGTGTAAAAAGGTGCAGCTCTTTTTCAGAATACTAAGCTTGTGAAAAAAACATTTGCATTTAATTGACATGCCACAGGGAATTTGCTTGGAGTGGAGTGGATTATGGGTTTGGGAGTCAAAACTTCAATTTTGTTTATCACACTACTTACTTCAGACCTAGTCTCTCTAGGTCTGAAAAAAAAAAAACAACTTATCTTTTCACTTGTAACAAAAGGGTGAAAACAATTTCCCAGTTGTGTGGTAGAGGGGACTCAGTGTATAGAAAGCACTTGCTAAAATGCTCCCCCCCACACATGACACTTTTTAATTTTAGCTATTTTTCCTTTAAAGGGTTTCTAGTCGTTTCCTTGAATCATAATTTCCGAACAGAACTTTAAGGTAAAAGTGAATATTAAATTCAACATTTCTTGGAAGTACTTTAATATATATGGGTTTTAACTCCAGCAAATGTTGAAAACTTTCACTTCAGTATAATTCTATGTTATAAATTAATTATTTAACTTGGTTCAATTGATAATTCCTTTCCCAAAGTATGTTTCCATAACCTCCTAAGCTCAGGATGATGCTCTGGGGAGGGTTGAAAGAAAAAGTGGGAAAGAGACAATTTCTATGGTCAGTTATGGTCAGACACATTTGGAAAATGCTACATGGTATATTACACTGTATACTGTGGGATTAATAGTTCACATTAGTATATTCATCCCTCCAAGAAATCCCAGATAATACCAGTTAAACAAATCAATATTGCTTACTAGTAGAGAACATAAATTCAAGAGTTGGCCTTTGAATCCCACCTTCACCACTTATTAGCTTATGTCTTTGAGAAGTTATTCAATCTCTATGTTTCCGCTTTCTCACCTGTAAAATGGGAATGGTGACATACCAGGATGAGAAGTACAATGAAATCTATCACGTGCTCAGACAGAGGCTAATGGGATCAATTATCGGTAATAAGAGTAAATAAACTTGTTTAAGGTCTTTTCCATAATAACTCTTCTTTATAAATAATACCTTTGAACATCTTCTGGAACTATTATTCCCTGGAACACACAATCTCACAACCTAGGACCCCACTCACTTGCTTGCTATTGTGCCAGAAAGTCTTATTACCAGAATATTAGAGCAACAATGGTAAGTGTAAAGCTCTTACCCCAAAAACATTCTATTCCTTAGAGCCATTTACAAATCAATGTATCATATTAGCAAAGATCAGTTCATCATATTAGCTTATTTGCATGTCCCTAAAAATTTAGCTGTAAAGGAAAGGGATATCCCGATTAAAGCTTTCATGCCTAAGAGAGAGAAAACTGAGTACATGTCTCAATTATGGGGTCTGCAGAGAGAAGGAACAATTTACAGATGTTTGCATGTTTTCTTGTACTAACCCAAAAGAACTGGAGTGAGTTTTTGAAATGGAGAGATAAAATAGTAAAGAAAGATAAAAGGTAAAAGCATCAGCCAAGAAAAAAATATGCTATAGTTCCACAACAAAAATGCAAAGTCCTCCCTGGTCTATACACATGACTCCATGAACTTCCCTACCCTTGGCCAGAGGACCAGATAAGTGAACAGTCAGCTCATTAATATGACCTCTTATGAAAGTCCTTTTATTTACTCTCAAATCTGCAACTGTATCAGGTCACTGACTTCTCTTCTGAAGAGTTCATGTTATTAATGTCATCATCAAAAGTAAATGCTCACTCATAATTTTATGCCCCCAACAATTAAAAACTATTTTCAATGATTCCTATTCCCTTCTAGTCTTAATCATAATTATAAACATCATTTCCACAAAGTGGCATTTTGAATATGTAAATACGATTTCAAAGTCTGTCCCCCCACCCCCCACTAAGGATACCTAGAAGTCTTTTAAATAAGTCATTTCCTAGTACCTGAGTGGTTGTAGTCTTCCATGACCAGATGTGCAATGATTTCTAGTTGTGGTATTGTATGACAAATTTCTTCCTTCATATAGTTCTTGTTTTCTTTTAGATTGTTCGTTTCAAACATCAGCACACTTCAGAATCACCTGCAGGGCTTGTTAAAACACAGGTGGCTGGGCCCCACCCTCAGGGAGCTTCTGATTTAATGAGTCAGGGTGAGGCCAAGAATCTGCACTTCCAACAAGTTCCCAGGTGATGCTGCTGCTGCTTATCTTGGGATCCCTTTTAAAAGCTACTGTTGGATTATCTACATGGAATATTGTCACCATGGAATGGAGGCTGACAAATAAAATAGCACAGACCTTTTTATGGCATGTGGAAACCTTTCCCACTAGCTTATACACAATCACATTGCCAACTGGCTTCTTGAAAGCCTGGGGAGATACCAACTAACTGAATGAACAAATGAACAAAGTAAAATTGTTACTTCTCTTCTCCTCAAATAATACCATTAGGGCTGAGACCCTTCTATTTATATTTTAAAGATATATAACATAGCGAAATGGTAATATCCCAGCCTCTGCTACCTCAGAAATCAAGGCGGTTTTAGCATCACTGTCCAAATTCAAAAGTCACTAAAAAATAACTGAAATATTTATATCTTGGAGGAAAGATACAAATTAGCTGCATTTATCTTGTTGTCTATCAGATTGGTCAAAAACAATGTTGCTCATTAGAAGATGTAGAGCAAAAATATAGCCTTGAAAATTATTTTTTATAAGCTAGAAACAAGAGAATTCCCACTTTGACAGGGGATTATGAGCATGATTGTCTAAAAGACACAGTCAAAAACCTCAGAGGTTTTCTCTTATACTATTGGATTCTTCATGTTTGGGTATAGATTAATCCCTCACCTTGAAACGAAGACATGCACATAAGCACACATGTCTACATAAGCATAGGGTTGCAGCTAGATAAGTGCACACTAGGCAGCCATGTAGGTGAAGGGTCTATGCAGACATTCTCTAGAAACCCACAGATAAGACATATGTCTAGCAAAGATATCCTCTGCAGAAAATGTCTTCTGGGCTCTTTTTCTATAATCTGCTGACATTCTTATATTTTTCATTCTTACTTGCTGTTAGTGATTCTGTTTTAATGTATAAAGTGAAGATGTGTTCATATACATAATAATCATAAAACCATATATAAGTAAAAAGTGATTGGGTATTGTCAACAAACCTTATAATTTTCTTAGGAATGAAATTGTTAAATCTAGAGTAAACGTGTTATATGCAGACTCACTAAGATAATTTTGTATTTATTAATTCTAAGAGAGTTTTTTCCTGAGTCACTGTTTTGATAACTGTATTATCTTTATGTAAAAGCTAAGTCAACAGTCTTAACAACAGCCTCAGAAGACAGAATTGTTCTTTGCGTGGCCAGTATCATTATGGCTATATGAAGACACTGCCGTTCCCAGGACTGACAGAAAACTAGGGGACAAAAGCTAAGACACCATATATATTTCATTGTATGTATATTTTATATAATAATATGCATAAGTGTATCTACTTATTATGTCTTGTATAGTAAATATGACCATATTTAGCAGCCTCAAAAAAGATATGAAAAAATTTAAAATATGCCAATGTGAAAAACGTAAGTTTAGGAAATGCTGAACTGCAGTGTAGCCCCTGTAATGTGGTCATTCCCTAGTGTGGGTGAGAAGTTGACTACAGGCGCACTTACTACTTAATCCAGGTGTTCATAGAGCCATAAGGTAAGAAACTAGCAGCAACAACCATATGATCATTTGAAAACCAATACCTCTGAGGGTTTGGGATGTTGTTTTTTAGTAATAACTGCCAGTTCCTTGTAGTGAGTTCGTGCAGAATAGCAATCAATTACATATAGTCCCTGCCACAAATCAAAAGGACTAGCCAAAGCCTGTACTCCTCACTAAGACGGTATTAGTTCCTGCATTCAGTGAAGAGAAGGAAGCGGGGAGAAAATGTGCAATGAACAGTGCCTATGGCTTGCCTGTGAAATTTTAGTTCCTAAACTCTAGGGACTGGGGGGTAAAAGCCATGAGGGATATCAAGAAACAACGGAGGAGCCTTTTTGGAATCACTTTCCTCCATCAGGGTGAGAACAGACCCCTGGCAAGCCAAAGGATAAGAATTTCAATGTATATTCATAGATAACTTCTTTTTTGACAAATAGTTTTACTTTCTGGTTTAAGCAGTCATATAAATATTCCTTTTTAATAATTAATATATGAAAAATAACGGGTTAATTTTAAAGGGAAATCTGTTGTAAATAAATAGCTCACATTATCTGTGGACAGTGCACAATGAGAAAAAGTGAGTAACTAAAATTGATTAAAACACCCGTCATAGCAGCATGACACCATGACTTGCTGGCCAGTCAGTGAAAACCACGTCACAGTTGACTCCCTTATTACAAGCTTACCTGGAACACTGGAAGCATGAAACTGAACGTGCACAGTATATGCTGCTGTAACACACTGTATTTAACTCAAATGCTATCACTAGGGAAGTTGATGCAATTTTTTCCAGTAAAGCAAATCCCAAGTTCTCTATAAACAACACATGCACAGATTTTACCAAAAGGAAACCATTTTCTGAAAAGAAAAATGGCACGCCAAAAATTTTCTTAAATATTAAATGCAATGTAAATTTATGTTATTCATAAATACCGATATCAAACTTGTTGACAATTGACTAAATTAAAGACCAGACACAAATAAACATATAATAGCTACACACATATATGTATATATTTTTAGCCTACAGATATTGGGTTACAATAGAAGAAAAAGTATCTAGTTTAGTAATCATGTGTTTTGTCAACACTTCGATCATAAAAGGAATAACTGTTTTAACATGAATTAAACCTTGCTTTGCTTCTAGGTTCAAGGATCTAATATTCTCAAGGAGCCTGACTCTCAATTGAGAAAGGTCAGCATAGTAAAATTTAAACACATCTTTGGAATGACTAAATCACTATTTTTAATGTACTAAAGGGAAGGCAGGCAACGTGGCTAAAATGAACCTGTATATTATCCTTATAATAAGATACAAGAGAACAATAATCACTGATGGGGGCAACTATTTATCCTAATAAGGCCACTCTTCCAGATTTGTACCAAAACTCTAACACTGACCTATTATATCCGTTTCATTGCTATTCCAAAATATCAATTTTTATCTAAAATTATTTAAAAAATACACACCAATAAACATTGACCTAAATTAGATTTAAAGAATGACTGACATTATTTTGAAGGCTAATTATGATCAAACTTTTCTTCAAATAACATGATGTAGAGCCTTAAAAAACCGTTCACATAAATAAATTTCAGTCAAAAGTTGAAATTAAGAAAATACTGCACAGGCAAAGTTTCTACGGGGCCATCACTGTGGGTAGTGTTTAGAGCAGCGGTTCTCAACCTGTGGGTCGCGACCCCTTTGGTGGTCGAACGACCCTTTCACAGGGGTCACCTAAGACCATCCTGTATGTCAGATATTTACATTACAATTCATAACAGTAGCAACATTACAGTTATGAAGTAGCAACGAATATAATTTTATGGTTGGGTCACAACATGAGGAACTGTATTTAAAGGGCCAGAAGGTTGAGAACCACTGATTTAGACTATTCATTGATTGTACTAGATGTACGCATCCAAATATTCTACTCTACAAAATAAAATAACAAGCAAGAAATTTGTAACTTATTCAAAAGAAAAGAGACTATAGCTCCTTTGAAACCTAATTGCTATTATTTAGGTAATGACTAAAAACTATGGTGGAAAAATATTTATACTTATCAATTATAGGAATGTATCAGTGCTATATTTTCTATTTTCTTATTTCTCAGAAGAAGAATTCTTGGTCTTATGAAAATTCTTATTTTAAGAGATTATGTTTTCTTGATTATTACCAAAACAGATCACAAGTGGAAGACTTGAAATGTGACTTTATTGAGCCACTAATTACAATCTAGTCAGATATCTAATTAGGACAATTGTAAAATGGAGACCACCAAATCATTCATTGGCATAAGTCCACATTTCTTCATTCACTCAGAAAACTAAGTAATAAATGGCAGTCACTATTTAGCCCAGCCATTGTAATGAGCTTTCATTCCCCTCACCCTGGTTCATAATCCAAACTTCTTTTAAAAATCATGTTCAAATAATTTGAAAATTGCCAGGACCAATAGGATGATATTCCTGAAGTGGAGATATGAAAGATCAGGGCAGAATGTTGATTTTTGTTTCCCACTGGGGATATCTGTGTGTGGGGGGGGGGGGGGCGGTGGGAGACGGGGGATTCCTTTGAAACTGAATGTATAAACAAAAATGAATTTGTTGTTTTTTCTTTTCCTCATTCTACTTTATCTCTATGGTCTATTTGGTGTGCATGTTTGGGTATATGTAAAAAGAAAGAGATAGTTCTATTTATTTAGCCCTCAGCAGTAATTATGTGTGATATGTTTTTAAATGTCCATACCTCGTGTCTTCAAGTCCCACTGTAACCACCATAGGGGAAGTCCCTGCTTAGTTACTGGTCATACTTTCCTGTAACCCCCACTCAAGTCCTGAAAGTCTCATAAAGGATAAGATATCATGTGAGCAGTAAAACTTTACCCTAATGAAGAGGATCTTTTCTCCCACTCGGTATCTTCCTTGAGAGAGCCTCTCCACACAGAATTTGTTTGGGCATTTGCAAGGAGGATCCTCAGAAATCCTTTTCACCTGAAATAGAAGAGCAGGCAAGTTCATTCTCCAGTTCATTCTCCTTCATCAAGTCCCATTTAGATTAATCTGTTCTGTGGGTTCAAAGGCCCCTGGACCAGGACTGCTTTTATATGTGTTCTATATCACACTATGAACATGATATGAGCAGTTGCGTCCTAACCATGTGAATGAAGATCAGGCCTGGAAGGCATTTTCTGAAGGCCAATAACTGCACTAAGGCACGAGCTGGATCATGACAAAGAAACAATGCTGGAGGATAATGACAAGCAAATCAATTCGCAGCGTAAGGATGAATCTGAGTTCTCTCATTGTGGGAGAATTAAAAAGATCATGTACATTGGGTTGCCAAGATAAATACATTGAAAACTAGAATAGAACATATGTCAAAATTGTGCTTCCTCACTGTAATTTAACAATATGAATTTTACCCATTTCAAAATAAAGAGAATTTTTATGAGACTATTGTTTCATCTTATTTTGAACTCTAAGGTTTTCTTTAATAAGTCATCTCTAGCCTGGCCAGAGTGGTTCAGCAGTTGAACATCGACCCAGTAACCAAGAGGTCATCGATTCAATTCCCAGTCGGGGCACATGCTCAGGTTGTACAGCTTGCTCCCCAGTAGGGGGGTGTGCAGGAGGCAGCTAATTGACAATGTTTTTCATCATTGTTTCTATCTCTCTATTCCTCTCATTTCCTCTCTTTCTAAAAGTTAATAAAAACATATTTTTTTTAAAAAAAGAAGTCATCTCTAGTACACCCAGGCTCACCCAGCAATGTACTCCATCTCAGTAAATGCCACCCTCCAAAACCTACTTCAGTGGCAGTATCTTATAATTTACATACATTTTATAAAACCATGACTGAATATCAGAATTTACCTCGATTTTATCTATCTCCCTATTCTGAAAAAAAAAAAAAACACCTAATCTAAATGATGTGTGCACAATGCCTATAAGTAGTTGTGACTATTAGAAGGCAATGTATATAGACCATGACTTTAGGAATGAAGTTTATATTTATGTTTTTTTTGTTTGTTTTGTTTTTTAAATATATTTTATTGAATTTTTTACAGAGAGGAAGGGAAAGGATAGAGAGCTAGAAGCATCGATGAGAGAGAAACATCGATCAGCTGCCTCCTGCACACCCCCCACTGGGGATGTGCCCGCAACCAAGGTACATGCCCTTGACCGGAATCGAACCCGGGACACTTCAGTCCGCAGGCCGACGCTCTCTCCGCTGAGCCAAACCAGTCAGGGCTATTTATGTTTTTCTTAATTGGGAACCTGTCATGCTGTGTCTCATAACTGCCCTCTCTTCAACTCACCAACCAAACAAACCAAAGCAACAATTTCCTGTGTTTTGAGTCACAGATCTAAACAACATGCACCCTGCAATTGAGAAGCTAGACTGAATAAATTTAGTTTCTGAAGAATTGACTTGGTCTCTCCCACTTAAGTGCTTTCTTCCACAAAGATATAGTTTCATCACCAAAGATAGTCAATCATTCCTTCAAATAAAGCAACGTCTGACTTCAATCAGCCTTCTATTAAACAAAACCTGTGGAAAGAATGACACATGAATTCACTTGTGTGTTGGTGCACAGAACTTAAACAGCTTGGTTTCCCCAGATTGAGAGAGTCCAGAAAGTATGGAAGCATAATAACTAGAGAAAAAGCTAGAAAAAAGTGGAGGAATCCTGAAGAAAACTTACATTAAGTGCTATGCAATTATGCCTCAGTGAAGACCTATAAAGAAAAACTGACACTATAGCTGAGGGAGAGGGAACCAACTTTGAGATACATATTTTCATCTGTCCTGTCTAGAATCCCTAATTCTGCCAACATATAAACCTATAATTCTTAATACTTATTCTTACCATATCAAATTGTATATCAGTTATTGGTTAACCCTAATTTCTCTTTGCTGGATTGTGAGTTATTTAAGGGTTAAGATAGTATTTTATTACAGTTTTAAATCCTTCAAATAAAACAAAATCCCTTCATGGCATATACTATGTGTTCAATAAATGCATATTGAGTAACTAAATGAATGGCTAAATAAAAACATGATCCTATACGGGACACGGGGGGAAATCGTGCAACAGATTAAAATTGGATTCAAAGAATGTTACAAATGGCTTTCATTGAAAAATGGAAAAAACAAACAAACAAATAAAAAAACCTGTTAAGGTCATTAAGCTAATAATTAGGTCTGTGTATTTAAGTTCTGAATTTTTTCTATCATATGATACTTGACCCATAGGTACATCCACCCTCCCACAATATTAACAGAATTCTGTCCCTAGAGACATTTTTGAATGGATATTCTTAAACAAGATGGTGATGATAGAACAATAAGTCAGCATTATGAAAGCACGTGGCCCAAACTTTAGGAGAGCCCTCCTTGGCCCAGCTTTCCTGCCACAGGGTAATTGAGCAAAGGGTAAACTGGTGTTCAAGGTGTTCCTCTGCTAAAAAAATGATAATCGCAAGTATGGGTAAAAGTGTTTCCATCTTGAAGTGTTCTTAGACAAAACACAGAAACTGTGGGAGTCAAAGGAAGTGAAATACAAAATGCATTTCCTCAAGTGGCCCGCCCTTCTCCCAGTGCCTTCCGAGCTTTGAAAACAAACTTGTTTTTTTTTTAAATCAAGGGCTTTTTTTGTAGTTGTGTGAGAGGTGGGGGCAGAAATGGAAGAGATGAGGCCAGACTGCGGGGTAGTGAAAATAGATTGTTAAGTAAACAGTGACCGATGACATCTGTGCGTCTTACATTACCTCGGGATAAGTCAGTCTGGCAGGTGTTCTGCTTTGGCCCAGGAACCCAGCCAGTATTCTGCTGAAATGGGATTTCAAGAGGAGCCTGATTACTCAGAATTACCCTATCTCTCATCCCCAGACTGAGGAAGTTGATGGAGAAGAGGAAGAAAGTAAGAATGGTTTCTTAGAACTGGATTCAACTCATTGTGTGGGAACCAGCTCACCATGAGGGATTGCAAAGAGAACTGAGCCCGACCCCACCACTTTATCGCAGCTGAATCGCTCTATCAGGACCTCGGGAGAATAAATTAATCTGAATGGACACCACTGTGTATTCTTTTATGATATCTTGATTAAAGAAGGTAGGGTGTATTATCCACATAAAAGGTCACCTATATTTTTTTTCCAAATTTCCTCAATCCCCCTAAGTAGCAAACAAATAAATGTGAGGAAATATTGACAGTTTCAAAACTGGCAGTTCCTGTTGAAATTGCTCTCTGCAATATGATATCTTAACACAGGTCTGCTTTTCTTACTCTGCTCTTTCTTTTTCTTTTCTCTTTTCCCCCTCTTTATTGTTTTATTCCCCCTCTTTCTTCTCTTTCTTCTTTACTTTTTTGATACAAATAGTAATTTTGTCAGAGCAGAAATAGCCAATATTTTTAACTGAACACAGGAACTTTGCAGGCAATCTCTATTTCACATCCCCATTCTAAAACACAAACTGGGGTACATGAATTGCAATTTCCCACCGCTATATATGTTTCACATGCAGTGAAGCAACTGCCATAGGGACTACTTAATTTTCATATTTGACATATGAATCTCTGATTTACATCATTAGTGAGACTCAAATTATGTTTCTCTCTGTTCCACTGTCCCTGAAATAAATTATTTGGTGAAAAAACTATCACTTAATCAGAATGCAAATATTGCAATGCAATTCAGCAACAAAGTATGAAGGAGAGACTATAAGAAACTTCCATGGCCAAATAATTTGGAAAATTCCAGGTAAAACAAGATCTTATGGAACTCACTAATGCCTTTAATATATCACAGTGAATTGCCAAACTCTACCCAGGGAATACAGTGAGCTGTGTTTCTCAAACCAACCTAACCATGGAATTCTTCTCCCTGCGAGGCATCTGGGGTGTCAGTACTTGACTAAACATTCTTGGAGAAATGCTGGTTTAAAACCTTTCAGAACATAGTATTCTAGCTGGCAACAGTACAGAAATATCCAGTTTGCACATTCCTACATTCAGTTAAAACCCCGTAACTAAATGGATGGTTACGTTCCCAAATTTGTGGTAAACTTTAAAAGAGGTTTAAAGCTCTTGTGAGAGCCCCTCATTGTTTCCAGTTGGGGGACGAGAAGTTGGAGAAGGGAGAACCACCACGGCCTGACAGTCTTGCTTGGACTGGAATATTGAAGAAACTTTTCCAAAATCCTTCTCATAGTTATTTCACCACCTCCTCCCTCCTGTCCTTTTCCTCCCATTCTCAAGGATGAGGGGCGACCACATATGGGACAAGCTGGTGAAGAAAGGGAACCATTCTAGCTACTTCTCCCAGGTTCATGTAAATGGCTTCAAGGGGCAACATCTCCTCCTTCTGCAAAGTAGCCCATTTCCAGAGCACATGGCCATTCCAGATAAATAGAACAAGGAAGAAGCTTTTTAAAACCTTAATTACTCACATTGATAATCTATTCAACAAAAGTGGCACTAATAGACATAGACTAATAAAAGATGGCCTATGTCTTTGAGAACAAGGACTACGCATAGAGAATAATGGGTATTTATGCCCAATAAGGTAAATACCTCACGAAATATATAAAAACACTTGGGGCATCGAGGACTAATTTGTCAATATCACCTGGAATGGGAGATGCCAAGGAAAGCTCACAGCCTGAATTTTAAAAGATGAAAAGGTGTTTAAAAGTAGATTTAAAAGATGTATAGGCATACATATGGTGATGAAAGCACATGAGGAAAAACAGAGAGCAAAAAATGTCCTTTGGAATTTGGGGTTAGCAGGCATCTTTACAATGGGTACCTCCGAATGCTAGGATGAGTCTAGAGGGGAAAGACAAAATAGGCCAGCACATGGAGACTTATGTGACATAAATGATTTGGGATTTACCTTGGATGTTAAAGGGAACCCCTATAAATTTTCATCAAATCTGAGTTGCACCTAGGTCACAATAATGTTTATGGATAATAATGTCAAGAACACATGTTCAACAATGTCAAACATGAGAAATAAGCCTCATAATGTGAGAACTAAAAGAATGTATTTGATTCAGAAATTAATTCATTCGGAGGTTAAGATGCTGGCCAAAGCTCTGACTATAAAGCATTAAAGAAAATGAGTAGATGTGACAGCTGAGGGGAAAAGGATTAAAATCAAGTGCAGTTGCCCCAGAGATACACATTTATAAGAGAAAGACTAAAGGAACATCTTACCCCAAAATAAATCGGGGAAAATTGTTCTCATCAATATATAAATAATGCACTATTACCTACTATTAATACAATACTTTATTCAATTAACTTATAAAATAAATACGAAATACTATGATAAGCAAGGCATGTCACTGATTCTTAAAAACAGTTCTATAATTTTAAATTTTTTAAAAAGTATTTTTATTGATTTCAGAGAGGAAGGGAGAGGGAGAAATTGAAAGAAACATCAATGATGACAGAGAACGATTGACTGGCTGCCTCCTGCACACCCCACAATGGGGACTGAGCCCATGACCCAGGCATATTCCCTGACCTGGAATCGAACCATGACCTCCTGGTTCACAAGTCAATGGTGAGGATAAAAAATGTCCTTGCCTATTCTTTACTTCCTGAATGGACTGAACAGAAGAAAACTAAATTAAACTGTTATTGGCTAAGATACTGTAACAGGCTAAGTTTAAGTCTGCTGCCCTTAGCAGAAATGGGAATTCTCAATCTGCCAGAAAAAGTTATATTTCTGCTCATCCGAACCTGCAGTGTAAGTTAGAGTGCCACATGGAGGAAAGCAAAAGATGGGAAACCCTGTTTCTGCACTTTGTAGTGCCAGTCAGCCACAGTCCCAGCCTTTTCAGCTCAGACCCTGGCGAAGGAAACCCTCAGCCATGGGCCAGCAGTCCTTGTTAGTCCTGTCTACTTCTTAGAATGGGCGTTATGGCTGCTGCTAGTTTCTCAGGACTCTCCCCATGTATTGGAGACACATTTCACTCTAACAGCTCTGAATGATGTTACTATTTGCTATAAAACAAATAACCTTTTTTTTTTACATTTGTACCCAAAACACATGTTCTGGGAGGTAAATACACATAATCGAACACACTACTTATCACCAACGACTACTTAACAGGCAACAGAGGTTGCCAGAGAGTTTTAATTCATTCCTTTTGCTGTAACACCCAGGATGTTTTCTGTGATTATGAGGGATAATGACAACAGTTGCTAATCTGCCAAAGACTGTGACTCAAGGACTCTGCTAAGTAGAGGGATGGAGACCTCAGAGTTAGACAAAATTGGGTTGGAATCTGAACTCCTCTTTTTTCCTCAGGAGGTGATTCAGCTTCTGTTTGTTTTCTCAGTAAGAAACCGCCTTACAGATACCTAGAGCACTTGGAAAACAATGCTAGACCCTGGACCACAGCAGGCAGTCAATAAAGAGCAGTTATCTTCTCTGTGGTGTTTGCTTTCTCTCTTTAACAATCCTCCAGATCTCATGCTTCAGGCTTCTTACCTGTGAAATGAGGAGTCAAACCACTGGCAAGATCTTAAGTATTTTCAAAGTCAACTTTTAAGGAGTTGATCTATTGTCCTACAGTGTTAGATACTATTCCGCAGAATTAAGTGACATTTTATTTGAAAGACTGGCTCAGTTTTGAATCTCAAAATGAATTGTAGAAGTACAGACTTTTTCACAGGATTTAAAAATGAATTTCAATGAAATTGAAATAGACATAGGTTAGACTGATAAGAGATTGTGCGGAATGATTTGACCCAGTAATCCCACTTCTAGGAATATATCTCAAGAACTCAGAAACACCAATCAGAAAGGATATATGCACCCCTTTGTTCATAGAAACACAATTTACAATAGCTAAGATTTGGAAACAGCCTAAGTGCCCATCAGGCAGATGAGTGGATCAAAAAACTGTGGTACATCTACACAATGGAATACTACACAGCTATAAAAAAGAAAGAACTCTTACCATTTGCAACAGCATGGATGGACCTGGAGAGCATTATGCTAAGCAAAATAAGCCAGTCAGAGAAAGATAGCTATCACATGATCTCACTCATTTGTGGAATATAATGAACAATATAAACTGATGAACAAAAATAGATCCAGAGACACAGAAGCATAGAACAGACTGTCTAACCTCAGAGGGAAGGCAGGGGGTGGGGGGTTAAGGGAGGTAAGAGATCAACCAAAGAACTTGTATACATGCATATAAGCATAACCCATGGATACAGACAGTAGGGGATGAGGGCATGTGCTGGGGGGTGGGAATTGCTGGGGAGAGGTCAATGGGGGAAAACAGAGACATACGTAATACTTTAGACAATAAGGAATTTAAATTAAAAAAATAAATAAAACAAGATGAGTTTTGAAATTATAAAAAGACTACGTAGTACAGTGATGGCGAACCTTTTGAGCTCAGCGTGTCAGCATTTTGAAAAACCCTAACTTAACTCTGGTGCCGTGTCACATATAGAAATTTTTTGATATTTGCAACCATAGAAAAACAAAGACTTATATTTTTGATATTTATTTTATATATTTAAATGCCATTTAACAAAGAAAAATCAACCAAAAAAATTGGTTTGTGTGTCACCTCTGACACGCGTGTCATAGGTTCGCCATCACTGACATAGTATAAAGTCTGACCAGTTTTACTTACTGCATCATCCAGTAAGTTTCCTGTACTCTTTTTTCCAGAAGACTTTGATGAAGGAGAAGGTGAAGGAGAAGGGGCAGAAAGTGTTTCTTCTTGTTCAATCTCTTTTTCCAATTTTATCAAACCAGGAGGCTCCACACCATACCTTTTAAAAGATACAAGATCAATGTAGATGCATAACTTACAACAATATACTTACTATCTATATATATAAAAGCCCAGTGACTGAATGGTGGAATGACCAGAACAACTGGTCAACCAGTCTCTATAATGCACACTGACCACTAGGGGGCAGACACTCAATGCAGGAGCTGTACCCTGAAGGTGTGTTCCCACAGTGGGAGCACTGCTCAGCTGACCAGGATGAGTGGCGCTCCCACAGCGTGCTGATCCCCGCAAGCCACCCCCCTCCCCCACCAGTGCACGAACCCATGCACAAGGCCTCTAGTATGTTATAGTTGATTATGAAGACTACAGGAGCAAAGTGATAATTTTTTAAAACAATTTAACTTTTCCTGGCATGGAATGGTTCTTAAATGGCACCTTTTAAACAGGGGGAAACGTATCTGCTGAGTGTGTGTGTGTGTGTGTGTACACATATATGAATCAATACATAACAAATAGCATACTAAGATTAAATAAAATGCTACATGTAATATATTAATGAATCAATAATACAAATAACCATATAACATTTAGTATTCAGTTTTCATATTTACTAGGAAATGATGTAAGTGATGTAACTGAATCCTATTTTGGACACAAGCTTGTTAAAGATGGAAATAAATTCAGGCATAGCCAAGTTTGAAAACAATAATCCCCCCAAATAAACATTCTTAAATGATTTAACAGAAAAGAAATTCTCTATATTAATTGTATACCTCCTATGGGGCCCAGGAACAATGGACTATGGGTTATACAGGTTATTTTCTTAAAAACAATATAATGAAAGCATGTTTAGTGTTTCTAGGAAAGAAAATGAACAGAGAAGAAAGAAAAACAATTTAGAATAATATGTTAAATTTCTGTGTTTTAAATTATAAATGCCATAGAAGTTTTAAAAAATAGATATAGTTATTAGCATTTTTGTCTTCCGTAATCATATTTTTCTTAGGCTAAACTTAAAATTGATTTGCTTTCTTAGATGTAAATCAATTGCACCCAGGTGGAGGAGGCCAAAGGTAACTCCAGAAATTAAGATTTGAGAAGGGCCTCTGGGATCATCTATCACATACTTCATCTGTACAGCTAAGAACACAGATCCAGAGAAGGTATAGAACTAAGTAGGAGCTGCCCAAAGATGCAAAGCCAGGTTCTCTGACTTCAGGACTGAAGCCAATTTTCTCTTACTTTTAACCAGGTGATTGTGAGTTAGAAAGGAGAGGGAAAAGTCACAGGTCATGGATAATCTACCAAGTAAATAATCTATAGATAGAGAATAAGTATGTTGGTGGTATGTCTAGTACCTTAGAGTGAGCTGTACATTGAAACAGTATTAAATGTAAAAGCTTAAATTACTAAATACTAACCTGTTCTAATGGCCTGTTATTTTAACTGACATCATTGCATGTGTTCAGTAGACATTCCCAAGGGGAAGCAATTTCCTCACTCTTGATGTTTTGTTCTTGTAGAGCAGTGGTTCTCAACCTTCTGGCCCTTTAAATACAGTTCCTCATGTTGTGACCCAACCATAAAATTATATGCGTTGCTACTTCATAACTATAATGTTGCTACTGTTATGAATCGTAATGTAAATATCTGATATTCGGGACGGTCTTAGGAGACCCCTGTGAAAGGGTCGTTCGACCGCCAAAGGGGTCGCGATCCACAGGTTGAGAACCGCTGTTGTAGAGGTGTTTGATTCATTTAATTTCTGGTCTCTCTCCTCCATTATTCTCTCCTCTCCAACAACATAAAAGGGTTTATCAAATCAGTAAGTCTAAGAATGCTGAAGACCAGCACATAACAGCATTAGCCTGAAAGTGCAAAAGAGTCATTGGAAGGCCAATGGACCTTGATCTCAGCAGGTTTTATCTTGGATGTTATCCCTTTGGTGAAAAGCTATCACTTAATCAGAATGCAAATATTGCAATGCTGTGATTGTGATGGCTCGAGGTGATTTCCTAACCTGATCATCTTCACACTGTTCACTAAACTTCACTGGCCTTTGATTCTATCTGCTCTGCCTGCATGCATTGCTAAGGGACAAATGTGTAACCAAACTGAATAAAAAACAGGCAAGACTGGGACTCGTGGTTCCTCTTCTCGAAAGAGGTTCTACCTTGCGCCGCCCCCCCCACCCCCCCGAGGCCTTTAAAATTCATTTTTCTTAAATAGTGTCTTCATTGTGTGTTGGCCCTCCTACAGGTTATCCTGAACCCACCATGCAGATCATGGCTTAAGAATAAACTGAACATGCTTGACTCACTTTACCGTTCTTCATCTAGAAAAGAAACTGCCCACAGGAAGGTCTCTACAGGAACCTCCACCCTGATTCATCCTTGCCTGTAACTAGGTGGCTAACTGGCCTTATTCTGCAGTTCTGTTACAGACAATAAGCATGTCTGTCAACTCGGACATTATCAGCAACAAAGAGGATGTTTGATGTTCTATCTGCCACTCCTTTATCTTCTAATTTTTTTCAGAATTTAGATGATAAGGTTGGGTGGTATGTATTAGGTGCCCTTTAAGTGCTGGAAAACATTAGAATTCAGTACAAAACAGTTCAAGCTAGCATAACTCAACGGAACAAATGCTGCTTTGAGAACTGCCTCTATGAATGGAGTAATTTTTAGTTACAAAAATCAAAGACCTAGGCACCACTTATCATATTTTTAACCTTTCAATCATATTAGCCACATACTGGGACATGAGTTAAAACATGTGCCAGACTGCAAATTCTCTAACAGCAGAGACCACTCTCTGATACACAGCATCCCCAGCAGTTAGCATGTATCCTGGAACACAGTAGGTACTTCATACTGTTTAAATGAAAGAAAAAAAAATCCCTGTATTCTCATATAACAATAACTTGGAGTCCCAATTATGTATTTGGTTTCACTGTTTGGAGTGTTTAAATGCATATCACTTTAATAAAACCTGCCAATACTGAACATACATAAATGCTTTACAAAAAAAATGTTCTAGGTGACTCTAAACCCTATCCAAAATGAGAATACCTTTTTTTAAAAAAAAAACTTTGGGATACTAGTATTAATTACACTGAACTCAACCCAGCATTTCATTCCCATTGGTAAGTACCAACAACACTCATATGGAGATTTGTGCATCATTATTCCCTGAGGTAGATTTGAGCTAACTGTGTCATGAACCTACTCTTTAAATTTAGCAGATCACTTAACCTCTAGGAGTCTGCTTTCTATCAGGAAAGCAGAGATGAAAATGGCCTGCCCTAGAGGTTTGATGTAGCAGTGCAGGGAGGGAGAAAGAATGTGAGAAAAGCAACTGCTATTGAACACCAGCATGTGTCTGGCCCATGAGGGCACCTTCACATACATTATTACTGAGCCTCAGCTTTATTTCAATATAAAGTGGACATTCTAATCCTTGTATTTGAATATTATTAGAACGAATTAAAACAGTATCCATTACACTCATAGCGCAGCTTCTGACACATCACAACCTCTGAGATTGCTGTTAATTGATGTTTCAAATGTTGCACAGCCAGAAAACTGCAGGACTAATGTACTTTTGCCAAAGTTTTTACTTGTAAAGTATATTATACCACCAAACTAAATAATATAATGGCATCATAATTAAGATGTGAAGTAGTATTATTACGATTGTTTATATTGCCCTAGCCAGTGGGCAATATTGTTTGGCTCAGTGGATAGAGCATCGGCCTGTAGACTGAAGGGTCCCGGGTTCCATTCCAGCCAAGGGCACATGCCTGGGTTGTAGGCTCGATCCCCAGTAGGGGGCATGCAGGAGGCAGCCAATCAATGATTCTCTCTCATCATTGATGTTTCTAGCTCTCCCTCTCCCTTCCTCTCTAAAATCAATAAAGAAATATATATGTATATTTTTTAAATGTTTATATTACTATTGTTTGTATCCTTTACCAAAAAAATAAATAAAACACAAAAAAAACCCTTACTATAGGCTTTCTTTACATTGATTTTGCTATAATTGTGGAATAGCAGAAATATCTCAGCTCTGGAGTGGAGCAGACCAAGTTATAAATTCAGCTTTGCTACTAGCTGGCTGCATGAACTTCAGCAGGCAACTCGTCTTAATCTCCCTAGGCTTCTTTGAATTCTTGGTTCCATCAAGGTATAAAAATTTGTTATGTTTAATATTCTTCAGAGAATAACAAACTGGGCAGGGAACATAGAGAAATTTAAAACACTAGGAGTCACAGCCAATTAAAAGTCAATACTGAGTGAAAAACCTCATATGTGAAAGTATAAAGTAGGCCAATTGGAAAATATGATTTCATTTGTAATTGTAGGTGGATTCATGCCACCTTTCAGGAATAGGTTGCCTAACTTTTTCTGTTACTTTTTTCACAAAGTAAAATAATATGTTATTAGAGTGACAGGAGGTTCCACTCCACGTCTGATACAAAGTGGACTTAGTTTGAATGAAGTTGGTCACAGTCACACACAGAACCTTGCCCTGGAGAGCTTTCTCTATCTGGGAAAGCTGCAAATTAGCTATGCTGCTGAGCACAGAAAATCAGCACTAAGCCCCAAATCTCTGCTTATATTGGCTTTTGGCTACTTCAGGCTGCCTCCAGTACAGGCAGCCAGTCCAGAAATGCACACTTACATACGATTCATTGGCTTCCTGTCTGTCTGGAGATGTCAACAGACTGTAAATCATGAAATTCCCCTTAGGTTGGGGGCCCACACCTGCAAGCCAACTTAGACAACAAGTAAGTCTTTTTTTTTTTTTCCAATGCTCCAAAAGGCCACTTCGTTATGGTTTCCATGATTAACTCTATACCACTTCATATTTCTATTTTGTCTATGAGGTCTTTACAAATTTATACTGGTTTCTACTCCGTTCCAAGGACAAGATTTTAGAGTTTTGGGGAAGAGAAGGCTGTTGTAGCTCCCAGGGTCTAACTAAAGCAAGAAGGGTAAATCCACTAAAACCAAATCCTCACATTTGTATATCCCAGGGATAAGAAAGTAGGGTAAATACTGAAAGGGCAATACATTTTTTTGCCCCATTAAAAAATATTACAAACTGCTTGGGAAGAGTCTTATGGTTGATGACTTCATGATGAGATTTTATACATGGACTTCGTTTTTCTGGCATGTGGCGCAACCTTTGAGATTGTTCTAGATAAAATAATTGAGCCCAAAACTGAGTCCTGAGTGAGAACATTTACTCAAACTATTTAGTAGACTATAGTTTTCAAATAAAAGACACCTGGGGCCAATTTTACTAGAGTTAGAGGGACAAATTTTAAAACCTCCCACCCCCTTTTTTATATTTTTATTGATTTCAGAGAAAAGGGAGAGGGAGAGACAGAAACATCAATGATGAGAGAGAATCATTGATTGGCTGCCTCCTGCTCGCCCCCACCGGGGATTGAGCCCACAACCCAGCATGTGCCCTTGACCAGATGAACTTGGGACCCTTCAGTTCACAGGCAGATGCTCTAACCACTGAGAAAACTGACTACGGCCTCTTTTTAAAGCTTGTAACAGTTTATAGATTCTTGCAAGATAGTTTTTGCCCCCTTTTTATTCTGTCTTAAAGTAATTTAAAGATAGATTTAGATTTGAAAGGAAATTTCACCCATGTGAAAACACGATATTCTTAGTAGTCAGAGACAAGTGCTTTAAATAGGATGAATTAATTAATAAGTCTTGTAAAAGAATATTTTTATGAAACATTTTGTTTGGCCATGGATTGAAATAGACGACTAACAAAATTATTTTAAAGTTTTTTGTTTTGTTTTTTCATAGAAGAATAGAACAGAATGCCAACTCTCAGAGGGAAGGTGAAGATAGGTGGGCAGGTGCGAGGAGATCCACCAAAGAACTTGTATGCATATATGCATAACCCATAGACACAGACGAAGGGTGGTGAAGGCCTGGGGCATGGGGTGGGTGCAAGTTATAAGGAATCAATGGGGAACAAAAGGCAACATATGTAACACTTTCAACAATAAAGATTAAAAAAATAAAATAAATAAGGTATATTTCTTTTTAGTAGTAATAAATTTTGTACAAAATCAAGGAAGTTCTCAAAAATATAAAAAGCTTCACTATGATGCTGATGATTGATTATGGCCCCAAACCAAAATATCAAGTGTTTTACTATTATTGTAAAGCTAATCTTAATTCTGCAGTCTGTAGAAAAAGTTAAATTCACAGCAACTTTTTTTTTTAAGGAACAAATATCAAAACACTGTCATTAAAAAGATTGGTGAGGTTTTAGTGACCTCCCATTGCTGAGTGTTTTACTTTTCAGAAGGCAAACATGCATATTTTACACCCAGAAACTGACATGGTTTCTGAAATGTTAATGGAGGGATTTCACTCTCCAGTGATGATAACTCTATTTGGTTGAAAATAAAAGGAAGTTTTACCCATGAGAACAAAAGTAAGTGGTCTCATCCTCCCATCTCAGAGCTCGGAGAAGCCCAAGGGGCTTCCCTGAATGATCCCACGCAGGAGAACACAGCAGAAAACCAGAAACATTTTGCAAATCATATCCGAAGTGACGTTGATGCTTTTAAGATGACATTTATGTAATTTGAGGAGAAATGTTTAGAATCAAATATAAAAAAGCATCATCTATTAGTGATAAAAAAAAACTCACAAGATTGTATTGGGAACTTTGTTATGCTCAAAACTCATCTGTTGTGTATACAAATGAATGTTGTGATTCTTGAGAGCTCTCCCAAAATCACTTTTAGTTTTGGCTAAAACTATCTTACCTTAATAATTTATATAAACCTCCATGGAGGAGTTAAACAAGAAAGAAGCACAAAGTAAGGATGTAGATAAAGGATATATATATATATATATATATATATATATATATATATATATATTAATGTAGGAGCAAAATGAGATTGGGGGATATATTTTCTTTTTTTCTCTTTAACTAATATGCTTCAACATAGAGCTAAGGAAATGGGATTTGGGTTGATCAGTTTGCCATTGTCTATAAAGCACAATTGAACTTCCATAAATACAGAAATCTTCAAATGTGTACTGAGAGAATCTTCAATAGACTCTGATACTTAAATGTTCCATCTACCCAATTCATTTTCAACTGTTTAACCTTACGTGGTACACAAAATGTACAATGGCACACCCTGAACAATCTCTTGGCATATTCCCTCTTTTTCAGTGAAAGTGTGCAATACTTCACACCACTCAAGTAGGTGAAGAAAATAAAAAAGCAAAATTTACAAATCAAGTATTATAATGTAAGGGTAATCTTACTCCTTAGATAACTCCTTTATGAGATTAGTAATATTTTCTTTGCAGCATGAATAAAAACTTCTTTTGTCAGCTTGCATGATCATAAGTATAAAGAGAAATGGAGAAGCCCATTGTTATCATAAATAATAATGATAATCATAGATAGCAGGAGGAAAGTTTTGGAGGTGATAGATATGTTTATGGCATAGATTATGGTGCTGGTTTCACAGATGTATAGTTATCCCCAAACTCATCGAGTTGTATACATTAAATACATACAGCTTTTTGTAGGTCAATCATATCTCAATACAGTAGTTTTTTTTGTTTTGTTTTGTTTTTAAAGCAACACAGAATCTCAATTTTAAAATATTTGGGGGGAAAAGGAAAATGTCAAATTCTTCATATATGCTTTACCTTGAAACTGAACAGACCATCATGATTCCTTTTTAATAACCAAGATTTTAATTTGCTTTATATTCTATGGCAAGGGGCAATTTATGTCAGATGTAGAGCTGGAGGAAAGATGATTTTTAAAGGGATTTTGTCATTGGGTATTATGTCTTCTCCTTTGATGATTTGATCATAGTTAAAATGTTTAGTTCAGCAGGTCTCCTACTCAAAGTGTTCAGGTAACAAAAAGTATATTACAAAAATAAATAAATCCAGAAAACAGGCAAATAATAGAAACGAAACAAGAAGAAAATGACAATCCCCAACTAACTCTGTAGATAGTGCAACTCCTTTTTACTTCTATATCTCAACTTTCAGATTCATGATGCTTATTTGATTCATATAGTTACAATATTAAAGCAATAATATGTAATCTGCATTTTAGAATATTCTGACAGTATAATCAAAACAAACAACTAAACAAAAAGTTGTTTGCTTCATCTGCTAATTAAGAACTCTAGATGACCCATGTTTCTTTTACCTAGCATTTCGATGGCAGCAAGTCATTTATTGAGATCTTATCAGTTCATCTGAAATCAGCTCTAAAAGTATACCCAGATCTGGATGAGAAAACATCTAATTTATTCTTAATTTTAATTTTTCATTAAGACTTCTTAAAGATTTAGCCGAAACCGGTTTGGCTCAGTGGATAGAGCGTCGGCCTGCGGACTGAAAGGTCCCAGGTTCGATTCCGGTCAAGGGCATGTACCTGGGTTGCGGGCGCATCCCCAGTAGGAGATGTGCATGAGGCAGCTGATCGATGTTTCTCTCTCATCGATGTTTCTAACTCTCTATCTCTCTCCCTTCCTCTCTGTAAAAAATCAATAAAATATATTTAAAAAAAAAAAAAAAAAAGACTTCTTAAAGATTTAAATCTTCATTTCTAATTTTTGGGGCTGTCTGAAACCCTGCTTTATGGTTTGCAAGATACAAAAGAAGACATGACATAAAGTCAGCTTAACTAATAAAGTCCCTCCCTCTGTCTATTTAACCATAATTATGATTTCTACAGTTGCTTATTTATTTTCTGATAGAAGACAAAGATTCTAAAGATATCTCTATGTAAGAATAATTATATTCTACACATTCCCCTAATAAAAATATGGAGAATAATTTTAAAACTATTCCCCTACTCAGAATTAGAAACTAAAAGAGCTAAGAGATGAGATATTGAGTGGAGAAAATGAGAAAAAAAATGGACAAAAGGGATAGTAAAGAGTAAAGAGGAAGAGAAGCGTGAAGGATTAAGGAAAGAATATAAAGGGGTAGACTTTCCAATAAGGTAAAAGGAATTGTCACATATAGTTTATATGAGTGGCTTTATTTTTTTAAAATATATTTTATTGATTTTTTTACAGAGAGGAAGGGAGAGGGATAGAGAGTTAGAAACATCAATGAGAGAGAAACATCAGCCGCCTCCTGCACACTCCCCACTGGGGATGTGCCTTCAACCAAGGTACATGCCCTTGACCAGGATTGAACCTGGGACCCTTGAGTCCGCAGGCCGACACTTTATCCACTGAGCCAAACCGGTTAGGGCTATATGAGTGGCTTTAACAACAAGATCACAATGGTAAAAACATTGGTGGCATGCTTTTAGTCTGAATGACTGCTCTTGAGATGTTGGTACATATTTGAATAAATACCTTCTCAACAGGCTCAACATCAGCAATAAAAAGCCATTAAGCTTCTTAGATGCTTGGATGCTGAGATGGTTCATGTCTTGACATAGTAGCAGTATTCTGACCTACCTGGCTGCAATCCGGCCCAGCTCTAGCAAACAGAGACACACTTCTCTGGGTTGCTTGTGGAGAACTGAAAGACAAGACAGAGGTGGACACATTTACAATAGAAGGGATTATAAAGCAGCTCAATGGTGAATAGGCTTGCCATTGACCCCCTCATCTCTCCCGGTCCCAGGAAATTAGCTAGTCTTCATTCTAACAGTCACAAAAAACAGCCTACCTACCTCACAGAAGACTTCACTTTACTAATGCTTCAAGGTAGTTTTCAAAATTCTTTGTCCAACCCCCTTCGCCAAAGCCATTACTCTCAGGAAATCTCAACCTGTGTAAATCTCACCTTAAAATTATTTTCATCAATTAATTTTAGTAAGTCAATATGTGGCTATAATTATGATATAAATAGCTGATCGATATTTTACATACAGCACACAGAAGATTATGGAACAGGGACTGGCTTTTGATTTTATTTTTATTTTTTTAAGGACTGGCCTTTTTAAAATCCTGGCTTTACCTTCACTAGTGATTTTGGCAGAAATAACGCAATGAGTAAGAATAAAAATTACACATCAGTTTGTTGTTATCCTTTAAGGCAAGATGACAAATGAGACCCTGAAACTTAATGTCCTCTTCTGATAAAATCTGATTGATAATTTAGAAACAAACACTTTCAACTGATGGATTTTGGAAATATACACCAATATATACCATCTGCCAGCTTTGCTCATAAAATGAACAAATTAGAAGACTACTATTTGCATAGATATTTTTATTCTAATATAACCTGATTACTTAATACATGTTTATGAATTGCTTGGACACAGTCAGTAATGTTGACAAATCATACTTGCATTTGTTATGCCTACCAGAGGAGTATCTACTGCTTATATTATTCTCTATTCAAAACATGATTAGAGAATTTTTAAGTGTTATTTTATACAACCTAATAAAGACAACAGATATTGGAAAAAATATTGCATTACAATGACCTTTATATAGACACAGTTAATATCCGGATTAAAAGTATATTATCTTATTAATACACTTTAAGAAAAATCATAATATTTAAGTCTTAAACATAGAATTTTATAATTGGATATCCCATTTTTATAACTGAATATCTCACTCAATTTTATAATGGAATATTCCATTCCTTTAATTTAAACATTTAATTCTTTATTTACACAGATTAAGGTAGTGGCACGACTTGGTCCATGGACAGCTGATAGGATTTGTTCGGAATGGGTGGTGATTAGAAAAATACTCTTACTTGGATTGTAAGTATATGATTTCACTTGGGTTTAAACAGAAACAAATTTTTATCTTGCTATAAAATGTCACTTTTAAAGCTTTTAAAATAAATTCTAATCCCATCAGCAATGTTCATTAAAACAAAACTGATTATGGGGTTTCTGAATTAAAGAATATTTCCAATCTTGGTAATACAAATTTTAGCTTCAGTTAAACCTTAATAAACTGTCACAAAATCCTAATTGGGGAAGCCTAAAGTTACTTTTAATTAAAAGGTCTTAAAATAAAGATACTTAACACCTCCAGTGTCAAATGCACCATTAATTGTTTCTGGCTCGAATGACACAAACTTCACAACTTTTGCTATATTAAACCAACTTCAGAGCAATGTAACTCATGGCATGTCATATCACATAGGCATCCAATAACAACCATCACAAAACAGAAGCAAACAAATGGAAATCAATCTTCCTTTGTAGATAATCAATTTATTTTTATTTGAACTTTCTTTTTTTTTGAAAATTATGTCCATACTACCAAATTACAAACAGGAGTTTTGAGTGGGGAAAAAAAGAATACGTGAAAACTGAGGAGAAGTATTTTAAAGTCCTAATACCCTCGTCTTCAGTGAAGGAAAGCTGTGTGAAGCAAGTGGTTAAAGCATGATGAGCTTGAGATATAATCGCATGCATTTCTTGATGACAACAATGTCAAAAAATGAAAAAATTCGGTGAACTGATCATATTATGTCAATGTGCAGTCAATAACCAACTATAAAAATTAATACCTGTCAAACTATAATGATTCCTTAGCCAATTTATTGTACATATTCTGAGGGCTATAGAAGAACTGAATGTAAACAAATAAATGTTATGGAAAATAATCATTCTGAAGAAAAACAATAATGTGGGTAATATATGAAAAACAATGTGATATGTAGGACTGCATCACTAGTGTGTATTTCTTTGCTTCCTCAGCAGAACTATCAATTTAAAACACTTTTTGTATGCCGAAACTCTAATGTCAACTCTACATGGATGCAATAGAACTGTAATTTGGCAAACTGAAAAGAAATAGCGTGATTCTTCACTTATATCCTAAACAGAACCAGCCTATATAATTTAGAGAAACAAACATTTTCCTCAGCACCACTTCTTAGGAAAATGCTAATAGAAATATAACATTTTACTTCCCAGTAATTTTGGAAATATCATCCTGTATAAAGCAATACAATTGCTTCAAAATACACCTAAAATATTGTCTCACATGTTGATGACTCCTTACATATTAGGCCTATCAATCCTGGCCCATAATAGCCAAAATATATCAATATTTGATAGTAAGCAATAAATAAGATAAATCTGTAGAGGTGCATTAATTAGCACAGTGCCTACATCAGAGTAACTACACAGTAAATATAATATCTCATAATATCTAAGGGGATCTAAATTACCTGGGGATGATAGTGATTATGACAATGAATTAACTGATAAAGATTAAAATCTCACCTAGCATTTTTAGAAAAGGCAAGATATAAATTATGTAAATATTTCATTATAAAAACAAACTCTCTTACCTTATTGCTATGAAATTTAAATTTAATAATTTAAGTACTATCTACGTTATACCTAAGTTCATAGATGGAGAGAGTGCAGTGTCTGTGAGAGAGCGTGAGCTTTAACACGCACTAGTTGTGTTATTTGAGGAGGTCATTCGATGAAATCTCAGTTTTCTGAGGGCAAGAATATTGTGTACCACATGATGTTTTTGTGACTATTACACAGAATAATATTTATTGTTAATCTTAACACAGTGTGTGGCACATGAGGGAAGATTTGTTGAAGGTTCGTTTTATTCTCATTGTTATAAATCGTTTACTCGAAGATGATCATCATTTGGCTTTAGTCAAAATGAATTGACTTTTTTTTTCTTAAAGCATTTTTTGTGCACTTAATCATGTCCATACCAGTCCAGGCAATGTGTTAGTTACTATACTAAGCAATGGAAGAAACTGTAATAAAAAACACACACATATTTCTATTGATAGATTTGTATAATTTAGAGTGGTCCTATTATATTTGAATATCTTATCATTTATATTATACCAGAGACAGTAAATTCTAAATTTAATCAAATTTCAAGTTAAATATGTCAATTTAGCCAGTATATACAGCTAGATATAAAGCAGATCTCATGAAGCTATTATGATTTTGTGCTAAGTATAACGTTTAAGTAACAATTACATTAGGACATGTCATTTTATGAGATACCAAACATCTTACTATTAATTTTGCTCAGTCTGTGGGACTAAAATATTGTAAATGACTCTGTTTTCGATAAGTTATTATAATTGATCATGAATTGTATATTTTAGGAGATTAAATAGCTAAATGCATGTCTTTGTCAGGTAGATTAGAAAGGCATCTTTTACTGCCTGTGAACTAAAGCCTTCGTATTGAGTCATATGTCCTATTCATTTTAAACACATTTACTGAGTAATCTTTTCAAAAATACAAAAAACCTTCCACTTTCACTGAAATTTCCAGTAGGAAACTTTTTTTTTTCACTTTATCACTGTAACATTAACATGGTTTTTCACTTTGAGTTACAGGTATTAGAGGGGATCATTACTGCTTTCTTTTCTCTGAACAAATTCTCTTTACAACAAATAAAAAGCTCTCCAGTCAATGGTGATTATTTTGCAAAAGGTTTTTTTTTTTAATCACTGGAGGCTTCTTTTTAAATAATCAAAAGCCATTTCAAAGAAAGGTATAATGCAGAACACCTCTGGGAAAAGTAACACAGATCCCTATTCAAAAATATGTGGCGAGAGACTCAATCTTATAACCTAGATTCTATAAAAATCTCATGGGCATCAAATGTCAAATAGAATGCTGTGAGCTCCAGGAATAGGAAATGAGGCCTTCCACTAAAACCAAGGGTAGAGTTTCAATGTCACAGCAACCCAAGGATAAAATGCATTGGGCCATTAATGTATAGTTTAGCTAAATATATTAAGTTTTAACAGATGAACAAAGAAATGAAAGCATGAAAAATTGTCTTGTCTGTTAGTTTCCATACATTAGAGGCTATAACATTCAGGTTGATCTTGAAGGAAACTGGCTTTAATATTTATATTTAGGAAGAAAACATAATATATATAGACATATATATACATACATACATATATATACATATATATATATGTTGAAAGTAGATTTATAATTGTGAGCACGTGAAACACAAGAATTGATTTTTGTATTATTATTTATTCTTGTATTATCTATTTCCCATACCAACAACTGTAAACCTACTCCTGCCCACCCTTGTATTTTATTAAAACCATTTGAAAGTGTTTTGATATATGATATATGCTCTAAAAATATTTAGGATAACAGCGGTGATGATGAGGTGGTGAAGATGAATAAAGGAGGAAATAAGTCATGCCTTCAGTTAGCCTTTAATGGGTATTATGGGCATTTTTCTCCTGCCAGGATCTATAAGGTACAAAAGATGCCACCCCACAAAGTGAAGAGATAGTAACAAACTGCTCTCAGCCAGCATGTGACGCCCAGTAAGATGACACAGAAATCTTTGAGTTTAAAGGTAGGAGGCAATTAGGCAAGGCACAGCAGTTTAGGTGCCTTAAAAACTGACCTGAGGAAGGCTAATGAGCAAAAGAAAAGGCCACGGAGAAAGAGACCTGCAAACTCATTAATGCTGCGTGTGAGTGTATCCAAATTTCATCGTTCACAATGAAAACAGAACATCACATTCATATAATTACATACAGTGTTGGAGTTCATTCAAAAATCTCATCAGCAATGGGAGATGTCTAGAATAAAATATAGTTAATTGCCTTTGCCATTAAATCGACATTGTCTGGCGCAAGTAGCACTCTTTTTTTCTCGCGCACCCAGACCCTATGTTAATTTAATGGATCCGCTCGCTTCCATTCAGAATAGCAGTAAGAGGCGAGAATCTTTTCTAATTTTGTGTATATTATTTTCCCTTTTATTTGAAAAAAACATATGAACTTCTAAAATTAACTCAAAGCATAACTTTCTGTAACATAGGACATGACCATTGGAGATAATGGCACCGAGTTAAAATCCCAGCTGGGCCATTGAGAAGCTGTCTAACACTGGGTAAGTTATTCAATTCTTGAGGTCCCAGCATTCTCATTTATAACATGATGGTTTTGGGGAGAGTAGAAATGGTAGCACATGTATACTATTTAGCTCTCATTATTGAGCATGTAGCTTTCATTATTAAATATTGTACAGTAACAATTTTAACCTGGAAAAATTAGAAAGCTGTTTACTTTCCTAACTTGACCCTGACTCCATCAAGCCCTGATACACCTACAATTCCAAGGACACATTTAGTTCCCTCAATCAGCTTCCATACTGTTCTTGCTTATGTTATATCTGGCATAAGGAAAATGGCTAAATTTGGAAAGAATTTTTCAGTTCAAAAGTAAAAAGTAAATTAGAATTATAAGAACAGGTGTAAAAAAGAGTCTAAAATACATTGTTCTTAGGAAAGAAATAACGTGAATATAAATAACCCAGAGCTGCATGGAATTGTTATCCCACCTTAAGACAAAAATAATGTAGCTTTTTCTACAGAAATACTCTTGTAGTCCTCAATATAGACAACAAAAGATGATTCACCAAGCACTGGAAGGCAGGCATAGATTCTTTTTCTGATGCAACAGGTGACATTAAGTATAAAATGGGAAACAGTCTTTAAAATCCATACACAATCCTTTTTACTTTGACACAGCAACATCACAGGCATATTGCAAGTAGATCAGTGCTTGACCCGTGTTCAAAAGGACAAAGGACTTTGTAAAACTGAACATCAAAGTCATGCATCAAAAGAAGACAGTGCCACACAGCAAACATGAACACAGCAAATAAAAATAAAAATAAAAAGCAAGTCACACACATCGGCATGCTAGCACAGCAGATAGCAAACCCTTTTCTCGCTGAGTTGATCTTTCTCAGAGAAATAGATGAAGAATAGTCACTGGCCTCCAAATCCTATAATCATCCAATAATATAATGATATTGACACAATTACAGAAAGCAAAAAACTGTGCATTTTAAAAGAATTTCCTCCCATCCTTTTCTCCCCGCCATCTCCCAGGTTACTGGAATGCATACAAATAACACAAAATAAACAGGTCTCAGGGAAAAATTAAACTAACATGACATTTCTAATTTGTGTGCTAAGAGAAATTATAAAAAATAAATCTCCCATATAAGAACTTGAATAATTTAACTAGTTTCTTGCTTAAAATATCTTTTAAAAAATCACATATGAACATCAATTTTAGGACTTAGAACACAACTTTTTAAAAAATTATTTATTTATTTTTATATTTTTATTGTTGACAGTATTATAGATGTCTCCCATTCCCCCCTTTACCCCCCAAAATACAACTTTTTAAGACTGAAAATAAATCATACATTCTTGGGTCTTAATTTAAATAATAAAAATGAGCCACATCAAAATATTCATCATTATTTTAGAAATGGTAGTTCAAGTATTTAACCTTTGAAAAATTATTACACTTAGTGTTAGGAATAATAATTATTAATACAGTTTAAGAAATTTTACATCTCTTCCAAACTGAAAACAGAAAATGCTTTTATAACTAGAGCCTTCTAAATGTTTTTTCCCTTTGCTCTACATTAAAGTTCATTTCTTTCAAAATAATTATTGGGGAAGTATTTTGTTTTTAGACCAATAGACTACATACTTTTAAATTTAAAATAAAAAACATTTCAAGTTGATCTTTTTTAGCTTAAAGCACATCCTAACTATTTTTAAGGAATCCAATGGAACCAATTTATTAATAAATCAGACACATGAAAAATAAAATCTCCAGTCACTTTTATGTCACCATGGTTTGAACAACTGGGGTTGTCAATGAGCATTATATGTAAAATCTTAAGACTAAAGTATGCTCCACAGAACACACAAAGATTTATGTCATCTGTTCCCATAGCAGTATAAAATTCTATAATCACTTGAAATCTCAATGATAAAAAACAGCCCTTATAACACACTGATGTATAAATTTTATGTCCATAAATACTTCTCTATGCAAATTGGTTCACATTGTATCTTAACAAAATATTGTTTATGTTTCAGATTATATGCCATATCGTTTTACTGCCTAGTTAATAGATAATTGAAGAATAAAATGATATCATTTATAACCCAACTACTGTTTATCTTTCTTTCAAATTCTAAATATATTTTCTTGTTATTTACTAGATATAAATGTGTGACTTCATGTTTCAGAGTATGTCATAAGTTACCCATATACTTAAAGTCTTAAAGATATTATCTTTTGTTGGTATCTCTGGATGACTGTAATTTGTTTAAGCTATCACTACATGTCATAGATTTAATTCATTTTCATATTTTTTTACTATTACAAAAATGTTTCAGTGGACATTCTGATGCCTTTCTCCACTTACTTCCATTGGATAAACTTTTAGAAGTAGAACAACCTGATAAGAGGACATGAACACTTCTCAGGTCTCTGATAGATAATGTCAAATTGCCCTCCAAAGCAGACATATCAATTTCCAATTTTCTCCAGTACTCTATAGAATATCCTATTTTCCTATATTCTCAGCATTGAACATACAATTTTCTTAATCTGTGTAATTTTCATAGTTTTAATCGCATTTACTTCATTGCTAATGTGTCAAACATTTCATACCTTTATTGGATTTTTATAAATCTTTTATGAATAGGCTTTTCAAGACCTGTGTCCATCTTTCTATTGGCTTGTTTCGGTACAGTAATGAACTTATGATCTACGACATTTCACAGAGGAAAAATTACCGAGAATGTCATAGAAAATAAATTGCAGGTTATACTCTGTATGTGATTGTATCATGTGGCACAGAAATGTATCTGCCAAGAATCCAAAAGACAAGAAGCATGAGAGGAGCACATGGAATAAGTTGCTGTCCATATTCCCCTGTCCACCCTTGGCATACCTTCCCCACCCACTGAGATTTCTTGTCATTAGCCGTTGTGGAAATAGAACAGATTGAGTGAGTTGTGAATCAAGATCCTCTCACAAAATAATTGTACAAAAAGCACTGCAACAGAGGGTAGCATATCAGTTGCCATGAAGATAAGAATGCTTTATGCAGGCAAAGGCCTTTGAACAGCTGAAGACAGAAGCCTCTTGATACACACTCAATACAGTGATCTACTTTATCATTCATTCAAACAGATTTTCCCCTTCATCAGGGCATCTTTTCATTTTATTTGCTATTCAAAACACTGTGACACAAAGGATGCTCTTCATCTTGTGTGCTACTGAAATGAAATCTTGAGGTAGAAAAAAGGAAAAAAATCCTTGCCCTAAATTCCCTTTCAAAAGTGAAGTGTGAAAAGACATCAAGCAGAGTACACAGTGTTATTGTTGCAGGAAAGTCAATTCTGCAAGTACAGAGTCCAAGGCCATCAGCAGAGGCCCGATCACTTCCTCACCTACAGTGATAATAAAAATCCAAGGAGAAAGGGTTCCACTTGGGGAAATGGAATTTCTCATTGCCCTTCCTCTTGATTATCTTTAACATCTATGGGCACAGCTGTTTCCTTTCTCTGAGTAATCCGAAAGTCAATGCTGTATTATTGGCTCCCTTCTTTTAGCTCCCCAGGCCTATTATATATCACCTCATGTCCTATTCTGAGCAGCAGAAAGCTCAAATTTATCTTTTCAAACTGGAATGCCTATTTGCTTTAATTTGCTACTTAAACAATTAAAAATTATTTTTAAATTTTATAGCTTGAAAACTTGGTCTTATTAAATTTCCATGGATATAGTAATGCATTTTAATTGCAAGGTATAAACTAAGTTATAATATAGAAGGTAATAAAAATCAAAGATATTTTAGCAAAATACTTGACAGTTATTATATTTAAATTCTCATGGACTTTCTTTTTATAAGGTTTTTTGTTGTTGTTGTTTTTCCAACAGGGTGAAGAACTAGACCATCTCAAAATTCTTCTTGACTTGATTGTATATACTGCAGAATACTTATTTACATACTACAACCATTATTACATATGTTTCTTTAGGCTTGACTGTTTCAAGATAAAATGTATTAGTCATTATCTGAATGGGGTTTTAAAAAGCCATCAAGGTAAATAATATGCATTCAATTCTCATTAGGAACTTGGGCACTGATGATATATATACTCCAGAGAAAATTTATTACTAGATTGACTCTTCTTCAATTCCAACTAAAAGTTTTATTAGTTTAACTAATTCATGGACAATGAAAAAATTGAGACAAGATCACATTTACATTCATAGTTAGTAATCCACTTGGCCTATCGTTGCCACTGAAAAAGGCTTCTTTAATGAAAATCTGCACAATGAATAAATTAATAATAAAGCAGTTTCCCTCTGTGTCAGTTGTTGGTAATGTAGGGGCACTCCAGAATTTTAAATCATGATGTTATTTGTCCACACTTGATTATATAGCTGTATAAAGGGTTGGGCAAAAGTAGGTTTACAGTTGTGAGTACATGAAACCGAGTTTATTCTTGTATTGCTGTTTATTCATTACTGCATTATTTTCCAGTCAAACAATTGTAGACTTACTTTTGCCCCACACTAGATCTTTCAAGAATATTTTTTCACAAATAATTCTTCCACACGCCTTTCTTGGAATCCTCCACTCACAGAGTTTCCCTGTCAACCTAAAAGTTAAAATCTATCTGTAAAATTAATATTGGACTGAAGAAGAGGTACACATCTCCCACCAAATTTGTTTTACTTTAATGTGAGGAAATGGTAAGAACAGTCAAAGCCCATTCATATAATGAACATTCAAGGGGCACACAGAGTATGCTATTGTGCAATTACTCTGATTGCTTTTTCTTTCAAGTATAATGTCCTCCTAGTCTAAATTAATGTGTTTTTCTTCTCTGCTGAGATAATCCTCAGAAATTTGACGATAATCTTTTCTATATCACATCAATTCCTCTTAGTACAAATACAAATTTCCTTGAGGACAAAAAATGAAGATTGTAGCTGTTGCCATCAATTTCCTAGGTTCAACAGGAGAATATTGCTTTGTGAGCCCTGGGGGCTAGGATAGTCTGCCTGTTTGGAAGGCAATTTGTATACTTGTTCTCTCTGAAGGATGCTCAGCTTACTTTGATGTTAATGTTTGGTATTATGTGATTTTTGTGAATTGATTTTTTAAAGCTTCAGGCAAAAGAACGAAAGCGTTTTCCCCTCTACATGTCTCCTTTCTTCACTCAGTTCTATTTTATGAGTAATGCTGAAACACCAAAAACTGTATGTTTTGTCCAGAGGAAATGCAAAAGCTCATTCTATGGCCTGGAAGTGGATTTGGCAAAATTCAATCATAAAACAAAACAAGACCAGAAAACCCCACAATAATCTGGGTAGGTCTGGGCACTAAGATATATGTCTTTTATTTCATCATCTTTAATCCAATCTCCTACTTGCTTGGCTGATTTTTAACTCACCAAATTAAATAAATAAATGAACAAACTCCAGTTTCACAAAGAGAACTTACGGGAAATGATGTTTTCGTACCTTTAGAGAAGCAAAAAGACAATCGTGCTCCCATGGCTGGAACATATATAGCTACTTCTCTTTTAGTGCAGGTTAGAGCCTGGTGGGAAAATTGGACCCTGCCTTTTTCAAATATCCCCCAATTTTGCATTGTATTTACTTGATCTTGTTTTGACAGTAATTGTGCTATTTATGTTCCTATCCTTTATGCCCAAGAGAATAAATAGTAAGAGGACGTGCATTTTACTACCTTCAAAAACCCATTTACACCAAACTACGAATTTTTTTAAAGTTCATCTGTGAAATGACATCACACAAAAAAAGTTAGTTTTGGTAGTTATACTGACAAATACAATGCTTTTAATCAGTTAAGATTCTGAAGAAAATACATACCCAAACCTTCCGATTCAAATAGACATGTTTCATCTACCCCTAAATCTCGGCACCAGGATAAGAAATTTGCTGTATTGTCTCTGGCGAAAAAGGAGCCTGAGGGTGCGCTGGCTTTGCATGGAATCTTCTTCATGGGCAGATTCTGAAAAACAAAGAAATCTCACTCTGAAGGAATTCTGGAAAAGTCATCACAGTGACACATTAAATACACATTTATGTTTTCAACAAAATGCTTTGGGATGACCTCATGTCAATAAATAGGTTAGTAAAGAACTAGAGAAAGGAAGTGAAATGTATATGGAACTTAGCTGGCATTAAGAGACTATAAAAATCTGTGCCTGTACACATGCTTTTTAGTATCTAATGGTAAATATACATAAGTCCCTACCCTGGCTCAAATGACCTCTTTCCTTTCTCTTATATTGTTTTTGGCCTTCTCTTCCATCAGTATGTCTCACAAAGTATTTATAAATGTATTTCTCATTTGTGAAAGAAGAATGAAATACAAATATAGTATATGAATATATATAACACACACCTGCATTCTTAGGTGCATATGTACACACACTAGAAAAATTACACAAGAACTATACAGTTAAAAAGAGAGCAGTGAAATTATTTAACACACAAGTCTTCATCACCCTCATCATAAAAATTAATATGAAAAATCTTTTAACAATAACACTCTAACATCTTTCTTCTAGACTGTTTCCTTTTAAACTATAGGGTATTGTTATATCATTCTGGTTGGATTTCTGCTACCTGATCTTGAAACATATTATTTACATTCCACACCATTTTTCTTCTGGGATAAAAAAAAAATGCTTAAAATAAGGGAGGTGTGAACCTCTACAAACTTTTCTATTAACAGTTTCTCATAATTTTAAACAGGAAATCTCTCTTGGTACCATACCAAGTGTTATAAAGAGTTGTGTGGGGTTTTTTCTTAAATAGAATATAACCAGTTTCCATGGCATAGCATGAAGTCATACAGTGAGACTCTAAGGAAAAGACAGAACTATGAATTTGTATGATCTGGGCTATATAGAGCTTTAGCTCCAAGAGAAAAAAGATCAAGGGAGAAGCACTTTGTGATTAGATTCATAGACAGGATGTCTATTCATAGAGATGCACTGTCAACCAGCAAATATAACCAAAATGTGGTTGATTGTTGAGTCCATATACAAGGATGGATTTAAAAAATATAACAATGGCCCATGAGTGGACTGGTGAAGTCCTGCTAACATCAAACTACTACTAGACTTCTTCATGAGCAAGGATTTTTATGGCTAGACAACTAGAACACTCAGTTACGATATCAGTTAAAGGCTGTGTCACTACATCTCTTTGTTGATGACTGAATTTGACTTAGGGTAGACATAATTAAAATTTTTGCATGAATATATACATATCTATAGATTAGGTACTATAGATATGTATATAAATGAAAAATGGGATTACTATATAGCAATACCCCTTTAACCACTTTGGTTAAGTAATAATTTTCAGAGAAATACTTTCCTATATGAATAGTAAAAACAAACAGATATAGAACAGCATAGTATATTCTTTATAAGATATTCACAAACACCAATTAGTCAGTACTTATTAAAATTAAAATACATATATTCTTAAATCTAACAATTCACTTTTATGAATATAGCCTACAGATATAATAGCATTACTACTTAAAGATATATGTATGGCCCTGACTGGTTTGGCTCAGTGGATAGAGCGTCGGCCTGCGGACTGAAAGGTCCCAGGTTCGAGTCCAGTCAAGGGCATGTACCTTGGTTGCGGGCACATCCCCAGTGTGGGGTGTGCAGTAGGCAGTGGATCGATGTTTCTCTCTCATTGATGTTTCTAACTCTCTATCCCTCTCCCTTCCTCTCTGTAAAAATCAATAAAATATATTTTTTTAAAAAAAGATATATGTATGTATGTTGCAATAGTGACCGAACAAAAAAATAACTTGAAATAAGAGTATGTCAAGAGAGGGCTGTGGAATAAAATATAATATAAAAATGCAATGGAACTCTATGTATCATTAAAAAGACCAAGATAAACATACATGTATTGAACCATAAGATGTTCATTATATACTCTTAAGCAAAAACAACAATTTGCAAAAACATATATATATATATATATATATATATATATATATATATAATTTCATCATTATTATTATTATACACACACTGGCATATGTATGTGCATATATATGTATATATATGATGCAAATGGACATATAAAAAGTTAAATTGCATATAAATATGTTGTATTATAAGTGCGAATACTCTATTTCCTTATAAAATGTTAACTTAGGAAAAACTCAAGGAGGACATGCATCCAAACAATAGAAATTATATTTGAGGAAAGTGATTGATGCATACAGGATCATTTACTTCTTATTTACATATTTTCAAAATACATTATATGATTTTGAGTGATTTTTTCAATATTTGAAGATTAAGTAGTCAAAATAAGTAACTTATGTCAGCCAAAACATTTTTAAAAATTGCATTTGCCCTAGCTAGTTTGGCTCAGCGGATAGAACAGCGGCCAGCAGACTGAAGGGTCCTAGATTTGATTCCAGTCAAGGGCACATGCCTATGTTGTGGGCTCATTCCCCACTGGGGGGCGTGCAGGGGCAGCCGATCAATGATTCTCTCCCATCATTGGTGTTTCTATCTCTCTCTCCCTCTCTTTTCCTCTCTGAAATCAAAGGAAACATATTAAAATTGTATTTGCTGAAACAAAATTTCTAAGAGGTGACTATAAACCTTTCATAAGGTGAATACTGGTAAGGCAAAGATCATCTTTTAAGAACATAAATAAATCCAAACACTGAGCCACTTTAAGATCTACCATCTCTTTCCCTTGGGTGGGGAAAAAATAACTTGTGAAACCATTGCAAAGGGATAAATGAATTTGAATACAGGAACTATAACCCAGGAACTTTAAAATATTTGACATAGCTAAAGGCATGCTAAAGAACATGAGGAGCATGATTTATATGGCATAAAGGCATACAATATCCATAGTACATGAAGGAAGCTAGAGATTGATTTGATACTTAATCCACCAAGGAACACATTTTGAGAGAATACCCACCAACAACAAGCCCCGAAATTGTTCAGCCTACTCTTTAAGAACTTACAAGGACAAGCACTGAGCATATAAATAAAAATAGCATTTTTTCCTACCTATAAGCCTGTCGTCCTTGCAAAGTCATCTACATATCATATACCAGAACCTAAGCATTTATTTAAAATTCATTCATATTGAAAGACATGAAAGTTATTTTAGGACAGACAAAATTAAAGCTAGCTACTGATACTTCATAACTTGGGAATTTTCAGTGTAAATAAATTCATCCGTAATACTGATTTAACAACCTGGCCTTTATGTGATTTATGGAGTATTTGTTTCTGTTATGGAGCTGTTAAAGTCAGTGCTTCCATGTCAGCTGAAGACTAGGAACTGTAAACAGTGTGAAAGGAAGCTTCCAATCTTCACCCAGATGAAATTTTTTATTGCTATAAATTGTTTAAAGTCATCTTCATTAGTCCAAATGACTAGTGAACCCTTATATACAGTACAGTACCATCACACACACTAGGAGAAAGGATCTTTACTCATTGGCTGAGAACAGTAGTACATAGCTTGTAAGATCCAAAATTCTTCCTGACTGCACGTCAACCAAAAAGCAAAGGGTCAAGGGTCTTCCCAGGGTTGACGTGCCATTTATGATTAAGAGTCTAAGGGAAGAAGTCTAATTTCATTTGAATTAAAAATCAAATGATTCAATAATACCAGCACTCAATACTTTTGTGACATAAAAATATTTTGACACATTTTACACAAAAATTGTTATAAAGTTCTGAAAAACTTAGCAATTATATATCTTCCATCTCTATGATTTTTTAATTTGTTAATTTTTCTAGGTTCTCATGAAAATTCTGGGAAAAGGCCAGCTCTGCCTGAATCTCTTCTTTAATATCAGTAAATAAAAGAAAAACAGAAATATTGAATAAAATCAACTTTCCCCTTTCCAAGGAAATCTTAAAGAGTAGGTTTAGAATAGAGAATGGCCCTGAGTAGTTAAGGAAGTACTAGAGGACCGGTGCACAAAAATTTGTGCACTCAGGGGGGTCCCTCAGCTCGGCCTGTGCCCTCTTGCAGTCTGGGACCCCTCAGTGGATGTCCACCTGCTGGCTTAGGCCCACTCCCTGGGGGATCGGGCGTAAGCTGGCAGTCAGACATCCCTCTGGCAGCCCAGGAGCCCTCGGGGGATGTCCACTTGCCAGCGGGGAGCAGGCCTAAACTGCAGTCGGACATCCTTAGAACTGCTGAGGTGGGAGAGGCTCCCGCCACCACCGCTGTGCTGGCAGCCGTCAGCCTGGCTTGTGGCTGAGCAGAGCTCCCCCTGTGGGAGCGCACTGACCACCAGGGGGCAGCTCCTGCATTGAGCGTCTGCCCCTTGGTGGTCAGTGTGTGTCATAGTGACCAGTCATTCCCAGTTGTTCTGCTGTTAGGGTCAATTTGCATATTACCCTTTTATTATATAGGATAGAGGCCTGGTGCACAGGTGGGGGCCGGCTGGTTTGTCCTAAAGGGTGTCCCGGATCAGGGTGGGGGTCCCACTGGGGTTCCTGGCCAGCCTGGGTGAGGGGCTGATAGCCGTTTTCAGGCTGGCCACGCCCCCCGGCGACCCAAGCTCCCAGCCTCTCCCTTTTTTATTTTTTTTATTTTTTATTTTTCAGGGCCTCCTTGAGCGGAGGCCAAGGGTGGGCTAGAAGCAGGTATCTGAGATTTATTTATCTTCTGTAATTGAAACTTTGTAGCCTTGAGCGGAGCCCAGGGCCGGCCAGGGCAGGCAGGAAGCTTGGCTTCCTCCATCTCCGGGGGCAACCCAAGCCTCCTGCTCTCTCCAGCTCTGTGGCCGCCGCCATCTTAGTTGGGTTAATTTGTATTATTTGCTCCTGATTGGCTGGTGGGCGTGGCTTGTGGGTGTAGCAGAGTGGCGGAGTGATGGTTAATTTGCATGTTTCTCTTTTATTAGTGTAGATATACTTGAATAGCTGAAAACTGATCACAGATAGGGAGAGAAATTCTTCAGATCTATAGAAGCTCTACACATAGCTCATTTGATATATCTTCCCTTTACCACTCAACTCTCCAAAGAACTCCTTTAAATTATATAATGTCCTTAATTATTTACTCATATTAGCTTTTCCAGGCAATGCTGTTATATATTACTAGAGACCTAGTGCATGCATTTGTGAACCAGTGGGGTCCCTCTGCCTGGCCTGTGCCCTCTCACAATCCGGGACCCTTTGAGGGATGTTGGAGAGCCAGTTTCAGCCCGATCCCAGCAGGCCAGGCTGAGGGACCCCACTAGTGCACGGATCCATGCACCAGGCCTCTAGTATGCATATAAGATCTTTGGTTAATCTCTTCCCACCTTCCTCCCTTTCCCCTTCCCTCTGAGATTCATCCACCTGTTCCATATTTCTATGCCTGTGCAATGCGCGTCTGCCCCCTAGTGGTCAGTGTGCATCATAGCTATGGGTCGAACAGTCTAATGGTTGAATGGTCACTTAGGCTTTTATATATATAGATGTCCTCAAAACCTGATTGATGGATACATGAATGAACAATTAGACCGTACTCCTCAAACTAGATCATAATCAATTTGATAACAAGAGCAAAAGACTGTATTAGAGATTTTAAATTCTCAAGGGATAAATTTCTAGGGCCTTCAAAATTCACTAAATTCACAGTATAATTACACATAAAATGTTTCCCATAAATTAAGAAATGCATAACTGAAAATTTTAAGTAACATCTATTTTTGAAAGTTACTAAATACAGAATGATGAGTAGAGAACAACTGCCAAGCTGAACTGAAACTGGGTGGAAATTTAGGCTCACTTACTCCCCAAGCAAGGGTCATGCTACTGTGCTCCAGCCTTCATGGTGTGGAATTCAATATTTGTGTTAGCAAAGTGAGGAATGACTACTAGTAAAGCATTGGGATCATGTGCAAGTAGTTGATAAGATGCATATTAACTTTTCTAATACCAAGAGTTTTAAGTTTATCCTTTTCTCTCAATGGAAGTAACCTGAGATATCTACTCATGACCACTAAAATACTTACAAATTTGATGATTAACATACAAGAAAATTGTTTGAATATCAAAAATGTCCTCACTATTCCCACAGGCAATAACCAAGTTAGGTTGAAATAAAAAGAAAAAATTCAAATTTATTTCTGAAGGTTTTTAATTCAATCCATTACCATTTAGGTACTTGCTAGGGCTTTGGAATCCAATTACCTGAGTTCAAACTTAGCTATATCACCTTCTTACAATGATACTTTGGGGAAAATTATTTGATGTTTCTGTGTCTCAGTTTCCTCTTGTATTCAATGAACACAGAAAATAATGCATTTCATTGGCTATGCATATATGAGTGTGAATTAAATAATATAAGTGTAGAAGTATTCAATAAAAGTTCTTTATTATCATCATCAATGCAAGTAAAATATACTAAATTGCCTATAATTTCCTTTTTTCATATTGCAAACATTTTATTTTTTTTGAATGGGTACAAGAACTCAGAGAAAGATTGCAAACAATTTATTTCTATCTTCACACTAAACTTGAATCTCACCTTTAGAATAGTTTTCCAATAGAACTTTCTGTAATAATGGAAATGTTCTATATCTATTAGTATACTATCCATTATATTGACATGATGATTGAGTACCTGAACTGTGGTGAGTGTGACTGGAAACTAATTTTTCAATTTTATTTCACTTTATTCAATTTAAATTTATAGGCACATGTGGTTTGTGGCTCTCATATTAGATAGCACATTCATCCTTAATAAGGAGAGTAAAGGCATTGTTTGAAGGTTAAGAGAGTCCAATAATTTACAAGTTGACTAGTTTCCCTCTAACTAATGTCATACCCAGCTCTTTCAACTCCCCTCAAATCCAACAGTCTCCCTTCATATAGTCCTCCCAACACAACTATGTTGGTCATTTACAAGGAGTTTACTTATATGCTGCAGAGTTCAACATGCATGTGTCTTAGTTATGGTGTCATGGGTATTAAAGCTTCAAAAGGGTAGTCATGACTAATTCAATTTATAAAAGTTATAATAATCTATTCCTAGAGAACCAGGATCTTATTTATCATTATTCTGTCATAGTGCCAAATATTGTGTCTAACACACAAGCAGTACTTACTGTTTTCTGAATCATATGGTGGGTGGAGGAAGAGGAAATTAACATTATGGGGACCTACCGTGTTCTAGGCACACAAAACTTTCATTCATATAGATTATCAAATTTAAATCTCAAAAAAAAATGGTGCCATGAATCACCTACCATGAGTTAGGTAGGTATAGTATCTCCATTTTCCAATAGTATCTCTATTTTTTTCCATGAAAATAATGAACTCATGCACAACTAAAATTAAATCGTGTCATCTCTTATGCCCATACACTTCTATTTGCCTTATGACAGCTCACCAATGCCTTTAACTTAATATATTTCAGCATTTATTTCCCATTTTTTTGTCCAGGTAACATTAAAATAAAAAATTATATATTCTCTTTGAACCATTCAAACTAGAAAAAAATTAAGAGAATGGCAATTTACTCCTCTATATGCAGTGAGTTGAAAATTTAATACTAGTTTAAAAGAATCCATTCTTCACAAAGTTTGAGGGAAACTACTCCCCTTGATTTGCAGTTACTTCAGACATAAAACAGAACAGATATATAAAAGATGTGGAAAATGCCAAAAACTAATATATTTCCTTTTCCAAAGGGCATACAGAATGTGCTGTGCAAATACGCAGTCAATAAAGTCACATTTTCCATGATGGAATCAATGTTTCCATCCCCTTGCTATTTTTAGTTTTGCTATGTGTTTTATTGAAAGAAAATTCAATAAAATCATTTCAATGAACATTCACAGCATGAAGACATCTAACTATAACTACTAAGTGACTTTAGAAAAGATGGAAATATATTCTTCAAGATCAAAAATTGTAAAAATTAAAAATAAGGAAAATCCTTCCTGGTACCATCAATTTCTCCTGGGGGCTATGCAATAGGACCTCATGCCTCAGACAAATTGAGCTATGATTTGGTACAGTAGCCACTCATCTCACTAGGACTAAATTCAAAATGGGCCTTTCCACTCCTTTTGCCTCCAACATATTGAGGGGAAACAGAATGTGCCAACCCAAAATATGCCTTTTGGGATATTGAATATTTTAAGCTGGTTATTGTTAAGAAACAAAAGACTCAGAAGAAATCTTTTGCCTTCCACCTTACTTCCTAAAAAAAGATGAGATAGAGGACCTGCTCCAGGAAGGGAGCAATCATCATAGATGAGGATAGTTTAATATGAATGAGGTGTGATAGACAGGGAGGAACTTAGCAAGGTCCATTGGATCAAAGCCCTCTGTGTCCCATTGTTAAAAATGGCTCAGCAAACATTTATTTGCCAAACATTTGCTTTTCCTTCACCCTGTGAATTGCTTTTCTGCCCTTTGAAGTCCCAAACCACACATCCCACTTTCTCCTTAGCTCAAAGTGGCATATAAGCCTCAACTGCCCAATTTATCCTAGGGCACCATATTTTTATAAAACCCCTGTATGTAAATATATAATAAATTTGGTTCTTTTCTCCTATTAATCTGCCTAGGTCAATTGAATTATTGGACCAACCAGAAGACTTATAAGAGGAGAAGAAAAATTATATTTCCTCCCTCACAATAGATTTCATTTGAGAAAGAACAGGTCTTACAGCAAAATTTGGTGCAATCTCTGTGCTATAACATCATAAAAACATTCACATGAATATAGGGGAAAAAAGAGATTTCTCATGGCAGAATTCTGGTTTATCCTGTAAAATGAAGGAAAGTCACTTAAATAATAAAAATGAATAATATTTTAAGTATTTTGAATTATCTGAAATTATCTCTGGCATAATATAAAATGATGTTGAAAGTGATAGTCAGACCTAGTACTCAAAAGTACTCAAATTTCAGGCTTAAAAGATGAAGTGGACAATAAAAGTTAAGATGTAAATGAGTTAGAAACTTATGTACACATAAAAACCTGCTTTACTCATAATTGCCAAAACTTGGAAGCAAACAAGATGCCCCTCAGTAGATCAATGGATAAACTGTGGTACTTCCAGACTATGGACTATTATTCAGCAGTAAAAAGAAATGAGCTATTAAGTCATAAAAGATATAGTGGAACCTTAAATGTATTACTAAGTGAAAGAAGCCCAAGTGAAAGGCTAAATATTGTATGATTCCAACTTCATGGCATTCTGGAAAAGGGAAAACTATAGAAACAGAAAAATGATTTAGGGGTTTGGGAGGATGAGGGGATAAATAGGTGATTCATCATGTGATTCATTCATTCATCACATGGGATTTTTAGGGCAGTGAAACTATTCTGAATGATACTATAATGGTGGGTATATGTCACTATGCACTTGTCAAAACCCAGAGAATATGCGACAGGAGTGAACTTTGGAATTTGGGGGACAGTGATGTGTCAGTATAAGTTCATTGATTGTAACAAATGTAGCATTCGTGTGCTTTCTGATCAATTTTGCTCTAAAAATTAAAGTCTTCAAAAAAGTAATTATGTCACTGACAGTTGCTTAAGAAGCACCAAAGGCTTCACTAAGGAGAAAATGCAGGAACTTCAACAACAAATGCATTCTTTCCACTTGTATATGCGTTGTGCCTAATTTTACATATATATCCACATGGGAATCATTATCTAACTGCTCTGCTACTCTGAAAAGCTTCTGTTCTCCCAACTAATTGTTTACATATGACTAGACAGAGACTGGCTTCTTAAAAATTCCAAAAGTCTAGCCCTACACTTTAAAATACAGTTAAACGTTGGGGCCTTCTAAAAATGTTTAGTAAAAACTTAATCTGATTCCACTCAACCAATCATTATTAAAGCACAGCTCTATGCCAGTTGTAACACTCAGCATCAGGGACTGAAATAGAAAAAAGACAAGGCCATGATATAGTATTTCTGAAGACCCTCAGTGTCTTTGAAAACAGACTTAAAAAATCATGATCTCACCCTAGCCAGTTTAGCTCAGTGGATAGAGCGTTGGCCTGCAGACTGAAGGGTCCCAGGTTCGATTCCAGTCAAGGGCATGTACCTTGGTTGCGGGCACATCCCCAGTAGGGGGTGTGCAAGAGGCAGCTGATGGATGTTTCTAACTCTCTATCCCCCTCTCCCTTCCTCTCTGTAAAAAATCAATAAAATATATTTTTTTTAAAATCATGATCTCATATGGTAAGAACTTCAATAGAAGTTTAAGTATTTAAATAGAAGCTTAAATTTAGTTCTTTGAGAAATTTACGAGTGTGTATTTAACTTTGGGGAGAGGTTGATTAGGAATCATTATAGGAAAGCCTTACAAAGGAGAAGCAATTTACAAAATAGAAGGATCTCAAATGCTCACCGGGCACAGTGTATTGCATTAAGGGAAACATCTGGCAGAGGCTTGAACAAGCATGTGTGCTATGGATGAATACAGAGCGCATGCGGAGGAAAAGATGAGTCCAAAAAAAGTCAGCTGGGCCGGGATCACAAAGGGCATTTTATGCCAAACGAGGCCAGGCAGATTAAATAACAGAATGAAATGGCGAGGTCCAGGGGACTAAATGGAATGGTGGAGACTGGAAAACTGAAGAGCTCACGGCATGTCCAGGAGGGACAGCCTTATTCATTTAGATCTACCTCACTGTTACCATAAAGAGATGCAGTGCCAATGTTGTTTGATCCTCTGAATTTCCAGAAGAATTTGGAAATCCATATATTTTAATGTGAATATTCCCCGAATTTGAATCACTGGATCCTATAGACAGATGTATGTGGTTGATGGCCTGCAATCTCAATTTTAAACTCTGAAATAACCCAATTTTGTATGTGCTTTGGAAAAATAACTATGTCATTTGTTGTCAAAGATGGATTAAGGGAATAAAGAAAAAAAATAGATAATTCTACAGAAGCAAAAAACAGTGATTTCTTTCTTTTTTTATCACTTCCATCTTGGAACACCTGTAAATCACAGGTAGTGTAGGAAGACTGAAAGAGTGAGGTTTGAATGGAGGAAGAAAAATTTATTCTCTAAATATGAAATATTTCTGAGAGAAAGGAATATTGGATACTAGGAGTGACAGTCCCTCTGATTCTCAACAAAATTAATAGTAGCTGCTAATAATTAATGAATTAGAGGAGTTAAAACAAATTGGGGATGGTTTTAAATATATTTTTGAGAATGTGTCATTTTTCTGTGTTCCGTCTACAATCAAGGAACTACCTTAAGGAAATAGACAAGAAAATTCTTTTGAAATATATCTTGAATTTTGTCTCTCGAAGAAATATTTATATATTTAAAGATGTAATAATTTATAAATAGTGGCAGCAAATTTTTAATTCACAGAGTCACTTAACATATGAATCTAATATTTTAGTTTAATCTATTTTTTTGGTACCCATCTGCAAAGTATCCAACAAAGAAAAGCATTTTCATAAGTCTAAAGGTTATTTTATAAGTGGATTCCAGGAAACCCAATTTATTTCAGTGACTAACAGATTTCTAAACATTTTTTTTTTAAGCAAAAGCTGCCCCTCCCTTTTTTGCTAACTTCACTACACTGCAGCTTTTGGGCACTCTGACATTAGAAGTGTCCATCAATTGACTATTGATTGACTAATAATAGGTCCCTAGACTCCCAGTAAATTTGAAAGTAAGGGATGAACTTCAGGTCCATTGTTTGTAACATGTTTTAAGGATTAACTAAGATGTTTTAGGACGTGCTTAATACTATTTCTAGAATCTAGATGATAGCCTCTCTTCACTTAATGTTATTTCTTTCTAATACATGTCTACTTAAGTTCTATTTACAAAGAATTCCCTGATGAGACTGGAAAATAGTTACATCATCACATCTGTAATTGCTGCAATAAGCCCACATTTATGTAGGCAAATGAAGTTAAAACAGATGTTTTACATTTGTATGGTGATTTAATTACAATTTGTTTTTACCCATCTTCTAATTTTTTTCACCATGCTATGCATTTGTGTCTGTTCTCCACACTCTAATCAGAGCAGGCTTTTCAAAAGCCAAATTTAGTTTCCCAGTGCTTTTAGGACAAAGACAAAGCTTCTTATATGGTGGCTTCCATGGTGCTAACCTGCCGACCTACCACCATGGCCCTCACTCTCTCCCACACTAGCTCTGTTACCCACTACATATTCTCCCCCTTCCTCCCTTGACATGGTCCGCACACATAACTGTTCTCTCTGCCCTTCCCATACCTCTTTGCTCGATTAACTTCTAATCCCAGATGAAGGATCACTTACCCGCAAACTCCCTCCCCCCGACACACTTCCTTGTAGTTGGTTAAAATGCACATTATTCAAGTGCTCCAACTGCTGTCTATGTTCTCACACGTGATTAATTGATTAGCAGCTCTCTCCCTCCAGACTGTTTAGTTCCCCAGGAATGAAACAGTGTCTGGTTTTGTTCACCATTTTATATCCAGAACCTGGTATAATATCTATCAAATAGTATTTATGGAATATTTTTTGAATAAATATAAATCTGACTGTAGCTAAGTCATATATTACCTCCAATGAGGGGCAACAGAGTAGAGTAGTTACAAGCACAAATTTTGGAACTAAATTGCTTGGGTTAAATCCTGGATATTCATGTATTAGCTGTGTAATTTCAGGCAAGTAACTTAACTTCATCTGTGAAATGGCATAATAATAGTACCTATATCATCGGGTTACTGCGAGGGAGGTTGAATTTATATGGGAAGTACTTGAAATTGTGCCTGGCATATAATAAAGTTTAAAAATGTTTATGTTAGAAAACTGAAGGGAAGTTTTGTTTTTTTTAATGATATAAAATTGAGCCTGGAGATTCAATGAAACTCTTGAGGATTTTAATGATCACTGACACACATAGGCACAAACTCAAAAATATCCCTCATTTCTACTTACATATCTTGCCATCTCAGATATCTATCATGTCATTATATTGTTTCTTCCAAACTGAATTTCCTTCTTTTAGTTTTGTCTTCTCATCATTATAGTTTTTCAAGCTTCAAAAATCATAGTATAGTCTTGATTCTTCTCTCACCCCTTTCTGCAGTGGCCAATAAGTTGCCAATCCAACTTACTGTTATTTTCTAATAAATATTTCTTCAATTATTATCCTGCCTCTTTCAGTATAGTTTTGATGCCTTTACTCTAAATCTTTTAATATATTATGTCTGAACAAATGCAAAAACTTTACAAAATGTTCCTCAAATCTCTCCAATTCAATCTATACATCATCATCATCATATTAATCTTTCGTAATTTAATGCTCCAGTCTCCAGCTCAAGACTACAATACATAAGCTTTACAATAATATGGATCATTAACTTCACAAGTCCATGTGCCCAACATTCTCCACATATTGACTACATTTGTCTATTCAATATCCCTAGAATATGTTTGTACTTTTCCAACGTCAATATTTGGCTCATTTAGTATGAGTTTATATTACTTTTTTTTTCTCTCTGCCCACCTATTTGCACCAGGTCTAGGCGATTCAGATCCCACTCCTTCCATATAAACATCTCCAAGCACTCTAACAAACTGACTTGTTTCAGAACCCCTGTAGAACCTACTGTCTATATCAGCAGATGCCAATACACAAGGATGTGTTTCAATTGGCTAAGATTTAAGTCTTTTATAGACTATGCCAACTAAGGCATATTCAAAGTTATCTCTGGAATGGCTCCTTACTCATTTACTTTTATTTTTTCCTTGAGCAGAAATGAAAGGAATAGTGGGACAAGGAACCCACAGGGCTCATAACCCTTGGGTACCCATAGGGGTACATGTGCCTAGGAATGCATGATTTTTCCCTAATCCTACTCTTCCCTTGCCTTTCCATTTGCAAAATAAAGCACCCCATCCACCCATTTCTTCACATATGAAACCCTAGACCAATATCCCTTACCCTTTCTGTACAATTAATCACCAGATCCTGCTAAGCTAACTGAAGGGGAGTAGGATATGCCACCCCAAAATATTCCACTTTGGCATATTAATTATTTTTTAATTAACACAAAAAAAGAAATGGCTACAAACAAATACCTTTCAATAATAACTTTAAATGTAAATGGACTAAATGCTCCAACCAAAAGACATCGAGTGGCTGAATGGATAAAAAAACATGACCCATACATCTGCTGTCTACAAGAGACCCACCTCATTAGAAGGGACTCACACAGACTGAAAGTGAAGGGATGGAAAAATATCTTTCACGCAAATGGAAAGGAAAAGAAAGCTGGGGTAGCAATACTTATATCTGACAAAATACATCTCAAAGTGAAGGCCATAACCAGAGATAAGGAAGGCCACTTCATAATACTAAAGGGATCAATACAACAAGAAGATATAACCCTGGTAAACATATATGCACCCAATGCAGGAGCACCCACATACATAAGAAAACTTCTGGAAGATATCAGGGGAGAGATCGACAACAATACAATCATAGTAGGGGACTTTAATACACCACTGACATCACTGGATAAATCCGCTAGACAAAAACTCAGCAAAGAAACAGCAATCCTAAATGACTCACTAGATCAGATGGACTTAATTGACATCTTCAGAACACTTCACCCCACAGCTGCGGAATATACATTCCTCTCAGGTGCTCATGGGACATATTCAAAAATAGACCACATATTGGGTCACAAGCAAAGTCTCCACAAATTCAAGAAGATTGAAATCATAAAAAGCTTCTTCGCAGACCACGATGGCATAATGTTAGAAATAAACTACAATAAAAACAACCCAAAATACTCAAACACTTGGAAGCTGAATAGCATGTTATTAAATATTGATTGGGTTACTGATGACATCAAAGAAGAAATTAAAAACATCCTGGACACTAATGACAATGAAAACACAACAATCCAAAACCTCTGGGACACAATGAAAGCAGTCCTGAGAGGAAAGTTTATAGCTCTACAGGCCTATCTCAAAAAACAAGAAAAAATGGTAGTCAATCATCTAACTCTACAACTCAAAGAATTAGAAAGAGAGCAACAAGAAAACCCCAGAGTGAGCAGAAGGAAGGAGATAATAAAGATTAGAGCAGAAATCAATGAAATAGAGACCAAAAAAACAATACAGAAAATCAATGAAACCAAGAGCTGGTTCTTTGAAAGGATAAACAAGATTGACAAACCCCTAGCCAGGCTCACCAAGAAGCAAAGAGAGAGGTCCCAAATAAACCAAATCAGAAATGATAGAGGCGAAATAACAACAGACCCCACAGAAATACAAATGATTGTTAAACAATACTACGGGCAACTCTACTCCAACAAACTAGACAACCTGGAGGAAATGGACAAATTCCTAGAAAAATACAACATTCCAAAACTCAATCAGGAAGAATCTAAAAACCTCAATAGGCCAATAACTATGGAAGAAATTGAAGCAGTCATCAGAAAGCTTCCAGCAAACAAAAGCCCAGGGCCAGACGGCTTCACAGGGGAGTTCTACCAAACATTCAAGGAAGAACTAAAACCTACCCTCCTCAGACTACTACAAAAAATTCAAGAGGAAGGAACGCTTCCAAGCTCATTCTATGAAGCCAGCATCACCCTAATACCAAAACCAGGTAAAGACATCACAATGAAAGAGAATTACAGGCCAATATCCCTCATGAACATAGATGCCAAAATCCTCAACAAAATCTTAGCAAATCGGATCCAGCAGTACATCAGAAGGATCATACACCATGACCAAGTAGGATTTATCCCAGAGATGCAAGGATGGTACAACATCCGTAAATCAATAAATGTGATACATCACATAAACAAATTGAAAGAAAAAAACCACATGGTCATATCAATTGATGCAGAAAAAGCATTCGAGAAAATCCAACACCCATTTTTGATAAAAACTCTCAGAAAGGTGGGAATAGAAGGATCATACCTCAACATAATAAAAGCCATATATGACAGGCCCACAGCCAACATCATACTCAATGGACAAAAACTAACACCATTTCCCCTAAGAACAGGAACAAGACAGGGATGCCCACTCTCACCACTCCTGTTCAACATAGTACTGGAAGTATTAGCCATTGCAATTAGGCAAGAAGAAGAAATAAAAGGCATCCAAATTGGAAAAGAGGAAGTAAAACTGTCCTTATTTGCAGATGACATGATATTATACATACAAAACCCTAGAGACTCCATCAAAAAGCTACTAGACTTAATACATGAATTTGGCAATGTAGCAGGATACAAAATTAACCCCAAGAAATCTGAGGCATTTCTATACACCAATAGTGATCTTTCAGAAAGAGAGATTAGAAAAACAATCCCATTTACCATCGCACCAAAAAAATTAAGATACCTAGGAATAAACTTAACTAAAGAGGTTAAAGACCTCTACTCAGAAAACTACAGGACGTTGAAAAAAGAGAAAGAGGAAGACATAAACAGATGGAAGAACATACCATGTTCTTGGATTGGTAGAATCAACATCATTAAAATGTCCATACTACCCAAAGCAATCTATACATTCAACGCACTTCCCATTAAAATACCAATGGCCTTCTTCAAAGATCTAGAACGAACTCTCCAAAAATTCATCTGGAATAAAAAAAGACCCCGAATAGCTGCAACGATCCTGAGAAAGAACAAAGTAGGTGGGATCTCAATGCCGGATATCAAGCTGTATTACAAAGCCACTGTTCTCAAAACTGCCTGGTACTGGCACAAGAACAGACATATAGATCAGTGGAATAGAATAGAGAGTCCAGAAATTAGCCCGAACCAATATGCTCAATTAATTTTTGACAAAGGAGGCATGAACATACAATGGAGCCAAGATAGTCTCTTCAATAAATGGTGTTGGGAAAATTGGACAGACATATGCAAGAAAATGAAACTAGAGCACCAACTTACACCATACACAAGAATAAACTCAAAATGGATAAAGGACTTAAATGTACGACAGGAAACCATAAAAATTCTAGAAGAATACAAAGGCAACAAAATCTCAGACATATGCCAAAACAATTTCTTCACTGATACAGCTCCTAGGGCAGTTGAAACTAAAGAGAAAATGAACAAATGGGACTACATCAAAATAAAAAGCTTCTGCACAGCAAAAGAAACCATCAACAAAACAACAAGAAAACCCACCTCGTGGGAAAACATATTTGCCAACGTCATATCTGATAAGGGCTTAATCTCCAAAATTTATAGGGAACTCATACAACTTAACAAAAAGAAGATAAACAATCCAATCAAAAAAATGGGCAAAGGATCTAAATAGACACCTTTCAAAAGAGGACATTCAGAAAGCCAAGAGACATATGAAAACATGCTCAAAGTCACTAATCATCCGAGAGATGCAAATCAAAACAACAATGAGGTACCATCTCACACCTGTCAGAATGGCCATCATCAACAAATCAACAAACGACAAGTGCTGGAGAGGATGTGGAGAAAAAGAAACACTTGTGCACTGCTGGTGGGAATGCAGACTGGTGCAGCCACTATGGAAGGCAGTATGGAGGTTCCTCAAAAAATTGGAAATGGAACTCCCATTTGACCCTGTGATCCCACTTCTAGGAATATATCCCAAGAAACCAGAAAGACCAATCAGAAAGGATATATGCACCCAGATGTTCATAGCAGCACAATTCACCATAGCTAAGATCTGGAAACAGCCTAAGTGCCCATCAGTAGATGAATGGATTAGAAAACTGTGGTACATCTACACGATGGAATACTATGCTGCTGTTAAAAAGAAGGAACTCCTACCATTTGCAACAGCATGGATGGAACTGGAGAGCATTATGCTAAGTGAAACAAGCCAGTCAATGAAGGAAAAATACCACATGATCTCACTCATTCATGGATAATAAAGACCATTACAAACTTTTGAACAATAATAGATACAGAGGCAGAGCTGCCTCAAACTGATTGTCAAACTGCAGTGGGAAGGCCAGAGAGAGTTGGGGGGCAGGAGGGAGGGGAGTAAGAGATCAACCGAAGGACTTGTATGCATGCATATAAGCATAACTAATGGACATAAGACACTGGAGGGTAAGGGAGGGTAGGGGTTTGTCAAGGGCGGGGGGGGGGGGGGAAAGGACACTTATGTAATACCCTTTGTAATACTTTAAGCGAAAAATAAAAAAATAAAAAAATAAATAAAATAAAATAAAATAAAAAAATTATTTTTTAATTAAAAGCACTTGAGAAACAATCAGTGCAAGAAGGGAAAGACAATCTGACCCTCCTTTGTCTCCCTGAAAACAGGAGATAAATCTCCCACATGGAAAATACCCTTTCTGTACCAGGAGAGGAGAAGGCATTCTTATCACCAGAGATAGGGAATTTAGGGCCAAGAATGCTGTATAAAAAACCTTGTTACTTCCTCACCAATTTACTATCTAAAGCCCAAGTCCCTCTGTCTTCTCCAATCTTCACAAATTTATGATTTCTTTGTCTAAAAGGTGTTAAAAGCTTCCTGCTCTGATCTCCTTATGGGGCTCCCATATGTATAAAATTAGTTTTTCTCCTGTTATGGGCCTTCTGTCATTTTAATGATTAGACCAGCCAAAGAACCCTGAAGGGAAGAAGGAAAAAGTTTCCCTTCCCTTCACTGCCAAGTGTCAATACGTCTCAAAACATCTACTTCTTTCCAGCACCACTGCTAGATGGTCATCATCTCTCTCTTGACCTGGGCAACAGTTTGCTAAGTGGAGTCCTCAGTTCCATTTTCATCTCTCCCCTCCTATCCACTCACCACACTGCTAATGTCAGCTTTCTAAAAGATTTTTATCATATTCCTGTTTAAAACAATATGTTGTTATTAAAATAAATGCCAACATCCAGCAAGACTTAGCTGTGGTCTCGCCTCCTGATGCTCTGGTATTATGTACCAAAAGCCAGACACTCACTTTCCTTTGGTAGTTCCTCAAAGTCACCGTGCACCGCCACATCTGAGGGCCTTCACATGTGCTATTCTCTGTATTTGAAACACTGTGAATTCCCTCTCTGTCTGTTTAGGTCCCAATCCTGCTTTAATATAATGTAAAAATCCTAAAAGAGTAGGTTAGGTCAGCCACTCATGAGATTGGACTCTCCCATGCATATACATAACACAGCTGTAATTCACTGTTTGCTTACGTGTTGGTTTGTTATTCTCCCTTTTCTACTACTCTGCAAGGTACCTTGTATTTCATACTATTTTAGGTGTTCAATAAATATGTGCTGATTAATTGATTGAATGTCATCAATATAATGTATGTTATGGTGACACAAACTTTTTTGTTTTGTTTTTATTTTTTGTTTGTTTTGTTTTAATTTAAATTCTTTATTGTTTAACGTATTACATGAGTCTCCTTTTCCCCTCATTGCTCTCTCCCTGGCTGCTCCCACCCCCAGCACATGCCCTCACCCCGCTACTGTCTGTGTCCATTGGTTATGCTCATATGCATGCATACAAGTCCTTTGGTTGATCTCTTACCCCTCACCCGCTGCCTTCCCTCATAGGTTGGATAGTCTGCTTGATGCTTCTATGTCTCCGGTTCTATTTTTGTTGAGAACCACTGCTATATATTATTTATTGACCACTTATCATTTATTTCTGTATTTTATATGTTCCTATTTATTTACTTAACTAAACTGTAAGGCATTTGAGCGAAGACAGTAATGTTTCGCTCTTTTTTTTATTTACAAACCTCGTGAACATAGTTAGCATTCCATCAATGCCTATCAGTTGAAAATTCTAGGAGAGCATCCTTGTAAGGTACTTTATATAGGGTTGTCAGGGAAGGTATCGGCCAAAAGATGACATTTGAACAAAAGCCTCAAGAGAAGAAACAAGCCCTAACCGGTTTGGCTCAGTGGATAGAGCGTTGGCCTGCGGACTGAAGGATCCCGGGTTCGATTCCGGTCGGGGGCATGTACCTTGGTTGCGGGCACATCCCCAGTAGGAGATGTGCAGGAGGCGGCTGATCGATGTTTCTCTCCCATTGATGTTTCTAACTCTCTATCCCTCTCCCTTCCTCTCTGTAGAATCAATAAAATATATTTAAAAAAAAAAAAAAAGAGAGAGAAGAAACAAGATATACACATATCTGAGGAAAGAAGGCTCAAAGAAAATAGACAAGCAATTGCAAAGGCCCTGTGGTGGGTGGTAACTGCTTGTTGAGTGGCTGCATCAAGGTGGGGAGAGGAGAAAGTCATAGGAAGTGAGATTAGATAGGTAGCTGGAGAACAGACCATGAGGGCCTTGTAGGCAGTCGTAAAGATTCTGGCTTTTACTCAAAGTAGGTCAAGGTACCATTGGAGAATTCTGAGCTAAGAAGTGACATGATCTGACTTAAGTTTTAAATTATTTGATGATGTAATCTATTTTAAAAGCTTACTCTAACTGGCACAGAATAAGTGCATAGTAAATGTTTAAATATACTTAATAAATTTCTTTATCATCACATCACAGGACACTCATTAAGTCTGAGAAAAAAAGATCAGATATCTACTTTTTGATCTTTAAGCAACATTTAAATATAGCAAATATGACAACATGGATCAAAATATGCTTTGGTTCCTCATTTATCATTTACAAATATATAATTGATACATATATTTATATACATATATATTCCTTCATTATGAATATAATCAAATACATTAGCTCTCTCAATAGAAATTGTAGATTTTTAAAATATTCACCCAAAGATGTGTTTTTGTTGATGAGAGAGAGAGAGAGAGAGAGAGAGAGAGAGAGAGAGAAACATCCGTTGCCTCACATAAGCACCCCAACCGGGGACTGAACTTAAAACTTAGGTATGTGCCCTGAGTATGTGCCCTGACCAGGAATCGAACCTGAAGTCAGAGTATGCTCCAACCAACTGAGCCACCTGGCTAGGGCAGAAATTGTCGAAGTTTTTATTTTACGTAATAAATGTTGTAGATATCTGGAAATATTGGGTTTACTTTCTCCTATATTTTAAAATGACAGTGTTTTTTAAGAACCAGCTTAATCTTAAAAAGCAGATATATCTTCTTTGTTTTTAATTGGTGCATTAATATTTATTCTTAATATTGTAATAACTGTCATTCAATATAATTGATTCCCTTTGTTTTGTAGTTATAATCACATACGTTTTATTTCATATACTTAAAAACATCATTATGAGAAGAGAGTCAAGGGCGTCACCCAACTGCTAAAGACATGGTACACAAACAAGTATTCTGACCTACAAGGGGGAGTCCACCCTTCATAACATCTAGAACAAAAGAAACTCTCAAGAGATTTTTCTGAATTTATTCAGAATGTAGTGGGTTCATTCCCATTTTGAGATTCCTATCTTACTTTTTACTTCAAAGGTTTAAATATTTTTAACTTTTGATTAAGCTTTTTTAAAAAAAATATTTTGGCTTCAAGATACACATATTGCTACACTGTTTATTTCTTATATGGAGCAGGGATGCCAGCAAGGCATCCATTAGACAAGCAGCCTAAGTTGGTGTGAAATTAGACATGACTAGCAGAGTAGTATAAACACAAAATACATACTATGGGGCTTCATGCATGATATGTAATGCATTTTCAAACTGCTAAGTGAAACAATAGAAGGTATTCATGTAGTCAGCCTCGAAAAGCTTAAGATACAGTTGAAGAGTTCTATAGACTGTACACTGAATTACCTCATCTAAAAAACATTATGCCAGTGCTCTGTAATGTACCAGTACCACCTTGGACCACACACACACAAATATGGTGAGTACTTTCATTATAAATCACCTAGCAATTGCAGACATTTTTAAATTGAAAAGGAACTCTTTTCCCCTCATTTTCAGTCCCTTACAAAAGCTCGCTATAAAATCTTGGAATGTTCTCCTTTAAGAAATGGCATGTACTAGTATATTCATTATTGATTTGTCCAAGTGACCTGAATTTCTCCAAAGCATTTAGTAACAGCTCATTTAAAAATAATTAATTTTCTATTTTCCATATGGTGAGAGTGACTTTCATGACATGGTATTCCATATCCTCAGTGCTTTGAAACAGCAGTGACCGCAATTAGTGCTATCAAATATCATGAACACGTTCCCCAGCTACACTCCTCTTACAATCTTGTCTTGCCCATGTGTCTGCATGCGGTTAAGTGCAGGATGTGAGCCTGTAAGTGCAAGAGATGATGTCGTCATGGAAAAATTTGATCAGGTTAACTTTTATGCTTGGGGGAACATTCTGCTGGTTCTGTGACATTATGTATTTAAAAAATGTGTGTGGACCTCCATCTTCTAATCCAGAATTTGTATTAATTTTTCCATGCTTTCTGAAATTTCAATTCAACGTGTTTTATTTGTAATCTTATTCCTCACGTGCCTTTAATGATACTTACTGTTACTTACTGTTCCAAACACTAACTTAGTTTGAACGTTTTTGGGTTTTTTTACTTAATCCTCACCTGAGGATAGTTTTCCATTGCTTTTTAGAGAGCGGAAGGGAGGAAGGGTGGGGGAAAGAGGGAGGGGGAGAGAGAAACATCCATGTGAGAGAGAGACATCCATTTGTTGCCTCCCACATACAACTTGACAGGACTGGGGATCAAACCTGCAACTCAGGTATGTGCCCTTGACCTGGTATTGAACCCCGAGACCCTTCAGTGTGTGGGCCAACGCTCTGACCACTGAACCACACCGGCCAGGGCTTCAGCTTGAACTTTTGCAGGCAAACAACTTCTGGACAGTTTTGAAGGAGGGTCCTTTATCAGCAGATTCACAGAAACTTGTAGTCTGAAACTTGGCAAATTCCTAAATGCTGTGACCTGGTCTGTCTCTCCCCCTCACTCTGGAATGTGGGGATTCTTAGCAGAGAACTGAATAGGGCTAGAAATACCCTCTCTCGCATCTCAGCTCAAGGACCTCATCAGAAACAAACTCCCATAGGACAACACTGGCATTTGGGAAAATAATGACTTGCTCTTGCTCATTTAAAAAGGTTGGCAACTACTTGTTGACAATAGATAAAAAAGGAGCCAAACATGAGAACAAATTATACTTTTCTCTCCTATACAGACAGTCCTTGGGTTACGTCAGACTTGAGGTATGTCATTTCATTGTTACGTCGCCATCTCCCATCCCATATAATAAAGATGTAATATGCAAATGGTCATTACACGGTGAAGCATAACAACTGACCGCGTAAGGACAGGATCACGGATCAGCAAGAGGGTGGGGCAATGAGCTACAAGCAGGTGGCAGAGAGCTATAGGAGGGGGCAGAGCAGCAAGCTATTAGGAGGGTTTAGGGGGGAGGCAGAGGGAGCTACAGGAGGGCGGGGCAGCGGGCAGAGAGCTACAGGAAGGCCGCAGTGAGCTACTGGCGAGCTACTGGCACACAGATTCGTGCACAGGGCTACTAGTTTATTTATAAAAAAATGTTCCATCATTTCAACATATGTACATATGTGCTTTGTGTATTTTATTATTTATTTGCCACAAGTAAAGGTCAGGAATTGTTATCTTTCTTTTAATTTTTTTTACTGTTTTACTTCATACTGCTGTGTATGTGCTCCATGTGAGTGACATAGGTGCTTATGCAGGTGGGTTCCGACTTACAGCGAAAATTGCTTTACGTTGCCCGCTCAATGTAGGAACGAATCTCCGATGTAACCCAAGGACCTACTTTAATGTGAGGGGATTTCTGAAATAATTCTAATCCATTTCATTTGCTTCAAGTACATAAAAAGAAAGCTGTCTCAGACATGAGGGCTTGCCAAGAAGGTTACTTCCAAGCTTTGCACATGGTTATTTTTCATTTGGCCAAGACCTCTACGCTTGTCTAAATAATAGTAAGTATGTAAAGCTATGATGTAGTCCAACTTCTAATTCCATCAACAGATAATTCAACAAACTTTATACTGTTTTAAGTAATTTTCCCAAGAATCTCAGTCCACCTTCTTAGATATTCACTGACTTTCTTTGCCACTCAGCAAGAGAGTTATATGATAAGAGGGAGAGTAGCAATTCCTCTATGATTCATTGAGGATAACTAAATGAGGCTTTGACTTTATAATAAAAAGAAGATTAAAGGATGTATTAGTGTATGAGTAGTAGGAATGGTCAAATTAATGTACCAAAATCCAATTAAAATCATTGCAATATGCGCATATATAAAGAACATAAACATACTGGGCCCTTCTGTGTATATTTTATAAAGCAGCTATTATTTTTAATTAATACAACATTTGCTTAAGAAATTATCAGACACATAAAAAATAAAATTTTAATAAAATTATATGTATAAAAACATTTCGATGTACACTATATGTTTTAAATTCTAAAGTTAGCCACACAAAAATTAATTTTTAAGAAACCCCTTAATAAGCTTGATTCCAAAATCTATGTATTACCACATACATCATATTTCTCCCTAATAGAGAGTAAATTTTTTTAGTAGACTTTGTATATCTTTATCACACCCTTTCTCACCACCAACCCATATGCACATTAATATTACAGTAAATATTATCTCCTATTCCTAACAATATACTACTCATCAGTCCTCTGTCAAATTTTAAAATAGCATATATAAGTAGGGCTCAATTATCATAAAATATTTGTACTCATAATATTCTATATTAAGGTTGATAAAGTGTTAAACTTACTATACCCCATGATAACTTTTTGCGCTATCCCTGGGTTAATCAAATAACACATTTTTGGAGAGCCAACAGCAGCATTTATTGCTCATTGTTCCTAAGCACTGGAATTCTCTGATTCCCTCCTACATTCTTACAGAGTATTTTTACCTTGGTGGTTAAATAGTGTTTTGGTAGATGGCTAATTAGGGGCTCTGAGAAAAAAAATAATGGCTCTTATATTCCCATTTCACTCACCAAATATTTTTATTGGACAAAAGAGGCAGCTATTGAGAAAAAAGATGCAAAATAACTCACAGTGATTCATCTTTAGGGCTTCTTCAGTAATTGAAAGATACAACTCTTAATTACTTTAACAATACCTCATTTCAGGTCAAAAATATCTCTTGAATATCTATTACATGAAAAGCCCTATAACTATTATTTTCCTAATTCTCAATTGTGAGCAAATTCACAGTTATGGCTCCTTATTTTATTGGGACCATGGCAAGCAAACACTATAAACAGACCTTGAAAAATAACCTTTAAGTTGAATAAAACATTTGGATATTAATATGCTCATTTTGCCATTATTTTTATCTTTAGATCATGCTCTGAACTCAAGTAATAACACATCATATGAATATCTAATAACATCTACAATTAACAAAATGATTAACCTCCTCTAGAATTCTCTGCCTAACTAGTTTAGACCTCCAGGGTCTGTTGCATCAGCCAATCTCCTGTCAGCACCTTTGATGTCCTCAGATCCTTGTTCTTCCCCTGAACCACCCTGAAATTGACCAGTCCTCTTTCTTCTCCACTACTTAAAGGTCAACTTTGTTCCTTATGATTTTGAACATCAAGGACTTGGGAGTTAAGCAAAACCAGCAGAGGGAGGAATTTCAAATTAGCTGAGAATAAAAGTCTTCAGGATAAAAACTAAGGATTGCTAAAACCCACTGATAACATTTGGATCTACAAAGTATACATCTACATTGGGCCATTCATTCATCTATTCATCCAAAAGCATATCTATCAAGCACCTATATGCTGGATATTACGATAACTTATATATGAATAAAGCATAAACCATGTCCTTGAGTATCTAGCAAAGAGATAAAGACAAGCAATCAACTAAGTATAACAATATTACAGGTCCTCTGACAGATGGGGAAATCATAAATATGGAGGCGATCATAAACGATATCTCTCCTCTTCCAGGATCCCTTTTCCCCTTCTTTGGAAAGTAATCCCTCTCTCATTTTTTTTTTCAGTCTCACCAAATGTCAATCAAGGTGAGGCCATCATCTGATCCTGCAAAGTCTGATAGTTTTGCTAACACCAACGTACATGCAATGCGAGCCCACACTAAATGACACTGAAAGGCCAGAAATCATTTGGTATAATATAGAGAAAGGAATTCAAAATCTGGGGAAGAAATACTGTACATGATTTATAATGTATAGCTCACCTAAGCATATTTTTTTACTGTGTCAGTGGGGCCCAAAGAGGCTCTATTGTTCACTAAGATGTAAAGAACAGGTTAGCTAGGAAAGTTCTAGAATTTTTTGTGACTTGACCCTCCAGATTGAGAATGCAGGTGACAGAAACTCTCTCATGTTAAGGAGAATAGAGATTTTCAGGGTGACTGGAACACATGGTGGCACTTAACTTCCATAGGCAAGATGGATAGAGCTGGCAGAACACAAAGCAGGCTAATCCAATATCCTAGCATGATCTGCCCCACCAGAGATCTGACTGTGATTTATTAATCATGGGGCCTTTAGGTGCACATGGAAAGGCAGCTCCCTAAGTGCTTGACTTGTATAACAAAAACAGCAACAATGACAAAGTGAGAGAATCTGTTTGATGACTCAGTTCCCAAACTAGAGCCAATTTATGGACCCAGGACCCACTTACTGAAAGGAGACATGATCTCAAGTCCTTACTGTACAGCTTCCTATGAATCTTCAATGGGACCTGAACTATACACTATGCATTAGAGAAGGAGAAATACCTTGTGGGGATGAGGCCATAGATTTTTGACCTAAGTCCACTTCAGACTCTGACGACTGTGGCTTTGGACACAACAGAGGTTTATTTTCATATTTTTTCCTGAATGAATAATTGTCATGGATATGAGAACAGCAACTGTCAGAGTTTTTATTGCTTGACATATAGAATAATGTTTTATTTGGTAGAAGGACCAAATAAAACACTAGAATTTGAAAGGAAAAAAAAGCATAGATTCATGTTGCTATCAATGATCCAAACATTGTAAGGAAAATTTTTTTTCTATCACATCTCCACTCAATTTAAGCCAATATAAAAGATGGATGGGATGTAGAGAACAACAGAAAAATTAAAATGTAGTGACAGCTTCAATCAGAGTTACTATTCCAGATGAGTCTTTTCATTGAAGTATATTAGTAAATATCCTGGTACTTTGCATGCATCTATCCATCTGGAAAATTTTCTTAATCTTGATTGATAGAAAACTCCAGAAGCAGTGTGTATGCATTTGACAAAAATCACAGAATTTACTTTCTTGCATATCAGATCCTGCTCTATGACATAACCCAGAGGCAATGGATATTTCAATGTCACACAAGACATTAAACTCTTATGTATCACTAGAGGCCCGGTGCACAAATTTGTGCACAGGTAGGGTCCCTCATCCTGGCTGGCGATCATGGCCGATTGGGGCAGGCCGGCCGGGGGAGGGACCTTAGGAGGTTGGCCAGCTGCAGGAGGTTGGCTGTGGGAGTGTACTGAACACCAGGGGGAAGCTCCTGCATTGAGCATCTGCCCCCCTGGTGGTCAGTGCACATCATAGCTACCAGCCGGTCATCCAGTCATAATGGTCCCTTAGGCTTTTATATATATAGATAATATATTGCTGACTTGATATGGAAGTGCAGAAATAGACAAAGTAGGTGGTTTCATAAAATACATGCATTCCAGAGAGTAGAAGATGAATGCCATGGGAATCCAGGATGGAGGCTTTGGCAGTAAAAGGAAGCCTCTGGGCTGAGTCATAGGAGCTATGAAGGAACACTGCCTTCTTTGTAAAGGACATCATGAAAATCTTCCCAGCCTGTTACTGTTGTTTAATGGAGGTTGAATCTCCACCTTGGGGTACCAGGCCATGAAACTTGAGCTGTTAATCATGAGCTTAGGGCTACATAATCAATTTGTCCATATTTTTAGTTATACCCAGCAATACTCTTGTCAGTGAGCAGAAGTGTTACATAGGAGATTAGTTCAATAGGCCTGAAGATCCAAGTAAATTCAATAAGTACATCATGCACTCCTTATTATACCTACTTTTTCATGCTGCTCCTTTTTTTCTTATCTCAGCCTGTAGAATTTAGCTCATATCAAATCCCCTATGACTAGTTAACCGTGGGTAGGGAAAAAAGTAAAGCTTCTTTTCATATCATTCTACATGACAGACTAACTTTTATTACTATGGCAATGGAGCCCTAGCTAGGCATAATCCTTTAAGATGGTATAAAATATAAACACTCACAATAAGAAAAACATTAAGCAAGACATTTCATTATCTCTGATCTAGAGATGAAAAATTTTCCAGGTGGTCAGGGAATGAGAAAAATGGTGACAAGGGAATTTATTTTTATACTGGGAAATAATTTAATATATTTAAAACTTGAAGATACTTATATTTATTTATTTTAAGTACTGGGGAATTTAACTTTATCACTAATTTCTCTCTCTTTCTTGCTTTTCCCCTAAGTTCCAAACAGCAAAATAACCCATTAAAAATCATTTCTTTCCACACCATTACACCTATCTTCCCTCCATCTTGTCCTGATTCATTCTGTTGGTTTAATCTAGCATTATATTTGCATCACAAAACCATAAATTTCTTGAGGAATATACAATCATTTTAGTTATATAACCAGGAATGAATAACTCTAAAATAACTGCAGCTGAAATCTTTTTAAGAAAAATTTTTTATCACTTCCACCATACTTTCTTATTGTCAGAGATATCAGCAATAAACACAAATTTCTAGATTTCTCTGAATTCAATCTTGACAAGGTGTTCTCTAAACAAAACATACTATTGATTTTTGAAGGGCAAAACTTTAGTCTTTATGTCTTTAATTTAATTCCTGGATGGTACAACATCCTGAGGTATTGTTATCTTACAGCTCAGAGAACTAGCTATTCTTGATGGGCAACAGTACTGTGGGCATTCTATCTGACTAGGATGTTCTTTCTGCCAAACAAGGACGAGATTCTACACTTAGATGGTGAATGTTCAGTTCCTTCCTAGGAACATAATGCAGCATTCTACCAGATAACAGAACTTCTCTCTCTCTCTCTCTCTCTCTCTCTCTCTCTCTCTCTCTCTTTTTTTTCCCTTTCCTCTTCATGTGCTTCAAACCTGATCTAACTACCCAGGACTCTTTGAAGTCAAAGAAAGCTCTGAACCCAGGGAAACTCTGATGTCTGGAGCAGTCTCTCAAGATAAATGAGACAAACAGAGAAGAATGTTAGAAGAAAAAGAGAGAGGATGAACACTTTAGGGATCTTGCACCATCTTGATGCCTGAGTGGTTGAGAGAATCATGCACAAAAAATCAAGTCATGACTGGTAGGAAAAGAACAGAGGAAATATACATTTGGATTCTATCTGGACAAGGAAGTGAAAGTTCATACATCAATGTAACAATTATTCTGTCTGTCGGGACATGCCAACTTTGAGTCAGGTAATTAAGAGTCAAAGGGCAGAAAACCTGACCTTGGGCTTATCACTTGTGTTGGTTTTCTCATCCTGATAGGATATTAGAAAGATTACTTTTGTTTAGATTTTTGCCTTTAATGATCCTCAGCCCCAAGAATATTAACATTTATAATTATAGTGAATGGCACTTAAATTAATTACAATTAACTTGCTGCACACTACTCTTAAATGCTTCCACCAACACTGCCTAATTATGTAGAATCTCTGCAACACTTCCATGCAAAGGTTAAAATTAATACTATAGCTAACATTGGTTATATATTTTTTTCTATTGACCTATTGATGCCTGGAAAGAAAAAAAAATATGATAGAATATAATTTATTTTCATTCAGGGTATTTTATCAAGCCAGAATAGAATAAAACAGTCATGAACTTATAACTAAAATATTAAATATGTAAACTGTCTCACATATTTATTAAATTTTCTTTCAAATATTAGAGTGTTTGAAAAATTCTTAACATAGGCATGCTTCACACATACCAAGCATAACTTACCTACTCAAATGTGTTTACACAGCAGTAAAATCCCCACATTAACTATCGTGCAAGGAAACTAAAAATATTGCTATGAGTATGAAAATGTGAGATTTAAGTTGCTAGAAGAAAATTACTAAGGGCTTCCTGTGACTTCAATTTAGATGGGATCAAGTTTGTTGATTTTTTTTTTTAATATATTTTATTGATTTTTTACAGAGAGGAAGGGAGAGAGATAGATAGTTAGAAACATCGATGGGAGAGAAACATCGACCAGCTGCCTCCTGCACATCTCCCACGGGGGATGTGCCCGCAACCCAGGTACATGCCCTTGACCGGAATTGAACCCGGGACCCTTCAGTCCACAGGCCGACGCTCTATCCACTGAGCCAAACCGGTTTTGGCAAGTTTGTTGATTTTTTTTAAAATTCTGCTTTAACATCTCTCTACACACAACATAGTTTCACTAATTCAGAGAAGGTAACCAGCTCATCTATCTCTGCCACTACTGTCCCTCATTTCAAGATGCCAAGGAGGAAATTACACACACACACACACACACACTCATACACACAGACTAATATTGTGGCCTCCAGGTTATGTATACCCAATTTGAAAGCCTCCTTTTTCTCTATGGGAAATATTCAATGTAAGCCTAACTATCTGGGTTTTAGTGAATCTACTCTTGATCTTGCACAAATCACTTAGTCTGCATCTAAACAATGGGTGGAGGGAGGGGAGGAAGAAATGAATGCAGGGGGACCCAAACTTTGCTGAACTTTAGAATCCCCCGAGGAGCTTTTTAGACATCCCTGGGTTGTTCCCAATAGGGATTAAATCAGAATGTTCAGGCCAGGTTTCAGTCATTTTTAAAGATACTCAGGTGATTCCAATGTGCAGCAAATTTGGGAGCCAGTAAATTAATACATTCATGGAGGCACTTTTAAAATTAAAAAAATGGAGGGGCTTTCATATTATACTAGAGGCCTGATGCACGAAATTTGTGTAAGAGTAGGCCTTCCTTCTCCCCCGCTGCTGGCACCAGCTTCCCTCTGGCACCCGGGACCCGGACTTCCCTCCTTCCCTCCGGCTGCCGGCCGGCACCTGGGACCCAGGCTTCCCTGACAATATCCCTGGGAAGACGTCCGGTCTAATTAGCACATTACGCTTTTATTATTATACAGCACTATACAAAGTGATATAGGATATTATTCCCAAATTAAGTATAGCACTGTAAAAAAAAATACAGTGTTTTAGGAAGATTAATCTTCTGTTTGGGTTTTAGTTCAGTAGTCATAAAGAAACTATACATAAATAATCACTTTTATCTATTTTGCCAGAAGTGCAGAAAGTTTGTTGTTTTTTATTTGTATTTTAAGCTGACTTTAACATTATTTTAACCTTACTTTTTTCATTTCTCTATTAAAAGTTAAGAAAAGTATCATCTCTCTTCTTTCCTTCAAAAAACATCAAACATCACACTTTTATTACATGTTTACAATAATAAGAGAAAAGAATATTAGAATTAATATGTGGAAAATAAATCTGAGGAGTCAGAAAGAAAATAATTTGTCCAAAGTCCTTAATTCAATGCTGCTACCTATTTAAAACAAACAAAAAGTTACCCACTCCAAATATTTTTTCCAATATTCTGCCATAATGATCTACTTGAAAACAAAGACCTATTTAGTATGTCTTTCTTGACTAGATTTTGTTCATTGCCTGTTGGCATGTATTATTTCTCTGCTAAATTTTTAGTCAGTGCATCGGATTGGGCTAGGTTGTATACCACACTAATCACCGTCAATTTCTATAAGCTTTTGTTTAATTAGACTTACCAAAAGGATTATGTAATTTATGTAACTAGAAAACAAATACCATGTTGTTAATAGAGACAGTAATGCATACATTCTCAATGAAACTCTCAAAATAAATTCAACTCATAAGCAACTACAAGTGTGATCCACATCCTAATAGTTATTTTGCCTTAGTTATGGGCGCTTTTACCTTCGTGGGCTTGTTAGAATCCATGCTCTCTTTGAATTTCTCCTGAACAGTTTCTGCAAGTTGACAGAGCAAGGCACCATTGTCCAATTTCTCCATAAACGTTTCTGCCGTAATCTCCTTCCCTGAAATAACCAGAAGAAGCATTACAAAACCACAATCATGCCCCAAACACAAATGTGACAATTCATGGCAGCATATCTGACATAGTTTTATCATCAACATTTCTATTCCAGCTGAGTTATGTTGTCTGGGATAGGAACTCATGGGGAAGAATAATTCCTTTGGAGTTTTATGTTATCCTTTGGTAACAAGAATCTCAACATTTTACATTTGAATAAAATAGTTTCAACTGCGTACGTGTTTTATTTCATATTAAAAGTGACAAAAGGATGTTCTGGGTGAAAGAGTCCCACCATTTAGCAATCAAGCAGTCAATGAAACTCGAAGAACCAGCTTCTACCAATGACTGTACAGCTTAGCATCTGAGATTTGCTCAGTGGCCCAGTCAATTACTTGGGCCTGCAAGGCAAGGGCATAAAGCAGACTGGTATGTCGTGTTACATATACGCCTTTGCTCTCTTCTTTAATTTGAAATAGAGCCATCATATATCAAAAATCAACCATCACTGGCTACTTTAATAGCATGGCCAATGCATAAAGCCACATCTCTAAATCCCATTGCATTTGTTTTCCCAATTGAGATAATATGTACAGGTAAAATCAATGCTGTTGATAAACTCTCTATAAACACACACTCTCTCTATCCATTCTCTCCTCATTACACTCTCAGCTTCTTCTACTGCTCTTCTGAACATGACTCACAACTGTCCATCCCTGACATTTAATTGGTTAACCATTGTTTTTCCTTTCTCATATGTTCCCAAAGCATATTTTCCTTTTTCTTTTGTTTTATAACAGCTTTATTGTGATATCATTCACGTACTTTACAATTCACTCATTTGAAGTGTAAAATTCAATGGCTTCTGACACTGTATTCACAGACTTGTGCAATCATCACCACAAACAACTTTAGGACATTTTTGTAACACCCTAAAGAAACCCTTTATCATTTAATTATCATTCCTGATTGCGCTATTCCTCCAGCTCCTATAAAACCACTTAAGTTTTTCTTCTATGCTCCCCTAAACTCATCTCCCTCAAAGCTCTCTCCTATTCTTGGTTCTATAATTCTCTATTTCAGAATATTTTATCTTCCTGCCTTAATTTCCTGTAAGTTATTAATGACAAATCCTATAGATTCATGCTTCCTTCTGCTTCTTGTGCCATCAACTTAATTAAAAAAATGTCCTGATCCATACTTAAACCTCTAGCAACAAGAGCTATTCCTTGCACCCTCAACTTCTTTGTTCAATACATATCACACTCATTGCTAAAATTATTGCTAAACACCACCCTCACTGGCTCCTTCTTCATCTTTATGAAGAGTCCCCAGTCTTCGTCTCTACTTAAAATATAAAATATGTCCACTTTAACCCAATATCTAAAGGTCTTCCCCAATCCTCTAATCTACCTTTCTAATCTAACGTCCTTACATTCTGCTCCGTGGTCTGCACCCTGCCTTCACAGTTCCATTAGCCCATCTTCCAGTTCCTGCTGTCAGGGCTTTGATTCTGGCATGACCCCTGCCTGCAATGTCCTATTTCTATCTGTCTGGCCAAGTTCCAGCTGCTCTTTAATCAGAAATCCAGAAAAAGGTTCTCCCAGTTCACAATGATCTCTTTTCTGTATGGTTATACTCATGGGTATCACTCACATTGGCATTATCAAACTTCTGTAGTTGGTAATATGTTTTGTATAAATTTTTTATCTTCCTCAATACACTGTAAACCTCTTGAGGTAAATCTGTATCTGTGTGTGTGTGTGTGTGTGTGTGTGCGCGCGTGCCTACAAAGGTAAACATAATGTTATTCACATAGTAGGCACATAGTAAATGTGTTCAGTGAGCACATGAATTAACAGATGAAGAAATAAACTATTGGGAAACTGAGAAAACATTGGGTACTGTCTTTGTGAAAAGTGCTTAAGGCAAAATAAAAGGAAGTATTTTAAAGTTTTATACTGAGTCTCTCATAGTTAACCTTTATCTTAAGAAAAATGCATGCAGCTCAAATCCATGAACACTTAAATATAACCCATATGGAACAATAGATAAACTACTGGCTTAAAGTTAAATTCACAATACCTAATATATTTGTATTTCAAGACACATCTGTTTGAAATGATTTTCTTTTTTAGATTTGGGGGAAAGGCAGTTAAAAAGGGAAAGAGAATTACTTTCTTTAAAAATGTTCTTTTTTCCCCTACTGGATAGTTCACATTTCAGCCCCCAGTTAGAATAATGACTTCTGCAGGTGGCAAAACATCAGTAGCTCGAATTACTCACCACAGACAGAGCCTATTCAAAATGACTATTATTTCAAAACTAGAGGCCGGGTGCACGAAATTTGTGCATGGGTAGGGTCTCTAGGCCTGGCTGGCGATCAGGGCCAATTGGGGCCTTCCGGATGCCAGCCAGGGCCTTCCTTCACTGGCTGCCAACTGTTGGCCGGGGCCTTCCTTCCCTGGCTGTCGGCTGCAGGCCGCCCCCTGGTGGTCAGCGCAAGTCATAGTGAGCAAACTCCTGGTTTCCCAGTCGAACTCCCGAGGGGATACATTGCATATATATATAGAGAGAGAGATTGTATGCAGCTCAACTCAATTCAGGAATTAAAGTAATAATCTCAAGAACAAAAAGCCAGCACAACTGAATTTGTATCATGCATTCACTATATTGGCCTGCATTTTCTAACAAGAAAGTTATTTTGCAGACAAGTATGAAAAATAAGTCCTATATAATAAAAGGATAATATGCAAATCCACAAAACGGAGGAACAACCAGTCACAATGATGCGCAATGACCAGCAGAGGGCAGACGCTCTATGCAGGAGCTGCCCCCTGGTGGTCAGTGTGCTCCCACAGGGGGAGCGCCACTCAGCCAGAAGCCAGCCTCACGGCTAGCAAGTGCAGCAGTGGTGGCGGGAGTGCTATAAGGACCCCTCGGAGGATGTCCGTCTGCTGGCTTAGGCCCACCCCCTGGACTGCGAGAGGGCACAGGCCAGGCTGAGGGACCCCCTTCCCCCCCAGTGCACAACATTTGTATTAGAAATATTTTCAAAATTACCAATTAAATTCCAAGGTAAAAAAAGGTAAACTTTAAATAGTTAAATATGTATTAGTTTTAAGATTTTCTACACTTAGATGAGGTTTTTAGGTATTCTTATTTCATTAAGCTCTATGGCAATTTAGAGACTCTACTCATGATGTTAAGTGACAAGATAATTATAATATTTTAAAGAATTTATAAATTACAAAAAGAAAATGTTTTTCATTGAAAAGTTACTATCAACTTACCAAAAGGTATGAATTTTACTTTATGCATTATACCTGAAAATTTTTCTAATTTTTCTTTATCCTGATTTCCATGAATACTTGAAGAAAGAATCTACATTGAACATCTGTATCTAATGAAAATATATTAGGTGTCAGCTTTCAATTCTGTATATTTTATAGCTCCAAAAGGTGAGATTTTTTTTATTTTTTTATCTTTTTATTTTTGGCTAAGGCAGACACTGTTACATACTTTATAGTTGAAATGTGCTGCCTCAAATGAAGGAAAAATGCAAGATGGAGAAGTATTTTTAACAACCATCACATGTAATGTACTTTCCATCCAAAGATTAAGAATCATAAAATATACATTTAAAATGTAGTATGTAATTGTAAGAAATCAGTCATAATTCTTGTAGGGCATGATATATTGTCTCATTCTTATTAAAAGTATTAAAAAACAGAATATAAAATTAACAGGCTGTGATGAACTAATTATAATTTCTCAAGTAAACATTATACATTAAAGCTAAATATCTTTGTTAGAAGCAGATATTTAATGTGTGTAGCTGGTTTGAGACTTTAGGTTATAAATACTAGAAGCAGTAGGATTCTTGTACCATAGAATCATTTCTTCCCCACCCCCATCTTCCACATTGTTGATATGTTTGGGAAAAGATAGGACAATGAATATTTAATTTAAATTTTCTTGGCATACTGACCCTCACTGGGTTGTACAGACTATTGACCTGAAGTTCAATCTAAAATAGTCTAGTCTAGAGGTAATGTCTTTACTTCCTGAATTTATATTGTTGACTTTGATCTTCACACCATCAATTCAGTCATGATGGACAGCTTGCCAGTAGACAAAGATCAGGAAGTTTGGTTAAAAGATGCCATTGGTCACTTCCTATTAAAATAGTAGGGCGGGCACAATTATATGAAATAAACATCTGTCAAGTAACTAAAATCAACACACATGCTTGCCATAATATCCATAAAGATTAAGTATCAACCTTTAGTGTTTTAAAATGGAGCCGCCCTGGGGAAAAAGAAGCCTTTTTACCTTATACTTTGCTGAGAAAGAATGTTTTCCTCCCAGTAAGTTAGTAGTACCAAATTCAGGTTCCTTAAAACATGACAGCATGTAATAATGACATTAAACACTTGAGTTCTTACTGTATGCCAGGCAATTTACATGCATTCATGTTTTTTAATATGCTCACAAAACTGTGATGTGGGTGCTACCATTATATCAATTTCACAGATGATAAAACTGATGCACTTAGATTATGTAACTTGCCTAACGTCACACAAGAAATCTGGCTCTTTAACTCTAGGTTTAGAGTCTATGCTCAGTCACCATGCCCTTCTACTTTAGTAAATGTTTGCTAAATATATGACTATTTCCTTTTACAATGCACTCTCCCTAACTCATTTGTCTCTTTCACTATAGAAACTCCACAGAAAGCCCTCAGGAAAAAACAAAACAAAAACAAACAAACAAAAAAACAGCGTAGGGCTGAAGATAGTGATAGCAGTACTGAAAAATGAATAGCAGTGCACCTTGTAAATTCGAGAATGGCTGAGAATGTCATTCAGGCATGTTCTGATATGTGACCTAATTTACTGCAGAAGAAAACTGGCATATTTTATTTCTACAGGTTGGATTCTACAGAATCCAACTATACTTAAAACTCCACTTCACCTCTCAATCTCAGGATGTTTTTTTCTAATTAAAGAACTCGAAAGAACTCATCTGCTGTCTTAACTCGAATTAGTCAGTGTTTTGAGTCTGAAATCTGAAGGTTGTGAGGTAGAAAATGATTCATTCTATCCTGAAACCCTAGATCAGTACTTGCCTGACAGTGATTCCAACTCTCTACCCTTCATTTATATCATGACAAGACAAAGCTGGTTTTGTTGGAAAAGTTGAGTAAAAAGAAAAAAAAAAATGGGCAGTAACTTCTCTGAAAGGTGTCAACTTGTGAACATGAACTTGATTCTTTAGACTTTTGAACTAGGAAAAGATGGCACCTTTCCGAAGGAATCTTTATGTACTATATCAAGAACATAAGAACTCTGCAGGATAAAGTTCTGGTAAAAGGGCCTCAAGAAAAACAAAGAGTAAAGAAAGCTGTTCAAAACTTATTAGACAGCAGTTGCATTAGACAGCAGCAACACCAATCAAGTAGACATTTAACATTTTAATGGTAGAAATTGGTTATTTTTATAAATAACTTGTAAAGTAAAATTAAATATCAGTCAGATTAAGCATATAACAACTGAATTTTCTTTTGTGGAAAGTCAGAGAGAAGGGGGAAATCATCATAGCATCAATTGTCACAATGCATTTCTAAATGGGAATAAAATCAATTCAGCAAAACTTGATTTGTAATATATATTATGATTTACTCAAAGTCCCTACATATATTGAAACACATATGCCTACAGCTAAAGATCTACAATCTTTAAGAAAAGTGTCTATTTATTTGCTACTTAACTATAATCTTTTCTCAAAAACATATTCCCATGTGATTTCATGTAGTGTTATTAAACAAATACTAATTAAAGATAAAGGTAGATTGTCATTTTCAAACAAAGAAACACAAGTGAAATAAACAATTTGAGAACATGTATGTTAGTACATTCATTTCAAAGCTAAGTCAACAATTTTCAATAGTCCAGCAATAATCATTACATTTGTAGAATATGCCTCTTCTACTTGAATGGTGTTTTTGCTATGATCTGATACTGTTAATTTAATAACATGTTGTTTATTCAAAGTGACAATGAAGTTTTTTTCCAACATGTATTTTTATAATTATTTTTTAAATATATTTTATTGATTTTTTACAGAGAGGAAGGGAGAGGGATAGAGAGTTAGAAACATCGATGAGAGAGAAACATCGATCAGCTGCCTCCTGCACACTCCCTACTGGGGATGTGCCCGCAACCAAGGTACATGCTCTTGACCGGAATCGAACCTGGGACCCTTGAGTCTGCAGGTTGATGCTCTATCCACTGAGCCAAACCAGTTAGGGCTATTTTTATAATTATTTGATGTTCAAATATGTCCTAAGGATGCAGATCAATAACAAATGGAAAAATAGCTAGTTCATGAACAATAATAACAAAGCAGAAGGTCTTAAATAGAGATGAAATGTTTGTATTTAATGTATAATAGGGGACAATGGCCAAAGAAACATTTTATAGTGAAGAATGACGGGATATTCAGGATTCTTTAGCTGCTTTTTCTTAATAATGGCCATAAAACTGCTCCATGGAGCCAGCTGTTGAAAAATATACTTGGACTATACAAACTATTTTCAGTAAGGTCAGTTGATATTTCCAAAGATATATGAGTAGTCAGTAAATATTACATGATGATCTTATGAATCACATTGATATGCTATCCCATAAACAAATCCCAACTACCACTGCTATTTATTCATCTTAGTTAACTTTTTACAAGACAGCTGGCGGTCTATGTTCTTATACATAAATAATATTTAATCTAAAAATTTGTTATTGCTCCTTTAATTCCAGGCCTAAGAAAGTGAAGTGGTATGTATTAGTGTAACTGATTAAGTATCATATATTTGAAATTTATAGTATTAAACCTTCATATGTGATATGAATATGAATACTGGTCTATGGACCAATGAAATAATTTTCTTCTCTATCAAATATTTTTTATCTAGCAGACATATCTAAATTCAAATTGAGTGTTCTTTAAGAAACTACAACTTTCACTTGATATTTCATATGAAGGACCAGAAATATCTGAATTTAGACCACCATTAATACTCCTTTTGAAGGGCATAAAAAGAAAAATGTTACAATTTAATCAAGTATTACTAAAAAGAAGTAGAAAGCCTTTCCACAAGTTCTATATCACAATGGTAAAAATATAATTAAAAGATTTAATGTAGAATGTGAATTTCTACCTCACCAAAAAAAAAAAAAAATAGATATGTATATAAAGACAGCATCAACTTTGGAGCTAACTATTTTTAAGGTATCTCTAACTTTCAAGTACATACAAAGCAAGAATTAAGAGTTACTATCATAAATTTTAAAATATTTCTGAAGTGATAAAATGGCCAGTAAATATAATTTTAAAGTGTACTTTACTGACTTCATTTCTGAAATATGTGAATTCTAAATGTATCTAATATATGTTATAAAAATATCTTCTAAACTAGCCATATTGTTTTTCTCCCCTTCATATCATCACCATTTTAGTACATATTTTCTTATCTCCAAGTGGTTTACCACTTTTAAATAATGTCAAGTTATTGTTCTACTTTTTAAGTTGCCATAAGGCTATTCACTTGAGGTCTACCATCTATCTACTTCTATTAATTTAAGTCAATGAAAGGTGGTACTTTACTATATCTTGAGATTCTTTTAAGATTCCTTTTCTGAGAAAATCTCCTAAGCCATGAGTTGCATTTGTGTTACCAACTGCTAGCATAAAAAAAAAAAATTAGTCTGATTCTTTAAAATAAAGATTATTCATTTATGTAAATGATGTTCCCTTGTTTATGCATATTGATGATCTCAAACTGGGTCTCAAGAGATGGATTTCTTGGAAACGTGCACTTTTGGAGCTGGAAAGGACATTAGAGATCGTCTACAAGCCCTTCGCTTTATGGTTGAGGACACGGAGCCCAGAAAAGATAGCTGAGTGACTCTGGGCAAGGTTCCTGAGTGGCAGAGCCAGAACCAGAAGCCAGGTCTCCTGACATCCTGTTAGGAGCCAGGTCTCCTGACGTCCTGTTAGGAGCCAGGTCTCTTGATTTTTATTCCAAGGATCTTTCCATTACACATACTGACTCTATTCTTTGAGGCTGTCTTGGGCTGCTCACACTGATCAAGCTGCTTTGTAAATGATCACATTCACCAAATAAAATGGCTTTGATGACAGGTCATGGGACCTTGGATCATACCGGTATAATCAGCCTATATTCTAATGAATCACCATCTCCCTCTATCTGGAACTCAATGGCTCCTCACTGATCATACAATAAATTATAATGTTTTTTTAACATAATCTAGCACCTACATGTGTCATGAACTCGCCTTCTCTAGATCTGCACCATTCACCCTAGTCTTGATTCAGTTTTTCCAATGTACCAAACTCCTTTCTACCTCAGTACAAACCATTCCCTCTAACCAGGCTCTTCTCACATGCTTTGTCTATTAATCATTCTTTGGTCCTCAGTTTAAACATTAGACTCCCTAAAGAAGATTTCCCTAAGTCCTGCAATCCTTTGCCCTTCTCCCACCTCTTATTGCAACCTGTATCTTTCAGTGTTTATAATAAGCCCAATTAACGAATTATTCAATTACTTACCTAATGTTTCCTTTTCAATCTGCTGCAACATTTCTAAGAACAGGCACTCTGTTTATTTTTAATCACCACTCCTCCCTCCAGTACTTAGCAGACTGCATCTGGACCACAAGTATCACAGCAGCACGTATTTACTATAGCTAGCTGATTACTATGCACCAGACTTTGTTCTAAATGTGATCATCTCATTCAAATTGCCAACAATCCTATGAGGTTGATACTAGTATTATACTTAAGTTATAGATGACAAAACAGAGGCATGGTTCATTTAGACACCTGCCCAGCGTCACAGAGCTAGCAGGCGGTAGAACCGAGATTTGAATTCAAGCTTTCTGACTCCAGTGTTGATATTTTCTAAACTAATACTATATGCTGTGGCACACTCAAATATTTGTTCAATAAATAAATAAACGTATCCACAAAATTAACAGTATCACTAAACTATATAATTGGAATAACAATACAGAGTATTTACAATATGTCAGGCACTTTCTAAATAGCATACCTATTTTCGTCATGTAATCCCATTGCAACCTTACAAAGTAGGCACGACTATTACTCCCACATTACACATGAGGGCACTGAGGCACAGAGAGGGAAGTTTTTCTGTCCCAATATCATCTCGGTAGTAAGTGGCAGTTCTGGGGTCCAAGCACAGGCAGTCCCTAATCAAGCCTATTCTCTTACCCTCCATTCTGTACTGCTGTATTGGCGAAAGCCCATATCTGAAGAGAGCAGGTGGGTTTCCTCTCTTTATGTTTGTCCTTCCAAGGTTCACTCACGATTGTTACACTAGTCATTTATTATTAACTTTGAGCTGTCTTCAGAGATGGAGATAAAAGTTCCTCCTTTGCATGGATGAATTACAAAAGGGGGTAGGTAGCCTCTTCCTTCTAGAGGACACAGCTCCATAGCATGGTGAAGGGTCTTCCCGGAAAGCCTTCTGCATCTCTGTCCTGGCCCTTTGGTCGGGTGTCCTTGTGAAAGTACGACATGCATATGCATATGCAGTAGCTCTGGTTACACTACAGAGAATTGTCAAACTAGTGTATGCACAGTGAGAAAAAGAAAAAAAGCCATGAAAAATCCTGAGCCATGGTGCATGAAAGGAAAATCTGGCTAAAATGTGCTAAACCCTTTCCAAACTTCACTAAGATTTCAGGTGGACAGGGTGCTTCTCACTAAGCTTTTTAGTTTCTCTTTAAGTAATAAAATAATGTTGGTGGAATCCCTTCTGCAGATGATAAAATATCATACAAATAATATGTTTACTCGATATTCAAATCTTATATCTTATGTTTATAAGGGTCCTCCCCTCGGGTCATAAATCAATTTTGTTCTCTGTGAAAAACGATTGGAAAAAAAGGATGTTTCTCTATATCAGTGGTTCTCAACCTTCCTAATGCCGCGACCCTTTAATACAGTTCCTCATGTTGTGGTGACCCCCAATTTCATTGTTACAAATTGAACATAATTAAAGCATAGTGATTAATCACAAAAACAATATGTAATTATATATGTGTTTTCCGATGAAAGGGTCGTTCGACCCCCAAAGGGGTTGCGACCCACAGGTTGAGAACCGCTGCTCTATATAATGACCCTTTAAATGTACATGGTTAAAAAAATGCACATGGTTGAAATTTTATCCTATGACTATGCCAGCACAATAAGAATTTAAAAAGAGACAGCCTTAGCATGAGGTAGCCTTTTTCTCAGACATAGTACTTTTGGAAGAGTAGCTAAAAACAGAAGTGAAAAGAACAGAAAAATTTTAGCTCAAGGTTAGATGACTCTAGTCAGCTCATTTGGACAAAGGATAGATGTGTTCATTCTAGAGTTTGGGTATTCAGCAGTTTTAGAAGGTGTGCTATAAATGTAGGGCAAAGCAATCTAGCTTTAGAAGTCAGATTTCATAGACTATGGCCTGGGTGCAATGTCCAAAGAATAGGTCAGGTTGGTCCGTTGCATAAAAGAAAAGTGAAAAGTAAATCAGATCGGCATATAGATGAAATAAGCAATTTGACCACATATTTCCACATTTCGAGGCATGATATTGGAAGTACTAAGCACTGTTAATGGGAGAGACATTGGGAAATTCATTTAAATTTTCCACATGCTTCAGGTTTCCCAGATGCAAAACCCAAATAATGAAATCTTTCTTTCCAAGGTTCTGTCACATGCTTAGGTGAAGGACACTATATGGGGGGGTGGGGGGCGGAGACACAAAAAAACAACCCTGTTATCTTTGCTCACAAAATGATATCTTATAACCTTACCTAATAGATTGGTTAACCACAAGGCCAAATCTTCTTTCATCGGTAGCAAATTAGCTTCATGTCTGCTGGCCAGCCACTGGCTATACTGATGCATATCAGAGAGGCCAGGTCCACTGCGTACCTTTGGGCTCAGAGCAGTGCACATTATTTATCCACTTGTAATACCTGTTTGGGAAACAAAAGAGCAATTGCTTTTTATACAGACTTCTCTTGTTAACATCTTGCTGCCAATGACAAAGTAAGGAACCAGATCCATAGAGATTTTCATGAAAGGCCGGGTTATTAATTATTAACCCCCAGGAAACACTATTTGCTTTATCTTTTCTGGTCCTATCACTGCTGACGAGCCAGTTGGTAGAAAATAGCAGCAATCAAAGGTCAAAGAGAAATATCAAACAGCTAGCACTAAGCTTGTGTCAAACATCATATTTAGAGCCCATTTCTAAGACAAGAAATTCCAATCAAAGTTGTTGATTAAAATTTCAGCATCCAAATTGTAAATCCCCATTGTTTGGCTTAATTTTTTAAGCCATAGATTTCTACAGAACTTTAGGAATGAGTGCTAGCAGTGACAATGTTTGCACAATTTATTGTAAACATATGGTCACTACCCTTAAAACTATTACCTATGGGATTAAGCACAGTACTTGGTTCTTTGCAGATGCCTGAGCAATCATGGATTTACAGTTCAGAGAACTGGGGCGGAAACAGGGAAAGAGGTGTTTTTAAAGAGTCCCTACTATACTTTTCTCATTTCACAGTTAATGAAAATAAAAACCAGATAGGATCAGTGACTTAGCCAAGATCATACAGCTAGATTATGGCACAGTCAACCTTCAACCTGGGTCTTCATATTCTTTCCAGAATGACCCATTTTACAAAATATAACCATAATATAACCCAGTATTCTAACAAATACTGCCATAAGTTTTTCTTTTGTCTTACTTTGTGTCTTTTCACTTTATGTGTTTTGCATCCTAGGTTTTGTTTGCAACCATCTTTTGAGTAGAAGTGATTAAATATCTTAAATCTACAAAATAAAAGTTGGTTTCATTAACCTGGTCACCTCATGGGTATCACAGTCTCCTAGGTGGGTTGTAGAAAATTTGTTTGAATATATACTTGGCCTTGAATGTAGCACTTATGTATGCATTACTTATAGGACCTAAGACTATAGAAGTAACACTGAAGCAGCTAAGGTAAGAAGCTCATAAATTTAACAATGTGTAGGTCTCTATTATGCACACAAATAGTGCATATGAAGTAACTAAATGCATAACTGAACAAAAAATGAAAATACATTGGCAAGAGGTAAGATTTATGATATAATGGAGTTTTCAGCTATATTTCAATAATTATAGTATTTTAAAGTTACCAATACAAGTGTACATATACTCTTGTCAGTTTTATTCTTTGAAATGTTATATAGTATTCCCTTCTAGTTAATCTCAAAGTCAAATTCTCTTAGCATAGGATAATTGTTGTCTTTTAAAGACTGCTTTCGAAAACATAAGACATCGGTGTTTAGAAAAATGTCAGATGTGAACATCTCCCAAACATTTTGCTGTTGCATTAGAAAAGATAAACACCTAAAAGGTGTCGTAAATATGTAATTGGAAAGCACAGACAAATGCATTTCTAAACAATTATGCCTTTGAGTAATTTTTGCAAAAAGAAAGGACCATAATTTTTCTTTGAAAACATGTTTTTATAAATCTCTCCATATCTAGTTAGCCATAGTAAACCAGTGCAAATGTGAAACATATGTTACTAAATTATCATTATAGAAACCAGAACATTATCATTGCCTATTCTTTTGTGGTTAATCATCACATTATTCACACAAAATCCTAAAATTTTCTCCAAATCCTGTCATTAAATATCAGAAACCCAAAACATTTTTGCCCCAGCTCTTTGAAAAAATAGGTCTAGTCCCAGGAAAACAAAACCTCTCCCTGTAGCTGGTTAGGATTCCTATAGGCTAGCTGGCCTCAGAAACAAACATTTAAGTAATATTACATTTAAGCACATGATTCATATATTTAAATAACTAATTGAAATCTTAAAAGGGTTACCTCTAAAATGCCTTTCTTCTCAAGACACAATCTCTCCCACTACTTTCCTGAAAGTGAGATGTGGTAGGTCAGTAACTTTAGCTACATCCTATTATGTGCCCTGCAACTTCCATTTAAACATCAGAGTCCTATTCTGCTCAGTAAAAGCAAGAAGACACCTCAGATTCTTAAGCTCATTGTCCAACAAAGAATTCATCAAGGGATAGTTTACAGTAAGCCTAATGGCATGTAACAGTTTCAATGAGTCAGAGGGACACAATCCTTCCCCTCAATACTTCTAAACAGTGAAGTTTTTATTTTCTTGACAGTGGCACATTTATTTCTCATGGAGTCTGCCCTGTATTTTGCCAGACGTGTAATTCAAACTATCTTCTAATATTTATAGATGATCATGAAGTAAAAACAGTGGGAGTAATTAAGCAATTTTTGTTAAGCTGCTTTGTATATGATCAAAATTCTATGCAAACCATTAAAAAAGTTTTATTTTACCAGGAGGTTAAAATGAGATAAAGAAGGCTTAGTGGGTCATCAACATGCAATAGAAGATAAGCAAGTAAACACATGCCAAATAGGTTGGCACTTAAAAGTCGCTGTCATGGATAGGAACTCTGTTTAAGTCCCTTTTGGAAAAAAAAATGAGGATTTCAATCCAAATTGAAGCTTTTTTTTTCATAATTTAAATCACCATCTGAGGTTCAGCTGAAAGTCAGCCACTACATGGAGGTCTTGGATTTAGATATGGCCGAGACATGAATAAGAAACATGGGAATGAACCCAGCTCGCAGGAGTGTGGAAGAATTATTCCATGGTGAATAGTTTCCCATTGAAATGATTAAAATGGGGTGAACAAAAGTCAAACAAATTTATATTACCGACATAAAAAGATCACTACAGGTTGTAGCCTTTTTATAATTTATAATTTTTAACAAATGTTTAATCAGTGTGGATGAGTTGAATCAAATCACAAAGAACAAACCAAAACAAAAAGATCATTTCTGATCTTTTGAATGCATTCAAAAGTTTTCAAAAACCACAAGCGATGCCAAGGGGTAGCTTTTAAAGATGAGAAGTGAAATGATTAATGATTCACTAGACTTGAAGAACAAAGTTGAAGTTTGGGAGACCAAAAAACTTTTTTTTTTTTGGTATACTATATCAAAACACTGAAAGATGTTAACATTAAAATTTATATGATGTAAATATGTGAAAAGCTTGATAAGTGATTTCAGTAAGAACTAAACAAAGGCAATAGCTTTGGAAAGTGGAGTGAGAACTCAAATGCTGCCTTGAGTCCTCTATACTATGGCTTCTCCAAGGTTTATGGGTCTATGTAAAAATGGACAACTCAACCCTCAGGATTTGGAATTCAGAAAAATAAATTTTAAAGCAAAAAACATGCAGAAACTTAATACAGAATTCTTCAAAGAATGTGTATTTTTTTTTTCTTTCTTTCCATAGAAGTGGTTCTGGAATAACCATTATGAGTATGATGAGACGTGAACTAGCCCAGGGGAAGAAGAAAGAATGAATGACTCCGTAAGTAAAATATCATATGTTTAAAGGCTCTGTTTAGTCTGTGGCTCCAGAATCCTAGTTGAAGACCTCATAGTTTTAACTCTGAAGATAAAGTATTCTTTCACACCACCTAGAGTTGTGCTTTAATTATGATCAACATGGTTTCTGGTCTATCTCTAGACCTTGTTGACATGTAATAAAAAAATGCATTGCAACAGATTGGAAAGAAAAAAATAAGAATAAGATAAACATTATATGATTATTGTCTGCTATGAGATTCCACTAAAAAGCCTAATTAATGAATAATAATTGGAATTTCAGAATTGGAATCAGAAGTCCTGGGGTCAAATACTAACTCTATTAACTATCCACTTAATACCTATTCTATTCTAGTTTTGAGACTTTTTGTTTTTGTACCTGAGTTCTTCAGTATGTACAATGGAGGCTAACATCTCAAATATAATCTTTATGATTAAATATTTATGTCAGTGTTGGCATATATTTCATATTCAATTAGTACTAGCTAAATCTAGTATGCCAGCATGGAACTCCCATTGGCTTATTTTAAAAAGAAAAGCAATTCTGTAACAAAGTAGGAATGTTTTGTAGACCTTTGAATCACTAAGAGAAGACAAAGGGTAATGAAGAGAAATGAAAACAAAGTACTGATGAAATAAAATCATAAATATTGGAAAATTTAAAAATGAATGAAATGTTGAGCTCTAAAATGAGTAGTTTACATGTATTTTTAAAAACAAATTTTGTTAACAAATTATACTTCATTTTTGACATCAGTTAAAGATAAGTTATTGAGATAGGAGAATGCTAGACTTCCCAAAATAAGTGTGAGAGGATGTCACTACACACCTTCCCTACCCTGCACATACTCCTTAACTGTGGCCACTTAAAACAAAGAATGCTAATGAATTCACAGTGAAGGGTCTCCACCCTAAAGGCCACCTTGTTCTCATCTGCAGCACTGACCTCACCTCTATCTAGTCCATTTTGTGTGTTTGGGGTGTGAAACCATAAAGAAACAACATTCATAGGCCAGTAACACTACCTTTTAAAGTTTAAAACAAACAAACAATACCCCAGGCCAAACACCCTCCCAAAATCTGGAAGGAGAAAATGGTATCTTTCAAGCTAGACTCAAAGAATTGACAACCAAGGATGGCTCTTTCACCATTCTGAGTTCTTCATTCCTATGTGATTCATTTTAGCTCACCAATAATCTCTCTACAATGCTACATATTCTCGACCAATGTCATGAAAGCCAAAGCTTAACCTAAGGGTCTAATCAGAAAATGAAAGCTCAAAATTTAATCAAGAAAGTTGTTCTAGATCTTGTAAATAAGTGGACCTCCACTTCTGGCTAAGGGGAACAACGTGTCCACAGATTAAAGAAGCACCAAGCATAAAGTCAAAACAACACTCAGTAGTTTTCCTAATTATGCCATAACATCTTTAAATTTTAAATGGACATTAGAAGATTTACATTTTGTCAAATTCCTGATTCTTAATAAATGCTTGTAGTCCTAAAATATTTTTCCCAACGTAACAAGGCTATGTAGCCACAGAGTCATTACAAGTATCCTATCCTTCTGGTGCCCAATCTCAAGTAATGCTAACTCTCTTCAGAGAATCTTTCGTATCTAACTTTCTTCCGAGAATCTTTCAAATCACCCATGGTGATCTGTCTTGAATCAACTAATGATATGCCTGTGATAATAATTCTTAAATCATGACCAAAATATTAAGACTGAGTGGGAACTGATTTCTATGGCATTAGTGATTTTTTTTTTCTTTTCCTTTTTTCTTTTTTAATTCTACTAGACCACTTTTCCAAACAATTTAGTACAAGTTTCTGGAACCCTACCAGATTAACTTGGAACATAATTTGAGTAGAAAACCACCTGAAATTCATAAGTCAATTAGAATATTTAAAGACTTCCAGCAAAATTTCATCCAAGTTGATTAGGCAAACCTCACTTCATGAGATTTTGTTTTTTATATGCTGTTTGTAATGCAAAGATTTCTGTTTTTCTTAACTATAATGTTATTGAGAGCTACCAGTTTTCTACTCTCTCTCTCTCTCATGTAAGGGGAGAGCATTAGCAAAAGCTCTATTAAATTGATCCTGAAAATGTTTAAGACAAAAATTACATGCATCTCACTCACTTTGACAAGAGATATGTTTTACCTTCACCCCAGGTATTTCCTCTAATCAGAAAACATTGAGTAGAAAACCTTGGTAGTTGCTCAGGAGAAATGCAAAGAAACAGTGGGATCCTATTTGTGCCTCCATATCTAAACCACAAAGATACCAAAATAGCCTTACCATCAGCTGCAATCTCAACAAATTCCCTCTGCACACGAATTGCTAGAGCCTCCTTATCTGGTTTCAACCGAGGTAACTTTGGCCTTCCAAAGGCTCCAGAAGTCTATGAATGCAGACTCGCAGCCTTGAAACAGAATTCTAAAATCTTGCCTCCCATCCTTAGGATTAATATAAGAAAGACCTGACATTTCACCCCTGCAAGTTTAAGTTTTAACTAAGATTCCTTAGCAAGAGACTAGGAAACTCAGTGGCAACCACCTGACCTTTTGCACCAGGTGAAATAAGTTTTGCCAAGTGAATTTGTTTCCCAATAAAGCATAGTCCACCTCACAAAAGTATGGTGTTCAGCCGCAAAGTAAAGAAAGAAGCTCGAAGTGCAGTAGCATACAGGCTGAAATCCAAGCTACCTTTCAGATTCAGAGCCCACTCAGAGAGCCATGTGTGAAGGCTACAAGGTCCCACGCCTCAGCATCTGTCCCTTACCTTCTCTTAGGCAGTCAGAACCAGGATGCCCATGTTGGAGAGGACCACCACGGCCACCACCTCCCCCCTCCACAGTTAGGGGGGAGCATTCCTCGAGAAGGAACTCATTGATGGATTTCAAAGACAGGCTGGGCACACTAGATCCCAGCTGTAGTTAATCAGTGTCCACACAGGCAGAGGTTGGGGGGAAAGAAGCAATGAGCACAAGGGCTTGTTCTCAGCCTTGCCTCTGTGAATCTCAGGGGACAGGTGGAGAGGAAAGGTGGACTTCCCCTGCCCGGCTGGCACATCCGACCTGCCTGGGCCTTTATTTTAACACTGGGAGGCCAAATGGGTGTTCCTGTGCGCAAGCAGATCTTATTTCCTCTGCATAAGACTCCCATACACAACTGATCTGGCTTTGTTGGAGACGGTTCTTGCGGAGAGGGCGGAGTTTGCAAGAGGGACAGAAAAGTTTTGCAAATCTCTATATATGAGGAGGAAGGTGAAGGAGGGGAGAGGAGGAAGAGGAAGAAGGTGGGGAGGGTACAGGTTTTGATTTCCAAAAAGGTTACCTGGAGGAAAGTATGGAGCAACCCACCCCACCCCCAACTGTGCTGGAGTGTGGTAAACAATGGTTAATTAAGCCCAGCATTTGCTCCCTCTCCTTTCAAACAGTAGAAACTGCGGATGGCTGGGCTAGGTTATTGGCAATTTACCTCACTGGGCTGATACAATGTAATTTTGCCAAAAATAATTAATGCCTTCAAAACAGAGTTGTCTCCTCCGCTCCCCAGACAATTCCAGATTCCAAAACCCTGCACTGTGGACTCAGAGAGAACAATGCTGCGCGAATTATTCCCAAAGGGGCTTTGAGTCACAGGCTAGCCATTGTTTGTCCACTTTGAACAGCTCAACTCTGTCAAACTCATCAAGGGAAACGGAGGTTCACCCCAAATCACACGTGTCACCCTCCTTCTTCCCATCGTGGCCTTCTGACTCAAGCAAAACATTCAGGATCAATCCCCACTCCGCTCCCCCTCCCCAACAACAGCCCGCATCACGGCGACCCTGGTGCAGGGCTGCGTCCGCGTGCATTCATCATCCATGTGCTAATTAGAAGCCCTCACTTCTGTCCCTGGTTGGCTGAGCCGGCCCAGCGGGCTTTTCGCGCGGTCACTGGGGCTGGCCCACAATAGGGATGAGGAACACATGGTTGTGTCCCGTGAATCAGAGAGGCGCCCACTGCGGTGACCACCCACTCAGCGCCAGAGCCCGGCCAGCCGTCCGCGGCTCTGCACCCCTCCCGGCCAGGTCCTCGGAGTTATTTTTCAACACCTCCCCCTGCCCCCCACCCCCACCCCGAGCCCCCGCAGTCTCCGCAAGCAGGGCCTCCCGCCACCCCGCGCTGCGGAGCGCGCACGCTGCGGCTGCTGGGAGGGCTGCGCCCGCCCCGCTCACCCCCGCGTCGGTCCGGAGCTGGCGGCTGGCGGCTGGCGGCTCTCAGAGGCGCCCGGGCTCCCGGCTCGGCTCCCGCAGCGTCTGGGGCCCGGCCCCCTCCCGGAGCAGGTCCTGCGGCAGCAGCGGTCCGCACCCCAGCAGCCGGGCGGCACAGGCAGCAGCTCCCGCCGCACTGCCCCTCTTCATACTTCTCTGATGGCTCCTCTTGGTGCCGTTTGGGAAAACGATCTCTCCCCCTTGCCAGAAACAGATTGCCTACATCTCATCAGTCCGCACAGACCGAGCGGAAGTCAAATGCTTACTTTTTCTGGTGGACGGCAAACGCAATTGACACCGAGTTACCCTTCAAACGGGGAGAGATTGTATTACAAGCCCTTGGCAGCGGTTCGGAGGTTGGGGCCAAGCTCCAGCCCCCTCCGTGACCCCCAAACACTAACCTAAGAGGGAAAGGGCCTGGGGGTGGGGAGGGGATCATATTTAACTCCGGGGTTTTAACAGCGTCGATGGCTTTAGCACGATATTAAAATGGGGTGTTGGAAAAGTGCTTTCCTGGCCAGGGATTTTGCAGACTCGGAAGCATGAGCTTTCCAGTAACTTCGGCCTCTCTTCGTTCCAAACTGAACAATTTGATTTCTTGCACGTCTCTCTAAAGATGGGAGTGTAGAAGAGGCCGCTTTACCAAAGGAAATACAATTCCACCTTCTTGCTCTCCGCCTCAGCTCGGCTTGATGGGGAATGTCACAGACAGTGTTCCCCAACTGTTGTTTATTAGTGCGTGTAGTCTGAGATGCAGAGCCTGGCTGTGTGTGAACTGGACAGATGTTCAAGTGTCTGCTTCCCCGCGAATATACACTGAATGGCCAGATTATTATGACCACCCCATCAGTACTTCATTGACACTTCCAAAAATACTGAATATGGAAAACTTCCTAAGCAAACATCTCAAGGTTTTATTATTATTATTTGCATAACTAATTCACGTCACTGAACTGATGGGGTGGTCATAATAATCTGGCCACTCAGTGTATAGGTGACCTCTGGCTGAGTGTCCTACTCGCCTCAGGTTACCACCTACCATGAAGCGTAGGTGAAAAGTATTACACTTGGTTGTTGTTTTGTTTTCATGTTCATCCGTGCATCTCCATCCCCTGTATAAGATGGCACTGGCACAAGTACTCTGATTCTCTCAAGGATACCAGTTTTTAAGTAGGTGGTAAGGTACTCCCACCCCCATCCACACCCCTACCCCCCAAATAGAAACTACCTATAGATCCACAATATCGAAGTGACCGGATAATTTTAGATATCATTAAAGAATGCATGTTGCATTTATTACTGCTTTCATCTGGAAGTGGTTAATGGCTCTGAAACATACACTGCATGGGTTACTTGCTTGTAGCAGCACAAATAACGAAGAAGGGGACAAAACAGATTGAAAAGTTTGGTGGCACTGACTGACCCCCCAAGCTTTTTACTTTAGTTCAAGGCGGTGTTGCAGCTGTCAGTTCCATATTCCTCCTTGGCTTCCCAGAGTCACCTCATTTTAAAGAGAAACAGCATATGTAAAGGCCTATATTACTGCTTGGGTGTACATAAACAACAAATCATACAGAACAGGTTACAGATGAATTTGAGGAAATGATTCTGAATAATAAAAATGTTTCCAAAGTAACCAAATCTGATATTTCAAGAGCCCTAACAAAGTATTTTGAGTTTCTAAACTTATTCAATTTAAGTTAAAGAATCAAACATCCTAAATTTTCATGATCAAACATCATCAGCCAATAAACATTATTTTAGTATCTTTAGGGTATAAAATAAGAGTTCAAAAAAATCTAACACCTCGGATGTTGAAAATCTTATATCCTATACCAGCGGTCGGCAAACCGCGGCTCACAAGCCACATGCAGCTCTTTGGCCCCTTGAGTGTGGCTCTTCCACAAAATACCACTTGCGGGAACTCAGGTACAGTGAGATTGAAACTTTGTGGCCCATGCGCAGAAGTCGGTTTTCGGCCCGGGCGAGTCTATTTTGAAGAAGTGGCGTTAAAAGAAGTGGGGGGTGTCAGTCAGTTGGGCGACAGGAGACAAGGCGCAGGCGGGCCGCGGGATAGGCAGCACGCGATTCATGCACAAGTTGAGTGAGCCAGTCAGTCAGCAGTCTCATGTGCAGTGGTTAGTGCTAGTCGCGTCCGCAAATCGCACGCAGGTGAAAAAGTACCTACTCGAAGCATAAAGTTACCTGTATTTTTCCAACCAGCTGCAAATCCTACAGGTATTTTTGTCATCAATTTAAGAATTGTAATTCTTTTGTGTTGGTGGCTTTATTATTATAAAATGAAACATTTTTTAGGTGCCCTGTTTGAGATGGCTACAAAGAAGAAGCAAAGAAAAACGGAAGACGAAAACCATGAATGTAAAGTTGAATTTAAAGTTGAATGTACCTACCTATATAGTTTAAGTTTAAAAAATTTGGCTCTCAAAAGAAATTTCAATTGTTGTACTGTTGATATTTGGTTTTGTTGATTAATGAGTTTGCCGACCACTGTCCTATACCTTCCAGGTATAAATATTCTTGTCATATTGTTCATTATTCTTGTCAAAGTGTATATCAATGTTTGTATTAATTCAGGAACAATGTCAAACCCAGTTTGGGAAAATAAGGAGGCTTGCAGAAACACTGGGAGAGCATCATTATTCAAATTACTCCCTCCAAAGCCCCTTCCTTCCAGGAATTTTTACTTTTGAATTATGCATCCCATCAGATCCCTATCCTTTGAGCAAGAGCAGAAAGGAAAATGCTAGGAGAAATGTGCATTTTCTCCCTTAGCATCTGAGGGTTGTGCTGAATATCTTTTGGTGGCAAAAGAGAAGTAATACAGAAGATTTCTAAAGAAGCATCAAAATTATGTTTTAACTTAATTTTCTTCAGAATTTGTAACAATTCCCATTTGATTTTGATTTTGTATTTTTCAAAATCAAATTTCTATTTATGTCTTCCAATCAGTCACGAATACATTTGTCAGATAATATTTTTGTCCAAGAATGGTCTTGCTTTGGTCTCTCTCAACCTAAACGTGTTCATCTTGGGAAACCCTGGTCCAACTTATCTTCCCTGATCTGACTTGAAGGTAATGGAAGCAAATGCCTCACCTATTGGGGTGAAAGTTGTCTAAATACATTCCTGACATTTGACAGCACAAAAAATAAAAACCGAGCCAGATTTAAAGAAATATTTAGTTTACCTTTTCTTTTTATCACCTAAATATTAAAGTTTAAAAGAGGACTTTAATATTGAAAGTTTCTAGGTTACTCTGTGTTTTGGGGCGTTCCACACCTTCAACATTGTCTCGAATATGAGCTGTGCCTTTTCTCTCAAAATATATATATCTTTAATATAATAAAAGGCTAATATGCAAATTGTCCCCTCTACCAGGAGTTCGACCAGGGGGCGGGGCCGGCCAGCCCTTACTTTACCTCGTGGAATCTGGCATAAAATAAAGTCACGGCTTGTAGTCCGTGGCACTGTCGCTAGCTCTCCATCAGAGAGGACAGCGTCCCACCCAGACCCAGCTTTTTCTCTTGTCTGTCTTTTCTCCATCCTTCACCACCCCCTCTCAGGGTCACTGAACCTGGTTGAGCTGGCGTGACACATAAGGCACCCTGGGGCTGAGTATGCCATGGCCGTACCGGCTCGCCACAAATAGACACTGGGTTAAAGTAAAATAAATTTCCAAAGGTGACCAAGGCATTCTTATATTCCTAAATAGCTTCAAAAGGGCTATTAAATGAGCAAGTGTTAGAAGCCAGTGAGAAATATGATATGGAAAGCAGTATAAAAACCTGCAATGGTGCCAGAGAAATATATGAAGCAATGTAATAAATGAAAACACTTATTTCCTTTTTTATTGAAATATTTTATCAGTAATGAAAACTATGTTTATCTTTTCCTACCTACCATCTTGGACCATAATATAGGCCTTGAATTGATATATATATATATAAATATTTTTTTAAATGTCAGACAAAAAGGACTTATAAGTCCTAGTATGGTAATTGCAAATAACATTAGCGGTAAAAAGTAAATGTTAATACTTCTCATCACCATTCATATATAACACTACAAAGAATGAATCAAATGACAGAAATTTCATGTGAGAGGTCAAGGTTTACTCTCATTTGGATATGCAACTTAAAAACTCGATTTTTACTCTCAAAGGAAAAGTTTAAAGTTTAAAAGTAGAACATAACACTAGTATAGGTATCCATTCCCTATTGTGCGGCTCATATTTTTCGCAAAATGTTAGTTGTATATGAGCATATGCCTTCTAATTTTTACACAGAAGGTAGATAAAAAGCATTTCATGAAATATGCCATTTATCTCACCTAGTTTTAAATATCCTTTGTAATATATACTGTTGTGTGATTTCCCTTGTATAAGTGAAGTTAGGTTTTCGTTAAATATTTGTGTGGCTTGTTTCTAAATCTTTTATAAATGCATGTGCCATTCTAATTGGAAGAAGTTCAAATTTAATATGAATGTTTAATATAAAATATTTTATTTCAATAACCCTGTATTTCTTTTGAACCACTGTTTTCTCTAGTATCTAGAATATCATTGGACATCTAGTAAGCACTCAATAAATAACTGTTGAATGAATGAATATTATAGAAGAATCCAATCTCTTGGGAAGCTTACTACTAATTGGTTATATTTTTATATATTGTTTTTAATTTAGTAGTTTGGACCTCAGAATAGGAAAATAATATTAAAATAACATTATAAATAATGGTTTAATTTCCAGGCTAGAATCATTTCTTCTAGTAAAATGTAACTAGAATTCAGTAAAACAGATGCTTGCCTGTGTACCAGGCTTTTACAAATGAGGTCAGTCTGTGTCACTAGTCACTTCATTAAAAACCAAGGTTGATTTGGACTCAAGGTTTAATCATAACCAATATAATGGGAGTGCATTGAAAAGCAATAGAAAAATATTACTACTTCAGTGGCTTTCAAACTTGTTTTATTGTGACTCAAAATATGAAATACCTTATGTTACAGACACATCGAAACACAGTTAGACAACATAACCAAAACATGTTTCTATTTGGCTTTATTCTAGTCTTTTCTATGCCATTCAATTGAAAAGAAATGCTGTTGAAGAATTGCTAAATTTATTTCAAACCTATAGTTTGAAAAAAATCTGATTTTGAAACTAAACTAAGGAGAAAAATAAATCAAAATTGAGGCAGGGTATCAATGAACAGATGGTTTCATTATAAAGTACAAAACAGATGTGCGCATATATTGTCGGCAGTAGACTTGAGATGATGTAATATCACAATATCCCAAACATTGTACACCCTCACACCTCCACGTTTTGCTCATGCTGACTAGAATGACATTTCACTTTTTTACATTCTCTCTCTGAATAAATCAAATTCATTCTTCCAGGACTAGCTTAGTAGTTATCTTCTCTGTGGTTCTCTCGATCTCTCTGGCAGAAATATTGCTATGTCTGTCTGTTTTGCTCTGAGAATATGTTATTTCTTTTATATATCATTTATAATGTATGTCACAGTTATTTTCTTACACCTGCACCTCTCTACTAAAACTGTGAATCCCCAGAGAGGAGGGACTAGGTTTTCCATCTTTGCATATCAAGTCCTCAGCACAGTGCCAAACCTCAGCTCGTGGAATGATTGAATGAGTAAATGAGACATAATGCCACTGAATACCTGGAAGAGAAAAAGCAGATGCCATTGTGTGATAGGACAGATACAAAGAAGGAAGGACTGCACCCATCAAAGGAGAAATGAGTGGAAATCTCCCTGTGAAGATGGCACCCGTTGTTGATTTTGCATCCTTGTTGATAGAACAATTTACACTTAAATGAGATTTTACTGTCACCTTTCTTGGGACACTCTTGCAGGTTGACCTTGTTTCAATTATCCATATATTTTTAGAACATTGGTAATGACAAATTTAGGGTTACTTTGTTGAAGGATGAAAAAATGTGCTGAAATTTCCAACATTGAAATGATCACACATTTTACAAACATGGGATCTTTGACAACTGCTGATTTACATGAAGCATTTTGAGAAATGACTCTTAAAATTATTCTGTGGAAGAGTTTTCTACTATTTTTACTGGACCAGGCTAGGAAAGGTAGCACGCCTAGCCCACAGTGACAGAACTGCATGGGAAGGGGTCAGAGTTAGTGGGGCTTCTGTAGGCAGAAGGAAATGCCATCAGCTGCTGTCACAGTAGCTTCTTAGACTCCAGAGTCTTTTTCCAAAAGATTTCACCAGCCATTATCCCCACCAAAGCTGTCAAGGAATGAGATATCTTAAATTGGGATACTAATAGTCACTGCAGTTCACTTAATAATTAAGAGTCCAGATTTGGAAACAGACACAATCAGGGTCAAGTTCTAACTCCTTCACTTACTTGCTAACAATTATGGGCAAATTAATTAACCTAACTATCAATTTCCACATCTGTAAAATGTGGTTAACAAATAGCCCCTCTCTTGTAGGCCTGTCTTGAGCATTCTATAACATATGTAAAATATTTCATTTACTGTCTGATGCATAGCAAGTATGAAGTACTAGTAGATGTTAGGTATTTTATTATTAATTGAGCACCTAAATCATCTTACTGACTTGTTACAACAGTCCCCTGGGATAAAGACATCATTAAAAATACAGGAGATCAGAGAATTTTCTGCATCCTTTCTCTGAATCTTTGTCTCCTCTCCAATTTATGGCATCCCACTCTATGCACTATTAGACATCCATAGCTTCATGGTCCATTCATTCATTCATTATCCAATCTCCTCTGTGCACTTGTTACAAGAAGATAAAGTTGCAAGCCTGGCTCTCCAGGAGCTCACAGGTTAACAGGAAAACATGGTCTTAAACAGCTCAGGTGGGATTCAGATTCATGTCTGATCCTGAGTGACTTGAAAGTCTATGCTCATTTCCCTCCCTCCCTGCTTCTTTCCCTCCTCCCCTCCCTCAATCCTTCTCTTCCTTCATTCTTCCCTCCCTCCCTCCCTTCCTTTCTCGCTTTGTTCTTGCTACCTTTTTTAAATAAATTTTTATTGATTGATCTTACCGATAGAGAAAGGGGAAGAGTGAGAGATAGGGAGAGAAACATGGATTTGTTGTTCCACTTACTTATGTATTCATTGGTTGATTATTGTATTTATTATATGTGCCCTAACTGAAGATCAAACCCACAACCTTGGAATATCAGGACAACACTCTAACCAACTGAGCTACCTGGCCAGGGTTCTTCTTATTTTCTTTTTAAGGAGAGGGAAGAGACTATACATCAACAGTTTTTACCTCTGAGATAAAACTAAAATGAATTTATATTCAAATGCATAGCTTGAAAACAAGGAGAGAGAAAAATAGGAAGGGTTTGCATGTGTTCCATTTGAAATAAAGCATAATGACTGAGGCTCTGACATTCATCTTCAGTAATAGGGTAGCATTTCTGGATCAAAAACTGCTTAACCTATGAATGCACAAATGTATGTGTGCAACTAATCTATAATAATAAAAGCATAATATGCTAATGAGACCTGACATTCTTTCAGATGACCTTCCAGATGAAGCTGGGGCTGCAGCCGCAGGATTGAGGAAGCCACCACGGCTGCGAGGGATCCAGGCAGCCACTGTGGTTGTGAAGGCCTACTCTTGCATTAATTTTGTGCATCAGGCCTCTAGTCTTATATAACAAATGTAGCCAGTAACTGTTCCTGTTCTCATATTGCTACATATATTTGAATAGAAAGTCAATCAGAATCTTTCCCCTAAACACATCTTTACCTCTAAAGTACCATTTATTCTGCCAGCTAAGATGAAGCATGCTCTGTTCTTTCCAAGGGAAGCAAAGTCCCCAACTTAATAGAACTTATATTGTACTGAAGTGAGACAAGAATTATGCAAATAAACCAATAAAAATTAATGCATAATATATCTGGTGATAATGTGTGTCCTACAGAAAGGTAGCATAAGGGTAAAAGTGTTAGAAAGTGCTGAGAGGTGGCAGATGTTATACATGGTCATGGAAGGCCTCACCAGCAAAGTGACATCTGAGCAGAGATCCAAAGGAAGTCAGTGCACTACAAAGATTCCTAAAGACCATTTCAGACAAAGAAATTTCTAGTGCAATGTCTCAGGGGAATTCCACAAGCAAATGTTACAGGAAATCAAGGAGGCTCCTATGGCAGAGGTAAATAAAGAAGGAGTATGAGATAATGTCAGAGAGATTGGGGCTCCAGAAGAGGGGTTTCATATCCCGTAGATCTTGTAAGCCTTTGCAGGGACTTTGCTTTAAGATTTTGAGCAGAGGGGTGACATGATCAGATTTGTAGTGTGAAGTTGTCACTCTGACTTCTGGGTAGGGAATGGACTGCAGGAGGACAGGGGTGTGAGCAAGGAGAGCAGATTGGTGGCTATTATAATAATCCAGCTGAGGGGTGATTGGGACTTGGATGAGAGGGATTGCAGTGAAGTTATGGTAAGTAATTAGATTCCTCATATCTTTTATATGGTTATTCTCTTCTTCATACTTTTTTCTTCTTTACTCACACTATTTTCCCCCAGTATACTAGTATTCATTTTATAATGAGGCAGATGAATTGTGTAAGCACCAAATTCTAGTCTAGAATACTACCTCACCCATGATATATGTCACTATAATTTTTGTTTTAAATTTTGATTTAAATTTTATCACTGATGGATGGATATGCAGTATGAGAGACAAACAAGGTGGGCCCCAATGGTTTTTTAATGTAAACAATTACAGAAACTATGCTGCCATTTACTGAAATTGAAAAGACTTTGGGAAGAAGTTGTTTTGTTTTGTTTTACCATATCTTGCTTTGAGAGTAGACTTGTGTTTCTAGTTTTGGACAAGTTAAGTTTGAGGTAACAATTCGATATACAATGGAAGCTATCGTGTGGTCAGTGGAACCCAGTAAGAAGTTGAATAAAAAATAACTGAGTCTTTTAAAACAGCATGGAGGGACCTGGAGAGTATTATGCTAAGCCAAATAAGCCAATCAGAGAAAGACAAATATCACATGATCTCACTTATATGTGGAATCTAACAAAATAAACTGATGAACCGAGTGGATCCAGAGACATGGAAGCATGGAATAGAGTGTAGAATCTCAGAGGGAAAGTGTATGCATATTCGCATAACTCGGGGGTATAGCTCAGTGGTAGAGCATTTGACTGCATATTCGCATAACTCATGGACATGGACAATAGAGTGGTGCTGGGGTTGGGGTGGGGGCAGGCTGAGGGAGTAAATGGGGGGCAAAGGGGACATATGTAACACTTTCAACAATAAAGATTTAAAGAAATAAAAATAATTGAGTCTTTTAAAAGCAAATCTTACGTGTATATACAAGTATTCAGTTGTCTTCATTCCTCCTCTTCTCACAAAAATACCCAGATTGTTTAAAGTCTCTCACCTCAAATATTGGGGAGTTGCTGAATAAGAGTAAGGATGCTGATTATCATTTCTCATTGCTTAGCTACCAGTTGTTGTGTAACTCTGGGAGTGACTTAGTTCATTACTAAATTGTGAAGTGAATTTAAACCCTAATAAAATACATTAGTAGCAAATTTAATTATGGGCCAAGATATGATGCGCACATAATTGGGCTGACAACGCTGACAACAGAACCCTGGGGAAAAAGAGTGTGAGGAAATAGAGTGGTCCTGACCTTGCAGATTGAGAAAAGAAAAGAACTTCAGAAAGAATCTCCTGTTCAGGAGATAATCTACTGTTTTCTCCTCCCTATTATTTTTTCTTTTCCTCTTTGCCTTCTTTATTTTTAGAGTTTAATAGGCTCTTTTTTTCTACAGATAGATAGATAGATAGATAGATCGATAGATATTACATGTATTTATAATATATATGTATTCTATATATTATGTATATATCACTATATATATATATATATATATATATATATATATATATATATTACATGTATTTATAATATACTAGAGGCCTGATGCATGAAATTCATGCAAGGGGCTCCACCCTCGCAGCCCCATGCAGCCCCTGCTTCATCCAGAAGGTCATCCAGAAGGATGTCCGGAAGGTCGTTTGGTCATTTGGATGTTTAGTCTAATTAGCATATTAGCTCTTTATTATAATATATATGTATTCTATATATTATGTATATATCACTTTTTTCCCCTTCTGGTCCAGGAAAGTACAACATAGTGGGGTTTTATTATTTGTTTCTTTGTTTTTATACTGTCTTGACCCAGTTTTGAGACCCTGGGTAGAGTCTTTTCAGTTCCCCCTCTTATGCAGCCAACTAAGTCCATATTCTAACCACTTCCCTTACTGGGCTCTCACACTCTGAGCTACTTATGCACCCACATTCACCCTAATTTCTTTGAGGCCAGGTATCAGACAACTAGGCAGAGCCCCAATGCCCTCGGGGTCCACAAAATTAGTCACTTCCCAGGGAGCTTTGGAAAACTAAAGTCTCTTAGCCTGCCATACAGAAGTTTAGCTTGCCCTCACCCTGTCCCAGGGTACAACCTTTTGTGTGGCTCTCCTTGGCGGCCTTTTCTCATTTGGGTCTATAACGGAGTCTTAATTTCCATCTGTCCAAGTGTCAGCATGTTTTGATGTGTCCTGCCATGAAAAAGATCCTTAATTTAAAATATATATATAATTGATTTCAGATAGGAAAGGAGAATAAGAGAGACATGGAAACATCAATGATAAGAGAGAACATTGATTGGCTGCCTCTTGCAAGCCAGCTAGTGAGGATCAAGCCTGCAATCCAGGCATGTGCCCTACCCGGGAATCGAACCATGACCTCCTGGTTCATAGGTAGATGCTCAACCACTGAGCCACACCAGCTGGGCAAGAATCCTTACACTTTATAGAACAAGGACAAAGGGTTGAGAACTCTATTTTTATCCTACTTCCCCTTCTTCACCTAGTCATGCTTCTAGAATTATTCTCCTCTTACAGGATTACCAGATTCGTCCAGCTTCACTTTCCTCCTCTCTTAAAATGTTCCTGCCATCCCACTATCCTCTATAGAAATATCATATGCAAACTTCCCTGTGCTCATGAATTTCTGTAAGTTATCTCAAAACCCTCTGTAAAAGTTAACACTAAAGAAAAGATGAGTAAAACAATATTAAAACTTTAATAGTCATAATGAAAATGTCCAGCATACAGTATAAAATTATATGTGCTGTAAATAACACACACACACACACACACACACACACACACACACACACAATCATGACAGACACCTCCAGTGGGAGAGTAATAAGCATACTTGAACTGCCTTTGACTATTTTCACCATCAGAAATTTTCTATAGCTCATACATTTATACCTTATGATGATTTTCAATCGTTAGTATTGCTTTATTATAGGGTTATGGATTTTTCAAAGCATAAGGTTAACTTCTATATACTTTTTGAGTGTTTATCAATTCCTATAATTCTTTATTGTTTATCTTGATTATACCTTATTCTTCTTTCTCCCCACCCAACATGTAAACATTATCTTAACATTCATTCAATTTCTCCTTTACACAGCTCTGTTCCATTTTTTCTTTTTCTTACATTCATCCTCCTTGCTTCAACAGATATCTATTTTCAATGTTCTATGCCTGAGGCAGATCTCCCTAATTGGTGTTGGTGTCTGTCATGTGCTGTATTAAGATTAGCGAAGAGGTTACCCAACTCCCTTCATTAATGGCATATGTTGCTGTAACTCATAAAGAGACTACAAAAAGCTTCAAGTTGCAGAAAATGTAGCCAAGTTCAAGACCCAAAAATGTAAGAGAAGAACCAGAAGACACATCAAATATTAGTGTATGCTATTGTTTTACAGCTTGTAGAAGTCATAATATGATTGAAATAAAAAGTTTCAAGTTTGTTTTAAAACATTTTTAGTTTCTTGTTCATAAATAAGTTTGGTCTGCAGTTTTATCCTGGCAATATAACATCACATAGAGATATTTTTATTGTTTGGTTAATGAGAATATTTTTATGAAATAATGGGAAGTAAGATCCAAGAGGCACAGAAAGTACAAAAATATACTATACACAAAATGTTTACTTAACATTCTTTCTCAGAATTATTAAATAACTTATAAAATCTCATATACTTGGCCTTAAATACTGCACTAATTTTTCTAATTAAATTTTAATATATATCCTTAAACATTTGTGCTAGACATATAGAAGGTAAGGAAATAAAGCTAGGCTCTGTACCAAGAAAGTGTATGATTTACATCTTATGGTTTGGTTTAATTTCTTTGCTGAGCAAGCAGAGGAGGCACGTAGTAGGCCTGCCAGGTCATACATTAATTTTTTTCATTAATGCAGAGTTTAGAATTGGAACCAAATTGTGTATGGGAATTATATAGACGTCTTCAAGAACAGAAATGTTCATTTTTGTCCAAACCAAAATGGCGATTTCTACAATTTGGAGTTTATGATTTCAGCAAAATGCAGTCATTTTTATTTTTGTTCCTTCTTTTCAATTTTGGAATTAAAGAGCAGATGGAGACTCTGGTAATTTTTTTAGAATGCGTCTTGCCATATCACAAACTTACCTCAGAATGTTTCCATTTGTGTTTTTTGTTTTTGTTTTTTAGCTTTTTTTTTTTGACAGTTAGAAAGTCTTTATTTAGCACCTAAAGTGGGTAATATGGAAATACAAAGTTGCATTAGATACACCATTTCCCTTGAATAATCTTTCATTGGTGAAGGAAACAGAATTAGCTTAACAAAGAATGAAATAAGTGGTAAATATAAATACAAACCACAGTCTACAGAAGAGCAAAGAGATTCAAGAACAGTATGCCGCTGGGAATCAGGGTAGGCGGCATGGTAGGGTGACCCTTACAAGATAAGGTTTGGGGGTTGAATGCAGGCCTGATGGTATGAAAATGCTCAGTCGTCAGGGAATGAGAGGCCGTCTGGAGATGTGCGGTTCAGATGATAGAGGATAGTAGTGGGGATTTTGGATGGCCTTAAATACCATATTGAAAAGTTTGGACTCAATAGTATAACTCAAGATTCAATTCAATTAATTTAGGTGTAAGCATTACATAATTACTTATTATTTCCTATGATGATAATTTTCATTTTCTAACCATGAGGGATAGTTATACTGCTCTATGATAACCATAACTCTTTATGATCTATATTTTAGTATCATAATAAAGGTTCAAGGAGACTCTTCATGTTGGAAGGAAATATCACCTTTATCAGAAAAAAATAAGTAACTTTTCTATTATTTATTAATTATTTCTCATTACTTGGACCTACAAGTTTTTACAAGTTATTTTATACTTTCTTTAAAAGAAAATTAATTAAGTAACTTCAACAAGAGGGGTTTAAAAATATTAGACCATCTGTAATAATAAAAGCATAATATGCTAATTAGACTGGACGTCCTTCTGAATGACCTTCAGGATGAAGCCAGGGCTGTGAGGGAAGCCCGGGTGCCAGAGGGAAGCTGGTGCCAGCAGCCGGGGGAAGGAAGGCTTACTTTTGCACGAATTTCGTGCATGGGGCCTCTAGTTAAGTAATAATGACCTCACATTTGGTTTTGAATTAAGCATCTTTACCAAGGTATCACCTTAAGCTCCAGTTACTACTGCAATGCAACAAATCACCCCAGATTCAGTGATGTAAAACAACTACCACATACTTTTGCTAAGGAAGTCTGAGAAATATCAGACAGGGCTCTGGAGAAATGGTTGCCCTCTGTCCCACAATGCCTGGCGTCTCAAGTGGAGAAACGGTAACAGTTAGGGGTTGTAATAATCTGCAGGCTTTGACACTCATATATTTGGTGCCTGAGCTTGGATGACTGAAGGCTTCCCCAGGTGAAATGGCCTTCTCACAGCTTGGTGGCCAGATTCCTAGAGAAAGTGTTGCTAGAGGAATGTTCTGACAGCAAGCTGTCCAAAAGAACTGGGTGGAAGCTGCCTGCTGTGTTAGGATCTAGCCTCAGGAGTCACACAGCATCCCTTCACTGTGTATTATTGGTCAAATCGGTCACAAATCCGTGTTTTCGATGGGAGAAGTGTCAAACATTTCTAAGGCCATGTTTAAAATGGCCATACCCAGTATCGCAATCCTCTGACTATGGACTATTTGGAGTTTTCTTTTCTCTTAGACTGGTTCTTGCTGTTATAGACCCTACTTTATTCATTCCTATATCCCTAGAACATAATATGGCACATAATATGGGTTCAAAAAGTATTAGTAGAAGAGATAAATACTTTCCAAATGCATCTTGCCCACCTCATTTTTTTCATCTTTCCAGTCCTCAAAGCTAGAATATCTTTTCATTACTCTAGCTACCAGTTCTCACACACACACCCTTCAATGATAGGGGGAAAAGAACCCTCTAATGTCAATTGTATATAGATGATGTGCTAGTAACTGTGCTAAGTGCCTTGCAAACATGATTTTCTTCAGTCCTCATAACAACTTATAACAAACACTGGTATTGATTGATTCCAAAATTTTGTTGAGCTCAACATTTGGTGAACACCAATCTGGTATCAATGATTATGCTAGGAATCAAGGATACAAAGACTTAGACCCTCTCCTTTAGGAGCTCAAAGTCTAATGAAAAGAAGTCTCACCACCTAAGAAAGGACATATTCTTTCCCCTCCATCACCTTGTATTCCTACATCCCGTAAGGTACTGCAGGAAGCATTGTCGACATTAAAAATACCATTAAGACGCAGTATTTCTATTGGGGTGGACCTAAGATAAACATATCCAATTGAAAATGTAATTGGGCTGTGTGTTCCTGCCCTTTTTGTGGAGAAGGAACCCTGCACAGTGAACCTGGTGTATTGAATTCTCCTGGTAGCAATATGCCTGGTGTGGTGATGAATTCAGTAGGCTCATGTCATTAGACATTTGGGTCATAAAAAGGACCTAACTTGTCATAAAAGGCAGTAAATAGTAAGTGACAAATTAACAATGCAACCACAGGTGTTATAGGAAGTCTGAAAGTGAAACAGATTACTTTCTGCTGGTGTTATCCAAAAAGACTCATAAAAGAGGTAGGATTTGATGTGTAGCATAGAAGGAAGTGTTTCATGTGAAGTGTAAATGAAGAAAATGGTTCCAAGCCTAAAAAACATGAGGCACAAAATAATTGAGAAAGGAAACAACAGATCTTTTTTTCTGGGATAAAAATAAGACTAGTCAAATTAAAGGTAAGGTGCATTTTTTTAAAGGAAACATCATAAAATAAAGCCTGTATATATTTCTGACTACTTTTGAGCTACTACGCTACACAAATAATATTAGCTCCCTTTTTCTGAGTGCTTTGTATTCTTCAAAGCTGGAAGGAAGGAAGAAAGGAAGGAAGGAAGGAAGGAAGGGAAGGGAAGGGAAGGGAAGGGAAGGGAAGGGAAGGAAATAGGGAAGTGGGGAGGTAGAAAGGAAGGAAGAAAAGACATTTTAGAATTAGAAAGCAAACCTGGCAATGTGCAAATACTACCTATACACACAAATAATTTAACATAGTCAAATGTCTTATGACTCTGTTTCTAAAACACACATCTTTCTCAAAATAGATTTTTCTTCTGGTGGTTTCAGTTGCTCTTCCTTTTAATGCTATGCTGGAAGTCCTTTCAATTTCCTACCACCTGGACATCAGATAAATATTCATAGTTTATGTTTCTCAACCATATGCGTAATGAGACTACAAAATGTAAAACACATAGATAGATTTAAAGTTGAAAATACTTGGACTGCTAGGATATGAGAGCTACATTTAATATCCCCTAGGCTCTCAAAAGTAAGGAAGAATAAGGGAAAATTTTGCAGCTGGTACAGGCAATAAAAGGTAAATTGATCTAAGCCACACTGTAGAGATATTCAGTCTTCCTGTTAAAATTAAGCATTTTTTTTTCTTTTTACTAAAACCTATAAACAAACTAGTTCACATAATTCCATTGAAGAGCTAGAGAAGAACACCGTGTTCACTTTAATAATTTCTTGTTACACAGAATTGTAGTTATTAAGTGATAGTCTCATGGTTGGGCAAATGATAAGAACATCAAATTGTTTTTTCCCCACTAAATGAATCAAATCAAATGAATATTTTTTATAACCAAGAATACCCAGGACAGAAACTTCATTTGAACAAGAAAAAGTTAATAATATTACACTTTAAAAATTATAATTTTCACAAACAAAAATATTTCTACGAAATTTGCAATTATTTGCTTAAAATTATGTTGCTGATGGCAATCCTTAATTTTGTCATATTTCAATAACATTATTATTTAGGAAAATATTTCTCTGAAAATGTTCTCAATATTTTCCCCGCTATACAGTCAAATTTAATCGGCTACATAATTCTTTTTCATTCTTGCCTTTATTTTTATCACTACAGCTCCCTCAGTAATTTTGTCTTGTTCTGAACTCTTGGCATTTTCTAACATGCTGAATGGGCCATGGAATACTGAAAAGTCTTCAAATGGATCCAGGTACTACCAACATCCTGGTAACAGAGCAAGAGATGTTGCTCGATGTATATATCTTCTCCTCTCTGTAGAGCATTAATAAAGCAGATGCGTACTAAAATTATATAAACTAAGGGAAATGGAGACATGCCCTATTCTAAAATAACAAGAAACAGGGGCTTTTACCCATTTAGATCTGTTTAAGCAAAGTTATGCAAACTCTTAGAAAATTATAAGTCATTCATCCACTCAAAACAATAAAGGGAAAAGAAATGTTAGATCCTGGCACTTTTGCTTCAAACACCTCTCTCCCCTTAAACGAAGTGCGCCCCTCAAATTTGATGGCATATTCCCTTAAAGCCTTTCTTTATACTTAAAATGTGTAACTGATAAAAAACATTACAAAAAATATTTTTTACATTAAAATAAAATCTCTGTGATATTGTGAATTTTGTTTTAATCACTTATTTGGCTTATTTCAGCCAGTTTATTTTGAAATGCTAGAAATCTTTGGAAATAACAGTCCTTGACATTAATGATATTAACAGACTAGCCCAATCTAAGAACTAAGATTAGATCTGGGAGTTATTAAAAAAACAAATTTCTTGGTACCTTTCCACAATATTTGCTACTCAGTAAGAGAATATTAATAAAGAAAATTAGGTTCATGTATTACCTTTTAAAGGAAAACTTAAAATGAATTTACGTGTATATATATGTATTTTACATGATATTTTTCTTTGCTTTCCATGTCCTTAGCTTTAGTTTTTTATATATTAATTCTCTGAGGACATTTCTGGTTATATGTCTGGAAACTTTAGCCATCCAGAAAAAAAAGAAAGTCGGGACATAATGAAAAAAATGTGCTGAAAGAATTCACATAAAAGTTTTGGAGACTTGAAAATGGGAACAACAGACATTTAAAACGTTATTGAACCAGAAAAAAAGCCTTTGCTGGCAGGTACTTGTATAGCAATATACTGATAACTGTGGGATAAAAATAAAGGCATCCAGACATTATTACAGAGCTCAGAGCTCTCCTCCGTGAAATCAAACTTCTAATTTGAAAGAAAAGAGAGATCCTGATTTTTTTTTTCTTTCTGGTTTGGACATTAGGAAAAAAATTGCAAAAGAAAAATGAAATTTTAAACATAAATGTAGTTCAATTATTTAGTTCAAGTACCTTCTTAGGAATATCATCCCATTTACTTCTATGCAAATATACACATATACACGGAGGAGGGTGTATAATCTGTGCATTGACATATAGTCCCAAAAGTATATATTATTTATTCAATTTATGTCAGTATAGCTGTCATCATTGTTTCTTATGTAGAGATTACTTTTTTCAAAACAGGTATCCATGCAGTGGAAAAATATATAAATGAAAAAACTCAGTGGAACTTCTCCCAGTGGGACCAATTCAAGTATTTAAGTGTTTTCTGAATATTAGCAATCTAAGAGATATCAAATTAAATACTCAGGTTCTGGAAGTTGAATTGGATATTATTTAAGGAAGGGGAGGAATTCCTGTTTAAATTATTCATTTTACATAATTCAATCGCATTTTTAATAACTCAACTCTCATGCAATCATTATGTCTTCTGGAGTTACCATAGTATTAACTAATTATGTGTTCTATTATATAATATGCTAATCCAGGGGATCCTAAAGAGTGTGAGGATAAAAAAAAACAACAACAAAGAAAACTAGTTTATAAGAATTTCCACTGAGTCATGCTTTGCTATGAGTTTTTTATTCTCTTTTCCAATTACCGGCATTAGTCAAAATCAATATCAATCTCTTGTTCCATTCCAAAAGAAAAGAGACTTTTCCCAATTAGTTAAATTACAATTTGCAGAATTATTTTGTGTCTCCTCTCCATTAAGGTCTATAGATTCTTCTTCAGAAGGAATTTTCAAATCTTAGCACGACTCCCTCCCCCCACCCCCTTATTTCCACTGCCACTTTCTTAGTAAAACTGTCATTTTGTGCACCTGGACTATTGCAATATTTTTCTAGTGGACCTCCATCTCAGCTGGCTACAAACAGTTTTTACATTGTTTTATAACAGATATGATCATGTCATTCTTGTGCTCCAAAATTATCAATAGCATCTGAATGCCAATTCAACACAGACCCTATTTCTTAGCACAGTATTCCAAAGTCTTCACAAGCTGGGTCCATCTACAAACACTTCTACCATTTCCCACACTAAACAGGAGATTTTCAGAATTATGAATTTCACTGACTTATCATCCCTTTGTATTTCTACACAAATACATATTCTAATCTAGGTGTTTAAAATACTTTCAAACTTTTTTATTTTTCCAAGTTAAGAAAACACAAAATGACCACTTAATATCACTATTATTATTATTATTATTAAATATGTTATTGATTTTTAGAGAGAGAGAAAGGGAGAGGGATAGAGAGATCCATCAATGAGAAAGAAACATTGTTGATTGGCTGCCTCCTGCACGCTCCCTACTGGGGATTGAACCAACAACTGGGACATGTACCCTGACTGGGAATTAAACCAGTGACCTTTTAGTTCATGGTATGACACTCAACCACTGAGCACACTTGCTGGGCACCATTACTTTATAAATGTGGATTCCTTTTATTTAATTACATTTATGAAAAAATTTACTTTGTTCTGTCATATATTTTTTTACATATCAGTAACATTTGGCAGTAGTGTATGACAATGATAGTATTTGGTAATCACAGCCCTTGACTTCTCAACATTCCTAAAATACATGGTTGATAATATTATGACTCACAGATTTATATTAATTACTAGAGGCCCGGTGCATGAAATTCATGCACTGGGGGGAGGGGGGGTGGTGTCCTTCAGCCCAGTCTGCACACTCTCCAATTTGGGACCCCTTGGACATCCCTCTCACAATCCAGGACTGCTGGCTCCCAACCACTCACCTTCCTGCCTGCCTGATTGCCCCCTAACCACTCCCCTGCCAGCCTGATCAATGCCTAACTGCTCCCCTGCTGGCCTGGTCACCCCCAACTGCCTTCTCCTGCTGGCCTGGTCACCTCCAACTGCCCTCTCCTGCTGGCCTGGTCACCCCCAACTGCCTTCCCCTGCTGGGCTGGTCACCCTTAACTGCCCTCCCCTGCTGGCCTGGTCACCCCCAACTGCTCTCTCCTGCTGGCCTGGTCACCCCCAACTGCCTTCCCCTGCTGGGCTGGTCACCCTTAACTGCCCTCCCCTGCCAGCCATCTCGTGGTGGCCATCTTCTGACCACATGGGGTGGCCATCTTTTGTGTGAGGATGTGATGGTCAATTTGCATATTAGCTCTTTATTATATAGGATAAGAATGGTTGAAAACTGAGAGAACTGTTTCAAGCAAGATCCTGGTGGGAAACAGGCACAGTCAGTAGGGATTGAGAAAATTTAACAGAGCAGTATTCATAGGGATGGGCCAGCACTGAGGGAATCTACACGGTATGCCAGGGCTTCCAGGACTTCGCAACAGCAGGAATACTCCAGGGCTGCAGGGAGCAGTATGTGCTCTCAGAAGCTCAGGCAGGCCTCCTGGAATTTTTGAGGAAGAAGCTGGAATACCGATGCCTTAGCAGAGAACAGAGAAATAAAAACCCTAAAGTCTCTCTTCCTCTGATTGCTTACTAAGGTCTAATGGATTGGAACTGATTCACCTGGACACTTCTGGAAAAATTTTGTTATGAAAAAATGCTATACATAGATAGATTTAAGACTGGGTTCCTAAAGTAATTATTGAATTAAGAGGAGGGATAGTTTAAAATGATTGACTCAAAATTATCAGGCCTTCCTCCCTTGAGCTGAGCTGGAATCAGTATCCAGAATTGCATCGTTATTATGCAAAGAGGGTGAGGTGATGGAAGAATGAATATTAAAAGAAAACCATGATATCAAGAATGAAATTTTACATTTATTATCTCATTTAATCTTCACCAGAACCCAATGAGGTTGGCACTTTGTGAAAGCACCTTTATCTAATCCTTAGTTATTCGTGATGCTTAATTCCCATGGTTTGATTGATGTCAGATTTTAACAAAATCTCCTGAAACTTGCTCTTACATTCTCTCTCCTAATTTATTGTAACCCAGGAATTTAGAAATCATAATCAAGAAGTGGGAGGTTGGTACCGGTATTCATAGCACACACTATACTACATTCATGTCCCTGCCCCCTTACCTGAATGGGAAGTCCAAGACCCCCCAGTGGATGCTGCAAACACAAGCAGTATGATTCCTATATACTTTTTTTTGTTTTTTCCTATACACACATACCTATTAAAAAAAAGTGTAATTTATACATTAGACACAGTAAGAGATTAACAATAATAACTAATTATAAAACAGAACAATTGTAACAATAGACTATAATAGAAGTTCTGTGACTGTGGTCTCGCTCTCAAAAATATCTTATTTTACTTTTCGTTTCCATTAACCGGGGCTTCAGTTTTAATAATGAAAGAACAATGTCACGGTCCAGACTTTTGCATAGTGCCTGGAATTAATTAGTGGGAGTCAGTACCTTTTTACTAGGGTGAATAGATCTAAAAATTTCATTTAATAACATTTTTATTAAATAAGCATCTCTCACGTGGCTCTTGGAATTCTCGCTAGGATGCCCTGCACTTACTCTCCCGCCCCTAAGAGTTCAAAGGACGAAATAACACCACCTCGCAGTTTCTCCAGTTTAAACGCTTCTAAGTACCCGGATTAAAGTGGAGTTGTCAGATTGACAGCGACTTCGCCCAATAGCATTGTAGGGAGGCGTATCATTTCCACAGACACGCCAATCAGCTCGCAGGGAGTCGCCGCCGCCAGGGTGAAAACGGAAGTCAGGCTCTCGCGCGCCGCCATGGAGTCGCTCTCGCAGCAGCTGGAGCGCTTCTCAGAGGTGCTGGCCGTCTCCCGCACCGCCCACGTCCGCAGCTGGGACCCCGCGACCGTGCGCAGGGCCCTGCAGTGGGCTCGCTACCTGCGCCACGTCTACAGGCGCTTTGGCCGTCATGCCGGCATCCGCTTGGCCCTGGAGCGGCGGCTGCAGGACCGGTGGAGGCGGGAGGACGGCCCCGGGCCCGCCGCCTTCTCGGGGCTGACGAACTTCCGGGCCTTGGGGCACTGCGACCTCCTGCTGTCTCAGCGCCTGCTAGGGAACCGGGCCCTCGGGGATGCCGCCTTTCGCTGCCTGCTGCAGCAGCTCTGCCCCGGCCCCGGCGTCCGGGACGCCGAGGAGGAGACCCTCCAAGACCGCCTGGCCCTCCTCGCCCGCCGCCGGGCCGCCGTCCACCTGCTGCGCGCCAGCGGTTTGGGAGAGAACCCGGCCGCTCGGCGGGACCCACTGGTAGAGACTCAGGCCGAGCTGCTGCTGCAGCGTCTGCAGGAGGTGGGCGAGGCCGGAGCGGAGGGCCCCCGCGGGCTGCTCAGCGGCCTGTGGGCGCGCGGGCCCCAGAACAGCTTCCTGGAGGTGATAGCGGCCGCGCTGCTGCTGCCGCCGTCGTCGCCCCCCGGGCCCCCCCAAAAGGAGCTGGAACTGGAAAGCCCCCAGGCCCCGGGAGAGGGGCGTCACGAGCTGGTTCAGTGGCTTCTGGGCCAGGCAGACACCATGGCTGCTTTCTGCCACAGCCTCCCGGCCGGGCTTCTAACTTCGGTGGTGGGTCGCCACCCGGAGCTCCTCCAGGTCTACCTGGGTCTGCTGACCGACTGGGGCCGACGGCTGCACTACGACCTTCAGAAGGGCGTGTGGGTTGGCGCCGAGGCCCCAGAGGGGCCCTGGGAGGAGTTGTACAGCAGGTTTCAGAGCCTCTGTCAGGCCCCCTCGCCCCTGAAAGATGAAGCTCTACGTGCCCTGGAGACTTGCAAGGCACAGGATGGAGGTTTCGAAGCCCCTGGCCTTAGCATCTGGACAGACCTGTTGTTCGCTCTTGGGAGCGGTGCGTGATGCTGCATTTGGGAAAAGACAAGGTCTAGGCCTCAGCCCAAGCCCAGTTCTATATGGGCAACATTCTCTGTTGACTACTTGAATATATGGTTTACAAAATTAAAATTTCAGTGTTGGCACCAAATCTATACTCTCATGCGTCCAAAATACATTTTAGGTACTAACTTTTAATAGGTGTAATGATAATATATGAAAGATTGGTGTGTGGTACCATGGATTTTCTGGGTAGAGGAGATGACGTTGGAAATATCCTATTGAAAGCTATGCAATTAACAGTAGTTTAGAAGGTCCATTTCTAAGAATGCTGGAAAGATAGTACTTCGCCCTGGCCTGTGGCTCAGTTGGTTGCAGGTTCCATTCCGGATCCGAGCACATACTTAGGCTGCAGGTTTGATCCCTGTCAGTATGGGAAACATCAATGTTTCTCCCTCTCAAAAAAAGGCAATAAAAACAAAACATATCCTCAGGTAAGAATAAAACAAACATAGTTTTCAAAGAAAAAACAGTTTTTGAACTCCCCCGTACTGAAGACTTTTCTTTGTGTTGTCAGATATGGTAACTCACATCAATCTAATTTCTGTCCTCAATACTATGAAATAACTCTTGTCAAGGTCACAATTATTTCGATGATGCCAAATGCAAAGGAACATTTTTCTTGTATCAAACTACTAGACTTTCCTGCAACTTTAGACATTTTGACCCCTCCCTTTTATTGAAACTAGGCTTGAAATTCTATTCTCAAAACCAATGTGATACTACTGTATCCTGGTTTCCTCCTACGTTTCTAGCTACTTTTTCTCAATTTAATTTTCTGGCTAATTTCTCCCCTAATCAACTTTTCCTGGGATTTCTCAGAATTTAATAGTCTGGTTCCCATGTGTTCTCATCCATTTAAATACTACCTATGTGCACAATTTATATCTCCAGCCCAGAGTTCTCATCAGAGCTTCATGACCAATATCCCCATATACAGTAGGTCCTCGGATTACGTCGGAGATCCGTTCCTGTGGCGCGACATGATGTGATTTTCGCTGTAAGTCTGAACCCACCTACATAAGCACCTACATCACTCACATGGAGCACATTCACAGCAGTAATGAAGTGAAACTAAAAAAAAAATCGAAAGATAACAATTCCTGACCTTTACTTGTGGTAAATAAATAATAAAAAACATAAAGCACATATGTACATATGTCAAAATGACAGAACTTTTTATGAATAAATGGGAGATGGCGACATAACCATGAAACAACGTACGTTGGAGCTGGACATAACCCGAGGACTGTCTGTATATGTCTCATAAACCACTCAACCAAACATATCCAAAACAGAAATCTATATCCCCACTTATAAGCCTGCTTATTCCCATGTATTTCTCAATAAATAGAAACGGAATTATCTTCAAATATTCTCTCTTTTCTAACCCTCACATTCCTTCCATCAGTATATTTTTCCTTATCTCCATTTTTACTCATCCCCCTAGCGTAGGCTAGGATGACCATAAATTATTGCTTGCTCAGGACAAATTTGAGTTATGCCTGTTGTCCTGGCATAATTAATACAAGTGTCCCCTTTTATTCTCTAAAGTTTCCTGGTTTGGCTCATAATTTATATGGTCATTCATCCATCATATCTCAGCCAGATCACTGCAGTTAGCTGGTTTCTATACTTTCTTTACTGCACCTCTACAATCTGTCTCCACCTAACAGCTCAAGTAGTGGACTCCCATTTTCACTGAGAAATTTGAAGTAATTGGAAGAGAACTTAAGCAGATGTCTACTACTACATCTATCTATACTAATATACCCCCATAATTCATCATCTGTTTTTAGTGATAAGGAATTCCATACTAAGCCAATTTCTATAGCCTCCAAAATAAAGGTCTTCTTTCAGTTCTTGGAATAGGCTGAGCATTTTTCTGTCTTATAGCCTTTACTTTCATTATTCCTTAGCCAAGAATGTTATCACCCAAGTCCTTCACTGCTCACTTTAATTTCATTTCTCACCATAATGCCTCTATCCAAATATATCACACTCTGTTGTTTTCCTTCAGAGTTATAGCTTTAAAAATGCAAGTCATTTTAGTAGCAGATACAAAGAGTATAAATCCATACAAAAGTAGGGTCCCCAATATATGGTAACATTTCTAAGCTACAATTTGAAAAATTTTCCAACACTTCTTTGTTAGAATTTGAGTTTGATCAGCATTTACCAATGTAAAGATAACTTGTGGTGGTTAAACTGTCCAATTTTACTTGATCTTTATAGCTTTTATATTTATATTTTGAGCTCTGAAACAGTATACCAAAGCTCTAAAATAGTAACCAGTTATAAATAGAATGGTCCATCTTCCCTAGCAAATTATGGATATAGAGTATTCGTATTAACATAAATTAGTTAATGTAAATGCTTCAGGAAGAAATCATTGATTTCTCTCAGGAATTAATTGGAAATGATCAATCACTATATTAGAAGTATGGCAGTAGCATCATTTATCAGATACTAATTGCCATAGTAGGCTAAGAATGCCCTTTTGGCTTAGAAATATGGTGGCCCGAAGGGAAAGTAGCTTGAATGATGATAGTAATTAATGTGTATACAACTGTCTCTTGAAGCTTCATTACTCTTAATATTGGGATAAAGGTTTGGGTTCAAAAGAGCTTTGGTGTTTTAAAGTCTATTGTGATTTTATCGTTTTATCTCATAAATGATCAGGATTTAATCTTAAAAATTTGTATATGCAGAAATTCAGACGTATAGGCATAGGGATATAAAATGTGAATAATCAGTTTATATTTTATATGTACACATTTTCTACAAATAGTATTATCATGCTGTGAATGAAGTCTATGTATGATACTCTCAATGTTAGGGATTTATTTGAAATTTGGTTTTACTCATTACTGTTTAAAATATTTTTATTCTAAAAGTTCTAAAAAATTGTATGTTAATCACTACAAAGGCTCATTTTATATCTAACTGTTCAGTTTTATATTTGTGTTGCAAGTTTTTACTCATTTATTTAATAAGCATCGATCACCTACTAATTATGTCAGACTATAATTTAATACTCTAAAATGTTTAAAAACCAATTTATTTAGCTTATGTATTTTTATGTTATGAACCAAATTTTTTATTTATTAAAAGAAGCCATATCTGAAAAGCAATATGTGATGCATAGATATTCGTGTAGCTCAATATTGGATATTTTACCCTCCATAATTGTATATATCTCTATAGGATAGCTATTGAAATACCATGCATCTGACACATTATCAATACTTATTTGGTAAGATATTCTGTTTGAGGCTATGCATATATTTATGAGCATTGACAATATGCCAGAATGGAATAAGAAAATAGCATACTGTTAATGGTCACTGACTGTAGATGTGCCCAGGGACAAAATTGGTAAAAGTTCTTTGCTAATCTAAGACATATTACACACCTTAAGAATATTAACTGAATTAAAATCCACAATGGATGTTTATATCAAATTTCAAATAATATACACTAACAAACTATCAAAATAAAGAATAGCAAAAATAATGCAGATTATAAATTATTTTATAGTCTTGTTTAGAGATGAGATTTCATAATTTTGTAATAAATATTCTTGGCAGAAAGGATGTATATTTTCTATGTATGTTTTCAACCTTTAGAGCTCAAAAGATGAAAATCCACTTTTGCAATCTTTGATAATTTTCAAAATATTTAGTATTTTACATAAACATTAATAGCTAGGAATGAAGATGAAGTTGGAGGCACACATTCACTAGTCTGTTTTTTCATTAAGTGTAAAAACATGTGTTCCTGACACTGCTGGTTTGAAACTGTTGTTGGAAACATAAAATAAATTACAAGGGACTAACAAGAGCAATTTATAGAAGATACATAATCTAGTTCACTAGTCAGCAGGCATGGGTTGCATATGGAATTATTATAGTAACCAAAACTAATGGAGAGCAGGCTCCATTTTCTAATTATAGCTGGAAGCACTGGACCCTGTGCACTACACCAGTAAATTGGCCCCAGTAGATTCAAAATGATTTCGCTGTTTGTAATTATAAACCTTAGCTAAGGCAGGATATTTGAAGAATATGGTTTCTGCAATTTGTTAAATGTATTATACCAATTTTTATAGTCTAGTTCTGTGAATGTGATATTACAATTACTATTACAATATTACAATTAAAAGACATAACTCCATTTAAGAGTTAAAGATTTAAAAAACTGATTTTTTTAATGGTGGGGGGTACTGAAGTGTAACGGAGGAGACAAAAAGGGGGAAATAAAAGCCTTGTTAATTGACAAACTTTGATAAACTCTTATTATTTTAAGCTTCCATGTTCTCATTTATACATTTGGGATAATCATAATTATATCTTCCTTTAGTAAAACAAGTAATATCATGAATATTCAAGAACTTATTCGAGTCATTCATTAGGGTGTGACATTCTCCTAAATTTGCTTCATCAGGGAGTGTCTTGATTTTTCCCTTCATTCCTGAAGAATAATAAAGCTAGATAAAGAATTTAAGGCTGATATGTGTGTGTGTGTTTTAATTCCGCATTTTAAAATGGGACATTTCCTTCTGGCATCCATGATTTACGATGACAAATATGTCATCTGAGTAGGTTTTTTCCCTATAGGTAAAATGTCATTTCTCTCTTTCTTCTTTAAGTTTTTTATTTCTTTGACTACAGTTTTCAGAACTTTGATTATGATGTATGTTGGTATAGATTTCCTTAGGTTTATCCCATTTTGGATTTGATCAGCTTCTTGAATCTATAGGCTATGTCTTTGGCCAAATTTGGAAAAATTTCAGCCATTATTTCTTAGAATATTTTTCAGCCCCACTCATTTTATCCTTTTCTGTAGTCCAACGACATGAGTTAACTATACTGTTTTATACCAAGAAGTCACTGAGTTTCTGTACATATTTTTTTTCCTTACTATATTTTCTCTCTTGTTCATGTTGGGTAATTTCTATTATTCTGTCTTTGACTTCACTGATTCCAGCCTCTGTCCTCTCTATTCTGTTGTTGAGTTTTTCCATTGAATTTTTATCTCTGTTATTATTTGATTCTAAACTTTACAGCTTGTTTTTTTCTTTATATCATCTATTTCTTTACTGAGACTTTCCTTTTTATTGGTTTTAAGTGCTTGTAATTGCTCAATGAATTATTGATAAATGACAGTTGCTTTAAAATCCTTATTAGATAATGCCAACATTGTGTCATTTCAGTGTTAATGTCTGTTTATTGGCTTTTCTCATTCTCTAAGAAAATATTTTGAAGGGATGAATTTATATTTTCTATCAAAAGTGAGTGAAAAAAACCTAGCTCATTGAAGGTTTAGTGCCTTAGTAGTAGATATAATTACAAATGTATAGAATAGCAGGGACTTTCAGCATAGGGTCCATCAACCTTTAGTGCTCAAAAGATGAATCTGTGAAATTATATGCAAAATGTTTTATTCATTGTTCACTTTTATTGGGATGATCATTAGATTCTCAAAAGGGGTAAATGATATCAAATATTATGTTGACTCATGCTACCCTATGCAGTACCTTATTGTATAAAGCAAGTTGCTATATCAAAAATTAACATATCCTAGATATAATCAGTAATTATAAAACTAGAGGCCTGGTGCATGAATTCATGAACAGGTGGGGTCCAGTTGGCCAGTCGGCCCCACCCCCGATTGGGGTGAGAGAGCAATCAGGTGGGGCTGGTCAGGGCGAGGGGTCGCAGGCGGTTGGCCGGCCCTACCCCTGGTAGAACTCCTGGTTGAACTCCAGGTCAAGGGGACAATTTGCATATTAGTCTATTATTATATAGTACTAGAGGCCCGGTGCACAAAAATTTGTGCACTCGGGGGGAGGGGGTCCCTTCAGCCCGGCCTGTGCCCTCTCGCAGTCTGGGACCCCTTGGGGGATGACCCCCTGCTGGCTTAGGCCTGCTCCCTGGGGGATTGGGCCTAAGCTGGCAATCAGATATCCCTCTGGCAGCCCAGCAGCCCTCGGGGGATGTCCACTTGCCAGCGAGGAGCAGACCTAAGCTGCAGTCGGACATCTTTAGCGCTGCTGAGGAGGCAGGAGAGGCTCCAACCACCACTGCTGTACTGGCAGCCATCAGCCTGGCTTGTGGCTGAGCAGAGCTCCCCCATGTGGGAGTGCACTGACCACCAGGGGGCAGCTCCTGCATTGAGCATCTGCCCCCTGGTGGTCAGTGTGTGTCATAGTGACCAGTCATTCCCAGTCTTTCTGCTGTTAGGGTCAGTTTGCATATTACCCTTTTACTATATAGGATAGAGGCCTGGTACACGGGTGGGGGCTGGCTGGTTTGCCTTGAAGGGTGTCCTGGATCAGGGTGGGGGTCCCACTTGGGTGCCTGGCCAGCCTGGGTGAGGGGCTGATGGGTGTTTGCAGGCTGGTCACACCCCCTTCAGGGTGGGGGTCCCCACTGGGGTGCCTGGCCAGCCTGGATGATGGGCTGTTTTCAGGCTGGCCACACCCTCTTTAGGGTGGGGGTCCCCACTGGGGTGCCTGGCCAGTCTGTGTGAGGGGCTGAGGGCCGTTTTCAGGCTGGCCGGCGACTGAAGCTCCCAGCCTCTCCTTTTTTTCTTTTTTTTTTTTAATTCTGGGATTTATTTACCTTCTATGATTGAAACATTGTTGCCGTCACTGGCGCTCCCAGCTCTGAGGCCGCGGCAGGCTGAAATCAGGTATTTGGGGTTTGTTTAACTTCTATAATTGAAACATTGTTGCTTTCGGGCTCAGAGCCGAGCCGTGGCAGGCGGGGAACCTTGGCTTCCTCCATCACTGGAGCAAGCAAACCGCCTGCTCGCTTCAGCTGTGTGGCTGCTGGCCGCCATCTTTGTTGGCAGTTAATTTGCATATCACCCTGATTAGCCAATGGGAAGTGTAGCGGAGGTATGGTTAATTACCCTTTTTGTCTTTTATTAGATAGGATAGCTAATACTTTTTAGGTTTTTTGCATGTACTATAAACATTCACTCTTTATAGTAACTTTCTGAGGTGAGTTACTATTATTTTTCCATGGTTAAATAAGGGTTTCAGTGGAAACTATGAAGTTTTATTTCTTGAGTAAATGTCATGGTAGTGTAGCCAGTTTAAAATTTCACATTATATCATCACATGTTGAGTGCTACAATTTTCATTTCTTACTGAACTTAGCTCTCAAGCTGATGGCAAAAAATTTGATTTTGCCAGTTTAAGATAATGAAATGTCTGTGGATTAAATCTCAGTCTTTTTTGGATAAATACTCCTCATTCTGTTTTTGTATTTTGTAGGTGTTATCAGCTCAGGAGGGCTTTTTATGCCATCCTAGCATCCTCCAGAGAAGGGTCTCTGACCTGTAAATACTCTTCTACTGATATACATTATCTGTTCTTTTGGCATAAATAGAGGGTAGAAAACTTCATGATCCCTTCTTGATGAATATGTCCACACTCAGCTGCTCCTGGTAGTACTGATGTCATGAGAAGTACTAGTAGTCACATCTCTATCCAGACAGCAGTTTAGGCTGTCCATTCTCCAGCTGATACCCCTTCTTTCTCAGACATCCCCACTGCCACGTCATCAGGTATGCATGCTCTTAATTCTCAGGCATGTAAGTAATTTCACACTTTGTCAATATCCTGTGGAAGGTAACTAAAACTCAAGGGAAGAGAGATGAATCTGAAGCCCTTAATCTTTGGGGACCTGCCATGTCTAATGATGGCATGGGTGCCCTCTGCATGACTCTCTCAATTCTATCTCCAGAGTTCCAGACTGAGAGTTGAAAAGCTCACAAGTCCCCTTTGCTTTTGTTTAGCTAAAACATCAAGAGTTTTCTATGATTTCTCCAGGGTTTTGACTAGGAGAGGAGGCAAAATTGAAAGCAGACTTTCACATTCACATCTAAACTCTCTTATTCTGTCTTCCAAATCCTCTCCAAACTTCTATGCTATCCCAGAAAATAATTTTAATCTCTTTTCTTTGGAAAGACTTGTAATAAAATGTCATCATATAAATTTCTCTCATTATTATATAATCCTGTGGTCTGAGTCCTCCAGGCATTTACTCTTAATATGCAGAACTAGATTTTCAGAATTCAAAAACAGACGAACAACCACAATAAAAGTTTTTGAAAAATGTGTTTAGAATCCTATTTGATATCATTGTTCTAAGTTGTATCTTCCCTCTCCCCAGGGAAATATGGCACTTATTCACTGGTGGAGGGAGTAAATGAGGCCAAAAGGAATATTGGGGATCAAAATATTATATAATATAGCCCTAATGGTTTGGCTCAGTGGATAGAGCTTCGGCCTGGGGACTGAAAGGTCCCAGGTTCAATTCCGGTCAAGGGCATGTACCTTAGTTGTGGGGCACATCCCCAGTAGGATGTGTGCAGGAGGCAGCTGATCGATGTTTCTCTCTCATCGATTTTTCTAACTCTCTCTCTCTCTCTCTCTCCCCCCCTTCCTCTCTGTAAAAAAAAATCAATAAAAGATATTTTAAAAAATATAATAGTAGGATGGAGTTAGGGAAAAAAAGCCCAGCAAATAAAGAGGATTTGGACTTTTTTTTTTTTTTTGGAATAGGAAAGCCAGTATAGATTTACTTTTTTAAAAAATGTATTTTTAAGTTTTATTTATCTTACTATTGTGACTCTGCTATTGAAAACAATATTTTGATACTTGTTTAAATGGTAAGGAATACTTTATTTATGACTTTTGTAATCAGGGAATTAAAATAGAGAAGAGAGATTGGGCTAAACTCTTTAAGTACAACAAAGACCAGTGGGGACTTATAGCCAACTAGCAGAGACGGGAGTAGCTGGAAAATTACTAAGAGGAGCCAGAAGACAGGGGGAGTCTTGCTAACCTGGCCTTACAAGATTCTTGCTAAAGGCAGACTAAGGATTTAGGCATCAAAAAAAAAAAAAAAAAAGAGGGGGGATGAAAAACCTGATCAGATATCATGGGTGATCAAATATCAAGGATGGGGCCTGAGGGAGAGAGATTAACATTTATTGAACATCTACTATTTTCCAGATTCTATGTTAAGCTTTTTACTTACATTATTTTATTTAATAATTAACATTGCAGAATAAGTAGCATTATCCTTATGTTATAAATAAGGAAATAGAAGTTTGGCGGGTGAAAACATTTGTCCAAGGTCATTCAGGTATTTAATGTTCTTGGAGGAGACAATCCCCAAAAAGAGAATGAATAAAAATATTCAAAAATATAATAGAAAAGAAAAGCTTCTGAAATAAGAAAAATATAAACCTAAAGAACATACAATCAAGTAGTATGTACTGATTAAGTTACTGCCCTTCAAGAATCAAAGAAGGGATTTTCAGATGGCCAGTTAGAAAAAGTGAATCAGCTATAAACAAAGAGATCAGATTAGCCTCATGAATGTTTCTTTTAAATAATTATACTTGCCGAAACCGGTTTGGCTCAGTGGATAGAGCGTCAGCCTGCGGACTGAAGGGTCCCAGGTTCGATTCCGGTCAAGGGCATGTACCTGGGTTGCGGGCACATCCCCGGTGGGAGATGTGCAGGAGGCAGCTGATCGATGTTTCTCTCTCATCGATGTTTCTAACTCTCTATCTCTCTCCCTTCCTCTCTGTAAAAAATCAATAAAATATATTAAAAATAAATAAATAAATAAATAAATATACTTAATTGACAACTGAACTTTTTGATCATTATTTATTAAGTATTTATTTTGCTAGAAATTGTTTTTCTTGTTAAAGGGTTAGGATGAGGGAGACTTTGGAAAGAGAGAACTCATAAAACCAGAAGGATTTTTCAGGCCTTGGCAGGATAACTTCATGTTAATTATTGGGAAATTAGCACGGAATATACTATATATTTTTTTCTCATGGGAGGACCATCGAGTATCGTAAGCCTTATCAGGTTTCTGTTCTTTGGAAGCATGTAATGATGAAAAGTAATTACTTTACATCAACCAAGTTGAAAAATCAGATTTTCAATCACAGTAAAATATCCAAGTGTAAAAGAGTGATTAAATCTTGAGAATTGGTGACATAGTACCACAGTGTACAAAAAGCATGACGTGCCCTAAAGAAACAGAAAAATAATCACATGTATGTCACATCTGTCAGAAGGGTACAGGAGACTTAACTTATTGGCTGCCTCTCAGTGAAATATTAAGGAGATTACAAGGAAGCTCTTGAATTATTTATATGTAATACTAGAACTTCAGGAAAAAAACACTTTCTAGTTCTTTTGTTTTGTCTTGTTTACTAAATATTTATTCATTGGCACATTTACATAGAAGGCAATGCCATACATGATATTAAAAACAGATGAAATGAGAAAATTTTTTCCAGTGATTGACTCATAATGAAATATTAATGTTTCATTTTTCTATATTGAATTTCTAACAAGATGAAATAATATTACCATAATTATTTTTTTTAAACTCACCACAAATGTGGGAAAATAAAAGCTACTAAGATTAAATTCTAAAATGGATACAACAGATTTCAGTTTTACTTTAGATAGAAAAATTCTTCAGATTAAAACATTGGAAAGAATTTAAGGTTCAATGCTCCCAAATGTCAGCTTGTAACTTTATGAAATGAATATTTTGGTTAAATTAGCTATGCCTCGTACTGTTATTATTAACTAGAGGCCCGGTGCATGAATTCGTGCATCAGTGAGGTCCCTCAGCCTGGTCTGTGGGATTGGGCAAAAACTGGCTCTCCAACATCCCCAGAGGGGTTCCGGATTGTGAGAGGGTGCAGGCCAGGCTGAGGGATCCCACCAGTGCATGATTGGGGCCAGGGAGGGATGCAGGAGGTTGGCCAGCTGGGGAGGGACCATGAGAGGGCTCCAGGGTGTGTCCAGCCCAATTCAGTCCCAATCGGCCAGACCTCAGCAGCAAGCTAACCTACCCGTTGGTCAGTGTATGTCATAGCGACTGGTCAACTGGTCGACTGTCTGCCCCCTGGTGATCAGTGCACATCACAGCGAGCAGTTGAGCGGCTTTAGCATATTACATTTTGATTGGTTGAATGGATGACCGGATGACCAGACAGTTAGCATATTAGTCTTTTATTATATAGGATGGATGGTATGGTTCAACTATGAACTAAGCAGGACAGAGGTTCAGAAACAACATTGGTGGATGTGATCATTTTCCTTTACCTGACATATGGTTCTTTTATTGAGGGAAAGAAATCCCTCCTGCTGGTTTAGTTATTTTTCATGTTTATAAGGTGTAATTATAGGCTCATATGGTAGGTTCATATAAAGTAGTCAGTTTCCAATAACTTATAAAACATGATTTATTTATATTAGTTCCACATTTTCCTTTTTGTATAAAATGCATTTTATATATTTCGCCAAAGTTATCACATTTTATCACTTAGAAATTGCAAAGATTGTGGCTATGCTAACTTTGTTTTTTAGTTTAAAATTAGATTTATTACTTTTAGCTGAAAAGGCACGTTTATAATGGGAATACCATATATACCAGCAAAGGTACTCTATGATTCTGCTTATGCTGTCCTTGCTTGTCATCTCTATTGACATACATTTTTATCTGTTACAATCTGCACTCTCTACCTTTGGATCTTAGAGTGCAGCCACACAAGAGATTTTAGAAGCTGACTTTCATAGTGAGGTGTTCCTAATATTTTATTATTTTATTTTATTTTATTTTATTTTTTTTTTAAATATATTTTATTGATTTTTTACAGAGAGGAAAGGAGAGAGATAGAGAGTTAGAAACATCGATGAGAGAGAAACATCGATCAGCTGCCTCCTGCACATCTCCCACTGGGGATGTGCCCGCAACCAAGGTACATGCCCTTGACCGGAATCGAACCCGGGACCCTTCAGTCCGCAGGCCGACGCTCTATCCACTGAGCCAAACCGGTTTCGGCTATTTTATTATTTTAAAAATAATGTAAATCCAGACACACAGCAAAAATAGTAAAATTCCCCTTCACATTGCCCCATATCACCTACACCCATCCCTCCATTTTTCACAAATGATCACTTTTAACAATTTGGTGTGTATCCTTTCAGATTGGAAAGATATTTTTAAAAATAACATAAATTTTATGTCACATATTGTTCAGTCACTTGTTGTTTTCATTTAACTATATATATCTTGGAGATTTTTCCATCTTTGTTTATATGGACCTAATTCATTCCTTCTAATAGCCGTATGTTATTCAGTAATATGGATAGACCATTATATATACTATAATCATTCCAAAAGAAAAGATATATAGAGCTCCAGTTTATTGCTATTAAAATACTGAAATATGTATCCTTTTAGAGACATTATTTATAATGTCAAAAGTACTTTGCAGGAAAGGTTCTTTGTTCCAAGAAATAACTATTTGAAATTTTAACACCATCTCCAAAATTCCTCCTCAAAACACTATGCTCATTTGTAAAAGAACAAATATAATTTTATTCAGCAATTCTACTCCAGAAATTTACCATGCATATATTCAATCTATGTGATGCAATATATATATATATATATATATATATATATATATATATATTGATTTTTTTTATTGTAGCATTGTCATCAAACTATATGTCCACCAATTATGTCATGTCTATACAATAGAACACTGTAAAAAATAAGTAGGAAGCTATCTGTGTGTTTGTGTAAAATTAAAGTGCAAAGTATTGTGTATCTGCCTGTAAATGCTTAAAACATTTTTGTAAAACTACATAGAAGATAAAGAAATTAATTGCCTGTAAGAAGTAAACCATTGGCAGGGAACTGGGTGAGAAGACTATTACATAGCATTTTGTACTTATGCATTTTGACACGTGGGGATATATTATCTATTCAAATCTAATCTAATAATAGACAAACATGGTAATTGACCGAGATTGGTGGGTGCTGGGGTGGCAAGGCACGCCCACCCCAGAAGCCCCCAGCAGCCAGCAGGGTGAATCAAAAAGAAAACCTACTTTAAATATAAAGACACATATAGATTAAAAGTAAATGAATTAAGCTGCAGCCTGTTTTGCTCAGTGGATAGAGCATTAGCCCGTGGACTGAAGGGTCCCAGGTTCGATTCCAGTCAAGGGCATGTACCTCAATTGCTGGCTTGATCCCCATTCTCTATCAAAGCATGTGCAGGAGACAACCAATCAATGTGTCTCTCCTTTTCCCTTCACTCTCTCTAAAATTCAATGGGAAAATATTCTTGGGTGAAGATTAACAAAAACAAAGTAAATGGATTAAGTAACATTAAAGAGATTATAAGAAAAATATATTCCAAATTTTGTTAGTTGTATAATGGTTATGTTTAAATTATTAACACCTAAAAAATTGGGTGAAGGGTACATATAATATGCTGTAGTATTTTATAGTGTTTTTTTTTTACATGTATGAGATTATTTCAAATTAAAATATTAAAAAATTAAAAGTTAATAAAATATTAATTAAAATGTGTCTGCATTACATGAAAAATCTCCTAATTGCTTCTAGCATAATTTATTAAATTGTGCTAAAATTTAAAAGGGTTCAATTAAAAAATATCTTAATTCTAAATGGTATAATAGAAAATATATAATAGTGCAGTTATAAGCACTTATCTGAAAATAAAAATTTAAAGAAGTAAATTTAAAGAAGGGATTAGCCAAAGAAAATATATGCACAATCATGGACACAGACAACAGTATGGTGATGGCCAGAGAGAAGTGGGGGCCAAGAAGTGGGTAGAGGGGGCAAAAGGGGGGAAATAGGGACATCCTATATAATAATAATAAAAGGCTAATATGCACATTGACTGAACGGCAGAATGACCAGTTGCTATGATGCACACTGGCCACCAGGGGGCAGACACTCAATGCAGGAGCTGCCCCCTGGTGGTCAGTGCACTTCCATATGGGGAGTGCCACTTAGCCAGAAGCTGGCTCATGGCTGGCCAGCTCAGTGGTGGTGGCAGGAGCCTCCGTGGCAGCACTAAGAATGTCCAACTAATGGTTTAGACCCTATGCCTTGGGGACCTAAGCCTTTAGTTGGACATCCCCCGAGGGCTCCCTGGCTGCCAGAAGGATGTCTGACTGCAAGCTTAGGCCTGATCCCCCAGGGAGTTGGCCTAAGTCGACAGGTGGACATCCCCCAAGGGGTCCTGGACTGTGAATGGGCGCAGGCTGGGCTGAGGGACCCCCTCCGAGTGCACAAATTTTTGTGCACCGGGCCTCTAGTATTAAATAAAAAGTATACAATTTGCCCTACCGAACTATATATGAATATATTCTTATTTTACAGGCTAGCTTCTCATTTTAAAATATATTTTTGTGATTATCAGTGACATTGAGAATTTTTATATGGTAATTGGCTATTGGTATTTCTGATTTGGTGAAATGTTTAAACTTTACCCCTATTTTTAAAAAAATATTTTAATTGATCTTAGAGAAGAAGGGAGAGGAAAATAGAGATAGAAACACCAATGGTGAGAGAGACACTTCGATCAGCTACCTCCTGCACACCCCCGACTGGGGATCAAGACCACAATCCAGGCATGTGGCACTGGCTTCCCCCTCGTACCCAAGACCTCAGCTTCCCTCTTCTGGATGCCCGCAGGCACCTGGGACCCAGGCTGGCTTCCCTCTGACCCCGGCTTCATCAGTAATGATATCTGGTTTAATTAGCATATTACCCTTTTATTATTATAGATTGCTTTCAGGCACTGGGGCCTGCTTTACCAGCACTGTGGAGAATTAGAAATGTGTGAGGATTTAAAGTTATGTCTCTCCCATTTCTCTGGGGTAGCCTGAAAGCAATGAATAAAACTGCAGTTCTCTCTCCTCAAATCAGGACATCTTTAAGGCTTATTTACACTCCAGGAATTCCCTGGAGATCAGGCTGTTTCCCTCTGTGAGGCTTTGCTTGAGAGCCAGCCCACATTTGTTGGACTTTTTCCTTTTCTTAGTCAGCTTCCCACACTCTTCTGACTGTTTTTTTCTAGAACATCTCCTTACTAATCCACTTACCAGGAATCCTTGTGGGTTACCTGACTTAAGATATGAAAAATAGTAGCATTTTGAATGCCATTTTTAGATTTTGTGCACGCTTCACTTTCCCCATTAAACAGATTGGCTCTCTATCTGTTCTTTTTTTGCCTTTTTTTCTTCTTTATTTTACTCTAAAACTCTGCCTTTTTCCAGTAATTAACCCCACATTACCACCCAGTGCCCCTAAGTCTCCTTTTCATCAGTCTTGCCTTCTCACTGGGATCTTCCTCATAACCTTGGGCCTCTTGTATTCGCTATCAATTCCTGCAGCGGGTTGGGGAAATCAAACATGGAAGATTAGGCTTCACATTAATCTCACTTAGCTTACTAAGAGTGTTTTTGAGCATATAACCTCAGGCATAGTCAGTAAGGAAAATCATGAGACTGCATAGCTATCATTTATTGAGTGCTTGTTATATGCCAAGTACTTTGCTAAATATCTTCATATTTTATTTCATTTACATGTTATGATACCCATATAAAATATTGATTGATATCAAATTTTTACATATGAAAAAATAAGGCACAGAGATATTAATAATTGTCCTACATTTACTAAATTTGTAAGTACAGAAATAGAATTTGAACTTATGTCTTTTAAAATATATATATTTATTGATTTTAGAGAGGAAAGGAGAGCTAGAGAGAGAGAAACATCAGTGAGAAGAGAGAACATTGATTGGCTGCCTCCTGCATGCCCCACACTGGGGATCAAGCCTGCTACCCAGGCATGTGCCCTGACCATGGAATTGAACCGTGATCTCCTGTTTCACAGGTCTACACTCAAACACTGAGCCACCGTGGCCAGGCCTACCTTATGTTTTATTGCCTCACAGAAATAAGACTCTTAGGAGTGAGATAGACTCTTATTTATGAAAGTATGATCTGAAGAACAGCAGCATCTAAATCACCTAAGAGCTTATTAGAAGTGCAAAATCTTGGGCCCCACCCTAGATCTCTTTAATAGCAATCTGAATTTTAACAAAATCCTCAGGTAATCCCATTCACATTTGTTTGAGAAGCACTCGGCTAGAACTCTTGATGTCATCAACCTAGATGGAAATCCAACTGACAAATAGTTAATTTACTCCACAAACTTTCACTGAAATGTTACTGTGGGCAAACTTTGTATTTGGTAAGTGGCAAAATGGATTCCTGCCTTTAAGGTGTTTATAGCTGAGTTGGGATTCAAATGAGTCAACCAATGAAACAGATCAAGATTCTCAGCCAGAGACTGTCAGTGTGCAAACCACTGTAAACTATGGAATCAGGAACACAGTGTGTCTAGAAAAGTTTAAACCTGATTTCATTAGTCTTACTTTCTTACTCAAATCTATCTCGCAATCCTGGGCTTCCTGCATTTGTTATAAATTTCTGCAGCGGGTTGAAGGAATCTAACTTGCCAAGATTAGGCTTGAGATTTAGCTTTACTTAGCCTCTGTCTGTCTACCTACGTATCTTCTTATCTATAAAACATTTTAAAACAGCTAATGAATTGTATATGTGACCTTGGTTCTTAGGCCAAAATTACTCATGTTATAAAGGACTTTAGCATTTGTTTACAGTTAATAAAATATATGTGGCTGATCAGGTATGTACCACAATTAAACAGAGGGGATGTTGCTTTTACCTTGATATATATACCCTCGTAAAATGGAAACTCAATATCACTTTAAAAGGGGAATAACATTGCCTAGCCAGTGTGGCTCAATGGTTGAGTGTCCACCTATGAACCAGGGGTCATGGTTCGATTCCTGGTCAGGGTACATGCCAGGTTAAGGGCTTGATCCCCAGCGTAGGGTATGCAGGAGGCAGCTGATCAAGGATTCTCTCTCATCATTGATGTTTCTATCTTTCTCTCCCTTTCTCTTCCTCTCTGAAATCAATAAAAGGTATTTTAAAAAATAAATAAATAAAAGGAGAATAACATTAAGAATCATAAGAACTCACTAAAACATTTTTCAAAAAGTGATGGCGTCCTAGTTATTTCTGTACTTGCTTTTACTAACTCCCTTGTGGTTTAAGTAGAATGCCTGACAGTTTTAAAACTATCTTTACCTAAGTAGGTCAAGGATTCATGCAAATATTATAATAAGTGTGAATATTTAGTTTGGATGCAGCTGGACTATTTCTTTCCATTTTATAATTTTAAGGCTTGGGTTGCAAGATGTCCATAAAGCTACAGGATTAACAGAAGAGTTATGAAAAAAACCTCTATCACTCTTCAGTCTAGGACTCAGGATGATGTTCTTGATGATCAGATCACTAAAAACTCAAGAATAATTGATTATGGCATGACCATGACCCAAGAAGTCCCACAGAAAGCTCCACATTCAAACAATGGCAGAATAAGTACTGCTTTTTTATTAACGTGTCAAGGGCCCAGTATTATTCAATGTAGCACTCTGATAACTTTCAGTTGGAAAATCAGCTTAGATTTGAGATCTAAATAGAGCTTCTATCTTTTATTTCAGTCCAAATAAAACTTACCCCTACCTGGTCTCTGAGTAGAAAGACAGTTGAAACAGCCTGTTAGGTGCTTATAGAAATCACTAGAAGTCTACAGGAGCAAGGTCCAGCCTTGGTCCCCTAGGAAAGACTCCCATAAGAAACTACAAGACTAGCTTTCTCTGGGAACTGCCTCTCTACCTCAGTAAGGAAACTGAGGAAACAGGAAATCATTATTCCAACTACTGGCTCTGGTACCACTACCTCAACCATAATCCAATCCAGGAAATCCTTTCTTAGCAGTGATACGGAGGTCAGGAGGAACCTGCAGGGAAGGGTGGGTTTGGATCCACGCTCTACCTGCTGATGTGCACCTGTAAAATGTATGCCTCAGGGCTTTATTCTTTCCTCAGCATTCACCTGCTTGACAGAACCAATATCATGTCTGGAGCCCTAGCTTCAAGCCTGGGAAATATAATTTTCACCTTTACAGATTCTGTGCATAGAAATGAACAATAAAAGAAGTCTAGAAAATATGTTGTTAATAAGACATGGTCCACTCTCATCTTAGGGAACCCTGCTACAAAACAAAAATGCTTTGATGATTAAAAATTACATTTACACATATATTGTTTTCTGAATTCATTTACTGTAATGGATATTAAAATGTCAAATCATTAAGTTCAAATACCTGGAAAAAATAAATATCATAGGAACTTTACCAAATGAAAGCTACAGGAAATGCTAGTGATGAAATTATAGAAACCAGAAATAGGAAATAATGCTTCAATTTCTAAGTATGCTACTACTTCCATCATTATAGAAAAGCATATGAATGATTAATGAAAATATCTTGTATTCATAATATTTTTCATGATGAGTTCTGGGCATTTGGGAACATCTTTTAATTTTTCATGATTTAATGATTTCTCTAATAACTATTTGAGCAGGAATTTCAACTATGTTAATGACTGGCAAGGTTGGGTAAGTCAGGGTAATATTTTAAAATGCAAATCTGAGCCATGGGTCTGTTTTCTCACATAAGAAGATACAATATTAGATTGTTTGGCTAACACCCCCTACTACACATTTCTGAAATACACAGTGTAGCTGTGAGTATCTGAATTGAACCCATTCATACATGTATGTATGTCATAATTTTCCCACTAAGCTTTGATTTGCCTTTGATTAAAATTTCTTCGTACCATATGCAGACTCTGCAGAGTAAGAATGTAAAACAATGGATTTTCAGTCTATTCGGTTTCCCTGGGGTAAACTGGCATTAATGTCCCACTATTTGAAAAATTAAAGTGCTCTTCTAGCTCTACAAGTCAATCTGTCATTCCCCAACCTTTTGGAGAACCTGTGTGGTATTTGCCACAATTTTATATTCACTATACGTAAGCTTAGTGTAGTGCTAAGGCAAAAATATCCTACTCCCAAGAGGACATAATTTAAACATTATCAACTCACAGAATCAAGTATGCACACTGTAAGACCTACACTGCCCAGAAGATTCTAGAAGCCCTTGATTCTTTGAGGTGGTTCATAAGGTAGGGAACATTGCTACGGGGGTACACCTATGTATTAAGAGGGAGAATTAGAAAGAATGACCATATCCAAGTGTTGTGAGGTTTTAAGATTCAGATATAGAGAATCATACATGGCTACATGAAAAGAAATGGTAAAAGGTCAACACAAAACCACAGGTGGATCAAAAGGAAGTAATCGCAATGTACCAGTGCACCCAGCTTTTTGCATATCTGGGTCTTGACCTTTAGATCTCAGCACTTCAGTGGACTCTTCCAGAATTTAGCTACCCACACACTGACCAGTTACTTTCTATTGCATCACTCTGTTTTATTTTTTCAAACATCTCATCACCTTATTCATTTATTGTTTTAGTTGTATATCACCTAACGCCTTCTAGTAGAATATTATCTCTATAGTGACAGATGTCTTGTCTCTCTTGTTCCCCGTTTGCCTCTCTGGGGCCTAGAACAAGGTCTGGCACATGTCACTCAATACATATTCCTTGAATGAATGAATTAACACATTCTTAGCCAAGTGCTCTCATTTTCTCTGTAAAAGCTTTTCATATATACCCTCATACACATGAATTATAATATGTAGTTTCCGGGATTATCCTCAGTTAGGCCTCAGTGGAAAATTCCATAAGGGTGTTCTAATACCAACTGATATCCCTTGGCTATATTGAATCTACTAAAGCCAGTCTATAAAATCTCAAACCTAATAACTTGACACTTCTGGTTAGAGCCAATGTTGCAAGTAAAATGTGCCTTATGATTAGATGCTCGGTGAGGATTTGTGTCACAGCTGTTATTTATTGGATACTGCTAATGAATCAGGTCTTCGTATCAAATCACAGTAGGTCCATTTTACAGAACATATGTTTATATAGAAAATAATAGTAACATTATAGACCTTGGCATAAGCCCTTGGAAAATTCTCTCCCAGGGTTATACTTTTCTCATAACAATGATTATTTTTCCTGCACAATGTTTCTGGCCAAAGCAATGAACATTCCATCTTACCCAGTAATGATTCTCTACTGTTTGAGCTTGGGTCCCATGTCCATGGTTTTCTCTGCCTATCCATCTCCACAGTTTGTCCTTATTATTACTCATCCTTTATTGAATTTCCAATAGAATAGTTGCACATTTCAGGTTATGAGGTGTTTTCATTGGGTGGATTTTCTTTTTGATTGAGGGTTGCCTTAGTAAGTGTGAAGGTATCATTGAATCTTTGGTGAAGGCAATTTTATAGTGCTGAAAGTTATCAATTTAAACACCAACTCCCATTTAAAGTACCTTAGATGCAGAAGGAAATGATTTGTAGACTTCCATAAAAGTAATTTTTTATCACACCTCAGAAAAAGAGCAACTAACAAGTCAAATAACTAATTTCTTAGAAAAGTAGAAAATAGGAAGAAAATCTGATCAATCAAAAAGTTGTTACTTTGGAATCTAAACTATTGCTGATTTTTTTAAAAATATATTTTATTGACTTTTTACAGAGAGGAGGGGAGAGGGATAGAGAGTTAGAAACATCGATGAGAGAGAAACATCGATCAGCTGCCTCTTACACGCCCCCTACTGGGGACGTGCCTGCAACCAAGGTACATGCCCTTGACCAGAATCGAACCTGGGACCCTTGAGTCCGCAGGCCGATGCTCCATCCGCTGACCCAAACCAGTCAGGGCTTGCTGATTTTTATAAAGCCAAATTATTTTAACAATCTGAATTCAATTTTGAAGAAAAAATGTATTCTTAACATTTGTTCAAAGTTATCCATATTATGTAATCATAATATCCTTAAAATTAATTTATGAAATAGACCATCATTCTCCTCATATTCTGAGAATTATAAGAATCATAAAATATAAATTACATATTGCCTGTGAAGTAAGAAACAGAGAAGGTTATCTACTAAGTCTTGAGAGAGCAGCTATTATAGCAATTTTTTAAGAGCTTAGATTTTGCAGTTGGATCAACCTGGTCTCAAACCAGTCCTGCTAATCAGGTTTTGGGCAAGTTGTTTATCTCTGAGTTTCCTCATTGGTTCATTAACCCACATCCCTTCTGTTCCCTCAATTGAGTCATAAACTGTGTGGTTTGACATTTTTCTTTCTGCTTCATTCTTATTATTTCCAGCACTTAATACAGCATCTAACAGAATGAGGCCTCAAATATTTATTTAAATAAACAAAAGAGGTTTAAAGGGTTATGCTGAAAAATAGAGATGAATTATATTTGAAATAGTAAAACAATGTATATATACACCTGACCTTTTATTACAATCACTAGAGGCCCAATGCACGAAATTCGTGCAAGAGTAGGCCTTTGCAGCTGCAGCGGCTGCCCCCATCCCGTGGCTGTAGCCCGGAAGGAGATCTGGTCATATTATGCTTTTATTATTATAGATTATTTGCATTCTTATTCACATATCACTTTTGCTTTACTCTAGGCTTATAAGATCATGTTGCTTCTTCAGAGGAACATTAGGCAAGAGTCAGAAGATAAATACTATCTTTGGCTTTCATGAATAAAGCCAAAGATTCTTTCTTTTGAAAACTAGCATTTTTTTACTTTAAATTTTTTCCAGCTTTATTGAGTTATAATTGACAAATAAAATTATAAGACGTAGCCCTAGCCAGTTTGCCTCAGTGGATAGAGCATCAGCCTGTGGACTGAAGGGTCCCAGGTTTGATTATTCTGGTCAAGGGTACATCCCCAGGTTGTGGCCTTAATCCCCAGTGGGGGGTGTGCAGGAGGCAGCCAAATGATGGTTCTCTCATATCAATGATGTTTCTCCCTCTCTCTCCCCCTTCCTTTCTGAAATCAATAAAAAAATATATTTTTTAAAAATTATAAGAATTTAATTATATATTCTGATGCTATGATAAATGTATGTAAATCACTTATCAGTTGCAGCAGTATTATGATCAGTGGAGAAATTGGGGATACAGAAATTGACCTATTAGCCTGACATATTTTAAACAGAAACTGGAGGAGCATGCTGTCAAGGACATATCCTACTCCTTGAGTTCCTCCACAGGCTAGAAAAAACAATGGACTGGTTCTTGTTTGACTCTCAATAAGCCCATTTGTTTTAGGCACTATGACTGGGCATTGTGCTAAACTGAGAGATACAAAGATGAGAGATAAATGTAGGACTTGTATGCCTTGGGTGAACTTAAAATTTAGTGGGAGAGAAAGCATTACTGTAATTCAGGTTTGACCATGATAAGCAATATCTACACTAATAAAAGACAAAGATGCTAATTGACCGTACCTTTGCTATGCCCCAAGCCATGCCCACCAGCCAATCAGAGCGACTATATGCAAATTAACCCAACCAAGATGTCGGCTGGCAGCCACGGAGCTGGAGCAAGCAGGAGGCTTGGTTGCCTGGGTGATGGAGGAAGCCAAGCTTCCTGCCTGCCCTGAGCTGGCTGTGGCCTCCGCTTATGGCAACAAAGTTTCAATTATAGAAGATAAATAAATCCCAGATACCTGCTTCCAGCCAGCCCCCACTGGGAGCTTGGGTGGCTGGGGACCATGGCCAGCCTGCAAACAGCCATCAGCCCCTCACCCAGGCTGGGCACACCCTCATGGGGTGAGAGTCCCCGCTGGGGGACTTAGCCAGCCTGAAAATGGCCATCAGCCCCTCACCCAGACTGACCAGGCACCCCAGTAGGGATGCCCACACTGAAGGGGCTGTGGCCAGCCTGCAAATAGCCATCAGCCCTTCACCCAGGCTGGCCAGGCACCCCAGTGGGGACCCCCAACCTGAAGGGGCTGTGGCCAGCCTGCAAACAGCCATCAGCCCCTCACCCAGGCTGGCCAGGCATCCCAGGGGGGACCCCCACCCTGAAGGGCTGTGGCCAGCCTGCTAAGAGCCATCAGACCCTCACCCAGGCTGGCCAGGCACTCCTATATAATAAAAGGGTCACCGAACCGGTTTGGCTCAGTGGATAGAGCGTCGGCCTGCGGACTCAGGGGTCCCGGGTTCGATTCCAGTCAAGGGCATGTGCCTTGGTTGCGGGCACGTCCCCACTGGGGGGCTTGCAGGAGGCAGCTGATTAATCTCTCTCATTGATGTTTCTGGCTCTCTGTCCCTCTCCTTTCTTCTCTGTGGAAAATCAATAAAATATATAAAAAAAAAAAGGGTAATATGAAAATTGACCCCAACAGCAGAGAGACTGGGAATCACTGGTCACTATGACACACACTGACCACAAGGGGGCAACCGCTCAATGCAGGAGCTGCCCCCTGGTGGTCAGTGCGCTCCCACAGGGGGAGCTCTGCTCAGCCACAAGCCAGGCTGATGGCTGCAAGCACAGCAGTGGTGGTGGGAGCCTCTCCTGCCTCCTCAGCAGCGCTAAGGATGTCTGACTGCAGCTTAGGCCTGCTCCCCGCTGGCAAGTGGACATCCCCCGAAGGCTCCCAGGCTGCCAGAGGGATGTCTGACTGCCAGCTTAGGCCCAATCCCCCAGGGAGTGGGCTTAAGCCAGCAGGTGGTCATCCCCCGAGGGGTCCCAGACTGCAAGAGGGCACAGATCGGGCTGAGGAACCCCCCCTCCCCCCCCGTGCACAAATTTTTGTGCACCGGGCCTCTAGTATTTAAACATTAGGAAGCCCATAAGGAAAGGAATATTTTGACATGAAGCCTAGAGAATAACTAGGATTTTGAATGTCAGGAAAGAGACAAGGTAAGAGCATTTACTTATCTGCCTATTGTTTGGTTTGCTATTTTAAATAAAGTAATCCTTCCTCCAGGGTGCACAGTTTATACAGAAATCTGATACTGAGAGGACAACCCTCCAGGCTTTTAGCATTGAGAGACCATGTGTGTCTCCAAGCCCTTGGAATGGGATGTGTCATTGTATCTTCCTGGAGCAGCTTTGTTGTTGTTGTTGGTAGTGGTGGTTTTTTGTTTTTGTTTTTAATATGTTATTGAATTCAGAGAGGAAGGGAGAGAGAGAGAGAGAGAGAGAAACATCAATGAGGAGTGAGAATTATAGATCAGCTGCCTCCTGCACAGCCCCCTACTGGGGTTCGAGGCCACAACCCGGTATGTGCCCTGACCAGGAATCGAACCATGACCTCCTGGTTCCTAGGTTGACACTCAACCACTGAATCACACTGGCCAGGCTAGAACAGCTTGTTTTAAGTTAATGATGCAATATTTTTTTTTAGACACAGAAAAATCATTTAAACTCTCTCTCTCTCTCTCTCTCTCTCTCTCTCTATATATATATATATATATCCCAGTTTGGTTGCAAACTCTTTACCCATTGCTTTTTTCAAGGTTCACAAGCTAAATGAATGTTTGTTTAAAAATAACATGTGCATTTCTGACTCCAAAAGCAGTACATGCATTTGCTCATTACTCATTTTCTGAGGGTTTACTGTGTTGCCTCCACCAGAAGGAGCAAGGTTAACATAAGCACCAGTGTGCTTACAGCAGAAAGGAGTGACCTAAACAGAATGAGTATTTGGTGCATCGGAACAAGAGGAGTGGTCATGATGAGGTGGGGTATCAAGATAACCATGGGCCCTAACTGGTTTGGCTCAGTGGATAGAGTGTCAGCCTGTGGACTGAAGGGTCCCAGATTTGATTCCAGTCAAGGACACATGCCCAGGTTGTGGGTTCGATCCCCAGTAGGGGGTGTGCAGGAGGCAGCTGATCAATTATTCTCTCATCATTGATGTTTCTATCTCTCCCTCTTCCTTCCTCTCTGAAATCAATAAAAATATATTTTTAAAAAAAAGATGACCATGGGTGTGCTGGGTTGTGCAGGAGTGAGGAGGAGACGCCATGGCCCTGTTTATAAGAGAGGACTAGGAGGAAGGAAGGCAAAATGTTACTGCTGAGGGGAGGATCTTGAATATTTTTCTTTTCTATCATTGGGACCCACATTTTTCACTGCAAACTATTCTGATATGGCCAAGATAATGTGTGTTTCAACTTGCTTCATTTGTTTCACTGTGCTTACACGCTCCTTTCGCTAACAACTTTTGCTGTGAATTACATTACAATATTAAGCAGTCATTGAACTTCTACCACGCATGGGTATATAGAAAACATTGCTAAACAAGAAGAATTGACACTTTCATGGAATTCAGAGTGTTCTTGAATTTACAAATAAGCATATATTTCAAATTTGAAATCATGTTTCCGGCATGAGAGATTTAAAAGGGAAAATACATAAATCAGGCTGGGTCTTTCTAGAAACATCAACGAGTACACCTATTTTATTTGAGATTAATTCCATTAATCTGTAGAACTACACAGACATTATTATGACATTTTACTAACATGGTTTTTCTCCTACTGCAGCTCTTATAAATTAGTTTTCATAGAATATAGTTAAGGAATGGTAAATTACATTTTTCAAACTATTTTTTCTATCAGCCTTCCTCCTCCTGACAAATATACATTTAAGGTGGAATTTAAATGTAAGCCTTAAACTTACTACTCAACATGGAGGTATCTTTGATGTGCTTGTATTCACATAAAGCTATAGGAAAACAAGGCAGGGAGAGTTATTGTAATAAAATGATTTGGTGATGAGAAGAAAATGAAACAGCTGGGGCAAGATGAAGCCATGGACTCTAGGGAAAATCAAATCATGTCCACACTAATGCTCTTACTAGCCGACTTGCTGGAAAACAAATACAATTTATTAGATAAATTTGCTGTAGTGAATGTTTTTTGCAGAATCACTGGCTCACTGCTGCTGAGTACTATAATAGACAAAATAATGAAGATTTTTTAATCATGTTAATTGCTAGTTTTTTCCCCCCCATTTACTTCCAAAGTTGTTAAAAAAAGAAGCAATTACTTGCTGTTTCACTTGGATTGATGAAAAAGTGAAACCCAATATATAAAGAATTATGAGTTCATTCTCTTTCTTTCTCTCTCTCTCTCTCTCTCTCTCTCTCTCTCTCTCTCCTTTTAACACACAATAATTTATAATGCATTTTCTTCTAATTAGACTGAACTAAAATTTCAGCTAAAGTAAGCATGAGTCCTCGATTGTTTTATTTAAATAATGTCTGGACAGAAACCCATTTTTTCATCCAGTGCAAAATGGGGAGTAGGTCTAGAAGGTTGCCACTGAGAGGAGCAATGGCTGTTTTTATTTAAATGGAAAGTTCATATTTGGTGACATTGCTATATAATTTTTTTATGCGTGTGTGCAATTTTTATTTTTGCACCGGGAGGTGAGACCGTCTACTGTAGGGTTTTCTCTGGAGGTCTATTCTCCTGGCTGGATACGTGTGACAGGTTTAGACATTAAATGGCTTTAAGCTTGTCAAAGAAAGGTTATTAAAAATGTCCCTGCCTTTCAGGCTCTGTGCTCAGTAGGAGCCCAAATGCAGTCCTATGGGGCTGTCTTTCTATTTAGTCATGTCATTTGGCTCTTTGCCTATAGCAAAAAATGAGACACCATCTGTTATTTCTCACTAATGGCTGTCGGGCTTGAGCTTGCCTGGCTCACTGTACTTATCCATTTCCCACCAGCGGCTGGACACAGCTTCACTAACACGATTTTATTGAGAAGTATGCTTTATTATTGAATGAGCTTGGAGGTGTGGAAGTGCTCACATACTCTAACTAAAACACTATTCAAATCTAAGATAGTGTCATTATTTTTTTTAGTGTCATTATTTTATTACCACTGTGAAACCTGTGTAATTTATTTTTTGTATTAGGGCAATTTAGGTTATATGTGGAAACTACCTTTTTGTTATAGCTTATATTAATTGAATGCTCATATGATTTATCCCTTTAATTTTGTTTTGTTTTTTAAGTTACCCCATTAATTTTCACAAAACCCTAGAGGTAGGCACTTTATATATGAGAAAACAGCAAAACATGTTTACATAGCTTGCTCAGTTCCATAGCAATAAAGAGCAGAATTAGGATCCACCCAATTCAAACCTGCCTCCAGAGCTGTACTCTTGACCACTATACTCTTGCTTCTCCAGGTAACATGCTGGGCTCTTTGGTGTTATAACCTGAAATATGAAGCTTAAAAATCATTCTATGTCTGTGCTCACTTCGGCAGCACGTATACTAAAAATCCTTATATGTTGGAAGCACATTATTTTCCCCTTGGTCATTTCCAGTGTGTGCACTTATTTATGAGTGAAGAAGTACCTCTGTCCAGCCTCAGGAACCATGGTGGATTTCCAGCTTTGCAGTCAGCTTTGCTAAACATCCTTGTCAGCTGCAGAAAGGAATTCAGAACCTAGCGAGAACCTGGGATGTCAGCCTGTTGTCAGGCTCCTACAAGCAGTGCTCACTTGAAAACCATTGGCTGAAACACCACCTATCACCAGGGCCGTGATGTCTTTTTTATTGCAAAACCTCAACATCAGGCACTGCTCTGGGGATGAATGTTTGTTATATAGCATCGGTTAATTATTGCATCAGTCTCAGAGCTTGGTAAATTTTTTAGCTTAAGAAACATGCTTTTTTGTGTGTGTGTTCTTAAAAACCTCACTTTGTATTAGTACTGAGAGAGGAAACTGCATATATGGAAATAGCTAAAAGAATGAAAATCAATTTAATTTTCTTTGTTCTTGGTTCCTGAAGACTTCACTATGATAATGTGGATCTAAAAACATTGATATGTACCTTGTTGCAGTGTCATTTGGCATTTTTTAAAATTCTCACTTGAGGATATGTTCATTGATTTTTAGAGAGAGAAGAGAGAGAGAGAAAAGCCAGAGCTAGAAATACAATAGACAATATTTTAAAAGATTTGCTGATTAAAGTGTGCCTTTTATATGAGGTTTGAAGCAAATTCTAGCTCACAGGAAAGATGTAAGTCACTGGAAAGCCATCTTAAGGGTTATTGATGTATTATTTATGGAATAGGGTTAGATAATTTCAAGTTATCTGAGGCTTTTAAAAGAGTTCCCCCAGCCAGGACATGGAAACAACTGAAGTGTCCTTTGATAGATGACTGGATAAAGAAGATGGGGAACGTATGTACAATGGTATGTTATTTATCCATAAGAAAATATGAAATACTGCCATTTGTGACAACATGGATGTATCTTGAGAATACTATGCTAAGTGAAATAAGTTAGAGAGAAGTCAAGAACAATATGATTTCACTCATATGTGGTATATAAAACTGAAAACAACTATTGAACAAACAAGAAAAATGAACAAAAACTCATAGAAACCTATAATAGTGGCTACCAGATGGAAGGGGAATGGAGGGTAGTAAAGGGTAAAGGGGTAAAACATATGGAAGAAGATTTGACTCTGGGTGGGCACACGATGCAATATACAGATCATGTATCATAGAAATGCACACTTGAAATCTATATGATCTTATTAACCAATGTCATCCCAATACATTTAGATAAATACATTTTAAAAGTTTAAAATAAAAGTGTTCTCCCAGTAAATAAGATATTTAAAAAAGGTAGATGAAAAACTTTGGCATGGAAAGGAACAACAACATTTTCCTTGTCTCTTAACATAATCTAAACTTTAGTCTTTTATGATGTGAGTCATGAGAAAAAATATCCCACAGTCTTTTTGAGGTGATCTGGTCATCAATGAATAAGGACATTATAAACTAGGTATATCTTCAGGCTAGTGTGTGTGTGTGTGTGTGTGTGTGTGTGTGTGTGTGTGTCTTTCAGATGTGTAGGACTAGGAGGCAATTAGAAAGTGTTATGTTTCTATAAAATTCAATGTCTTGGCTTGAATAAACTTTTATGAGATTCTGTAAAAGGCACACAGCGCTTTTGCATGGGGTTAACTAAACACACATACGTAAAAAGAGAAGTTTATTTATAATTGTCTATATGCACTAATTAATATATTTAATTAATTCCAGTTTATGATTAAAAAAAACACTGCCATGCTTTATTATAAAGAATATTCTTTGCTTTTGCTTTTTGCAGGAGGATGAACTCTCTTATATAGAAGTGACCGAATGCAGTCTAGGGTGAAGCTACACTGTACCATGGGCCATTCTAGAAATTCCAGATCACTAAAAAAAAATACAAAATCAAAAGAATTAGATAAAAAGAATGGGCTTATGAAACAGAGGTGGCCTGCAAACTCCTTCTTTCCAACTATAATTTTTATTCAACAATTGAATCAAAGTTTACAATTTTGGGGAGAAAAGTTGGCCCTAGCTGCTCATATCCTTGTTTTCTCCTCACACTTCAGCTGCATGCGGAATCGCACAAACCAGCAATAGTAAGTCAGCATTTCCCACATTTTGACATCATTTTTGGGGTGGAGGGGTTAAGCAAAGAAGAAAACTTTTTTCTTAAAATGTAAATGGTATATTCCCAGGACTCTACACCTCTAGCCAGAACTTAGATTTCTGAAAATCTTGCAATTATCTTACTAGAAAGGAGTCCTCTAGACTTCACTTTGTCCTTGGGGGATTTTAATGGCATCCTTTCACCAGATGTTTGCCCCATGTGGACTAGTTTGCTTTGTTGTTATGTTTGTTGCTTTTAACTGCTTTACTTATTATATCCTCCTTTACTGTTTTCATCTATTAAAAAAGAGCTAATAATAGTTGCCTTATTGATAATGCCTAAGACACCACTTGACATAGTGTAGGTGCTCATATTTAATCATTATTAGTCACTTTCCCCACTCTCCTCTTGATTTCCCCAGCACTGACTCGGAAATTGAGAGATGAATGCAGGAAGAGGGGGTGGAGGAGGTATCAGCAGACACAGCAGAGTGTGGGTAGAGACAGAAAAAACTAGGTCTGCCAAGTTAAAGAGATTTTTATAGCCTAGGTGCGTGTGGGCTGAGGTGTTGGCTTTCCAATTTCCATCAAATCAGAGAACACAAGAAATGGCGACTTGCCTACTCATATGCCCAGTACTAACCAGAGAGGGTTAGTGTTGCAGTAATCCTTAGGGTGAGGCATATTTAACAGCTAACACTAGAGGTCTAACATAATTAATGTTGCAGCTGTTTGATTTATGAGCCAAGTATTCAGGAAAACCTGTATAGGAAAAAGAGAGAAGAAGGTGGCAATGATTGGTCCACAGATTTAGAAGCCTGGGCCCCATCCCAGTGGAATGCTCTTGGGCTATAACACTCAATTCTCCCAAGTTCACACTTTTTTTTGGTTCGTGTATTTAGGGTTTTCATTGTCCTTCATTTTCTCAGAATACGTTTTCTAAACATTAGTATTTTGAAGGTAAGTTTCCAGAGAAGGGAAAGAAAACACAAAATGGACAGTGGCTGATTCTTCTTCTGTTTTTTTTTTTTCTTTGAAAGTTTTCAGAAAGAAAACCAACTTTAAAACACAGTGACATACTAGGGATGTGGATACCAGATGGAATATGAGCCAATGGACAACAAAAAAGTAGCAGTGAGAAATAGGTTTGTTAGTATCTTCCCAAGGGAAGTCAGAGACTAAGGGAAGCTTTCAGGACCTGCTTCCAGCTCTTCCTCACTCATTATTCATCACATGAAGCTAGTACTAACCTCCTGTGTGGGTGGAGAGTGTTGATGATCAAAGGAACTAAATTCACAGGTTCGCTGCTCCTTCAGAGGAAAGTGGGAGGATTCCTGCCTCAGCTCTGGAAGGTGGGAGGAGAGAGAACATTGGAAAACTGACGCTCCACTCTCTCTCCTATGTCCCTCATGGTAAGAAGTGGGATGGCATGATGATTAAGACAGGACTCAGGCCTGGCCGGCATCGCTCAGTGGTCGAGCATCGACTTATGAGTCAGGAGGTTACAGTTCGATTCCTGGTCAGGGCACATGTCTGGGTTCTGGGCTCAATCCTCAGTGGGGGGGTTGTGCAGGAGGCAGCCGATCAATGATTCTCTCTCATCATTGATGTTTCTATCTCTCTTTCCCTCTCCCTTCCTCTCTGAAGTCAATAAAAATATATTTCTTTAAAAAAAAAAGAGAGGACTCAAGCTAGACTACTTGGCTCCAATCTCTGCTCTGCCTCTTATAAGCTTGAACATATTATTTCACCTCTTTACACCTCTTTTTTTTTATCTTCTATCAAGTGGGAGTAATTCAACCTCATAGGACATTTTTGAGTACTAAAGGAGGTATTACATGTGAAGTTCTTAAGACAGGTTCAGTTCACAGTGAGTACTCTGTGAGCATTGCCTATTATTATCATTCATTACTGTTAGAAAAACCCTCTTCTCTCCTCTTATCCTCACATCAGGTGCATCAAGAGCCCATGTCCTTTCTCATAGAATTCAACAAGTTCTACCATTGATCAACCCATTCAACAAGCAAACCCATCTATTCTTATCTCTGTTGCCCAGGTCTAGCACAGTGTCTGTAATATGTCATTTAATAAGCTGTTGGACATTAATATTACAATATGAAGCAATGCACCACTTGGGACCCCAGTTTGGCAGGATATTAGGTTTACCTAAGATACATAAATGAAAAAAAATCTCAATACAATATCTACTCTAACTACATGAGATGCACTGTGACATTTTCAATTTACCCTATTTATTTGCATTATGTCCTGTTCTAGTTTAGTGGAGTTGATTTTATAAATGCAATGGGAAGATTTTAGGAACCCTCCTCCATCCCTGCCACACTGCTTTGCATATATTCAATATCATGGTCCTTGTCTTTGGAAATGCAAAGCTTGATCAATGTTCAAACTTTTGGTTCAGGAAGGAAGGAAGGAAGAAAGGAAGGAAGGAAGGAAGGGAGGGAGGGAGGGAGGGAGGGAGGGAGGGAGGGAGGAAGGAGGGAAGGAGGGAGGGAGAGAGGAAGGAAGGAAGGAAGGAAAAGGAAGGCTAAAACCCATGAATATTAATAGAAAAACTTCAATGACATTTACGTTAAAACTCTCAATCTCTGAGAAATGGTATAAAAATTATCTTGCAGGTGTGTGGAGTCATTAACTTTTTAAAATGAATTTGTGTGTTAGTTAATTACAAAAGATGGTGCCTTTTGCAAGTTAGTATTAAATTCTTCTATGGGTGAATTTCTTACTGCCTTCACTCCTCCAACCAAAGATTTTATTCATAAATATGGTAAACAGGGTATCTGGAACCTTGCATGATGACATCATAGTGCCAGAGCCTTTCTCAGTTAGACTTGGAGGGTGGGTGTTGAGGGAGTGGGCAGATAAATCACAGGAGAAAGGCTTTTGAACTGGGTGAACTAGTCTGGATTATACCAAGATAGGAAAATTCATTAATATGTAGGGCCAATCAGAAAGAAGCATTCATCCATAAAATCCAAACATATGCTAAGAGCTGGCTTCTCCATCTGTACCTCATGTATTTGGTTTTAATACGATGCTCCATTTTGAAGGATTTGCTTAAATCAGCAGTTCAAAAATGATTCACAAAGGAAAAGCTTGCAAGAGTTCTTGTGTATGTTTTATTAATGGCATTTGTCAAAATTCCCATAAAAATGAAAAAAGCCTCCCACAACAAAATAAGCTCTTATTTCTCAGATTGTTGTTTTGGTTTTTATGTTAGGCTGTTTGAGGGTTTTTTGGTGTTTTTTTTGTTTAACAAGTTTTTAATAGAATTCATCACTTTTGTCTGCCAACTACACTCTACCAGGAGGCATCATCTGGCAATTGTCCCCTGTGCCTCTAATTGCTTAATTAACATTTAAATCCAAGACTTTAGGAAAGGGTTGGTATTATTATAAGTTATGAGGTACTTAATTCCTGCCATGATACCTTTGAAGCTGTCATATATTATTCATAAGACATTCATGGGAGACGGGTCAAGCTTAAAGTAAAATTTAAAAATCACAGGTTCTTAAAACTGTGATAAATATCTCACAGAGTAGCATTCCTCTTCTAGAAAAATAATATCTATCCATCAAATTTATAATTTTTTTATTCAATTCAATGAATAAGTAGCTTTAAAAATACTGCTGAATTTAAAAACCATTTTATGTTGTTTTGAAGCAATATTTGCACCAAATGGTTAGGTGACAGTGTACTACAAATGGACTCACTATCAAAGAAAAACAAATTAAAACACAGAGATGTCTGTTACATTTACTAACTTAATTAAAATAGTAATATTTTGTGTCACAAAATAGTGGGGAAATGTGTACATTCACCGTTGGTCACAGAGAAAATTGATAAATACATTAAAAACTTGTCAACATTTTTCAAAATAATAAAACATTTTATAAAATTTAGCTGACTAACCTTGTTTTTGATAATTTTTCCAAAGAAAATATTTCAAAGGAAGTAAAATACTGCATGCATTAACATGCTAATTTTAATATTACCCCTAAGTGCAAAGTCATTGAAGACAACATTAACTTTTAAAATAGGGAAAAGTCACCCAATTGTTTCTATTTGTCACTAGGAAGGATAATAATAACCAATTTAATAAATAACATTATTCATAACACTAGGTGAATAGTGGAATATTAAATTACATTTGTGCCAACTATAAGAATAATATGTATATGATAAAATAGCACAGAAATTTAAAAAAAAAACTATTGTTATGGTGGGGTAGTATAATTATAGGTGGTATTTAGAAAACAGCTTACTACTAGAGAAGAAGGAGACAGATCTAGGTTGGGCTGATATTTGCTGGATGTGTTACCTTATAGTTATATACCAGCTCTGACGTCTCAGGTTTTTCTTTTGCAAAATGAGGTTACACCTATTTTATAAAGTTATCAATGTTAAATGACTTAATGCATGTACAGCATTTAAAAAATTCTCCAAAAAATATTATTATGTTATTCATGGCAATCCTGGTATCAAACAATATGTGAAAGAAGGTGAATAATAATACTCATGAATTATTAAAGCAACCTCCACTTTGAACATTTTGATTAGATAGCATCATATATGCGGTATTACCAAAAGCTCTAGTGGTGACTCAAGAATAGAAATAGACACAGAATCTTGTTGAACCCTGAGAGGTAGTTGGTAGTTATTATTATATCCCTTTCTGTGACAGGCTGAGAGAGGCTAAGAAACTAACTGAATGTAACACAACTAGTAATAACTATTAGAGTGAGCATTTACTGAATGCTTACATGTAATAAAAATCATTATTGTTTACTATGATAATTCACAGGTCAGTGTATCTGCTGGGAAGTGGATGAGGATTGGCTGATCTTGACTGGCTTTTGTTAGTTGGCTGGGGGCTCTACCTCAGGCTTGGCTGAGTCAGGCACCTAGGCTGAGGCAGCTCTGCTTCATGTGTCTCTCATACTTCTCCTGGGACTAGTGGTATGTTCTTTTCCTTGTCTTGGAAGAAATACAAGAGAAAGCCCAATAGCTTTTTCAAGTCTATAAAATCTGAGACATAACTCTGAGAGTGAGTGCTCCCTTAAATTTTGCACCCTAATTACCTCACTCAAAGTACCTTAATACTGGCCTGCAATCTTTCACTTGCACTCTATCTACTAACATTCCTTTAGCCAAAGTGAGTCACATGGTCAAGCCCGAGGGCAAGGATTTGTACCTATCCTTAGTGGGAGAGCACTACAAAGGTGCACAGTGAAGGATAAGGTTAAAAGGAGGGTAGAGAATTGGAACTATTTAAAGCAATCTATTAATAATTCATCATAATAAACCCAGGATTCCCAAATCATAGTATACTTTCCATTGATGGTGTAAGAAATGGTTTTTTATCATATTGTTTTTATGAATAATATATATAATATATATATGTAATTTTAATGTGTTGAATAATACAATAAGAACCATAAAGTTTTGATTTAATTTTACAAGTATTATTGCATAAGATGAAATTGAATTAAGTACAAATAATGTATCAATATAATCAAATTATATGTTAATAATGCTATAAGTGCATGTGTTTATAGGAAAAAAACCTCAAGAGATAGGTAAGTGAATAAAGTTTGGAAAATATTAGTTTGAATATGAACCAACCAAGTTCTTAAGAATGAAGAGTGGTAAGAAAAGGAGTGAATGGCATTAGAGTAGTATCTTGAACAAGATAAGATGTATAAGGCAGAGAAGAGAAGCAATTATCTTCCAGATATAAAGAGCAGCATGTACAATGGGCCAAAGGGGTAGAAGTATGTGATACATAGTATAATAATATGTTCCATTGATAGGAGACCAATGGGCCAGGGCCTAGGCTAGCTTCCTTCTACACAGTATTATCTCTAATCCCCTGGGTGATTGGACAGACTCAACTCTTTCCCATATATATAAGCAGGGTTAGCACATAATAGGCCCCTAGAAAAATCTGTTGGCTGAAAGAATCACTCATAAACTCTTTTGGAAATTTATATAATATCTTAATATCATAATCCAAAATCCAAGTCTCATTTTCAATATTTTCACTCGTAGGAAAGAGTAATTTTATCTTCCTAAGGGCTGTCTCGATTTGATTTTCAGCTTGAGCTCACTGATTCCCAGAAAACTAACTTCTCCCAGGGCTATGATAGTTGAATGTACACAGACAAAACAAGCCCATAAACTAAGGAAATATTTATATACTAAGATACTGGAAACTATGTTCAGAAAAAAATCCAAAACTCTTCCCTTACAGTTCCAGCCTGAGAAACAGCTACCATCTGCCTCTCTTGGCCCAGGAACCTGTGTTTGAATCATGCTGCTGATTTCCCTCATAAAAACCAGTCAAAACAAGGTTTTCAAGGGAACTGCTCTTTTGAGGAGTTTTATTTAACATGGCTGGGTTATATATCTTGTATTATTTAGAGTCCCTAAACTGCTCCTTCTCCAACGTTCACCACATGCATAAATAGTATCACCAGTTACTCAATTGCTCAGAACAGAAATCTCAGAGTCACCTTGGATTTCATGCTCCACATTCAATCCATCAGGAAATACTGTAAGCTCAACCTACAAATTATATACCAAAGTCAGCCCATTCTCATTCCACTGCTGCACCTTTCTTTGCCAAACCACCTTCCACCTCTGAGCCACACTGAAGAGCGACCTTACAAGCCCCCTCCTTCTATATTTGCCATAGGAACTTACTTAAAAGGGCTCCCAATGGCTACATCTGGAACAAGCTGAGAAATAAATAAATAATGCAGCGTTGGATTATAGCCCAAAGTATGAAATCAATATCCATGAGTCCACACTGATATAAATACAGGGTTGAGTGAATGAATGAATGAATGAATCTCCTGTGCAGAAGAGCTTCCAATAGTCTGTGCAGATATTCTCTCCTCAAGGAGCTGGAATATAACTCCCCACCCCTTACGTGTGGGAAGCTGGGGGCAATGCCCTTATGAAGGGTACAGGATAAACATGGGAGAAAAATAATTTTACAGAAATTTGACAAACACTAGCTGAGTCAGGAAAAGAGAAAGACCAAATACGAGATGGGCTAACTCCATAAAAATCATAGGCATGAGTCTACAGGAGCTGAGCTGAGCTGTTGAGGACAGGACATTGTGGCCATCGCTCATTTACAGGGGGGCCAGGAGTCAGAGCCAACTTCATGGCATGCAACACACACACCTCAGTTGGGTGATAAGTTAGCAAAACCAGTGATAAGTCATGATAAGTTTTGTTAGCAACATGCACTCTTGGTATGATGTGATGGGAGGGCCACTTCCATTCTGTGGTCTTCCTCTGAAGAATCCATAATCCCAGTCTAATAATCACAAACCCAAACTGAGGAACATTCTATAAAACATCTGACTGGGGTTTCTCAAAACTCTTAAAATCACCAAAAACAAAAGTTTAATAAGTTGTTACAGACCAAAAGGAGCCCCAAGAGACACAAACACATGTAATGTGGTAGCTTGAAAAAATATCCAAGACAAAAATATAAGTGTTATGGAACACTAAGGAGATGTAAATGAAGTATGACTTTAGTTAGTAAAAATGTATTAATATTGGTACATTAGTTGTGACAAATGTGCCAAATTAATGTAAGATGTTAATAACAGGGGACACTGAGCATGGAGACCATGGTACTATCTTTGCATCATTTCTATAACTCTAAAACTATTGTAAAAAAAAAAAATCTCTTTATGGCTTACCAGTTATTACACGATATGACACCTGGCTACTTCTCTATATCTTATCACCTTATTCCCTCCCTCTTGCTAGATCACTTCAGTGACTTTTTTTTTCTTCATTGAATTTTATTTTCAGAGAGAGAGTGGAAGAAAGGGAGGGAGAGGGAGAGAGATTGACAAGGAATTGAACCTGCGACTCTCTGGTGCAAGAGCCAAAGCTCCAACCACTGCCAACGTGTGACATTGCTATTCCTTCAGCCCATTAAAGCATTTTCTCCTACCTCAAGGCCTTTGCTCAATCTGTTTCTTTGTCTCAGATGCTCCTCCCCACATACTCACATAGCCCACTCTCTCACATCATTCAGGTCTTAGTTTAAATGTCATCTCTGCAGAGAGTATTCACCTGGCCAACAAATATGAAACTGTATCCTCCATCATTCTTAATCCCGTTTTTTCTTCACAATGCTGAATTTGTTATGTTCATATAATTATACTGAGGCCCGGTGCCTGAAATTCATGCACGGGTGGGGTCCCTAGGCCTGGCCAGAGATCAGGGCCGATCTGGGATGGAGAGGAGGTGATGGTCACCGGGCTGGGCGTGGAAGAAATGGATGCCGGATGCCAAAAAACCATAATCAGGCCCTGCCACCATATGGTTCCCCGCCTCCCCCCTCCTCCTTCCCTCGCCACTGCACTGCCACTGCGGCAGGCAGGCGGCGGGCTTATTGGGACCTGCCGGCTGGGGGAAGGACAGGGCACAGGAGGTTGGTTGCCACCCCTGAGGAAGGAGCTGGCCCTCGGCCCTCCTGGGAAAGAGACTGTGTCTGCTGCCACCCACCCCCGGTTCCCTGTCCCAGCCCAGGGGTCAGCCCCGATCAGGCAATCTGGACTTGCCGGACGGAGGGTGGGACTGCAGGAGGTTGGCTGGCCCCGGGGGAGGGACTGCGGAGGTTGGCCAGCCGGGGGAGGTTGGCTGTGGGAGCACACTGACCACCATGGGGCAGCTCCTACATTGAGCATCTGCACCCTGGTGGTCAGTGCACATCACAGCAACCTTCATTCTGGTCATTCCGGTCACTTAGGCTTTTATATATAGAGATGCTATTTGCTTATTCACTGTTGTTCTCTTTCACTAAAATACAAGTTCCACGAAGGCAAAAGTGTGTTTGATTTTCTCACAGTGGTATATATGTCCCGTTCCAAGAAGAGTGCCTGGCATAATAGATGCTCAAAAAATATTTGTTAAATAAATGATTGAATAAATAAAGACATTTTCCCCACAGCTAAAACATAATATTCCCAAAGCCAGATGCTTTACAAAAAGTAATGGCAAAAAACCTTTACCCCTTAGAGCTATGTGGACACTTCATATCTGTTGATTCATTAGTTTCTGTGTATGATGGTTCTGTTTGGTAAGTAAGATATGGGGCCTATGGACAGTCCATTACTTGCTTCAGGCCATGTGGTAAGTTGATTACAGAGCATCCATCACAGTTTTCCAGATTCCCAAAACCTGGTGTTTTTCTACTGAACCACATGTGGATGGATTTTGTCTCCCTCTCACCTTTGGTTAGACACACACACACACACACACACACACACACTTTTAATTTGGTAAGGTAATTTGGAAAATGAGCTGTCTGAGTGAATTTTCCCTTTCCCATTAGCATACCCAAAAGAGAAAAACCATAACCAGAAGATCATGCTGATTCCTTAAGAGAAAGGGGATAATGTGAAATCCACTCTTTTTCATGGCACCTTGTTTTCTCAAAGAAACAACAGCTCTGAAGAGTTCCAAGCTTCCTCCTAGCTAGCTTTTGAGCCTGAGCTGAGAACTTTAGTAAAACAGCAGGTCAGGATGTTCACAAATTTGCTCACTCGTCAGATACTCCAAACGCCCATTACGTAGTAGGCACTGTGCTGGCTGTTATGAAAGTAGCAGGGTTGTTCAGGCACAGCTGGGTCTTCCAGAAATTTACAATGTGTGGGGATACAAATTACCCCTTCAAATATAAATGGTAGCAAGAAAATAGAAAAAGAGGTGCCAAAATGAAGTTCTTGTGAGCCAAGGAATAAATGATCAGAGATCTGGGAGTTAGGGTTAAACACAGGAAGGAAAAGCCAGAGGTATGGTGAGAAGGTAGGAAGCACCCACAAAAAAAACATCTAAAATGAACAGTTATCCATGTGTGTGCTAATATTTAATTTGCATTTATGGCCATCTTTTTTGTTCATATGTACATACTCGAGTCCCTAATGGCTTTAGGGAAAGGTAGTTCTTATTGCCACTATGAGAAGAACACAATGAACTCCACTCCTGTTAAAAATAAAATGGTCACAAAAGATAGGAACCTTCAGCAACACACATTACATTTATATTTAAATGAAGGTGCTCTTCTATTAAAGAAATGTAGCTATTCTCTTCTAGGTATTTTCTGGGTCGAGAGGGTCAAGGTTCATATGCAAATTCTACCTTTTACATGAAACATTCCATTGGTCACATTTTGAAATCCACAATTGGTGGAATATTTTTCAAAATTACAATTGCTATTGCTAAGCCTAGTGTATCATCAGGTCTTCTAGCCTATCTCCTTCCACCACTAGAGTGCACCAAAATATTTATTACCAGCATGGAGAGCCCAGTGACTGGTTCAACTATAGGTTCTCATCTTTTCTTTCCCTTTGACAATTCTATCACATAAACATTTACATGTCTCTGAGAGATTATACACAGTCGAGGAACACTAGCTGATAGAAAAAAAAAAATCCAGTTGTTTGAATCAGACGAGGATTATGACTTCATTGAGTGGACAAAATTGTAATGAATCACTCTTTTTGGTGTATTTTGAATTGTAAGTTTGTACTGGAAGTGGAGAAGGGAGTCTGTTTGGCAAGTGTACTAGAACAGCTTGATGTACACGCAATCCTAGCATGAAATTTGGCAAGAGATCCATTTAACATCTTAGTGAGCCAGTGGTGTTCAGCAATTTCCTAGAACACTCTGCAGAGTACATGATTTTAAAAATCCAGACTATCATCAATATATTTTAGTACGATTCAGCCCACAAACATTATCTTCACACCTACTATATGCTTGGCACTGAATGGGTGAGGTTCAAAGGTGGATCTCATACCAAGGGTGGTGTAGATTATTGGTTTGGCGCGTTCTGATCGAAAGCTAAAACATATACTGCTTCCAAAAGTATTTATCCTGTAATAATTCCCCCCATGATGTTTGCCTCCACCTGAAATTTCATGATTAGAGAGTCATTAATTAGAGAGCCCAAGGTTGCACAGCTAGTAAATTGCAAAACAACATAAACCCAAAAAGTCCTGATTCAAAACCATTCTCTTCACTGCTATTCTATATGATGGCAATTTAAAAATTTGTAACTCTAGTCTATACATTCCCTTGAAGTTACAGATGTGTGTATATAACTGTTAACTTGACATTATTATTTGTATGTCTCAGAGGCATCTCAATAATAATGTGTTCAAAATTGTTCTCTTTCTTTCCACAACCATTCCCCAGAGGTCACGCATGGATGTACCCCAAAACAAATATGTTCTCTCCACATCCCATATCTCTCTCTTATCAGTTAAAGTTACCACTATAAGATTTGGGCATGGGAAGCATGTCGACTTTATCTGGCCACTTACTCCATATAGCCAAAATACCTTCAGGTTCTATTAGTTTTACATTCAAGATGCATTCCAAATCCATCCACTCTACCTAATTCAGTTTAAGCCACCAGCATTCCTCATTGCAAGAGCATTTTAGCTGGTGTCTGTATTTCCTCTCCTTATATTTCCACCAGCGCTAGATCCATTTTCTACATGGAAATCATTCTGAACTTTTAGAAACATAAATTAGAAATGTTCCCCTGCCTGGTGTGGCTCGGTTGGTTGGGCATCTTCCTGTACATGGAAAGGTTAGCCAGTTCAATTCCTAGGTTGTGGGCTCATGCAAGAGGCAGCCGATCAATGTTTTTCTCTTCCTAAAATTTAATCTTAAAAAATCCTTGTTTTTAAAGAAAAAAATGTTGCATCTAAAAACTTTAAATATCTTTCTATTATCATCAAATACTAATTATTTATTATGACATCAGTGCTAGTATTTACTAGAGGCCCGGTGCACAAAATTCATGCACTGGAGGGGGGGGGTGGGGCATCCTCAGCCCGGCCTGCACCCTCTCGCAGTCCGCAGTCCAGGACTCCTCACTCCTTACCGCCCACTTGCTCACTCCTTACTGCTCGGCTTGCTGCTCCTTAGCACTGCTGCAGAGGCAGGAGAGGCTCCCGCCAGCCATTAGCCCGGCTTCTGGCTGAGCTGTGCTCCCCCAGTGGGAGCGTACTGACCACCAGGGGGCAGCTCCTGCATTGAGTGTCTGCCCCCTGGTGGTTAGTGCGCATCATAGTGACTGTTCGTTCAGTCCTTCGGCCATAAAGGTCGCTTAGGCTTTATATATATATATATATATATATATATATATATATATATATATACACACACACACACACACACACACACATATCCACATTAATTGAATAAAAGATAAAACATGATCCTATTTAACAGATGAGCATTAAGTGCCCATTCATGATAAGGACTTTTTAGCAAACTAATCATAGAAGGCAATTATCTTAATCTGATAAAGAGCATCTTCAATATATTTTCAGCAAACATCATTTTTAATAACCAAATATTAGAAGATATTTTTAAAATTCACATACAAAACAAATTTGTCCACTATCATTGTCCTAGACAGTGTGGTAATCACTAAAAATAATAAGGTATTAAAATTTGGAAAGTTGTCATTAGTCACAAATAATACAAATGTTTACTTCATAAGTAAGTGAAAATATTCTGTGTTGAGCAATTAGAGTCCATAAGGGTTTAGAAAGCTGTCCCTTTATTAGATTAATATATCAAGAGTATTGTAATTTTATACATAGAATATGTACGGTTCCTTATAATGTGATTTGACCTATTAAAATGCCATCATTTTCTTTCTTCCACAATGACTAAAAATCAGAAGGCTATCTGAGTCCTCAAGCTGTTCTCATCTAAGTCAAAGGAAAAGGTTTTGGATTATAGGGCCATTAATTTTTGTTGAGGAAAGTACTAATAGAAAGGAGAGAATAATTATATTTCCTAAAGATGAATGGGCTCTGCAGAAGGAAAATGAGATCCTAATGCCATTACATTTAACTTCCCTGTCTCTCCTTACTCTACAAATAGCCAAGATTTGAAATATTAATACTTCCCATGATTATAAAACTTGTATAAGAACTTATGGAGACAGGAAGACTAGGGAAAGAGATGCACAAAGTTCCTGAAGTGCACAGGCAAATTTTGTTTTGAAATTTCCTAACACAAATCTCTTTCTCAGTTTTTCAACCTGAAATTATTTTTGGAACCATTTTTGCTTGACTTTGAAAATATAATCATTCTGATACACCAGAGGCACAATTCCTGGCAGAAATAATTGATAAGCTTCATTAAAATTAAAAAAAAAAACTTTTGCTCAACAAACTCAATGTCAAGAGAAGGACAAGATGAGCTACAAACTGGGGAGAAAATAGTTTCAAAAGACACATGTGGTAAAGGACTATTATTGAAAATGTACCAAGCCTACTCTGAAAGCTCAACAATTAAAAAAAAAGATTAAAAAATGGGCCAAAGAGCTTTACAGATACTTCATCAAAGATATACAGATGGCAAAAAAAAAAAAAAAACACACACAGATGAAAAGATGCTCCACATCATATGTCCTCAGAGAAATACAAATGAGAACAACAAGATAGTATGACACACCTATTAGAATGGCCAAAATATGGAACCCTGACAACACCAAATGCTGGAGAGAATGTGGAGCAACAGGAACTTTTGTCCATTGCCAGTGGAAATGCAAAATGGAACAGCCACTTTGGAAGATAGTTTGGTGGTTTCTTACAAAACTAAACATACTCTTAGCACATGACCCAGCAATTGTGCTCTTTGGCATTTACCCTTAATAGTTGAAAACTTACATTCACACAAACATTTGCAAATATATTAGCTTTATTCATAATTGTCAAAACTTGGAAGTAACCAAGATGTCCTTCAGTAGATGAATGGATAAATAAATTGTGTGCATCCAGACAAAGGAATATTGTTCAGTGCTAAAAAGAAATGAGCTATCAAGCTCTGAAAAGCCGTGGAGGAAACTGCAGTGCATATTACTGAGTGAAAGAAGCCAATATTGTATGACTCCAACTATAACACCTTGATTTCAGATTGTTAGCCTCCAGAATTGTGAGACAATACATTTGTTATTCCAAGCCACCCCATTTACATAACATGGTCATTGCAGCCCTAGGAAAGTAATACTGAAGCTGTAACAATGTAGAGGCTGCACTGTGTGCCCCCTTCCCCTAATTTATGTGTTTAAGCCCTAACCCCCAGAACCTCAGACTGTGACTTTATTTGGAAATAGGGCCTTTGAAGAGGTGATTAAGTTAAAATAAGGCTGTTAGGTTGGGCCCTAGTTCACTCTGACTGGTGTCTTTATAAGAAGAGGAAATGTGAGCACATGAAGAGACATCATGGGCATGTGTGCATTCAGAGCAAAGACCAAGGAAGGACAAAAGAAGAAGGTGGCCATCTATAAGCCAAGAAAAAGAAACCTCAGGTGAAACCAATCCTGCCGGCACCCTGATCTTGAACTTGTAGCCTCCAGAACTGTGAGCAAATACATATCTATTGTTTGAGCTATCTCGCCTGTGGTATTTATTTATTTACTTACTTGGCATCCCTAGAAAACTGGTACATCCAATAATAGAAATAAAAAGGAATACAGCTTTAAAATAAAATGTGGTTATGAAAATGGACAGAAGTGCCCAGGTTTGAGATTTAGTAACAAGATAGAATTAACATACTGTGACAAGTCATTTAGTGCACTGAGAAAAAAGGTGAGGAAAAGGAGTTTTCACTGGTGAGCCCACACATTCTGATTTGGACCACTGGGTTGCTGGTAGTGTTTATCCCTGAGAGAGGGAGGAGGAAAATGGAGGATTGGGACTTCATGGTAGGCATGTTCTGAGTTTGAGGTGCTGTGGCCGGGTGGAATGCAGGTCTGGAGGAAGGAGGAGAGATCAGGTAGAGAATTACAGCTATTAGAGCCATTATTATATAAACAATTCATGGAGTAATAGGAGATGATGGGGTCACTTAAAGAGAAAGAACACAAGAAAGCTGAGGATTTGAGGAACACTGACACTTAAGGAACAGGCTGAGGAAGAGGAGGCCATGAAGGTAGCAGTAGAGTGATGGGGGGTTATGAGTGGGCCATGGAAGAGACACAATCTCTCAGATGTGGCAATCAAGAAACCACTGTCAATCTCTGCCAGAACATTCTCATTTGAGTGGCAAAAGGTAGACTTAAAGGTAGGTTGTGGGGTACATGAGAGAGAAGGAGCAATAAATGTAGGTGACTCAAGAAAGGAAACAACATGATGTAGTGGTATCTAAGAAATTTTAACATCAAGGGATGATTTATTATTTTAAGGTTGGGGACAACTAAGTGTGTTGTTAGAAAGGAGTCAGTGGAGAAGGAATCAGATGAGAAATAAGATAATTAGTAGGGAAACATACCCGAGGAAGTGGGCAAGTTTAGAAATCAAGAACACAGTTGAAGAAGTAGCCTAACAGAGAAGGAGCAACAACAAATTGGGAGAGCAAAACTGGAAGTAAGAATAAGGGTTGGGGAAGTACTGTCAGGGGAATATGAATAAATTGGTGAATGAGTTTGCAGGAAATAGAGTTTCTACTTTTTTTTGAGAAATAGAGAGGTAGGGGGCCATATATCTTACTTGAAGATAAAAAAGTAGGAAGTTTGAGGAGAGCTCAGAAGCAGGGGTTCTCAACCTGTGGGTCGTGACCCCTTCGGCATCGAACGACCCTTTCACAGGGGTCGCCTAAGACCATCCTGCATATCAGATATTTACATTACGATTCATAACAGTAGCAACATTACAGTTATGAAGTAGCAACGAAAATAATTTTATGGTGGGGTCACAACATGAGGAACTGTATTTAAAGGGCCAGAAGGTTGAGAACCACTGGCTTAGAGGGTTTAAATAGAAACTGCTATGAAAGAAAAAGAGTACTGCCTAGGGGCAGTTAGAAAGCAAAGGTCTCTGTGGGAGGAATTAATCGTTTGCAGCTCCCAAACTCCTCCATTGTAATGTTTTCTCCAGCAAAATTCAGTGTTCAGGTCTAGAAGCTGAGGAGGCATCCTGGGCTGTGGATTTAATCAGTTCACATTAATACTTGAAGTACTTATTAAACACCTACTTAGTGCCTGGCACAGAGCTAGAGTTGGTGATACAAAGAAGAATGAGGCCTGGCTCCAGCACTAAGTACTTTATGATCCCTGAAATACTTACTACATAGCCAGAGGATTAAGTCAAATACACATAAAACTTTACAAATGCAAAATACAAGGGTGCAAGTAAGGAACAGATACAGAACTATGAGGGTTTGAAGAATGCTTCAAAGAAGAGGTAGAGCCCACTCCACGACCAGCTCTCTGTTAGGAGTTTTGGATTTGTAATTTAATTCCTAGCACAAGTCTATATCCATTTATCTGTTGAGAAAATATGCTCAGAGAGGGACATAATTTAGGAGGAGGAGGAAATTCTTCATGGTGTAGTTGGTGATTAGAACAGGCTTTGGAAGGTGAATGAGGTTTTGCCAGTAAAGATCAGGTCTTGGAGGTGACAAGAATTAGACATATTTGGGAAATGGCAAATTATTCTATTTGATTGGGTTCTAGGAGTGAAAGATGAGGCTATTATTCAGTTCGAACTTGGATACTGTGCTCGAAAGTTTGGTCTTTTATTTTGCAGACATTGAGAAAAAAACAAAAGGCTTTTGAACATAAATTGACAACTTCAAAACTTCAGTATCCTTAGGCAACATGATTGATAAAAGTTGAATTGGGCATGGTGAGAGCAGTTGAGAAGTTGATATTGATTTTCTAAGAGAGGAAGGCAAGGAGAAATGAGACCTGGGTGCTGTTTTTGGCTCCCTATCTAACTCTGTGCTTTGGACGTGCCACTTTGCCTCTTTCAGTCTCAGTTATTCAGCATAAAGTCAAAGAGATTGGGAGGAATAAGCTCTAAGGGCCCCTTTGAAGAATATAGTTTTGATTCTGAGGTTCTGAACAGAAGTGCTAGCAGTGAGAAAGGAAAATGTAGGAGAGGAGGGAATTTATTTAGAGACTTTTGAAACTTCAGCACAATATAAATACATATAAATTATTTTCCTCTTTACCTCCATATACAACCTACATTCCATTTAGGCACATTGATTACCTGGTCTCTTCTTGCAACACAAACATATATCAACATATGTACAAAAGCAGTTGCTCCTACTCTTAAAATGAGATAGAACACTCACTGTTCATCCTTCCTCTGGTCTAGTTTCCAGTTGTTTACACATATTCATCCTTTTGGGGGGAAGTTTTCTCATAATGAAGATAGCCAAAGAGGAATTCATGATTCAGCATCTTTGCTCCTACCCAATAAGTTTTCTCTCTTCCGCTATTCCATCTTTTGGCACTGACTACTGAATGGAGTTTTAGGGGTAAATAGGCAGGTGTAGGGAGTGTTAGGAATAAAGAGGGTCCATGGAGGAGGACTATATAGATGAGGGCTATGGAGCTGCCAAAAGGCAGACATTCACAGGAAAAAAAAAAAGTGCCACAGGATAAGGGAAGAGGCAGACATCCATTCACATACGATAGGGGGAAGCCACAGGGTATGGGGAGAAAGAGGAAACACACTTTCAGAGAGGACAGAGAAATGATGACAAATAGGAGAAAGAGGAAAACAGATTTTCACAGGAGAGAATTCTACCACTAAAGGGGGAGAGGGAGGGGAGGGCATCACGTGGGTTTTGAGCTTTGAAGCTGATAGTCTACCAATTGGAAGGCAGTATGAAGAGACAAATAAATTTTTCTTTATAAACCTTAGACAAAAGGAGCTTAGTGGGTTACCCCCTTGGGACCCCCTCCCTACGTGGGAGTCTGTACTTACTTCCAATAAATTTCCACCCTTTTCATCTGCCACCTTTTGTCCATGGCTTCATTCTTCAAGTCCATCTGGACAAGAATCCAGGAAAGAAATCACCCTTTCATCCTGCTCAGGAAAAACCACCTGACTCACTACCATCTTCCCAGTGCTCAAGTAATCATGATTGTCTATTTCTCAACCTCTCATAGTCAATCATCTAGTCCTTAGGTTCAGTTCTATCTCCTCAAACATTTTGATTCAATCTTTCCCTCTTCCTCCCCCTAGTGGACATTCTTATCACTTTCCATTTGGATCATGTCAATTTTCCTCTATTACTGTTTTTCCATTACAACACATTCTTTACAAGATTTTGCTGAAAAATTTATTTCTGATCATTTTACTTTTCTGCTTTAAACAATTCAGATCATTGACTTCGAAATTCATCCACATCCCACAATATGTTATGTATATTTGCATGTATATCCATTTCCTTCTTTATTCTTTGCAAAAATTATTTTAAATAGTCCATATAAATCCAACAGAAGGACACATAACAGTATGTTTATAGAAGCATAATTTGAGTGCCCCAAACCAAAAATATCCAAAATGTCAATCAACCATAGAATCATTAAGTAAATTGTGGTATGTTCATGAAGTAGAATACTTTAGATCAGTGGTTCTCAACCTTCCTAATGCCGAGACCCTTTAATACAGTTCCTCATGTTGTGGTGACCCCCAATTTCATTGTTACAAATTGAACATAATTAAAGCATAGTGATTAATCACAAAAACAATATGTAATTATATATGTGTTTTCCGATGGTCTTAGGCGACCCCTGTGAAAGGGTCGTTCGAACCCCAAGTTGAGAACCGCTGCTTTAGATCAATGAAAATATACACACTACAATTACACAAAGGAACATCATGGGTAAATCTCATACACAAGTAATATTGAGGTAAAGAAAGCCAAACACAAAATAATATATAGTATATGATTCCCTCTAAGTTCAGAACGTGGCAAAGCTAGGAATGGGGAATGGTGCCTGAGAAGAGGCTCTTGGGGTGGTTTCTGAGCCGGGCGCTGATATGTTTTTACTCCTCCAGGTAGTGGGCACATAGGTATATTCACTTAATAAAAATTCATCGAGCTATACTCACTTCAGTGTGTGTGGTTATTTAATAAATAAGTTTATTAAATGAATATACTTTATAATTATATAAAATATAACAGGGCAAAAATGAAACCCTGAAGAAATCAGGCCAAAGGAGAATGAAGAAGAAAAGTAGAGAAAATGCCTGTGTACAGTGTGCAGATTCTGAGGTCTATATCTCGCTGTAGCTTCCACACAAGTTAGGGCTTCCTAGCCCATCTTTCCCCTGCTATTCCAAACCAGTGTAATGAACAACATGCTCAATAATATCCATTTAACAAAGGGTTTGTCTATTGTAATGTCCTGTAATGCAGGCTGTTGCCATCAAAACCAGTGGCAATTTAGTAAGAAACATTCAACCAGGTGCTAAAACAATGGAGCCCAGCTATGCAGTTCTCTCATACTTGGTCTTGATTTAAGAATATCTTTTAGAGACATTGGGCTGAATATCTTTCAGATAATCTTCCATGGATGTTGATTCTTTTAATTGGGCTTTAAGAAAAGGATGGCAGTTATTTTGTAGTAATACTCTCTAGTAAACGGCTGGAGTGCAGACATTATAGGTTTTGATGAAGAGCAGTTCTGTATATTTTCAATCACTCTAGAACAGGATAAGGTTTATATACAACAAGAAAAGCTGAGGAGCCTACCTAGCACATTTGGCTGTTTGGCCACATAGTTCTAAACAGAGATTGCTCAAAGGAATGCCTAGGAGATAGGTCCAAATTTCCCTTAGGAAGCAGATTTGGCTCTACTCTAACACAGAAATAAATGACTAGCCAAGGCTCAATGTTCTACACTATTAAGTATGACTGGAAATTTTTTTTGAAACAGGTGTTACTAATCACTCACCATAGCCATAAAAATTCACAATAGAGCAACTTCCTGGCAATCCCTGTGAGGTAAATTAATTCTGAAATGTACTTCCTTAGTAGCTGACAGCTTTGACCTGGTGCATCAAATTGTTAAAAGTAAGCCAATTAAAGAGTGGAAGACTTCTGCCATAAAAAAAAAATAATTTTAGTTTTATAATCTTGAGGCATTCTTTCTAAATATAATTCGTGTGTGACCCATTGCTTTCTAAGGCAAACCTGAGTATGCAACTTCTTAATCATGTTGTTGTCATAGAGAAAAACATTTGTCTTTCTAGTCTCAATGGCAGAATGGTATACATCTATTTTTCCAGAAAAACTATTATTAATCTACACATTCCAAAGAATAGTGAAGAAAACACATTCCTGGTTTGGTACTGCTTGAAATTGTCATTCAAGGATCTTGACTTGATGGTATTAGTATACATCTGTAAATTAGGGTTAATTGTGAGTTTTTACAGCTAATTCCATGTACAAAATCTCAGTTTTTGTTGTTTTTATGTTTGTTTTTCTTTTTTTTCTGACTTCTCAAACATGGTTATTTCAGACTAGAGGCCTGTTCCATGAAGAAATTCGTGCAATAGGCCTTCCTTCCCCTGGCTGCCGGCACTGGTTTTCCTCCAGCATATGGGACCCAGGCCTTTGGTCCAGCTGCAGTGGAGAAGCCAAGCCTCTTCAGTCTTCAGTCTTCAGTCTTCACTCCGGCGGGAGCCTTCGCTCTTCGTTCTGCTCCTGTGTATGCAAATTAACAGCCATCTTTGTTGGGTTGATTTGCATAGTCGCTCTGATTGGTTGGTGGGCGTAGCGGAGTGACACCAATTTGCATGTTTCTCTTTTATTAGTGTAGATGTACAGGGTCAGCCTTTTAAAAAAAATTGTGTGCCCTCAGATTCCAGGAAGTCTTCTCTCACTCAAATTATTGATTATTGTCCCTAATTCCATGTGTAGGTACCTGAATTACCATCACTAGTGTTTAATTTGTGTTTGAATTTCAACTCATATATACTCTGGGTGGGTAAGTAGACTTACAGAGTACTCCTGAGATATATTTTCTAGCCCTATTTTTTTTTTTTCTTGTAAAGTATCAATGCCACATAACAGGTACTTAGTTATTGTTAATTCTCCTCTTTTTTTCCTTTCCCTTTTTGTAGGTCTTGATGATTTTTGAATATATTTCTGTAAAAATGCAATGGGATAGTCTGCAAAGATAACTAAATTCATGAACTTTTCAGAATTCCAAACATCCATAGGGTTACTTTAGTTCAAATCTTCACCATATAGACATGGAAACTGAATCTGGGTACACTTTGAGCTCATCCCAAGAGCAGAGCATCAATTACTGCCCAACCCAGGACCAAAATATGGGTCTTCCAAAGCTTTGTATTTCTTCCTTTAGCAGAAAAGTTACTAGCTAACACCCTGAGTATAAGGCATATGATGGTAATTAGTTGACAAATTCATAGGCATGCACAGAAAGGACATAGCCCAGATGGAGGCTGGATCTCTGAAGAGGGAATTAGGAACACATCAAATATCAAACATTCGACAAAAGTAAATCCTGCTCATGCTCCTAAGGAGAATTTGTCTGTTGTACCCTATACTTCACTCATCATGTTACATAATAACCACCCATGTAATTGTTTGTTTTCCCCATTTCTTTTTATGTTCCCTCAGTGCAGAAAACATGCTGATCTTGATTATTTTTATAATGACAATATCTGTCCCATATTACAAACAACCTCCTTGTAAAGGAAATGCAACTAATTATATATATTATAACATATATATGAATGTTTAGTCATTTGGCCTATCATTAATCTCATATTTTACTACTCTAATATGGAAATTAGATAATGTGTGACATTATATAAGGTGTGTATAAGTATGTGTGTAATTAGGAAAATATTCTCAGGCAATTAATAAAAGAAATATAAGAGGAAGACATTGGTTTTTAGTAATTTTTCATCATGATTTGTCTTATTTCCCATTATATTATAAAATTGTTCTTGTCAATTAAAATAACCAGGCTGTGTTGAATTACCCTGTGGAAGAACAAAAGAATTCCTATCTGGCCTGGTCTAGAATTTGCAGCTCTTGAAACACAACACTGTCTGAGAGGAAAAAATCATTCAGCATTCTCTAACTTCATCTGTTTTGGGTCAACATGAATGGAAAAAGAAAACACCAAGAACATCCATTTTACCTAATTATTAGTGGAGAAAAAAATAAAATACATATGACAAAATATCTAGAGAGTAGATGACATTTTTTTCTAGATGCATTTTTACAAGGAAAGTCTGTGTATAATGGACCCTTATTCTCCTTTCTAGATAATTAGCAGCATTCTGCAATATGGTTTTATTTGTATTATTGTAAGAAGGAAAATCAAGATATAGAGTTATAATTTATTTTTCACCTTAAAATTTTTCTTAGAGTGTGGGGGATGGAAGAAAAAGAGGAATGCATTTCCACAGCCCCAGTCACATCAGTCTAAATCTTAAAATAATATGTCCTTTGGCAATCATTAAATCTTGTTATTGGTTTGAAGCAATAAATCTTCCAAGGTGTTGAAAAAAAAAAAAAGAAACACCATCGTGGTAATGAGATTATACTGAGAATAAAGCGGTGGATTAGTAAAATCTAATTTGGAAGTGATGAAGTACATGTGATGTCCAAGTAATTATTCCTGCACAGTCCCCATCCGTAGGGAGCTCAGAGTTATTGGACACTGCACTATGTTAATGATGCCACGGCCTGACATTTGGGTGAATGTGCTGACCGTCTGCTGTGTCGCCTCTCCTATTGTCAATACTCACTATTGGGTACAGCAGTTGAATTCATAATGCTGCCACAGACACAGCCAGAGTTCGTTCTCTCTCTCTCTCTCTCTCTCTCTCTCTCTCTCTCTCTCTGTCTCTCTGTCTCTCTCTCTCTCCTCTTTCTTAGGCCACTGTTTTTTCCATTTTAAAGCCTTAACTGAGACAAAAAGGCTATCCTAAATACTGTTTCATGTGGAATTAAAAATCCAAATACATTTATCTGAGCTTTATTTACATACTTAGACAAATATGACCACTTGAGATCTTTTAATATTCCCTTGTCTTTCACTTTTTTAAAAAAATATATACTTCTATTGATTTTTTTTTAGAGAAAGAGGAGAGAAGGAGAGGAAGAGGGAGAGGGAGAGGGAGAGGAAGAGGGAGAGGGAGAGAGAGAGAGAGAGAGAGACAGAGAGAGAGAGAGAGAGAGAGAGAGAGAAACATTGATGTGAGAACAAAATATTAATCAGCTGCCTCTTCCAGGCATCACACCAGGGACAGAGCCTGCAACCCACGCATGTGCGCTGACTGGGAATTGGATCAGCAACCTTTTGGTGCATGGAACAACACCCAATCAACTGGGCACCACCCAAGGCAATATTTCCTTGTTTTCAAAAGCATAAAACTAGACCCACACTTGTCCAAAAGCAGATTGTCAGATAATATTACCTCATGGTGTCATTGGAAATATTCTAATAAAAATTTCCATTTCTATATACCTTAATAATGGACATCTCTACTACTATGCACTGAAAAGTGCTTTTTTGTGATACAAAATTCTGTAGCTTTAATACAAAGGAATCTGTCTCCAAGTTGAATGTGTAAAAATTGTTTAGGGAATTTGAAGGACTAACCAAACTCAAAGTAAAGAAAATACAAAAAAGCCTTTTTATTTTCAATCCATCAATAGTTTAATCAAGCTGCACATGTAAGGGACATCCCAGAAGACTGGCATCAGATGTGGTCAGGGAGGGCTTTTCAGGGGAGGAGAGACTGGAGGAATGAATGGGTTATGATAGGCATGGGCAACGTTGAAGAACAAAGGAGGCTGTCCCAATCAGGAGAATGACTTCAGCAAGGGCTCCCCAGTGACAATTTGGCATGTTTAGAATTAGTTTTTTTACTCTTTTTTTATATGTACAGTTTTTTCTTTCTCAAAAGACTGGCTTCTCCCTTCCTCTTATGGAGCAAGAAACATAGATTCTGAGCATTTTTTCTTACACTTTAGATCCCAAGTCTAGAAGTCCCGGAGAAGAGGATCTTTGGCCCAATTTGAGTTAGATTTCTTCCCCTGGACCACTTTAGATTAGCCAAGGAGCAGGAGAAAAACTGAAACGTAGCTTCTTCCCCTGCAAATGTAAGTTTAAATGAAGGAGCAATTCCTAGAAATGGAGTATTGATCATAAAACCCAAGGTGTCTACCACACACAATATTTCTTTAAATGCTTCATTCTTAATCAATTGAAGGCCATGGGAACTCTATGAACAAACAAATACTGCTTCTATTGGAAAGAAATTGTTCTAGTTCTCACATCCCTCCATGCTTTTCAGCAGTTCTTTACTCTCCATCCTAAATGAGGCTCTACAGACCCTGCAATACTTGTCTTCATGCCCTGATTCTCTCTGTGCCCATCCTCGTGGGATGCTGACTGCTTTGGAAAGTCTTGACACCTTATTTGACAAAACAACATCCTTGCTGATTGCGCCAACTTCATGCTTGACCTCCAGTGCCATATTTGGCACCTTGATTCCTTCTATCTTATGTGATAATTCACTAATCTATCAAGTCTAAGTAGAAAGATACTATTTATATTCAAAATAGGCAATTCAGAGATGTGGCAGCATAATTAGAGGCAAAGAATAAAGCAAGAATGAAGTGACAGAAAACATGAAAAATTGGTAAACAGGGGATTCATGAAAATGGAGTGAACAGTACAGCATGGAACAGCCAAGTTAGAGTTTTAGGCAATCTAATAGCTAAATACTGTGCATGAGCCTATTCATACTCAGCAGGATGTCTGCTTCAGGAAGAGGGACATTTAAAAGGCACCAGTACTCTTGCATGGACACATCTTTTCCTTGCTCAGTAGTCAAGTGTGAGATTATAAAATGGATGGGGTAAAGTGAGAAGGCAAAAAAGAATTTCCTTCACCTAAGGGCGAAGGGTGAGTGCTATATCCTGAAAAAAAATACAGAAGAAAAATTGTAGTGGATTAGTAGTGACAGTTAACATGATAAAATTGTTCAGGAATCTATGAGAAACCCCTGTTGTAGAGAAGGGCAACCAACATTTGCTGATCCAGGCACTGCTCTAGTTGCTTTTATGTGCTCTATGTCATTTACTTGTCAAATAGACTCTGCAAGGTATTATTATTATTATTCCTATTTTATAGAGGAGCAAAATCGAGGCTATGAGATTAAGGAATGGACCAAATGGCACATGTGGTAAAACTGGTATTTTACACTAAGTATGTCTTTCTCACTAAATCTATGCTTTCAACTATGTAATGCTGGAGGCTAATTACATTATTATATCTGAGGCATAGTATAGAATTTGTATCCTAAGTATTCTATAGCAATTCTGTGTGTGTGCGTGTGTGTGTGTGTGTGTGTATGTGTGTGTGTGTCTAACCCGCCATTTAGGGAGAATTCTTGAAGTTCTTGGACCTAAATTATAGAAGCAAAATTTCTTTAGTACCTTTGCTGTCTTCCCATACAAATACTCCAGGGGAAAAATGTTACAAAAACAGCTTGGCCTTGGTTGTTCATGAAGCAGGAAGAAAAATAAGCAAACCCTTTATTCTAGCCCAGTTTCCTTTTCCCCACCTCTTAGGTCCCCATGGTGTAAACTGATTCAAGGATACGAAGTTTTTCTGCTTTCTTTATAGGTTCTTTAGAAGGCACAAACAGTGGGTGCAACTACCTCATCACATCGCCATCCTGGTCATGGATCCCTCCTGCCTGCCTCAGAGCCTGACTGGTTTGCACACTGGCAGGCTTTGGAGCCCTGAGCCTGGGTCATATAACCCCAGGCTGCCTGCCAACTACCAGTCAATTTCCTGTGGTACCTCAATGTGAGCAGGTAACAAATATCTCACTCCTCAGACTGAGACTGAGATGAACACACACACACACACACACACACACTCACATGCACACACACTTTTGAGATCAATTTTTATTTTTAACAAGCTGTATAGATCCTGCAGTTATGGTGAGGGAATGTTTATGTATTGACTTATTGAAATATCATTGCAAGACAGGTAGTAGAAATCATGACCTCCATTTCATTGACAAGGAATCTAAAAGCTCAATAAGGTTAACTTATTGAAGATCACAGAGGCAGTATGGTGATGTAGTTATGTTTTAAATGACCTGGATTTGCATCTAGGTACCACTTACTAATTTACCTTGGACAAATTACTTAATCTTTCTATGTCTCAGTCTATTCACCTGTGTAATGGAAATAATGACAAAAAAATAACTTCTTTGCAGATTGTCATAAGAATGAAATAAAACTATAAACACATACTAAGCTTACCACATCATGTAAGATTCAAAATGGTAGATATTAATTTGAGGCAAAGTCAAGAGTTTAATTCAAAGCAAAGCTTTATTGTCGCTACCATATTAATTCCCTGAAACTGCTTAACGATTCCAGGAAACTTTTAAAGATATGGAGTAATTCTGCAAAAAGAATTAGAGGCTGCTCTACTTTCACAGGCCAGTATCACACTTCCCGTTTCTCATGGTCTTTATCTTGCCCTGCCACTCATACCTTTTGTTCCAAGCATGCTCCATGCATTCAACACAAACAACTCTGGCCCTACTAAATATACCTCCCTTCTCCCCATCCCTTCTCTCATTTAATCCTCACCTTACATCTGAGACCATTTCATAATTAAGGATCCCAAGGGGTTAAAAATACTTATTAGGTGACATGCTGAGATAAAGCTCTTCTCCATTATATCATGCAGCACAATGCAACATTTACAAAAATATACTTTTATTGATTTCAGAGAGGAAAAGAGAAGGAGAGAGAGAGGGAAACATCAATGATGAGAGAGAATCATTGATTGGCTGCCTCCTGCACACTCCACATTGGGGATTGAGCCCACAACCTGGGAATATGCCCTGACTGGGAATTGACCTCCTGATTCATAGGTTGACACTCAACCCCTGAACCACGCTGACTAGACCAATGCAACATTTTTAGCAAAGATTCTCATTCTTCAAGTCTGGAAGAATATAAAGTTATCAATCCATGATCCACTTGCAAAATATTCCAACTAATTTGACTGATGATTGTGTATTTTGAAAATGAGGGAGCATAAGCTGTTCTAGAAAATCTTCTGGTGTTAGACATTTCTGTAACACTTCCAAGTCAGTAATTACAATGTCTAGCAGTTAATCATGGGGAATGTACCTTAATTAAATCAAATTCCTTGTAAATATCCTCTTTAACACATCAAGATGTTTGGCCAAACCAATTTTCTGCACAGGAATATGTTCCAAAATACCATAGATCTTCTTAGTTCTGGAATCTCATACAGCATTTGTCTCCATAAATGCTTCTCAGAGCTTCTGTTTCTATAATCTATAGGAGGACTGCAAGGCTCTGGATAGTTTCTAAAACACTTAAAAGCTGCGTAAACAACCACCATGTTATAGGAATTACATCCTAGGGATGCAGAGGCAACTAAGAAATTGTTAGTGCTCTTAAAAGTCACTTTCTAATATGGGAGACACTCATGGCAACAAATAATTGCAGTAGAGAGTGACCAATGCTCTATAGAAGTCTGTACAATACTCTGTGGGCAAAGAGGTAAGTGAGCAACTAAAGAGAATTCAGTGTTCTGAGTTGGCTCTGGAAGGCTCCGTGAGAGTTCACCAGGAAGATGGAACAGGGGAGGGCATAATCAAATACTCTGAGGCATGAATTGACATGTTTTTATTTTTTATTTTTATTATTTATTATTTTCCTTTTTTCTTTATTGATTAAGGTATTGCATATGTGTCCTTATCCCCCCATTGCCCACCCCCCTCAACCCCCTGGTGTCTGTGACCATTGCTTAGGCTTATATGTATGCATACAAGTCCTTTGGTTGATCTCTCCCCCTTACCTGCAACCTCCCCTACCTTCCCTCTGAGGTTTGATGGTCTGATCAATGCTTCTCTGTCTCTGGATCTGTTTTTGTTCATCAGTTTATGTTGTTCATTATATTCCACAAATGAGTGAGATCCTGTGATATTTATCTTTCTCTGACTGGCTTATTGCCCTTAGCATAATGCTCTCCAGTTCCATCCATGCTGTTGCAAATGGTAAGAGTTCCTTCCTTTTTACCACAGCATAGTAGTCCATTGTGTAGATGTACCACCGTTTTTTAATCCACTTATCTGTTGCTGGACACTTAGGCTATTTCCAGATCTTAGCTATGGCAAATTGTGCTGCTATGAACAGAGGGGTGCATATATCCTTTCTGATTGGTGTTTCTGGTCTCTTGGGATATATTTCTAGAAGTGCGATCACTGGGTCAATGGGAGTTCCATTTTTAGTTTTTTGAGGAAACTCCATAGTGTTCTCCACAGTGGCTGCACCAGTCTGCATTCCCACTAGCAGTGCATGAGTGTTCCCTTTTCTCTACATCCTCTCCAGCACTTGTCGTTTGTTGATTTGTTGATGATAGCCATTCTGACAGGTGTGAGATGATACCTCCTTGTTGTTTTTATTTGCATCTCTCAGATGATTAGTGACTTTGAGCATGTTTTCATATGTCTCTTGGCTTTCTGAATGTTCTCTTTTGAAAAGTGTCTATTTAGGTCCGTTGCCCATTTTTTGATTGGGTTGTCTATCTTCCTTTTGTTAAGTTGTATGAGTTCCCTGTAAATGTTGGAGATTAAGCCTTTATCGGTGATATCATTGGCAAATATGTTCTCCCATGCAGTGGCTTTCTTGTTGTTTTGTTGGTGGTTTCTTTTGCTGTGCAAAAGCTCTTTATTTTGATGTAGTCCCATTTGTTTATTTTCTCTATAGTTTCCAATGCTTGAGGTGAAGATATTGCTTCGGCATATGTCTGAGATTTTTTTTGCCTGTGGATTGCTCTAATATTTTTATGGTTTCTCATCTTATGTTTAAGTCCTTTATCCATTTTGAGTTTATTTGTGTGTAAGGTATAAATTGGTGGTCTAGTTTCATTTTTATGCATGTATCTGACCAATTTTCCCAACACCATTTATTGAAGAGATTGTATTGACTCCATTGTATGCTCTTGCCTCCTTTGTCAAATATGAATTGAGCATAGTGGTTTGGGTCGATTTCTGATTTCTCTATTCTATTCCATTGGTCTATATGTCTGTTCTTGTGCCAGTACCAGGCAGTTTTGATCGACATGCTTTAAGAAACTGAAGTATTCGAGGTTTGGGGGTTGGAGAAACAGTAAGGAATGAGCTTAGAGAGAAAGAGGCACACAGACAGAGACACAGCCTATCTAGGTGAACACGTAGGCCATTACAAGATCTGAACTTTCCTGTAAACTGCAAAATCTTTAAAAGCAGGGTTCTTAATCTGGTTATCATGAGTTACATAAACCTTCCAAAACTGCACAAAATATTGCACAAAGGTGTTTAGAGTCCTGAGCAGGGTGGAAATGGAAGAAGGGAAGAGGGCTCACAGCTTTCTGCAGTCTCAAAGTCTCCATGACTTAAGGAGATATAATAAGACTTATAGCTTCGAAGGGAGAGTTTGCAGTTGAGAGTATGGCCTCGATCTCTTTAGGCATCCTAAGATGCCCCACGTTAAGTTAGAAAGTAGAGGTAATGTAGTAGTGATGCTCTGCCAGGTGGGTGGGGCAGGCACAAGCGTAGATCAGGGCCTCACAACTATTGTAACTCCAGCAGCCTCTTGGAATACTTCCTCAACTTGGCTTTTCATAGCTCGAGCAACATGCTGGCTCATCCCGCTCCATTCTGCCTGTTTTAGCTTCAGGCCTGGAAGTAATAAATGAAGACCAAAATAAACACCGTATTTGTTAACAACAGCCTTTTAAAATATTAGTTCTAGTCTTTGTCCAGTTGATTACCAAAACTTATCGGTACTCTGAGTTCCTACTGGAGAATATAACCTAGAAATCTTAGTTTCTCAGTTGTAATATTCAAAAGCCTGTTTGTAAGAGATATGGAGAGGATTGCCTTGGTAATATTCTATACAGTCTTTTCCTCTGGACAGTTGACATTTTGTTCTTGAATGAACAAAATATCAGAGAACTGAGTGCCTGGACTAAATTGTTTTGACCCCTCTTAATAAAATGTCCTCTAAATTGCAATTGATATTAAAGAGATTAAAATTGAGGTATATTAAAGAGTCGGTTATAATATTGATCATAGGATTGTGAATATGAATGTTGATCTCTGATGAGAAAATAACCGCCAAATGCATAAATAAATAAATAGATAGATAGATAGATAGATAGATAAAATTGATCTTTCTAATCTCTCTTCTAGAGTTTCCTTAATGTGTAGCTCCAGTAGAAATGTAACTCAGATCTTAATTCTGGGTAAGATATACTGCTGAGAAACTGGGTTGTTTACATGTTATGTCTAAAGTGAATTTTGAAACTTGCTTTGTTTAAGTTTTTTGCTTTTACCATAGGTAATTGAGAGTCAAATATATGACCGATTTCTAGCTAAGGTGTAGGATCCTATAGCCTATGTTTTGGGAACAACTCTCCTTTAATTGTTACTCTAATTTTTGTCACCTCTACTTTTTTTCATCTCATTTTAATGTTACCCAGTGGCATTACATGCATATGTATAAACTGACATTTTGGAACAGGTTGGATGCCACCAGGTTGATAATTTTTGAAAGGGTGTTTTGCTTTGCTTTAAATGTATTAACTGACTATGAACTAAATAAAACTCTAGGTGTCAGACCTGGGTATTCTGTTTCATCTTTAAATTCCAAATATCTTTCATCCATAATCACTCCTCAGAGATGTTTTTCACAGTTTAGTGAAGCACACAGGGGTCATCGCAAGTGACCTGCAAGTTTACATCCCCATAAATAATAATTCACAAGCAGGCTATGTCTCCAGTGCCTACCCCAAGCAGAGAGGAGTCTTGCATGGGTTAAATTAACCAGCCAGGAGAACAAGTGAGCTGAACATATGGTGAAGTGTTTTGAGGTTTAGAAAAGCAAGTTTCTGGTACAAACAGACTCTGGCCTTTGAGACCTCGCTGTCAACATGAAAAAAGATCTCCTCATTTACAGGAGTGAAAAGAAAGGGGCGCTTTCAATTACTTCACCTCTGTAGCTATACACAATGAAACAGGAGGAGAAATCACACATTAATAGAGAGAAAAACAAGTGTAAGTTCCTCAGGGAAGTCAGACAAGGCTGCAGAAAGCATGTAAAAAGTAGTTGGCAGCTCTGATTGGGAGTGAAAAGAGAAGAAATCGGAAGTGAAGTACCACAAATTAAAATTAAAGTTGCAATTCCCGTGAGCTCTCTGGGCTTCACATTTCCAGACCATCCCCCATGTTGTCTAATTGTACCACTTCAAACCTAATGAGTTGGGCTTGGGAAGAACTGAGGCCTGTAAATGAATCCGTTTATCATTGTTACACTCTTATGCGATATTTAATGGAGTACTTGTTTTGAAAGACAAGGAATAAAACATAGAAGTCAGTTGATGGCGGTATCATCTCCTATATATTTAGAAAAAAATGAGAAAATATGCTTGCCATAAGAAACAGTGAATTGTTAACAACATTATTGGGCTGGCGCCTTAATTTGTTTTTAGAAAGATTTGCAGTTAGAATTTCAATTCTTATTTCATTTGTTGGGATCGGCATTTTAGTTTGGTTGGTGGTTGGTTTCAATGTGTGAGATATATGGGCACTCTTCTGATGCTGGGCAGTTAGGCAAATATCTAATTTTTCTATCCATTACCGATGTTATAGAGTTGTGGTGACAATTAAATGATATAACGTGAGAAAAGGACTTAGGGCAGTGCAGCCTGGCACATGGTGAATGATTCTCAAGTGGCTGCTAGTATTTTTCTTGTGCAGGCAGCACTCATACCCACACTTCTGGAATAACACATCAACACATGACTGATATCACAGCATCATTCCTCACCATTCTGAAATATATAATTAAAGGAAAGCAAATTAAAATAAGGAACTACAATGCCTGTAATGTTGACAAAGATTTAAATATTTGCTAGTATTCAGTATCAGTAAAGGTACTTTTTAATAATTATAGGTAGGAATGCTTATTAACACCCTTGTGGGGGGCAATTTGGCAACATCTGTCAAAATATTAAATGCACATACACCTGGAGCCAAGAATTCTACTTTTGGAAACATTGCTTAAGAAATAATTATTTACACACAAGTCAAAAACAAGTTCTAAAACAACATATATAAAGTATATGTATGTCTTCATGGACCAGAAGATGCCAGTTTTCTTCAAGTGGCTACGCTATTACAATTAATATGCCTTTTTTGGGGGGTAAAAATTGATAAGCTAAATCTAAAATTTATATAAAAATGTGAAGGACATAGAATAACAAAAATAAATTTGGGAAAGAAGAATAAAGTTGGGAACTTTCACTACATGTTTTCAAGACTTATTACAAAGCTACAATAATCAGAGAGTGCAATATTAATGTATAGATAGAGTATACCTAGGTGAAACAGAATAGTCCAGAAATGGACTCCCTCTTATATCCTTCATTGTTTTTAACAAAATCACCAAAGCAATTCTAAATATAAGCTTTTCCACAAATTGTGCTGGAAAATTTGGATAATCAATGAACCTTTATTCTTAAGCCGTAAGACATGCAAAAATTTGGATTGGGTAACAAAAAACCTAAGTGTAAGAATCACACATATTAAACTTGTAGGAGAAAATATAGGAGAAAATCTTTGTGATCATGGCTTGAATAAAATACCTTACCTAACATAAAAAAGTAACAGATAATAAAAATGATAAATTAGACCTACTTAAAATTTAAAAATTGTTCTTCAAGAAATATTATGATGAGAATCAAACCACAAGCCACAGACTATGAATAATATTTGCAAAACATGTATCTACCTGATAAAGTACTTGTATTCAGAACCTACAAAGAATTATTATTGATAACAAGAATAAAAATAACTCAATTAAAAATGGGCAACAATTTTAAGGACACATTTCACCAAAAGACATATAAATGGCAAATAAGTATATAAGATGATGCTCAAAGTCATTAATCATTATAGAAATGTACATTGAAACCATCACAGTGAGATACCATTACATAGCCACTAGAAGAGCTAAAATTAAAAATATTGATAATGCCAGCTTGAAAGCATATACACAAACTATACCCTCATGTTGATGGGATACAGCTTGGTGGCAAATAATTTGGCAGTTTCCTATTGACACACATTTACCATATAAATCTGCTATTTGACTCTAGGTGTTTATCCAAAAGATATGAAAACATATATCCACACAAAAATATATGCATGAATGTTTACTGTAGCTTTATTTATAGTAGCCAAAAATTGGGCAGCATTTAAATGTCCATCATATAATGAATTGATAAACAAACTGTGGTATATCCATACAATAGAATGATATTTGGCTACAAAAAAAGAAATGAACTCTTAAAATAAAAGAAAAAGAGGTAAACTATTAATGCATGCAACAACTTGGATGAACTTCAAGGGCATTTTGCTGAGTGAAAATAGCCAGCTACAAAGATTACAAAGGTGTGATTTCATTTATTTGAATTGCTAGAAAAGGTAAAACCAGTAGAAATAAAAAGCAGATCTGTAGTTTCTAAAGGTCAGGGTATGAGAAAAAGCTTTATTGCAAAGGGATATAGGGGGATCTTTTTAGTAATGGAAATATAATTGTGTTGCGACTATATTAACTATACGGATTTATCAAAACTCATCAGAATGCACACTTAAAATGGGTGGATTTGATCAGATCCTCATCAGATCCTCATCAGATCCTCGTCAGATCCTAACCAGAACCTAGCCAGAGAACATGGCAAAAGATCCTGGACAAAACCTGGCTACAGAACTTCACTGGAGAACCTAGACAGAACATGGCAGGAGAACCTGGATAGAACCTGGCGACTGAACCTGGCTGGAGAATCTGGAGAACCCTAGCTGGAGAACCTAGCGAGAGAACATGGCAACAGAACTTGGCTGGAGATCCTGGCTAGAGAACCCAACTCTGCTGATGAACTGAACACTGCCTTCATGTCATTCCTTCTTTGCCGACTCCGTCCACACCTTTGGGGACCCCTGGACCTGCTGGGGTTGGACCCCAGCATATGGCGCCCGAACATGGACCCCTAGGTAAGCTCCCCTGTACTCGGGATGGATAGGACTTCACCGTAGAAAGAGGGTGGATAGTCTTCGCCGACTCCATCCACACCTTTGGGAACCCCTCCCAGGATTCCCCTAGGTAAGCCCCCCCCATTGAGAACCCCCACACTCGGGACGGATAGGACTCCACCAGGGTGCTTCAGACCCCCCTATAGAGGATAAGTAGGGTAAGAAGGTGGATAGTACAGAACTTAGATTGAGAAGATGTGCCATACTGAGTCCAAAGAAAGAAGACTCTGTATTGATCCTTAGATTGAGAAGATGTGCCATACTGAGTCCAAGAAAGAAGACTCTGTATTGATCTTTAGATTAAGAAGATGTGCCATATTGAGTCTAAAAAAAAAATGACTCTGTATTGATCTTTTAACACATATGCTTGCTAGCAGGGGAGTTAAGGTTACTCCCAGTCAGATGGAATGTTTTATACAAGAAGTATGTCCATGCTTTTCTGAGGAAGGAAAGGTGCCGGAAAGGTAAATGTAGAGGCATGGGAAAAGGTAGGCCCACGGAGCCTTATCCTTAACCCCACTACAGCCTTTCCACCCAGGGAAAGTGCAGGATTGGCAAGCTCTCCCTGGGGTGATACATCAGGACTCAGGTAATAGCGGAAAGCGCCAATCCTACTCTTAAAATGGATAAATGAGAGCATTTAGGGTTTTTCTTCTTAATGCCTGCTTTGGATTAAGTAAATGCATTATGTGCGTCACCACAATGGACCCAGAGAAGCTCCTTGTCTCATCGTTCCAAAGACTTAGTTTATAGCTATGCTTATTGTCATTGCTTGCCAGTCTTCTTTCGAGTCTTAAAGAACCCAATCCAAGAGGTGGCCGCTGATTTACATGCGCTATCATTTAAAAGATAGAAAAGGGGGAATTTGCCGGAAGCCGGTCCATCCTTGCTGCTTGACACAGTCGCTGCAGGAAAGAAACATCTGCACAGCATATGTTTCAAGGGACCTGGCATATATAGCATATTGTTCTTAATATGTTTGCTCTCCTTAGCGCCATGTGTTTTAACCAAGGTCACCTCTCCAAGAAAGGTTGTTTCCCCAGGTGGGGATTTTTCCCTGAGGTTAGGGAGGAGATACAACCCCTTAATTAAGTGCCAGGCGGGTAGTTAAGCTACATAATCTTTACTCCCTGGAATGGAGATAAGAAACGCCCTAACCTTTGTAATAGAAATTGACAGGATTAAAATCGGCTGGTATAAATACGGATGTAACAAGGCAATAAACATCAGATCCTCATCAGATCCTCATCAGATCCTCGTCAGATCCTAACCAGAACCTAGCCAGAGAACATGGCAAAAGATCCTGGACAGAACCTGGCTACAGAACTTCACTGGAGAACCTAGACAGAACATGGCAGGAGAACCTGGATAGAACCTGGCGACTGAACCTGGCTGGAGAATCTGGAGAACCCTAGCTGGAGAACCTAGCGAGAGAACATGGCAACAGAACTTGGCTGGAGATCCTGGCTAGAGAACCCAACTCTGCTGATGAACTGAACACTGCCTTCATGTCATTCCTTCTTTGCCGACTCCGTCCACACCTTTGGGGACCCCTGGACCTGCTGGGGTTGGACCCCAGCAAAAGTCCACCCTCATTTATCTTACATTCTATTGGCAGGAGACAAGAAATAAACAGGTTATCAGATGGTGAAAAATGGTATAGATAAGGTATAAAGGGAATCAGAGCCAGCGAAGTGAGGTGGTTGTTTCAAGTGGAGTGATTAGAAGAGGCCTTACTGAAAGGGAATATTCGAGCAGAGCCTAAAGAGGAGGAGAAAACCAGGCTGGTATTTAGGGACAGAGTTCCAGGTAGAACAAGAGCAAGTACGGGCCTAAGGTAGGCGCACACTTAGCATGTTAAGGAACTACAATGAGGTCTGTAAACCAGGCTGGGGGTAGTGAAGGTAGAGATGATATCGGAGCTACTCAGAGCCTTGAAGGCCTAGAAGTTTTTCTGAAGGGAAGAACAGCAGCTGGGGATGGAGCCACTAACTTTTTTAAAAGATCACTGGATCCCAGTAAAAGAAAAAAAAAAAGGTTTTAATCACTAACCAAACCAGGAAGCATTACGATAAATTATGTTTCCACTTTTGAAGTCAGCACTATTTCCTCTACAGTGGAAACCAAATATACACAAGGTATTTCCCAAGAAGATGGTTGGAGCCCACACAGGGTGATAATTCAACAAGGATCGCACCTCATGGCCGCGATGGCCCCGGAACTGTGGCCTATGATGATGGTCCTCTCGTCACAATGCAGCTCTGTCTCCATGAAGGGCAGCCAGATGCTCTCTCGAGCTGTAACTAAGGTTCAGGGTAAAGAAAGAGTCTGTCATTTGATAGGGACAGCCTTCATCTAATGCTGCCCGCCTTTCTAATAGATGACTACTCAGCAGTTCACCACTTTAAAACTTCAGGATCACAGTGGCAATGGAGCCATTTTAATAGAGACAGTGCATGTTGCTGTTTGAAAGAATCACATCTGTAGTTTTGTTTTTATTTTTTACCATTTTCTTATAAGAAAATACTGAGGAGATAATAAATTTTATAACTCTGAAGCTTTAAACTTTCCAACTTAAAGGACAATGTTCTCTCTCAAATTTGTACATTATTTCTTTTCAAAACAGAAATTCCTGAGACAAGTCATAGCCAAACTCAGAACAAAAGTGTCACTGTTGCCAAAACCGGTTTGGCTCAGTGGATAGAGCATCGGCCTGCAGACTGAAAGGTCCCAGGTTTGATTCCCGTCAAGGGCATGTACCTTGGTTGCGAGCACATCCCCAGTAGGAGGTGTGCAGGAGGCAGCTGATTGATGTTTCTCTCTCATCGATGTTTCTGACTCTCTATCCCTCTCCCTTCCTCTCTGTAAGAAATCAATAAAAATATATTTAAAAAAAATAAATAAAATAAAAAAATAAATAAATAAAATGGGTGGATTTTATTATATGTAAATTGTACCTCAATAAAGCTGATAAAATAAGTAAAATGTTTTCATTATGGAAAGAGAATAAAGGTATCAAATTATAAGTCAAATTATTATGGAACAGCATGTATAAAATGATCTTTTTTATTTAAAAAATCTACATGCATATAGATGTGCCTTTCTAGAATTATAAACAAGTAACAGATAATTGCTTCAGAGCAAAGAAGTAATGTCTGAGGGTGAGAAAGGGGACTTTAAAATTTTTTTATCTTATTCTCTTCTGTACTCATTGAACTTTTTATCACAAACATGCATTACTTTAATAAAAGTATAAATTAATGAAAAATTAACAATAACTTGTTTTAATAGTAAGACCATATTTTTAGATTAAAAATCAGGATATAGGGACTAAGTGGAGGGTATAATGTGAGGATTACTTCAACAGAAATATTTATTAACCATAAATATGAACATTAGAGTCATGAAGTGAATTATGAATGCTACAATTTAGAACTCTTTTGGTGCAGTTGGAAATACTGTTAGGTGCTGTGAAAGCAAGAATGGTGATTGTTGATATGTGATAAGTCAGTATTTTCCATAATAATGACCATTAATTTCTGGCTCAATATACTAGCAACCTATTATTTTTGCATAAAGACTAATTCAGAAAAAAAGATGCACTTGTACTATCATTCTGATTGCAACTGATCACTCTGATGTGAGAAGTTCTAAATATCTCACTCAAGATGTTACCTCTATATCAGACTTTCCAAGAGAGTATTCCATAAATCTTGGAATAACAAGGAACTAAAGCCAACAAGAGATTTGAGAGGCTTTTACAGATCAATAGACACTAACGATTTTCACAAGAATATAAGAATTGCAGTTTCCCATACTTTTTGAACATTGAAACTCTCATTGGCCAATAACTTGAAGAATTCAAATTTTGCAAAATATATTTTAGTAAGCCTTGCTCTAAATTCAAGTCTTGAACATTGAAGATATTAAAGCTTTAAAACAATGGTTACTGACATTTTCCAGATAAGATAAGTTATTCTTTTCTCTGCTCTCCAAAAACAATGTGGTCATAGATCAAATATAGCACTTATCACTTTGTAAGCAAGATAGAGTGGAAAGAGCATGGGTTTGGTCATTAAGTAAATCTGGATTTTAGTCTTGTTTCCATCATACAGTAGGGGCTCTTTTTGAGCCGGAGTTTCTTCATTTATAAAAGAGAAATGTAACGCTGACATCGCAAAGATGAAATTATGTATGTAAAGCATCATTGTGCCTGGTCACGGTTGGTTTTTATAAATACTGGTTCTCCTTACTTTGCGGCTCATCTCGTTAGCGGATGGTGAACTCTTGGAGGCAGGCACCTGGTCTAACTCACCTAGGTCTCTAACAGTGTAGTTGGCACACAGTTGAAGCCAAATATATGTTAATTGGTTTGATGTAATCAACTTTAGGAAAGTAAAAGACATGTGAGAGCACCCATTTCAGCTTTCTTTCCTTTTTCTGTCCCCAGGTTCTTCTCCTTTCTTCCTGTTTCTCTTTTTTATTTTCTTTTATTTCTTTCTCATTCTGCTATCAATTTTCCTCTCCAATATAGTTTTTTGAAGTGGACTTTGTTGAATAATCTTTCCTGTTAAGAGAAGATAGAAATCAATGTTTTATTGTGTGTGTGTGTGTGTGTGTGTGTGTGTGTGCGTGTAAAATAAACACAACTAAACAGTTTTACAGGTTTTTTTATTTACTTCATTTTTGGGTATTTTCTGGGTGACCCTTAATAAACTTGAAACATTCTGGGAAGGAGTGCCTCATGGTGGAACAAAAGACCCGTACCTGGTTATACAATGTTAACATTAAGCTAGCTGTGCTGGTATTTTCCTTGTGATGCCTGGCAATTTTGGCAAAGAGTCAACACACACAGTATGCCTGAAAGATAGGGATCTAGGTAAAGAGAGAAAATCTGAATTCTATTATTTCTGAAATTCAGTTTTTTCCTCTTTACGAGAAGAATAGTTTTGCAGACCTCAAAGGGAGGAGAGGTTCAAATAGTTTCAAGGGGAATTGCCATCTCCCCAGTCTTGTGTCCGATGGCCATGGCTCTAGATGATTAGTAACTCTATGGGAAATTCATTAGTTTTGGATCACAGCCCAATTCCCAGAAACATTTTATTTTCACCTTCACACCTTTGGAGAACATTCAGCTTTTAGGTGCCTGGGTTTTGGATCTGAGTGAAACTGTCATATCTTAATTAGATTCAAAGCTACCCTCTTGACTTCTATTTCAGCTGTGACATTAGCCTTCACACTTGAATTGGCTTGAATTCTCCTGGCCCGAGAGTGAGAATTTCATATGTTTTCTTTTCATCTGCAGACATCTGTATTCTGTTTAACTCAGGATTGTAAAACTCACGGAGTAGGAAAGGCCCCAGCTCACTGTGATCACTATGGGACTTGTTCCTTTCAGGCCAAAAGCTACAAAAGTCATTTCAATAGTGCTTTTAAAAAATATTCTCATAATAAAGACCAAGGGGAACATCAAATTATTACAATTATGCTTTTTAAGTATAAATGTTTTAGTCATCATTCCTCAGTTTGTTTAAACCAGCTGTATAAACTGAATGATTTTGAAAAAAATATAGGTATAATTTGCAGTAATAGCTAACCTCCTTTGGTCCCAAAGAGACACAAATATATTATTTGTTGACAAATCTGATGTATTTACTGATTATTTTTTTACATGTGAATGAGTTAGAAGTATAGTCCCACAAACTGTACAGAGTCTAAAATCCCTAACATACATTTGCATGCATTGCTTCACATAATTCTCATTGTAATACTATAAGGGAGGGAATGGGCATTATAAGTAAACTATATACGAGTCAGAGATCAAATGACTTGCTAAGGTTACTATTAGTGGATGAGTTAGGACTAGGATACAGTTCTTTTGGTGCCTTGTTAACTCTTATGTCTACAACTTCATATGCCTCTGAGAAACATGGTCACTAACTTGAGGAAATAAAAACTTAACTGAAAAGAAAACAAATGCAATAATACAAAATAAAAAATCTAAAATATATCATAAAACTCTGTTTTAGCTCATTAATGAGGTGTTGTCAGTCCATTAAACTTGACTTGTGTTTCCGATTTTTGTCCAAGAATTTTGTCATTAAATTAGGCATTTGGCATTTTCACTAATCCACGCCCTACAGTTGTAAAAACTATCTTAGTTTGCATTAGAAAACAGTAATAGTGTGTTCTAGGTACTGTTGTTCTCCAAGCTGATCACATGCTAACTGGAGCTTTCAGGTGATAAACAATGTTTTTAGTATTTTCAGAAAAATATAGCAAATACAAAATTTAGAAATTGTAATATCTCTATTGTGTTGCAAAATTATTTTCTACAGTAAATATCTTACATTTTGAAATGCTACTGAATCATTATAAGTTCATTGAAAGTTTTAGGCTTTTTTTTTTAGCCAGTCAAACGTTTACTCTATTTTTCTACCATTAAATTTCATTTTCGTGGAAAAATAATGCCAGAACTAAAGGATGCATTTTTTTTTCTATGAATAATCTTTAGTCCAGGGGTGGGGAACCATTTTTTTTTTTTTTGCCAAGGTCCATTTGGATACTTATAACATCATTCATGGGCCACATAAAATTATCAACTTAAAAATTAGCCTCCTAACATTTAATTAACTCACCTCTAATGCATTCACAGCCTACAGGCTGAATGTTCCCCACCCCTGCAGTGTAGTCCACAAGAAGATATACATAATTGTATGTTGGACTGAGTAAATAACTGGGGATTTCTTGGGAAAAGGCCTATGCATAATAGCATACTAAATATTTGGGTTGTTTCGTATTTTTTGATGAGTCAACAATATTGCTCACAATGGATGCAGAAAGTCCAGCTGATTCTTGCCATCTTAAAAGTGAGTTCTTTACTATGGTAGCTTCTTTGCTAAAAGGATCTGGAAGGTAAGTCCTGAAATTAAGAGCTGAGAACTTGTAGAATTCCAGTGAAAATAAACAACCCAGGGACAATATGCCTAAGGGATTTTGTGTTTGAATCTGAGAAACACAAAAGTGATTGGGTGAGAACTACCTGGGAAAGAATAAGGCAAATTTAAGCTGATGAAGATCCAAGGAATGATGACATCCGAGGAATATTAAGATAATAATAATGGTTTTGATTGAATAATAATAATGGGTTTTGGTTTGATTTGACCAATCTGGCCTTTGCCTGAGAACCACAAAGCACTCCACCCACAGGTATTTGCTAAATACTTATCAAATTAAAAAATATATAAATGAGTAAATGAATGAGCCAAACTTGATAAAGAAACTCCACAGAAGGAAACTTTAAAAAGAAAAGCATGACAGCAAATTTAAAACAAAAGGATGAGAAGACTTTGCAACCAGTAAAATATAACTTTTGAGAGTTCAGAAGCTAAACTACTTCATGGTGTTGCTGTCTCACTATTGATTTTGTTTCGCCTGCAGGGGCCTTAAAGTGACATTAGCCCCTCATGCAAGTGCATGACAGGACAGTCCCAGGCAAATGTAAATTCCTGACAGGACTCCCAAAAAGCCCTTGTGCCTAACAGTCTCCCCACCTCCCATGGCCTTTCCTTTGTGGGCCTTAGATAAGCTGCCCCCTTGAGCTACCAAGACCCTGCTCTTTTTGGTTTGAATTGACCAATCTGGGAACCTCAAACCACTTACCCAAGAACACTAATGTGTCCCAGGTCCTGCCTCTTTCTCCGCCTGCCCTCTGCTTCGGCCTCCCTGTGTGGCCCCTTGCCACACGTCCTACACTTCCTCCAGGACATGTGAGTAATAAACTTCTCCTGTGATCTTGTTTTGAACCGTGGCTCCCCATTTGGCATCCTGTGCTCCACTTGACCAACATTAATTTAACAAAGTCATAACAGTAACATTATTGAGTAACTTTCAGGGTTTTACAGCTTTGGGAAGAATTTTAAGACTCCTAGTTAGGACAGCACGTTGCCAGGCCAGAGGTGGCAATGCTGAACACAGCAGGACATTGTCTGTAGGAAGAGTGACAGATCAAACCCATGAACCTGTTGGAAAGTACGCAAAAACCTAACAGGCCCAGATAAATGTCAGAATTATTTATCTACCACAAACAATTCCTTTCTCAATTTAGAGTCCATCCAAGTCTTATTTCAACCTTTCTCTAAAGCTTCAGATCCTATAGCTTTTTCTCAAAGACCTCTCTTTACCCCAGTTATTTGCTCTTGCCCCAAGCTGCATGTAAATGTAAATGCTATTCCTTTTGCATGGAATGCACTTCTCATCCTCCTTCTACCACCTGGAAAACTCCTACTCTTTCCTTAAGGCCCAATTCAAATGGTTTCTTCGATGACACTTTCATTCTTAGGTAAGATCCTATAGTGGAAATCACTTTTTTTTCCTCTAATATAGTTCCTGCTATGATGTTACTACCCTAATCATGTTATGTATTAGTTATTCCTGAATATATATATTCAGGACGGTTCAAAGGATGTGAAAATGTACATACACACACATATTCACATCCTTTCTTACTAGATAAAGAATTATTAGAAAGCCATGGTGGTATATTAATATTTGAATCACTAGCTTCTATCATAATGTTTGGCATATAATGTCTGATGAATAAATGAATGGATGGTTCAAAGGATAGATGATGAATACATACCTTCGAATCACTCTTATGCACTCTCTAGTCACACATTAATTTATAGAATCATGCATGCATTTAATCTGCGAAGAATATAATGGAACACTTCCTATGTTATTGTCTAGGAGTATTATTTATATCAATACATCATATCACTTTCTAGAAGAATTCTTTACATTAGGAAGTTGAGAGAATTGATGTTTTTCAAACATTCAATACCCACTACCCTCCTCCAGACTAATGCTGACATTGTGAGCTGTTCAGTCTGTCAGTCCACAGAAACTAATAGCTTTCTCCCATTCTCCCTTTACCCCGGTGACTATCGCTGCTGCACAGCTCATAGCTGAGTTCTCTAGGGAACCTGTTTCCAGATTTGATTTGTGCCTGAGTGAAACCCCTGTAGCCATTTTCAGGTAAGGTCAATAGTTCTGTGAGGGCTTCTGCTCTTTGATACTGTGGAGAGCCAGCTTATGAGCAATGTGGCAAAATGGATCTAATAGAAGTTAATGAAGCCAGCACACATTTCCCTGGCAGCCACCTTAGTCCCATTTCTCCATCTATTTGAACTAAGATCCTCCTGCTAGCCTAATGCAGCTCAAAGGACAGGGTACAGCCTGCCAGATGTGAAAGAATTGGGGCAGAGCGAAGGAGTAAAAGGCACTCTGTGAGAGAACATCATGACAATGCAGATGTACCCTAATCAAACATCACAATAATCCTCTGCAATAAGGATTATGCTCCCTCTTTAAGGAAAAGGAAGTGAGGTGCATACATACTGAGTAACTTCAGTTAGATCCATAGTAATAATAGAGTCATATGTGAAGACCAGACCTAGTTGATTTCAAGGTGCAAGGGTGCACCATTTTCACCCTGTATAATCACCTACCATTCTAGAAAAGCTGATTTCAATTCAATATGAAACAAGACTTTCTAAAAATTAGAGCCATCAAGTGAATATGTCTTCAAAATTTAGTGAACTCCCTAAGCAGAATTCATCTAGAGGTCAGAGGAACGTGAGAGAGCAAAACTGTCAAGAAAGTTGGAAAATAAATTATTATATTTGTTGGAATACTGGTTTATAGAGTCCCCTCTTTATCTAACACTACTACTATTTACCAATTATAGACAGACAGACAGATGGGGACACACACACACACACACACACACACACACAAACACACAGAGAAGTTCCTCATGGAGATGAGGAAGCAAGCTTATGTGTGCCCAAAATGCAAGTGCACATGATACTTATACTACTACTATTAATAGATAATATTAATGGAACTAATCAACTATACCAGCATATATACTTAACACATTTCAACATTATCTCTGCTCCTTGCAGCAAGAAATAATAATGGGACAACAATAAGCCACATGTACTGGAGACTAAAAATTCAATAAGGAAGCAGGGGAAGAGAATGAGAAGAGAGTGAACAAGGTATCTTACTATTGAATATAATGTGGGTAAAGGCAACTGGTATTTTTAAAGCCCTCCGTGTTACAATCCAGAGTAAATAATTTAGGCAAGTGTCTTAATCTTGCAAACCTTCCATTTCTTCATCCTTGAAAAGGGAACATTTATAGCACCTACTTCATAGGATTATTTTTGAAGACCATATAATATCATGCACCCAAAGCACTAAGTCTGGTGGTTGGAAAGTAGATGCCTTTAAAAATTTCTCTAAGAATTTAGAACCATTGAGATTCCCAAGTTGGCATAAAATATCTTCAGGATTCTTTCTTTCTGTTTTTCCTCCTTTCTCTCATGCAGATCATCTTATTAAATCTGATATGGCTCATAAGAAAAAAGCAAAGATGTATGTGGTTCCAAAATAAAATTTCCAAAATAACATTCACTAAGAAATTATTGAGCATTTATTCTGTTACAAGAGTAAAGTATAGGAACAGAAATACATAAAAAAGCACAGTATGGGAAAGGCATAGTAAAACATAGTGGTCAGAAACTGGCTTGGAATTCTACATATACCATGTACTATCTATGTGATTTCAGGGCAGTGTTTTAACACTCTAGGCCTCAGTTTTCCCATCCATAAAATGGGGATGATAGTATCCATCACATAAGGTAGTTATTAGAATTAGATGAAATAGTCCATGATAAGTACTGTCACCTAATAAGCATTCCATATATGTTACCATTACATACATTTACATATACATGAGTAAATTTCTAAATATACATTAGGACATGTTGTCGGACAAGTCTTATGTGCATTTGTGATAATAAAGTAAAATATTTAAAATCAAAATTGGCATGAAAATTCTGTGATTTAGGATCACACACACACATACTGAAGCTTCTAAAATTTTTATAATTTTGAAAGACATACATTACTTGCACATGAGTAGACCAATAATCATAATACAAGGTAAATAATCATGTATTGAAATGTGTGAGATCTCAACTCTAAAAAAAGGGTGAATCCAATATGCAGCTTACACTTACCAGATATAGCCCACACTAACAATCAGTTCCCTACGGACCAAGACCACATCTCTCCCAGTCTACATTTTATCTACAGTCCTTCACACAGTGTTGATCAAAGAGTCCTTGTTCAACATGTATGAATTGAATTAATAAAAAAGATGATTATAATGTCTTTTGTAACACCATGAGAAAGGCTCATATTACTCTACTAGAGGCCCGGTGCACAAAATTCATGCACTCGGGGTGGGGGATCCTCAGCCTGGCCTGCTAACTTTCACAGTACAGGAGCCCTTGGAGGATGTCCGACCGACAGCTTCCTTAGCACTGACATGGAGGCAGGAGAGGCTCCTGCCACCGCGGCTGCGCACTGGCCAGCCGAGAGCCCGGCTTCTGGCTGAGTGGCACTCCGCCTGTAGAAGTGCAGTGACCACCAGGGGGCAGCTCCTGCATTGAGCGTCTGCCCCCTGGTGGTCAGTACACATCATAGTAACTGGTCATTCTGCTGTTCAGTCGATTTGCATATTAGCCTTTTATTATATAGGATAGGATTCAAGAGAAAAGCACAATACAACATTCTAACACAGATTAATAACCTTTATTTATCCACATGAACTCAGACTTAAAGGAGTTAAAAGAAACACAGCTGAGCCCTAACCTGGTAGCTCATCTGGTTACAGTGTCATCTGGCACACCAAATGATTGGGAGCTCAATTGCCAGTTAGGGCACATACCTAGGTTGGGTTTCAATCCCTGGTTGGGGTGTGTACAAGAGACAACTGATCTCTCTCTCTCTCTCATCAATAAAAACATGTCCTCAGGTGAGGATTAAATTTTTTTTCAAAGACACACAGTTGATTTGTTAATAGTAGCACATGTTTTGTTTTGACCCACAGAACTTAAAGACAACCTAAAGAAATACTGGTCCAATGTGCTCATATAAAAGATAAGGAATGAGGCCTAGAGAGGAGAAGTGATTACTCAAGTTTATCTAAGATTTCATATCAAATGGCAGGTTTCTTATTTCTCAGTCTCTTGTTTTTTGTTTGTTTGTTTGTTTTCCCTGCTGGACCACATTGCCTTATTCTACTTTTTCCAAGTACTCGCCCCCAACTCCACTATCTCTCTTTCTCCCTCTCTCTCTTTCTCTCACACCCACACACAGAGGTAAACATTTGCTTTAAGTTAATTTTTTTTTAAATTCATGATTTCCTCATAAAATCAAGGAAAATAATTCCTCTATATTACCCATCATAGTATAGGGCACATGGAATGATTTTAATAAATGTTTATTTGAATATTGATTTCCTTTAATGGAATTAATAAAATATTTCAGAAGATAAATTTTTTGAGGTCTGAAAGGAGGCAAAGAGTAGAGGACATTTCCATTTATATAAATTCAGCAACATTTTCATAACAGATATTTATACCACACTTACCACATTATGCAGTAGGAATAGAGTGGTAAGCAAAAACGTACATTGTCCCTGTTCTTACAGAAATCCCTGCATAATAGGGAAACAAACAATAATTAAATAGTCATTCTAGATATATAGTTACAAATGGGAAAAAGTCTTCTGAAGTAAATGAACGTTGTTCTTTGGAAGCATACAATAAAGGAAGGTTCCTCTAGGACAGTGATGGCGAACCTTTTGAGCTCGGCGGGTCAGCATCTTAAAAAACCTTAACTCTGGTGCCATGTCACATATAGAAATTTTTTGATATTTGCAACCATAGTAAAACAAAGACTTACACTTTTGATATTTATTTTATATATTTAAATGCCATTTAACAAAGAAAAATCAACCAAAAAAATGAGTTCGCATGTCACCTCTGACACGCGTGTCATAGGTTTACCATCACTGCTCTAGGAAGTAGTGCTTGAGTTTGAAGAATAAAGAAGAGTTAGGGACAAGTAAATATAACAGAAAGACTCTGAGATTCAGTGAGGAGACTATTTGATTAGACTGCCGTGGTTGGCAAACCGCGGCTTGTGAGACACATGTGGCTCTTTGGCCCCTTCAGTGTGGCTCTTCCAAAAAATACCACGTGCGGGCGTGCATGTACAGTGCAATTGAAACTTCGTGGCCCATGCGCAGAAGTCGGTATTTTGTGGGAGAGCCACACTGAAGGGGCCAAAGAGCCGCATGTGGCTCAAGAGCCGCAGTTTGCTGAGCCTCAGTTTGCCAACCACTGGATTAGAGAGATGGGTACATGATGCAGGGAAAGGAGTGTGAGAAGAATGATATTGGAAATAAAGATGGATGAATGTGATATAGGCCAGATTATGAAGGATCTTGAAAATACAAGGAAATAGGGATCATTAAATGATAGTAGTGCAAATACTAGTGAAGATATGTATAAAAATAGACAGGATTGGGCAAAAGTAGGCTTACAGTTGTAGGTACACGAAACAGAGTTTTTTCTTGTATTATTATTTATTAATTTTGTATTATTTTCCATATGAACTGTAAACTTACTTTTGTCCCACCCTGTAAATATTTATGCACTAAATAATATGTACATAACATGAGCCAGATTAAGTACAAACATTATCTCCTTTAATCTAACTATACCAATTGATAAGTGCTGACTTTAACTCATGTTGGTCTGCATCTGAGTAAAGGTTTTCCAGAAGAGAATAGAAGTGATGAAAGATGATGATGGCTTATAGAATGCACTAGAGGAACTAAAGCCAAGGGCTATTTTTGAATCCAAATGTGAAGAAATCTGGGCCTTAGACCAGAGTATTGGTCATGGGAATGGAGAAATAGGGTCAAAATTGCGGGGGGGGGGGGGGGGGGGGGGGGAGGGACAAAACAAAAACCAGATGAGTGGGTGGATTGAGGAATGCAGGCAAAAATTTAGTTATTTGTGAATCTAATATATTGAATCTCAACGATTTGGAACAGGAGGTGTCATTGTTTCTGGAAGGAATTTTTGATAAAGAGGTGGTTTTCAAAGAAGCAGGTGTTAAATTAGGGGGAAAGTCTATTGACGTTTTTATACATAGTCTGGACTAGTAAGAATAGAAAACTGATTTAAAAGAATGTCAGTGACTTGACATTCAAACTTGTCTGAAATGGGCTTTCAAATTATTCATCAGAATTTATGACTCAATGCTAAATGCATTCAACTGATACATATGTTAAAATGCACACTACACATCGTACTTTTGACTAATGAGATTTCAAATCCACCCCGATTCACTCCCGTTTACAAAAGGAAATTAAAAAATTGATTGGTTACTTCCTCTGCTCCATGTGGACACCTTGATTGGCCAGCTGCTGGTGGCTAGGCAACCAGGCAGAGAATCTTTGGAACAAGTAGCCGACTTCATCACAGCAGGAGCCGTGAGGCAAGAAGCTCTGGGATCAATTAAAATGCCATGCTTTTCCAGGCTGGTTTCCAGCGCATCTGTGCATGATTCCACATAAATTTAGGGAATTAGAGATCAGACAAAGGTAAACATTTCTGTGCTTTGCTTAGCATTGATTTAGAATGAGAAGATGAAATAAGCAGTCATTCAGCCTGGAGGGGGTTTACACCTTCAGCTGACTCCCCCTCCCCCCTCAATGCTTTATTATTTCAGGTATGTTGTAATCGAAGGCTGCTTAAATCATCTATGTGCTCCTTTGAGGAGGGAAAGAGAAAAAGAAACAAAGGAAAAACCATTTCTTAGTTTCATAGACTAAACAGTAGAATATGACTCATTCTTTCATTTTATAGTCATACTTCTCAAAGAAGAAATTATTAATGCTCTTCATTTTCCAGCTATTCGGTCTCCCAAGCTTGGTTTAGATAAAAAATTCATTCATGTCCCCATAGAAAGGGAAAGACATTTTCTCCCTAAGAGTCTGTAGGAGTCTAACCTTTAAAGACCCTTCTCCCCTTTTGTTTTCTTCTTTTAGCCATTCCTTAGAGTCTATAGATCTGGCTGTTCCCCTAGTATAGAGGTCTGTCAGCACCCTCTGGGTGTCAGGGAAGGGGTGAACTTCCTTAGACTCTCTTGTACCTGGACTGAGGTAAGGAGTTGGAGGTGAATCTTGGAGGTAGCAAGCAGCATCACGAAAACAGTCACAGAGATGGGGAAAAGGCATTGACAAGAGATTGGAAAGAAAAAACAAGACCAATATCATGAGACATAAAGAATGTTATTTTAAACCCCTATAGAAAAAGATAACCTTCTGATTCACAGAGGTAGCACAGAGTCATCATTTTATTAAACAACAGAAAAAGCAGAAAGCCATCAACATTGGCTGTCAATGTGAATTAGAAGGAGAGCTTCGAGGTAGCTTTAGATCAGTGGTTCTCAACCTTCCTAATGCCGCGACCCTTTAATACAGTTCCTCATGTTGTGGTGACCCCCAACCATAAAATTATTTTCGTTGCTACTTCATAACTGCAATTTTGCTACTGTTATGAATCGTAATGTAAATATCTGATATGCAGGATGTATTTTCATTGTTATAAATTGAACATAATTAAAGCATACTGATTAATCACAAAAACAATATGTAATTATATATGTGTTTTCCAATGGTCTTAGGTGACCTCTGTGAAAGGGTCATTCGACTCCCAAATGGGTCTCGACCCACAGGTTGAGAACCACTGCTTTTGAGTGACTTTGATTAACTCATTATTTCCTAGCCTCCACAACAATCTTAAGTGTTGGAAAAGAAGACCTGCAAAGTTATGTTCAAATTTATAGTTATAAAATTCTATAAATTATTTCAAGATTTTAATGGGGCGACCCATGGAGACGACCACCAGGGACTCAGATTAAGAATAAGGAGCCTTTATTAAGCTAGGAACAGAGTACAGCGTGCCCTGCCTGGCCGAAGCACAGATATGCAGCCCAGCACAATATGTGTATTTAGAACAAGAAAAGAAATCACACAAATCACAAATATGTAAAATTTATGGGAACTACAATTTTAGAATTATTGACTTTTTCTAGTGAGTAGAACTTTTTGTCATTATGAAGTGACTTATTCTAATATCATGCTGTCTACCTTAATGCCTGCTTATCTGATAATAACTACACAATTTTTAGTTGGTTCTTCCATGGTAGATATCTTTATTTCATTCTTCTATTTTTTAACTTTTTGAAACTTTATGTTTTTAATATTTCTCATATAAACAGTCTATTATGTGTATTTTATCAATTCTACCTAAAAAAAAAATCTTTGTCTTTTAATTGGAGCATTTATTTTAACATTTTAGAAAAGCAAGGAGGGCATTTTACATTTATTGAGCACCTAGGGCTGGGCTCAATACTGTATAGCTATTTTATTTTTGAGTTCTCACTAACACTCTATTTTATACTGTCTCTATTCTACAAGTGAGTAACCTGATCTGTAATATGCCAAAGGTCACACAGAGATGAATGACAAAGCTGTGTCTGTGCCTATTAAGCCCATATTCTTTTTTCCCTACCACATACAATTCTCTCACTCTTAAAAAATCTTATACAATAAAGATTATTTGCCTAAACATTGACTTAAATTAAGTAAATCATTCATTCTGTATGTACTTAAGTGTAAGTGTAGTATAATATAAATCCATAAAGATCATTTCCAGGAGAATATAAAAACTTAAGAAAATTTCAGTTTAACTCTCTCCTGCCATTATGGCTCAACAAAAACCGTAAGAGATATGGCAACCTCCCAACAGAACACAATGTGAGGAGGTTGATGGTTGGACTCTGAGTCTGGTGTTCCAACTCTAGGTACTTTCAGAGTAATGTCATGCAGCTCTTGCCAAAGTACACAGTGAACTATTTTAATAAGAGAGCAAGTGGAGGTTTAGAAATCAAGCAACTTGTAAAGGGGTATTTTAATTTTCTGTCATCCACAAGTGCTTGTAATTAATACTGCTTAACTGCAGTTGGCATATTTATGACTTTGAGTTTCCTTCTTATATATCCACTTTTCATTTTTTTCCTACCTATTAACAGTGCTCCGAGACCTGGGAGCACTGACTGCAATTCAGTGGAAACTAAAAAAATTTGTCTAAGAATAGTTTCCAAAAAGGAGCAATTACATCTGCCACATTTTTTTGAGTTTATGTAAAGATAAGCTAGGAAATTCTTCATTAGTTTAGAAAAATTCTACTTCTTCCCTTGAAAAATTCCTTCTTATTGTAGATTCTGAATTTAGAATGGGATAAATGAGCTGATTGTAATAACATTATATACAAAAATATGTGAGAGGAGAATGAATAACTGATCTAACATAGGCTCTTTTCCCCTGAAAATATATAGTAATGCTGGATAAAGTTTAACAAAAATAAGTAAGTAAATAAATAAAAGCTGGATCCAAAGAAATAATAAAAATATCAGATCCCAGGAAAAAAAAAATGAAGGGAAGTCATAGGGCAAAGGTAAGAGAAAAACTCTAATATAGGTTCTATAATCTAGGTTCAAGGTTTTATTCCTTACCTAGGAGCATAAGACCTTAAAGCTAGGACACAATTAGAATAGCCTTCTTCATATAAGTGGAACTTAAAAAAAAAATATCTCAGTCTAGAAAAAGGACAGGAAGCTTGATTCTGACCAAAAACAAAACAAAACAAAAACCTACATTAAAAATAAAATTATGTGGCATCAAAATTTAGCTATTTTCAACTAAACTAGATATTAGTTCAGCTGCCATAGCAAAATGGGATAAACTGATAGCTTAAAAAACAAAAATTTATTTTCTTCCATTTTTGAAAACTAGAAGTCCAAGATCAAGTTTCAATCTAGTTCATTTCTTGTAAAGACTCTCTTCCGGGCTTACAGATGGCTGGCTGCCTTCTTGCTATGTCCTCACATTGATGATAGAGATAGAGATAGAGATAGAGATAGAGATAGAGATAGAGATAGAGAAAGAGAGGGGGGTGTGGGGAGAGAGAAAGCACTTTCTGCTAAGGACACTAATCCTATAGGATCAGGGCCCCACCTTTATAAAACATATTAGTCTATTACAAGCTATCTCAAGCTAATAAGTTAATGAAAATATTTTTGTCTGAGGAGGAAAACCTCTGAGGCACCTGCCAAAAGCCTAAACAAGTGTTATGTAGAACTAATACCCTGTGAACACAGAATGCCCACAGTGGTGAAGGGTAGGAAGTGGTTGAAATGAACTTACAATAAAAAATTAGGAATCACATGAGAACTGATATGCCATATGAAACATTCCAAAGGACTGTTTAAGCTAAGTATGTATGGTATAAAGTGATTAAAGATGACCATTAAAAAAATCAAGACCATACCAAATTATAGGATATTGTAAAATAAACATTAGACCTGAAAACAAGTAGAGCTTCTAGAAATTGACAATATTAATATTGAAATTATATTTTTAATGGATTGATATATCAGGTATACTTGAAGGGAGAAGTAATTAACTAGAAGATATATATGAATTACCCAGTATTGGTAGTGATAAAAAATTTTATAAATGTATGATGATAAATATCATAAATATATGGACAATATAAAAGGTTAAGAGAAATGGAGGATAAAGGGTGATGGTTCAGCGTACATCTCATACAAATTCTCAAATAAGTAAATAAAATTAATTAGAGATAATTAATAATTAAAACATAATGATTAAGAATATTTTATAATTGATGAAAAACACAATCCTTATATTTATGAATCACATCAGGACTAAACTAGGCCAAATACAAATGAATCCTCACAAAGACATGTTATCATGTAACTTTAAAATGCCAAATTCAAAGAGAACATTTTAGAAGCAACCAAAGAGAGCCAGAGTAATCCTATATAATAAAAGCCTAATATGCAAATTGTTCGACTGGGAGTTTGACCACTCATTATGACGTGTGCTGATCATTAAGGGGTGGCATGAAACACCATGTCAGCAACATGGTGCTGGCAGCGGGCAGCAGTGGAGGTGCGGCTGGCCCAGATGGGCCCCAACAAGAGCGGGACACAGCGGGATGGTAGAGCAGGTGAGCGGGCAGCACCAGGCCAAGGCGGGTGCAAGCTGGGGCCTGATCACCCCGCCAATCATCCCGCAAATGGCGACCAGCAGCGGCGTCAAGAGGCAAGGCCACGGCTTGGCTCCCAGCCATTGAGGGAGCTGGGCAGGGAGCCCTCCCTCGATTGATCGCCCCGCAGACAGGATGGTGGAGCAGGTGAGGGGGCAGTGCCAGGCCACAGCAGGGTGCCAGCCAGGGCTGCAGGACTGTGAGGCTGGGGGCGTGAGCTGGGGCCTGACCCCAGCAGGTCACCCTGAGGGACCCCACCTGTGCATGAATTCATGCACTGGGCCTCTAGTATTACCTAAAAAGGAATAATAATTAGATTTGTCAGCAGCAAGAATAGAAGTCAGAAGACAATGATATCCTCAATAAGATGAGAGATTAAGATGCCTCTGTAGAAATTGCTAATTCGATCCAACAAAAAATGATTAATATATGTTTATACAAAGACTTGTGAGTATTCACAGAGGCATCACTCATAATGGCTATAAACATAAAACAATTCTAATGTCCATTGTCAATGTAAAAAAAAAAATATTCAAACCTGTAAAGAATTTTTGTGAGTTTATTTGAGCCAATCTGTCCACAATTGCCAGGAAACAGAATCTCAATGTATTGGGATAATGCTCTGGGGAATGGCAGTTTTTCACCTTGTTTTATACATTACAATCAAAGGAGGTGTAAGTGGGTTACATGGAATCCATTGGTGATTAGAGAGGTGGGAGAGAGCAAAAGGAGGGGGGAACCTCTGGGATTGGATAAAAAGATGATAGACAGATACTTCTTTTACTTAGGTGGGTGTAGGATAGTTTTACAGTAAACAATTAACATGATAACAATAACAATGAAGGGACTTGTGAAAGCCAGGGCATTTGGTTATGCCCTGAGGGGTCTAGAAAAAGGGAAGTTACAAAGTTACCCTGACATTTCAAAGACAATGGCTCAGTTAAGGGAAAGATTGACCTTTGTCAGAAAAGATACAGGCCTAGGATGAGACTACCCACATTAAGTGCTTCCAGTTAAAGTTTTAATTAGATCATCCTTTGTGGTTACTTTAGATCAGGGGTGGGCAACCTTTTTCTGAGTGCGTGCCAAAACCAGCAAAATCTCTGACTCAAAATTCTTCTGCGTGCCAACCCTAATTTTTTGAGAACATGTTAGTTACGCCTACTTGATATCTCTTAAGGTGTACGTATGTGAAGAACCTTGAAGAAATAATAAAATTCATTCGAGCGACAAAAACACAGTGTATGATGATGAAAAATAAATTTATTTTGTAATGTATGCATGTACACTGATAGTCCGACAGAAAACTTTATGACTCCGTTTGATATTATCAGTGGGACTTTTGCTGCTGTATCACTGATGACAGAGATTTTACATCAGGTTTTTATTTCGTGACCTTCAGAGACATGCACGAGCTACTACTTTCATCTGTCAGGCTACTCCTATTACGAGACTTAACAAAATTCATCACTGAGAACAAAGATTCACAAGCGTATGTGGATGAAAACATGGAGAGTAACGCTGTTGCAAAGTTTTCTAAACAGAAAATATTTTCTGGAATGGCATTCCAAGTCCTCAATAGTTCGTTTTCAACACTTCTCTCTGGTACTCCTGTCTCTAATTGCCTTTTTTCAATGTTTTCCAAGTCAACTCTAAGGTCAATAAATTTCTGCTTCCAAATTGAGCTACTCTGAACTGCATTTCAAAGTCAGCCATGTCTATGGTCTTTAAGATAACTTGTTATGTAAAATTATTTATTTATATAAGATGCACCTACACTGAATTTATCTGAAAAATAACAAAGTTGATATTAAGAAAAAAATTGTAAGTGGAAGATTATAAGGGAGGGTTTCGCGTGCCAGCAAAAGTTACTGGCGTGCCATGTTTGGCACGCGTGCCAGGGGTTGCCCACCTCTGCTTTAGGTATTTGTGTTTGCAAGACTGCCATGAAGGCCTTCCCTAAACTTGTCAGGTTAGCATGTGGCCCCTTTTTCGTCCACACTATGAACTGACAAACGGAGAAACAAAATTTAATATATTCATCTAATGGGATAATATTTAGCCATAAAAAAGGAATGATCTACTGAGTCACCTTGACATGGATGAACCTCAAAAACATTGTGCAAAGTTCAAGGAGCCAGACACACAAAGACTGCATTTTGTGAGTACATAGAAGACAAAGCTTATAGAGACAAAAACAAACAAAAATAAATAAAAAAACCCACACACAAATCAATGGTTGCCTGAGGCTGGGTGTGGACATGAGAGTTAAACTGAGAAGGTCACAAGGGAACTTTTGGGAATGGTAGAAATGTTTTAAAAAAGAGTATGGCGATGGTTGCACAACTCTGTAAATGTACTAACAATCATTAAATTGTATATTTACACTGAGTACATTTTATGTTATATAAATTATACCTCAATAAAGCTATGAGAAGGGAAAACATTTCAGGAAAGAAATAGTGTAGGATTCACAACAGAGCTGGCCCATGAATTCCAGCACTTTCCTCATATGTCACATTTCTTTATGGAAATGACATGTTTATTTTACAAGTACATTACAAAAAAGTACTTTGAACAAAATAAACTGATGGACAAAATAGATCCAGAGACATAGAAGCATGGAACAAACTGAAGAATCTCAGCGGGAAGGTGGTGGTAGGGGAGTGGGGAGAGATTAACTGGGGAACTTACATGCATATCAGCACAGCTCAGGGACACAGACAATAGTGTGGTGAAGGCCTGGGAGGGGTGGGTGCGGGGTGGAGAGGATCAATGGGGGGAAAAAGTAGGACATCTGTAACACTTTCAATCATAAAGATAAATTTTTTAAAAAATAAGATGCTTTGAAATGAGCTATTTATCTTGAGACCTTGGCTCTCAAAAGAAGTCAAACAGTCAGACTTTCTATTATGGAAAAGCTTTGTTATTTGGAATCCGTGTTCATCACTGGTTTTGATTCAAGACCACAAAGCTAATTTCTTTCAAAACTTGAAAAGGATATTGTTAAGCATTATCCGCACCCCCCCCCGCCCCCACGCACACACCCCACCCCCATGGTCAATTGGGAGTGAAATACAGTGCACAATTCTCATTTTTATTAAAGATCAAAGCTACAATAGAAATGATACTATAGATAAGATGTCAATTAGTTTTGAATTGCATGTCGATGATTGCATTCATTTATGAATTTTGCTTTCAGACATTTTCCCTTATGGGAAAAACAATAAACAATGAGCTGTTCTTTGTTCTTTGACTGATTTCTCATTTCAATTAGAATCTTTCAAGCAACTGCAGCAATGGTTATGTCACTATAATAATTTCTCAAAGCCTAAAGTCCTCGCAATCCTTTTGGACCTGGGACCACTTCCCAAGCCAGAAGTCATTTCCAGCATAATACCAGGAACTTAATTGTACTTTTTTATTTGTGCCGTACCACTCAAAATTTCAGACAATTTGGATAGAGTTTTGCATCTAAAGCCAATTAGTGTTTTAGGCCAAACCCTGAACTGAATTAACTTACCATAAACTCTTTGACCCCAGAGCTATATCAAACCATAACACTAGTGCCCAGTTTGCAAAATCAAAGTAAGACTGGCAGTAAGAATGTCTTTCTGTGTTTACTAATGAGGCATTATGTTCCAAAGTCAAAAACTCCTAGCAGACAGACATTTTTAATCATCTCATTTTTATATCCAGATTTCAAAGTTCAAATTATAATTGCCACAGGACAACCAGAGGAACCACATCGTTTTCTTTTTAATTTATCTGGATTTCAAGGGGAAAAATGCAGATGCTAAGTAATAGAGAACATTAAAAAAACAAAAACAACAAAAAGCTAGATATAAAACCACATGGTATAACTTAAATAGATCAAACTTGGACCCAGATTCATCTGAGTTTAGCTTCGGTGTTACTCTGCAGCAATGATGTCACATTGAACAAATTATTCTCAATCTGTAGTTTTAGTTTCTCCATTGGTAGAAGGGTGTAATAATACCTACTTCTTGGGATTATTCTAAGGACTGAGTGAGATATCTGAGGACGTTCCTCACCTGCCTGCAGGTTGACTGTGAAGCCCCTAATTTGCAAGAGAACTTTTGTATATAGACTGTTCATAGTTTCCATCAGTTCTCAAAGGAGTTTGTATGCTCAAAAATCACTGAGATGAGATACATAGGTATTTGGTAAATATAAGTTTGATAACTTTTGAGAATGTTTATAATATTAATAATCTCTTTGCTTCTCCTTCGTGGAAAAAAAAAAGATTAGATTAAAATGACAAACAGAAAAGATTCCACCAGAAACCTCTTTTGTACCACATGTATAGATGCACTTAACAGACAATGAGAGGCAGTACATCTTGGTGGCCAAAATGTGGCCTTTGGTCCTAGACCTGGCTCCCAGTTTACTTCATTTGACCTCGGACAAACCATTTAACCCATTTTGCTTCAAACTTCTCATCTATTAAGTGGGGACAATAATGTCTAACTCATAGGGTTATTCTGAGCAAGAATGTGAAAAGTGTTCCCGTCAATGCCTGTCTCATGATAAGCACTAAGAATAAAGAAATAAATGATTTGCACCTGCCCTCATGGAACTCAGTCTAATGGAGCTTATTTAATGATTGAGCCAGGAGTTCCCCAAGTCCCATCATGATCAGTTATGCTGGCCACTGGTCTTTTGCTATAGTTGATGCTGACTAGATGTAGAAATATTGATATTTAGCTCTGTATTTTCCCTAAAAGATAATGCTATCTCATCTACATAAGTAGCTTCAGTTCCTGTACCCTTTTACTGCCTCACAAACTTTTGCTTAATCTTTTAAATCTTTGAGCATGCTAGCATATTAGAATATTTTCATACAGAATCAACTTTATATCTATACTAGAGGCCCTGTGCACAAAATTAGTGCATAGGTAGGGTCCTGAGGCCTGGTGGTGATCAGGGCCGATCAGTGGGGAGACTGGCGGGGCAATTGGGGGGCCCCCACTGTCACCCGCCTTGGCTGGCCTGGGGCCTGCGGGCTGGGGGCAGCTCCTGCATTGAGCATCTGCCCCCTGGTGGTCAGTGTGTGTCATAGGGACTGGTCATTCCACCATTTGGTTGATTTGCATATTAGGCTTTTATTATATAGGATGATGATAATAACAATCATTATTATTTATGTAACAATTGCATGTGTCAGACTTATACTATAAAATTTATATACATGAGTTTGCTTAATCCTTGCAGCATTTCTTTAAGATATTGTTATACCCATTTTACAGATGAAGAAACAAAGCTAAGTTAGGTTAAGTTGTTTTGTCAAAGAGCAGCAATTATTTATGGAGTTAAGATTCAAGTTAATCTCTTGATTATGTGAGGTGGTAGTTTTATTTTAGGTTCTATAATCAAAGAGATACCTTACAAAGGTTATTCCTATCCTAAAATATTGCTTTTGAAAATTCCACATTATTTTTTAAAATGTCAGTATTTCTGTTAAAAGTAATTTATTAGCTCCCCTCCCCCTCTTCTCAAGCACTCTGTGCTCTTTTCTACCCCCTTCTCAGGTATGCGTTCGTTCCCCAAGGGGCATATATCCTTGCTTTCTTTCTCCTAAGTTCCAAGGGCCTTTCTTTTGCCTCTGATTCTTATTTCCTGAGCCCTCCCAGCCCAGTTGGCTTACTTCTTCCAGGGCTCACTTCTTCTATATCTGTGATTTTCTAAATAAATTCTTGCCTGTATTTGAGTCTTGGCTCTGAATTCTTTCTTAGCCAGAACTCAGTTATCAAGGTTGCTGAACCAAAGTCCAATTGCCAGTAAGCAGTGTCCTGATTAGACACAGTGGGCAAACCAAGAACAAACATAAAATAAAAATAAATAAAAAGTAACTTATTAAATCACTAGCATGATGTATTAGTCAGGGTTCTCCAGAGAAGCCTAACTAGTAGAAATACACACACATACACACACACCGCCCCCCCATCTTTATATGCATATATGTGTATATATGTTCACATGTGTACATATATATATACATACATACTAAGGCATTTCTCACACACTGTGGTCGTAAGTTTTGCAATTTGAGGTGTGACAGCAAAACTAACATGAATTTCTTTTTCCTTCTTCACCATTTCATGGTTAGAAGATTTATTCTTACCATAGATCTTAGCAGCCTCAGCATATGGTTTTTTTCTCTCCTTATTACATCCAGAACTTTCACTTTTTTACTTAAAGGAAGCACTTTACAGCTTCTCTTTTGCCGCAACCTTTTGCAGCAAGCATTCAGAATCTGGAGAAGGGGCACACGCAAATGGATATACTAGACAAGAAATATAAATTTGGAAGGCATTGGGGGAACAAGGCAGAAATCTACTCTCTAGTGGAGTGGCTCCCTGAATCTCCGGACCCATGGCTTTTTATTTACTGGAATATACATTTGCTCTTTAGCAAACCAAACAGACATATCAAAGGTAAGGTTTGGTAAACAGTAAAAGATTATCAGGTTAGAAGATTGCCTTCAGCCACCATTGTCTCCACAGAACAATCAGTGCATAGCTTTTAGCCCTTGCTAAAGCCCCATGGTCCATCAGCCTTCTGATGGACCTCTTGCATTTATTATGCTAACTACCTGTTGGTCTTTGCCTCCAGCACTCTTTGGCATATCCGAATTGCAAGCATCACTACTCTTGAACTTTGGGGCCATTTTGAAGTAAATAAGGGTGACTAGAACACAAGCTCTGTGATTCTGGAACATTGGATCTGATAATGCAAGATGGTTAGGAAGTGACCAGCGGGTGGGAGCCCAGTGGATACCTTGAACAAAGAGAGATACAGATCCTGGAGGGGATTCTGCGAGATTTCATCATGCTACTCAGAACAGCTCACATTTTTAAAACTTATGAATTGTCTATTTCTGGAATTTTCCATTTAATATTTTAAGACCATGGTTGACCTCAGGAAACTGAAACTTTGGAAAGAGGAACCAAGGATGAGGGGAGACTACTACACATCAGCAGTTTCACCTGGTTCAACCTAATAGATTTAGGATTGGTTTCTCAGGCTATTTTTTCAAGCTATTTTAATAATTGACTCTTTCTTATCTGTTGTAGTAACATATAGAAATGTTTTAAAATGCCTAAAATATGTCTAAGAAGGTTTTACAATGTTTAAATTAACTTTCCTTGAAACTTAAAGCGTGATATTAAGAACACATTCCCCCACTGCCCTGAAGTGTGTGTCCCTCATAGATAAGGATTTGAACTTCAGAAAATAACTGAGTGACTTGTCAAGATAACCACTTGAGTGAGTGATGTACTCTCCCTAGATAACCACATGTAGCCCCTCGCCCTGTTTGAGATAAACATGTGTGCCTTGACGTAATTCATTGATAGCCACCTGGGCTGCTGCAAATGGGGCACAGGCTTTAAAAGTGGGGGTCCTGACCAGTCTGGTGCTCGCCTGTTGAGACAGCCACAAAGACACGTCCTCTTGTCAGTCTGGCAAGCAACGCCACTCATGCTCCTCTTTCGGCCAGATGACAGAAGAATGGTCAGTACCTCCCAATTGAGACACGACCTAACTCTTGGGCAAGGAACGCTGGCCCCCTGCATTCAGACCAGACCAGCTCAGCTGCCAGACCCCCGAGGACAGCACCACTGGGATCCCACTTAAGCCTGTACCCACAGCACCAGGAATTGTGTGAGTAATAATTAGTGCTGTGTGATTTGCAACTGCATATGTTTCATGTGGTGTAATTCCTCCAGCAGTTAATTGAATTATTTTGTGTACACTTAAAAGTTAAATGAAAGGTTCTGGTCTCTTTTTGTTCCTAAGCCTGCCTCCTTGGTCCTGCTTGCGTAGAGTAACCTCTTCGCTAGCAACTACTTGAATGTCCCACACCTGCACGGTTAAAGTTTATCTCGAGGGACACCACCCCAGATCCTTTCCCAGGATCTACTTGGGACATTACCCATGAGTTCTTAGCTCAAATTTCACTTTTTTTTTCTTTTTACTGAGGTCATCCAGGACCATCCAATGTAAAAGCACTAAACCCCACCTGAGTAAAATCTCTACTTGATACTGTTACTTCTTTACATTCACTAGTGTCTGAATGGTTAAAATGAAAGCACTTAGTACCTGCTCTATAGTAGCTATACAATAAACTCTGAATACATAACTGAACTAATGAATTAATGCTTATGCTTCTGTTGCCTGAAAAGATCATATGAAAACCTTTCATTGCTCAAAATGAGTTTTTTAAACTTTTCTTCAATGATAGGAGTAAAAAAGTTGAAAGGCCCCAGGCCCTTAAGATAATAAAGGAGCACAAAGGTGGACTGAACCGTGGTGAGGGGTGTCAGAGAGCAGAAGAGGAAAAAGGTGAATGCTGTTGGGAGATAATGCTCCATGGGCCTCTCTTATGTTTGCACTGTTTGCAAGCAAAGGCACTGGCTGCCCTAGTTCCCTATTTTCCTTCCAAGGATGTCTGTATCATAAAAAACATTGGAAGATAAAGATAGTGTCTCCTTTCAAAGCAATGGACAGGTTTGATATCTGTCTGGTATAGAAAAGGTAATGTCACCTTCCGGGACAAAGGACACAAAATCTGGATGCCCAGTCAGAATATCTGGATATGAAATCTGGTTCTGCCACTTATTAATATGGGATTTTACTATTTTGAGTTTCTGATTTCAGATTCTGTAAAATGGTTGTAACAAAATATGCCTGAAGAGCAGTTCTGAGAAGTAAATAAGGTGACATGCTGACATGTACCATGATGAGCACATCGTGGGTAATTCAATGCCCATCTGTTTCTTTTCTTTGCCTTTCTTCTTTGCATTACATCTTGAATTTCTCAAGCTGTCTTTAGAAAGTCAAAATGTTCACCTTTCCTAGGAAGATCTCAAGCCGACTCAAATTGTTATTGTAGCATTATTCACAATAGGCAAGATTTGGAAGCAGCCTAAGTGCCCACCAGTAGATGAGTAGATGAAAGAGCTGTGATTTTTACAACGGAATACTAATTGGCCATAAAAAAGAAGAAAATCTTACCTTTTGAAACAGCATGGATGGACCTGGAGAGTTTTATGCTCAGTGAAATAAGCCAGTCAGAGAAAAACAAGTACCATGTGATTTCACTTATATGTGGAATCTAATCAACAAAATAAACTAACAAAATAGAAACTAGACTCATAGATGCAGAGAACAGACTGACAACTGTCATAGGGGAATGGTACTCAGGGGCTAGGTGAAATACATGAAGGGATTAAGCAAAGAATAAAAACACCTCTTAGACACTGAAAACAGTATGGTAATTACAAGAGGGAAAGGAGAGTGGTGGGAGGGAAAGAAGGGTAAAGAGGGGATAAATGGTGATGAAGGGAGACTTGACTGGGTTGGTGCACACACAATACAATATACAAATGATGTATTATAGAATTGTACACCTGAAACCTATATAATTTTATTAACTAATGTCACCACAACAAATTCACTAAAAATTAAAAAACAAACAAACTGTTATTCATGGAACTCATCTATACTAATAATAGACAAATATGTAAATTGACCATCCCTCCGCAATGCCCACAGCCAATCAGGAGTGAGTACTCGCTTAGGCACCAAGCGGCTGGTGGCAGGGTAGGTCGCTTGCATCATCACCATAGCAACAGCGCGGGCATTCCACCCCACCCCGGGCCTCTGGGCAGCGCGGGAAGGCAGAAGGCTGCTCCAGCCAGAGCAAAGGCAGTGCCGGCAGCCAGGGGAAGGAAGGCCTATTCTTGCACAAATCTTTGTGCATCGGGCCTCTAGTCCTATATAATAAAAGCCTAATATGCTAAGTGTCCAGTCTTCCAGTCGTCTGTTCAACCAATCAAAGCATAATATGCTAATGATTTGCTAAGACCACTCAACTGCTTGCTGTGATGTGCACTGACCACCAGGAGGCAGATGCTCCAACTGGTAGGTTAGCTAGCTGCTGGGGTCTGGCTGATCGGGACTGAGCAAGACAGGCTGGACATATCATGAAGCCCTCCTGCGGTCCCACCCCCCACCCCCTCCCTGAGCTGGCCAACCTCCTGCGTCCCTCCCCAGATCCAATCATGCACCAGTGGGGTCCCTTGGCCTAGCCTGCACACTCTTGCAATCTAGGACCCCTTGGGGGATGTTGGAAAGCTGGTTTCAGCCCAATCCCACAGGCCAGGCCTAGGGACCCCACTGATGCATGAATTTGTGCACTGAGCCTCTAGTTTAAATATAATGAGCCTAAGTATTTCTGGACAAAAACAAAATAAAACATATACATAAAGTAGACATCATAGAGGCCTAGATAATCATAGTTAAATTCTTCTATCCCAAGGTCTGTCTTTAACCCAGATGTGTTTCTCTGACTTATCAGATATCTATGGGGCAGAGAGAAGAGGGAATGTGTCAGTGTGCAATAAGTTGAGCTGCAAATACAAAGCCCAACAAACAGTAGCTTCAAAAAGCAAATGATTTATTTGGCTCATACAAAAATAAGCCAAAGGCTGGTGTTAGTTTAAGTGCAATGATGCCATCAAAGATTTTTCTAATCTCCCATACTTAACACACTGTCTTCCAGCATCAAGCTGTTTCTTCTTAGTAACATCAGACAAATTACATAAATTGCACCCATTTAACTCTCAGGTAACTCTTGAATGCTCCCTTCAAAGTTCTTTAAAATTTCTTTAACAGCACTTACTAATCAAATATCTCATGTCCTACTGGTATTTAGCCTCAGAGAAATTCTACCCAGATGGGCTGCATTTTAGTCCAGAATGCTGAAAGCTGACACCAGCCTTTTACAAATTTGTCACCCAGGCACCTCATGGGTAACATTTCTCATATCCCACTATTAGGCAAGGATATGAGAAAAAAAAAGCTCTTTCTTTTTCTTTTTAATATATTTTTATTGATTTTAGAGAGAGAAAAAAAGTGAGGGAGAGAGAGATAAAAATATCAGTGTCAACACTGATCAGCTGCCTCCTGCATGCCCCCTACTGGGGATCAAGCCTGCAACCTGGGCATGTATCCTGACTAGGAATCAAACCAGTGACCTCCAGGCACCAAGCTCTTTCATATTCACTTGACCTTCCTGGTAGGATGCACAATAGATTCTTTTATTCCACTGACTATTATGTTTATGTTGAAATTCAAACAGGTTGTTGTAACTGATCTCATCTTGGGTCACAACCCTTTGTCTTTCTCACATAAACCAAGAATGGTTTCCCCTATTCAAGAATAGCAGTTATAATGAATGGAATGACATGTGACCCTACCCCCTTGGTTCTATCACAAATAGGTGGGGATATGTCAGCTCTAAAACTTGGAGCCACTGGAGGGAGTAGGTAAAAGGAAAAAGAACAGTGAGAGTATATTCCTCAGTCTCAGAAGTAGGCAAATGCTTACATATCAAAAATATGTATTTATTTTTCAGAACACAAGAATGCTTTTCCTAAGCAGTCCAGAGTATCAGCATCAACTTTACACAGAATAAAAAATCTGTGTCTTTCTGTACCACCATCATAACTCATTTCTCTTGCCTAACCAATGGTTGCTGATGCTCTTGGCCATCACTTAGGAGGACTGGGAAGGAGCTATCTTTCCAGAAATCCTCAGCCAATTTCCACCTATATCTTTTTGGTAATAATGGTGTCACATGGCCACCTCTAGTTGAAAAATAATCTGGAGACTAGAATCTTTTAGTAGCAAAATTTTGCTTCTATTAGTAAAGAAGAAGGAGAAAATAGATATTGGGTATGTAACTAGCAACATCTGTCATGTGGAAAACTGGGAAGTGAGATTTCTGCTTACTTTGATAGAGGACAACTGCCTCCACTAATTAGCTATTGTCACATCTTGAATTGTTTTTTATTGAATCCCATGAATGGACTTTAAGTCCCATTCAAGTTTTAAAGTTGAGACAAAAGTCCCACGTTTCTTCTGTTATACTCATCGTTTTCCTCATATCCTGAACTCCTCCTTCCCTCACCATTTGGTCCCCTGACATTATGTCCAAAGTCTTCAGTCACAACCCAATAAAATTCATAGCAGTTAAATGGTTAAAAGCACAGTTCCTAGAAAATTCACCTGTAGGTGATTAGCCAAAGCAATCTGAAAAAAGTAAGATATTTCACTGCCTGCCACATAACATTTCTCCAGCCCCAGCCCCTGTAAAAATATCTTTAATGGAAGCCAACTCATTACCCCATAAAATTACTACAACACATGTGCTTGAAAATGTAAGACAGATATTCTTAACTTGGCATTCCACAGTAAACCACAGAAATGTTTTCCAAGAAATGATTTCATTTTGTTGGTTTTATATTTAAAGTCACATGTTTGGCAGGCACTCTCAGAGACAAAATTTTGAGAGCAAACTGATCTATGGGATAGAACTCAGACTTTTGGTTGCTCATTTGTCTAACTAGTTTACCTGCACTGTGTACCTGTCACATTGATCTGGGAATCTGGCACTGCTTTCTGACTGTAGACCTCCTCTTGCTAGCTGTCCTCCTACCTCCAAACTCAGTACAGTTTATTACTTTAGCATACATATGGGGAGTTATAAAACAGTCTGGATCTGAGTTACCACTCTGGCACTTAACAGTAGTATGACTCGGGACAAATTTAAAAAAAAAACACACAAAAAACCACACACCTTTGCCTCACTTTATTCATACATAAAGTATCACAAAGATATCTACTTCAAGCATGTCAAACTCGCGGCCCACGGGCCACATGTGGCCCACAACAAATATTTTTGCGGCCCAGTATGTAAGAAACGTTTTAATAAAAATTTTGTAACTTAATTTTTACAATATCCTGCTATACATAATCCTATATAATAAAAGCGTAGTATGCAAATTGTTCCCTCGACTGGGAGTTCGACCAGGGGATGGGGCTAGCCAGAGGAAGGGAAGGAGTACCAGGTCAGCCGCCACCAGCCACTAGGGAACCTACCAGTGCACGAATTTTGTGCATTGGACCTCTAGTTATTAATAATAAACTACAACATTTGCTAATGACTGATTACTATAATTGTGTTGCATTCATTTCCCTTCTGTGCCTTCTGCGCAGGCACACCATTTTTCTCCACTAATACTAGCAGTGAATATTTTAGCAGCTGATTACCACATCATTAGTCTTGGACTAACTTGTTTGGTGTGTGCAACAGGAAATATTTCACTTTCGTAGAACAAGAAACATAGGTTTATTTGCATTACACTTATTAATTTGTGCAGTTATTCAGTGTCTGGTAAGTTAATGTTCAAGAAAAAATATTATTTTTTATTAAAATGTTCTATTATTTTATGTTAATGATTACTCATTTATTTCGGCCCTTTGTGTTCAGCATGTCTCTATTGAAATAAACCTATGTTTCTATGAAAATTGAAGCTTCTGTTTTTTTGTGACCCACATAAACTTAAACCTTGTTTATTTGGCCCGTGTTAGCCTTTGAGTTTGACATGCTTGATCTACTTCATAAAGCTGCTATGAGGATTAAATGAGTTAAATTCTTAGAATAGTGGCCATCCTGTGGTATTATAGAAGTGGCAGCTATTATTATCATCATACAGTCACATGGCAGGATGTGACCTAAATTAACTGACAAAATGACTCCCCAAAGTAAGCCTTTCAAAACCAGAATAAAAGAACTTTGTAGAAATATGTGCAGAAGGGAAGAGCTATGGATAGAATAAGGGAATCAGGAAGCTGAGTGATCATGGGAAGTTGCCTGGGATTCAAATTCATTATTTCTTCTGGATGCTTAGGAATTATAAAATTTTAGAGAATAGAAGAACTGCAGACTTTTTCTTATACAGTTTCTTCATCTTCGAAAAAAAAAAAAAAAACCCACATATATACAAGTTAATACAAGGCTACCTAAGAAATTAGTGGAGAACTTGTACTGTAATCCAAGTTTCCTGATGCAGTGATCTTTCCTCTGCATCAGGCAAGAACACGTCTTCATTCTCTCTGAGGTGAGAAAGAGAAGAGCAATGAGTTCCAGAGATACGTGCTTACAAAGAGGCCCATCCAAACTTGGGAATGTTTACCTAACACATCTTAAAAGTCTTCGTGCTTGCATCTCTATAGCCACTTATTCAGCTACTAGTAATTCTTTATCTCCATTTCTTATAATGTAACATTTGAAAAACAGTGCAACTTGAAATCTTCAAGGTAGGCCAACAATGTCAGTTAGGGTCTACCATTTGGAGCCAAACTGATCTTATCTTGTTTCTGTTCTCACTGCCCTGCTCCTGGAGTGCAGCTACTGATTTCAGAATGAACCCCAGCACCGTGATATACATTTGTGTAGCATTTTCATTTCCCAAGTGCCTTCATCATCTCACTTAACCCTCCAGTAATATGTTATCACCAGCATCATCATCCCCACTTGACCAATGAGGAAATCAAGACTAGAAAGGCCCTAGCCAGTTTGGCTCAGTGGATAGAGCTTCAACCTGCCGACTGAAGGATGGAGGTTTGATTCTGGTTATAAGGGCACATAACTCAGTTGCAGGCTCAATCCCCGGCCCTGGTTGGGGTATATGTGGGGAGGCAACCAATAGATGGAAAAATATCCTCAGGTGAGGATTAAAAAAAAAAGACATAGAGTAGTGGTGCTCAACCTTGGCTGCACATTAGAATCACCTGGGAATCTTTTTAAAATCCTGATTTCTGGGCCTCATCCTCCGGAAATTCTGTTTCTTTGTTACTAATGTTGTGGCCCCACCCCATAACAAAGAAACAGAATTTCCGGAGGATGAGGCCCAGAAATCAGGATTTTAAAAAGATTCCCAGGTGATTCTAATGTGCAGCCAAGGTTAAGAACCACTGACGTAGAGGGATTCAGTGACTCTCTTACAAGATCACATAATGGGTAAGGGGGAGCCTGATTTTTTTTTTTAAAGCAGGTTTTTTTGAATTATTCCCTCTTTCATTTAGTTAATCTACCAATATTAATGTGTGCTTTCCACACATACTGAGCATACAATGGTTAAAAAAAGAATCACTCAAGGTTCTTCCTTTTATGAAGCTTACCTTACATCGCGTTCAGTTAATTTTCATTCTACCACAGAGTAAATCAATTTAGTGCCATCAATGAGTTTACAAACTAGTCAAAAAAGCAAAGGGACCAAGTATAGAGAAATAGAAATATTTATAAGATAACAACGTAAGCAAATTATAAATGTGCTGAGGTGACTAAAGCAGTGATCAGATAATCATAACAGTGGAATGACTGAGAAAGACCCTGCGAGAAAGTCAACTTTAAGGCATTCCTTCAGCCCCCCATCCCAGTCATTCTATACAGCCTGCCCATAGTCATGTCAGATTGCTTTCATTTCTTAGCATATCCCACGCAATATTATCCTGCCTTAATATTGTTGTTGTTCCTTATATACCTTCCCCATTATTTCTTTTTAAATAAGTGATTTACTTTTCATTTTATTCACTTCTTCAAGGCTCAGTTCAAAATTTCTCAAGCCTGGTACAATTACTAATGTTTACGAACCTTCACCTGTCACTGAGGCCTCTGAGAATATAAGAAACTTTAGAGCAGTGATGGCGAACCTATGACACAGGTTCATTTTTTTGGTTGATTTTTCTTTGTTAAATGGCATTTAAATATAGAAAATAAATATCAAAAATATAAATCTTTGTTTTACTATGGTTGCAAATATCAAAAATTTTTTATATGTGACACAGCACCAGAGTTAAGTTAGGGTTTTTCAAAATGCTGACACGCCGAGCTCAAAAGGTTTGCCATCACTGCTCTAGAGAATAAAAAGAAAGTCAGTTTATAATAATGCGGCAAAATTTTCATCCACTGAAGTCAAGAAACTCAATAAGAGAGTGATGTGAAGTGTCTAGCTTATTCACAAATTCAACGAATTTTTATTGAGCACCAACTATTCTATTTTTTAAATGAAAATACATTATCAAATAAGACAAGGGCCATTCTCTTGTGTAGCTTTAACTTTGGTGAGTAAAATAGACAATAATATTCTAGAACAATATAAGTGTAAAAATTAAAAAGATCATGGTTTTGCATCTGAGGTGAGTAAGAGCATTAGATTTACTCCCCAATACTCACTCTATTTTCTCTTGACAAATAGCAGCAATATGCCCTTTGAGCTTGGACCTATGAACCAGGAGGTCACGGTTCAATTTCCAGTCAGAGCACATGCCCTGGTTGCAGGCTCAATCCCCAGTGTGGGGTGTATAGGAAGCAGCTGATCAATCACTCTCATCATTGATGTTTCTATCTCTCTCTCTCCCTCTCCCTTCTTCTCTGAAATCAATAAAAAAATATTTTTAAAAAATAGCAGCAATATGTAGTTTCAGAAATGAGCCTCAGCTCAAAGGGTGATGACTCCTATTATTTTGAATCAGTACCATCCACTTTTTTAATGACTAGTGACCCAGCGTGTGAAATCTCGTGAGACCCAGACCCGTGGGAAATCGCCTGAAATCAGAACCCCAGGCCCCACCACGCTGCAGGACTTCCCCGCAGGAGACCCAGAGTCAAGTCCCCACCCACCCGTGTATGCCTCGCCACGCACGCAGCCCTGCCTACCCCTGCGTGCCTCCATGCGCATGCTGCCTCCTGGTGACAGGTCTTTGGTTGTTACAGTGTTTAGGACCACTGGATTTTTATAATATAGATTGGTTCAAGCATTATCATGTGACACAGTTCCAGCCAATGAAATGTAAAAGAAGTTTGCTTCCAAGGTCTAAGAAAGTTTCTCTCATTTTTAAAGGGAGAGTCATAAGAAATCAGTAATTTTATGGCATTAACAAGGAACATACTGCCCAGATTTTCCCTGGACCATTGAACAAACATGAAGGGAACCAGCCTTAGAAGGCAGATGATGACATAGAAGCTGAGTGCAGAAAAGGAAATAACTTGTTGAGGTACTAAACCAATCACCTGAAACTCACCCAACCTCAGGACCTTCTCTTGTGTGATCTTATGGTTCCCATGTTGAAGTAGATTTGAATCACATTTTTTTTTCTTTCTATTTTTTATTTGTAACTGGAACCAAATGACGCAAAAGGCTGGGTTGTCAGGTAAGATCTCTCTGAAAAGGTGGCATTTGATCTGAAACCTAAAGAATGAGAAAGAGCCATTTTGACAAAGATCTGGAGGATTTGGAACCAGCCAAGATAAAGAGTAAAAAGGAAAGAAATATCTCTCATCTTTTTGAGGGACAGAAGAAAGCAATAGGGCTACAGACAAGTGGAAGGAGGGAAAGTGGGATGAAAACAGATTGAAAGGTAGACAAGAGTCACCTAGAGTTCTGGATTCCACAGTAAGAGTTTTAATCAAGATTGACACAGAATCACCATATCCTTTCTTTGAAAAGGATAGCAAGAACCAAGTTTTGATACTCCTTTCTGAAGTTATAGGTTTTTTATGACATGCATGACAAAGAACAACCCAAATGTTCTCTAGCTCCCCTAAGCCTCTCTGGAGCTAAGACCCACATCATAATTTTGAAGATCCTAAATAATCCATCTGAGGGAACACTGAGGAATATACATCCTTCTTAGGGTTATAAATGCCCATAGGATAGGATATGGGCAGAAAAGCTGCAATTTTTAAAATTTTGTTTTAAGAAAAATGGAATAGGAAAAGAGAAAGTCCATATCCAGATTTCTAAGCATAAAAACACTTCTGCCTTAAGGTAATTTTTAAATAGCCAGAGCATAATGGAGAATAAAAAGTGTTAACTGTCACTGGTTATCTTCATAGTTTGTTTAATATTTATAAAATTGTCTAAATCCTTAACATATAAAAAATAATGGTTCCCTTCTTTATTTCAACATCATAACACTTATTTTTCCTTGTCTGTTTCAAACCTGTTATTTTAGTTACATATGTACAAGTCTGTCTTCCCCAATAGATTTTAAGTTCCTGAAGGAGAAAGACAACTTCAAAATTTATTTTATATTCCCTCATCATCTAACAGTTTTAGCAATATAACAGAAGCTCAGTACATTTTTGATAAATTAATGGCTTCCTAATTGCTATTTGACATGGCCATACAGAGACACAGGCTAAGATTTCATTTGTCAATAATTGTATCACATAGACTACACATTATGTAAGTTGATTCCAGAAATGTGACAACATCCTATATAATAAAAGCCCAGTGACCGAACAGCAGAAAGCCCAGAACAACCAGTTGGCCAGTTGCTATGATGCACACTGACCACCAGGGGGCAGATGCTCAATGCAGGAGCTGCCCGCTGGTGGTCAGTGCGCTCCCACAGTGGGAGCGCCACTAGGCTGATTGGAACAGGAGCAGCCATTCAGGGGCGGGTCCACAGCCGTTTGGTTGACTGGGATGAGCAGTGCTCCCATAGTGGGCCAATCCCCACAGGCCACGCCTCCACCAATGCATGAATTCTGTGCACAGGGCCTCTAGTTTTAAAGGAAGATATTTCATTTTTTTTTAAATTGCAGTTTGTTACCTATCATAGAAATTTGACTGTCTAACTTTCCAAGCCAGTATTTCCTTCATTCATTTCCTAGAAACAACTGCTATAACTTGCAAAAAACTGTATAAAAAATGTACTCTCTCTTGCCCTGACTGGTTTGGCTCAGTGGATAGAGCATCAGCCTGTGGACTGAAGAGTCCCAGGTTCGATTCCAGTCAAGGGCATGTACCTTGGTTGTGGGCACATCCCCAGTGCGGGGTGTGCAGGAGGCAGCTGATCGATGTTTTTCTCTCATCAATGTTTCTAACTCTCTATCCCTCTCCCTTCCTCTCTGTAAAAAAATTAATAAAATATATATATATTTTTTAAAATGTATTCTCCTTCACAGTATTCTTCAAACATCAGTTTCCTTAAAGAATCAGGTCCTGTCACTCAAAATTTAGTTTTGATGTTCTTCCTTTGTATTCCTGGAGCAATCTGATTTATACAATTTAGCGTATGTGGCTCAGTCTTACTCTGGTAGGTACATAATACCTACATTGATTGACTAAGAAGCAATTGGTGACATTCAACTCCCTCCCACCTCCAGGCTCTTACCAGGAAGTTAATCAATAAAACAATGTCTGCCATATATCTCTAATACAAGAAATCAAGATATACGTACATTGTTGACATTTGTAAAGTAGTAAACATTGTGCTAAGATCATTCATACATTTAGTTGCATTTCATTATTTCATTTCATTTCATCCTCAAGACATTTCCCGCCAAATCCAGTAATCCTTCCCCCATTCTTCTCTAGTGCATCTCCAGCCTCAGGCAATGGAAACTGAAACTCAAAATAATAAACCTGGAGTACTCCTGGAATGAATATTTTTTAAAACTACTCACTTATGTTCAGTATACTTATTCACCAAATCTAAAAATTTTGTCAGAGCAAGGGGGATTATTTATTTAGGGTAGTCTCTTCAGCCTTCTTCTACCTTGACCAGCATGTGTAGGTGCCTAATAAAAAGGCAATTGAATTTAAGGCAGGAGGATCATTATTTTGGCTAGATTTTCAGAAGGAAGACCAGAAATGTTAAGGAAAAATCATTTGTTCCAGCCTCCCCCAAAACTTTGCTTGCTCAGATATTTCTTTTCCTCAACTTTTTTGCTTAATCAAGATTTTACTGAAAAAAAATTCATTAATTAAAACTAGGTCTTCTAAAACTAATATTTTCAGTTTCTCTTTTGTTTTTTCATTAATAGCTCTAAAGTCAGCTCTATTTTAAAAATTCAAAATGTAACATATTTCATGTTTATTCATGGGCATTTTAACAAGCAAACGTGACTTATCCCAAGCTTTTGACAGAAAATATTCTTGCAGCGGCTGAGGGGATCTTGTGTGAATGAGGACCAGCTCCCACAATTAATTTCCAAGGCTTTCTCCCTGTCAAAGAGAAACTGCAAATGACTTGATGTTTGGACGAATGTCAGTGTCCAGGCTAATGTTATCTTCCAGTGAGCAATCTCAATCCCTCTCCTGTTCCAACTGAAATAAAAATGAAAAGCTCTGGTTCTGCCTCTGAATGTACCCCATTTCCAGAGAGAAAATTTACTAAATGAGTACAGTAAGGTTTCCATTGGCTCAATAATGGATATATTTTAAAGTGTGTGTTCACTTTTATTTGAGATATTGCTGTCCCTTAGAAAGTTAATATCCTTTACAAAATTCTATGGAAGTGCAGGTTTAGATTTTTGTCATTACTGGGTTATTTGACATTTAATAAGGTAGAACGAAAAGATTTTTATCCGTTTTAAGCCACTGAAGACATAAAGGCTGCTGCCACTTTTCCTGATGCATTATGGGGTTGCTGTTACACAAAGAAAAATGAATTCACCATCTAAGATCCATACTTCACTGTCAACAGGCAGTTCTGCCAGCAAACAGAAAAGCATTGATGATTCATATGGAACTTGTAGATTTAGATCTTATGTTGAATTTGTTTCTAGAATTCCTTCTGAAATTGGAGCCAATCATTCTAGGGGAATTATTTGTGATCTAAATGATGAAAATAGCATATTGTTGTTAGTTTAGTTTTTTGTGTGTTTGTTTGTTTGAAAGATATCATTGGATTCCTAAGGATTATAAAAGCAGCCAAAGTCACAATCTCTTGAGGTTGAGATTCTTTAGCACTAAAGCCAGTCCAAAACCCAGGGATTACACTGGTGAAGCATTCTCATTACAAGTAACTCTCTGGTTAAAGTGGCCATTTGTATTTTTCCTTGAAGTCATTTTAAAAAAAAATAAAGCTGCCCAGAGACGTTTTCATTGTTCTTGTCAGGCTTCATGTCAGGCAAGCTACGTTCTCTGGCTCCCCTGAAACATCTCGGTGTTGAAATGTACAGTCACATGTCACACAGGAACTCAAATAGGTGTAAACAGACAATGGAATCAAGATTGTACCATCCCCTCCACCACAGAATCACAGACTTGAACAACCTCCAGGGATCATCTAGCCTAATTTTTCATCTTAAGAGGGAGAACTGAAGACCAGGTAGGTTCAAGCACTTTTCTGAGATCACAGAATTGATTAGTGGGTTAGAGACCGTGTTTTCTGGCTCCCAGATTTCTTGTTTCTAAGTCCATTTGCCCTCAGATCTTCTCCTTGCCATTCTTGTGTTCTGCTTTGAAAGGCTGGCCTCTCCCAGGCTCTGTCATCAGCTACCTTCTACTGGTTTAAGACACTGGGAGGCATTGGTGGAAGATTGGAAGGTGGGAGAAAAGGAGAAGAAAAGAGTTCTTAACAATATCCACGAATGGTAATGCCATATTTAACCTTCCATCCATGAATATGATGATAAAAATAAAAATTTAACCCTAGCTGGTTTGGCTCAGTGGATAGAGCATCAGCCTGTGGACTGAAGGGTCCGGGGTTTGATTTCCCCCCAAGAGCACATGTCCAGATTGCGGCTCGATCCCCAGTAGAGGGCGTGCAGGAGACAGTCAACCAATGATTCCTTCTCATCATTGATGTTTCTATCTCTCTCTTCCTCTCCCTTCCTCTCTAAAATCAATCAATCTATCTATCTATCTATCTATCTATCTATCTATCTATCTATCTAAATGCCTAATATGCAAAGTGTCCCCTCAGGAGTTCAACCAACCAGGAATTCAATCGCTTGCTATGATGTGAGCCGACCATCAGGGGGTGGCGTGGAATGAAGGAAGGCCCCAGCTGGCAGCTGGCAGCTGGCAGCTGCTAGGGACCCTACCTGTGCACAAGTTTAGTGCACTGGGCCTCTAGTAAAGATATATATTTTTTAAAAATTTAATCTTTACTTATGGGATGAAAACCTTCAATGCTTTAAGGGACTGGTGAAATCACATAAATGAATAAAGCAGGCCAGCGGACACCAATGAGAGCACTCAGCCCATCTAAAGACAATAGGCTACTACACAGCACCAGACAACTACTGCCGTGTGCAAAAGCTGGCTTATGCTGCCAATTCTAGTTTTGTTTTATTATTTTTTTATTTAAATAAGACACACAGAATTGTGTGTAAAATTCTCTTATTTTTAAACACTAGACAGCATTTAATTTTTTATTTTTTTATACTATATGGGCCAAACACAACCTAAATGAGAGGTTAGTGGCAAACAGTTAGTGATCCTGGCTTTCAAACAACAGCTTACCTGGAGAGGAAACGTGTGTTCACATATTCACAGCACAGTTCAGGGTTAAAGCAACTCTCTGGGCAGTTCCTCTCTTCGCTGCCTTCCACACAGATTAGTTGGTTATTGCAAATGATCCTTTTAACTCAGCACAGTTGCTTAAATATTCCACTATCCGTGATGTATTTAAACACAGACCAACCATGATCTTCTATGGTTTGTGGGAGTTATAGGGTAGCATTTGATAAAGAACACGCCACTGAGTTGCTAAAAAGCAAACAAACCCTGTTGTAAGTACATGGCATACCTTCAGTTATTATCTACAAATAAACCCTGGTAATGAGGTTTGGGTTCCTCTCGATTGCATGTTGATGATAAATTCTCGGTGGAACTGACGCAAACCTATTAAGCATGCTTGCTCCTGCCACCGGTGGCTGTTAATTTGACAGGACACTGTCACATTAAGTAGAACAAACATGTTTTCGCCCAGTTGGCCATCCAGAACCGACATGGCTGTTACTCTAACAACTGGATATTGATTGGAATCACTCACCCCTTCCGACCCTCCACTGGGAGGTGGAGAGCAAGCTTGGACTGTTGAGGATTTGGCACACATGAGCAGCATGTTAAGGACAGCCACAAATTTTAAGCCATTTAGCTCCTTGTCACGTTTATCCTTTAGAGACTGCCTGGTTCTCATTTTCATCGGTGGGACAGAGGCTCTGAATAAATCGTTGTGTTTATTAATTTTATGGATCTACACATCCACTCAGAAGGGATGCTGTTTTTTAAAAATTTACAGCTTTATAAATGCAAAACACCCAAAGGCACCTAAAAAGGATTCTGTAAAATGTCCAAAATGAGACTGAGAAATTTAAAATTCCTTGAATTTTAAAAGGGAGGATGGACTCTGACCTCTTTTTAATCTATGTAATCAGGACACATCCACTTAGCTTTCAAATGACCAATCCATTTGCCTCTCTAAGGCAAACTCACTAGAGCTGATACTTAATCCGTTTTTAATTTTTGCTTATTGTAAACCTACTTATTACTATATGTACCTCACATTTGGCAGGCTCAAATTTGCAGCCAATAAGTTATTTATCATAGATAGAATTTAACCTGTGCAATTGCTGGCTCTCATTTACCTGTGCCTCTGTCAGTTTGAGCTTGTTTGGTGCCCTGCTCTGCCCATTAAATTCCATGTTCATCATAGAATGTCCTGGTAGAAAAGGACCTCTGAGTCCTTTGTCTGCTATGGAACATTCCTAAGTGAGAATTTGATATTTGTTTGAATACCTCCAGTGATGGTAAACTCATTCTCACCCTAGATCAGTGGTTGGCAAACCGCGGCTCTTTGGCCCCTTGAGTGTGGCTCTTCCACAAAATACCACGTGCGGACGTGCACATACAGTGCGATTGAAACCTCGTGGCCCATGTGCAGAAGTTGGTATTTTGTGGAAGAGCCACACTCAAGGGGCCAAAGAGCCGCATGTGGCTCACGAGCCGCAGTTTGCCGACCACTGCCCTAGATAATTCTATTAGGAATTTATTTTACGTGTCAAAAATATGTTGCCATAAATCTTCCAGTCATTGGTCATACATCCCTTGGTCATATAGGTCAAACCCCTTTTCTATATGTAATTAATTCAAATATTGAAAATAGTTGTGGTGTTCTCCTTGTGTCTTCTCTAAGCTAAACATATAAGCTTTTTAAACTGTTTCTTCTATAGCAGGGGTCTGCAAATTATATCTGAGGGCCACATTCAACCTGCCATTATTTATGTAAATAAAATTTTATTAGAACATGTTCATTCATTTACATATTGTCTATGGTCTCTTTCATGCTGCTATATCAGAATCAAATAGTTGTAGTAGAGATATTATTGCCCCCAAAGCCTAAAATATTTAAATATCTATCTATCATCTATCTATCTATCTATCTATCTCTCTATATCTATACCATGTTTGCTGACTCTTGTCCTGTCCTACAACATAGCATGTCAAGCTCTTTCATTATCTTTATTTTTCCTGGGTGCCTTTTAGTTTTTCACTATCCAAGACTGTAACATGTAACACCCCAACATTGAGAAGCTTGTGTCACTTTTTCTGAATACTCTTTCTATTAATGCAGACAAAAATCCATTGGCTTACAAAAATCCTCTTTCTTAAAGTCCAAAGAAATCCTCAGTTAAACCAGTGAGATTCACCTGGTTTATGGTAGAAAAACATAAATCTTTGTAGTTTTTCTCTAAATCTTTTTTTTTATTTTAATGTTTCACTGTTGCTTTAAAATATACTTTTGAGTAAGTATTATTTATAATACTACTTATTCTACTACTTAATATTACTTATTCTTATACAGCGTTGTTCTAGACACTGTATGAAATGCTAAATAAAAGAGTCCTTTCATAAAAGAGCTCATGTCTGGTTGTATGAAGGAAATATTTATGAAATGATGTATTTATTGTGTTTACTTTTAAAAATATGTTTTTACTTATTTCATAGAGGAAGGGAGAGGGAAAGAGAGAAACATCAATGATGAGAGAGAATCATTGATCGGCTGCCTCCTGCACACTCCACTCTGGGGATCTAGCCTGCAACCCAGACATGAGCTCTGACCAGGAATTGAACCATGACCTACTGGTTCATAGGTCAATGCTCAAGCACTGAGCCAAGCCAGCTAGGCATATTTTATTTATTTTTTTTTATCTCCCTTCAATAGATTAAATCCTTTCAGCTCCAAAAAGGCAAGGTGCTTTTTCTGCTTATTGCACTGTATTTTCCCAGTGCTTGACATATAGTAGATACTCAAGAAATATTGGTTTTATGAGGGTACTACTTAGAAAAGGAAAACAAAATATCAAAATTTAAGTAAATATTAAATTATGTGACAAAGACTATATGAAAACTAGAAACTCTGGGTAGAGACAGACCAACATGGCCTGGACATAGAGCTGAAAGAAATTTTATATGCAATCTAATTTCTCCTCTGAAAGTAGAAATCCTATTTATATTCTTCAGGTTAATATCTCCTACCTACACCAGAATCTTCTAGTTTACTTCTTAAAAATAAGAGATTCTTAATACCCATGATTGACCTGAATCAGAATCTTTGGAAGCTGTGTCCAGAAATATGCATTTTTGGCAAGCAGTACAAGTGAATTTCTTGAGCCCTAAAATTTGGGAACTACCTCTTTCAACAGAAAGTGACACAACCTCTATGTGAATATCTCTAGTGATGAAGAAACCACACTACCACAGACCAGCTTCTATTTTGCTTAGCTTTACTGGTGGGAAAAATATTTATTAAACTGCAATCTGCCTCTTATCATTCCCAGTCATTGGTCCTAGTTGCATCCATTAAAGTCATATGAAACAAGTGTTATTTTGTCCCTTCCACGTGACAGCCCTTCAAATGTGTGGAAATTCCTATGAAGTTTCTTCTCTAAGCTAAACTTTTATTAGATGCTTTTATTTTTGTTGTTATTGTTCACTGGCAGAACTACCTGATATCTATCCAGAATTCTCAATCTGTGTTGCCAGGGGCACCCACCACAAAGAGTAAATGGTTCAAGAATCCATAGATAAATCTCTCTTTTTTCCACTCCAAGCAAAGTTTACCACAGCCTCACTCCTTGTCCACATCTGAAGCCACACTATGGGCCTCCCTTCATGTTGAATCTCAGCAGACTCATTGGAAGGGGGCAAAGGGAGCCTTGCTCACAGATCATGGATTCCAGTCTATACAATATTCTTGGCACTCTCCTGACAGGTTCCATATTTCTAACATTGGTCTTGAAATGTGTTTCCCAGAATAGACTAGTATAGTGGTCGAGCTGTAAGTCATAGCATCAGACTTCACTACTGGCTCTGCAACCTTGGGTGACTATTGTTTGACCTTTCTTAGACTCTGCTTGTTATTCTATAAAATGGAATGGTAGAATCAGAGGTAGTAAGTGATATATGGTGAGTTTTCAATAAATGTTGATTACTATTACTACCTTCCAGGTAGAATGAGAACATTACTTTCTGGAAATCCTGTGAGTGCTATGATTTTTTATTTGCATTCTTGTCTCCTCTTGCAGATGGTGAACTTCTCAAGGCAGGGACCCTTGCTGAAGTATTTCTAGCTACAGCTACTAAAGGGCCACTGGAGAGAGCTCAAATAATCCAATAGTCTCTACATAAGTTTTCAACTTTTCCAATACTTTGCATATTGGCAACCCTCTACTTTGTGCTTCTAAAGAAGACCAACCCTAATACACACAACACTATGGGCAACCGATTTTAAAAAGCCACCATCCTAGTAATTGGTAATTGTCTTAAATCCAGCTTCCCTGCCCTTGCTCTTGCTCTATTCTTAAGCCTATATCCCTACACCTGATCCTCTGGCCTGTTAACAAGGTTTAATTCTGCACTTGCTGTATGACATAAGAACAAGGTTCAGTCTTGCTCCCCGGTTGTTTTTGCTTCTAACCCCTTGGGAGTAGCTACCTTGCCTAGCTTAGTTGCAGGTCCTGGAGCCTAGAGTTGCTTGGACATCAGGCCAGCACTCTAGCCATGCCTGCCCTACCACCTCCAGAGAAGAGCAAAGCAGGAGAATAAAAAGATGCCATGTTACAGGGTTGGTACACATCAGTCTGGTCTGACCAGGTCCTTTTGGTTTCCACTGTTGCACTATGCAGGTAGAGAGTAAAAGTAACACATCATCAATATTTCATTGTACTATCAGTGATGAAGTGTCGATATGGCCAGTTCAACCAGATGTGAGATTATGTGGGCAAACCCCTGAAAATTTCATCAGCCTCAGCTTAAGAAATCAGAAGGAATGATGATGGTATCATGTCTTAAAAGCAAATAGCCGGTGCTGAGTGTGACCTCATTTGTCTTTGTGGAGGTAGCCCAACACCCAATCAATCTGAGAGTGGGAGTGTGATGCTTTGCACAGAAGAGGCTGGTGCAATTCAGCTGAGTGGGCAGGTTGATGGAAAGTGACTCTGGCACTGCTGAGTTCAAATGGAATTAAGGATTCATGAGAGTGCGCAGGTGGGCAGGCATAGAGCCCTGGGTGAATACAGAATGAGTCACAAGGGAGACCCGGCTGGGCTTCGAATCCCAAATAAGCAAGGAATTGCTTTTTGATGATTCCAAACTATAAATATCATCACCTCAGAAAACCAGGTTCTCCTTTTACAACGTCAGGAATGAGCAAAGAACACAATGAGGCCAAGTGCGTGTGTTGACGAAGGGCATACTGCATTGCGTAAATAATGTTGCTGCTCTGAAGCCATTCTTGAATTTTTAAGAAACACATTTTTAAGCTATTATTTTAGTGGTTTTTTAAATCATACTAAAAATCACAGATAGAATTCAAGCAAATTCAGTTTTTCTGGGCTAATTACCAGGCAATAAAATTAAAAGCATTTTCATGGACCCTATTCTAAGGCTGATTATGTGATTGCTGAAGTTTAAGTATCACATGTCGCAGAAATGACAGTGTATTTCAGGTTTGATTGAGATGCTTACATCTCTACTGCCTTTACTCTCTCCTAGTGTGCTCTTTCAACTGCGGATAGAAAGTAGGGCAACAGCATTTGCATTTTCCCCCAGAATTTTCTTAAAAGCATTGAAAAGAACATGTCCAGAATTTTTGACCCTGACGTGCTTGTCATGAGCAGCTCTTGCAGAATCCCCCACTACAGGATGTAGTGAATGAGTGCAGATCTTGCTCACAACCTAGGAAGGTGTTAAGTGCTGGATCCCTGTGACCTGTCCAAATCTGCAAGGGCAGGTGGGCCCTATTTTCAGCAAAGCATTGCCCCCATAACTTGCCAAAATAGAGGACGCTAAAATCCTGCTCATAATCCAATGCTGTTCTGTATTCATCGTGTGCACGGGAGGAAGCGATATGCTTTAACGCTGGAGCTATGTGTGCAAGTGCTTTAAGTGCACACAGAAACACATACATACATAAACTGCAATACTGTAGTCTCACCGTTGCAGCTTTAATATAATGTGCCAAACAAAGAGAAATAAAGGCCTAATTTAGGGGAAATAAGTTATGCATGTAGGGGCCTGGATCAACATGGCTCTATACACTCTAATGTTTGGAAGCTGATTAAACGGAAGCAGGTCTGAGCTCTGGACTACGTGACCAGAATTCTATAAAGCAGATTCTGTGTATCATCTGGGGAGACCTCATCTCCTTTCTCTGATCTCATCCAATTCCTGACTGGTGTCTCTGTCGTAATTTGTGAACCAAATGGGAAGAGGCAGAGCTGCTGGCTACTTTGTGTTCCTATCTTCACAAACATCTAAAAGAAAAAATTCCAGCACCTACCCAGACAAATGCAAATAAAATATTATCTATTTGATTAATCACAGCAATATCACAGAACATTCATCTTTTATTAAAAAGAATTGTTAGCATTCCAGAATTTTCTTGGAATTTTCTTTGTTTCCTCCATTTATATGGTAACATGAAGGAAAGCTATGCTATATAAATCTAACACTTCTCTTTTCCTTCTATGTATGTAATTTACACCATGTAAACCTCACAACTCCCTTTCAATACTTTAAAATTACACTGTAGGCTCCTCATCTACTCATCTGGGATTTTTATTGCATAAAAAAACACTCCCTGAGTTTAAACTTAAGTATATATATTTTCTCTTCTCTGAAGAGAATTACAGCATGGAATGCACAACACTGATATATTTTTATTCTATCCATTTTCTCCCACAATATGCCTGTACATTAAAACCAGGTTTGGGCTCCTCTAAAATCCATCTGTGAATGTGACATATAATTTTTCCTTAGAATAAAAACACATGAAAAATGGGTTGGAATCTGTGGATGAAAATAATAGAAAAGTTAACATCTAACATCTAGCACGGAATATCAGAATAAGATTTAGCAAAAAATGCCCAGCTGGAGTAGCTCAGTTGGTTGAGCATTGTACCATGCAACAAATGGTTACCAGTTTGATTCCCAGTCAGGGCACATGCTCAGGTTATAGGCTCAGTCCCCTATAGGCAGCGTGTAGGAAGCAGCCCATCTCTCACTGATGTTTCTATCTCTCTCCCCCTCTCTATTCCTCTCTAAAATCAATAAAAACATATTAAAAAGAAAAGATTTAGCAACAACAACAACAACAACAACAACACACACACACACACACACATACACACACACACACACCACACAAACAAGTCTCTCCTTCAGGAAGGTATTTATGGGTATATGTACTATAAACCATTCACAATCTAGCTCCTGTCCATCTTCCAAGGCCTCACTCTCTACCCCTTCATTAACCTACCTTTATAGATATATTTGGTCAGCCTCAGCTCCCTGACTATATATATTCTCATACCATCTAACATTGACCCTCTGTTCCCTTTGTTTTCCCACCTTAGCATTCCTTTTCTACTGTTAAGATCTACTTATTTTTCCAGACTCAACTCAGATGTCACACACTCTTTGCTGAAAATATCCTCCTCATAAAGCTAAAAAAATGTCAGTCCCTGGCATTATTGGCACAATTTAGTTCTGAATTCCTTAGTCTCTAGTATAATAAATGGCCTTACCTACAAAGTGACAATTGAGTTGAAAGAGAGAAAGGGAAAGAAGGAGGGAGGGAGGGATGGAGGGTGGAGAGGAGGAAGAAGAGAGAGAGAGAGAGAGAGAGAGAGAGAGCGAGAGGTATTCCAGTTAAAGAGACAGCAATTGCAAAAAACCTATGGTGAGAGTGTGACTGACTTGGTCAAAGAAGATAAAGAACGTTGAAGCGGTTGGAGTAGAGGAAACAGAGCATTAGAGCCACGGTGGCCATGGTAAGTGCTTGGCTTTGAGTATGATGAGAAACTGTTAGAGGAATTAAAGGTAAAGAGTAAGACAATCTGATTCAAAATTTTGGAATGATCACTGAGACAGTTGGGCTGAGAACAGATGGGAGATGGTCAGTGAAGCACAGAGTTAAAAGACTATTACAATAATCCACATATAAAACTGCAGGTGGTCCTGGCCGAGTAGCTCAGTTGGTTGGACCATCATCCCAATGAGCCAAGGTTGTGGGCTCTCCAGTCAGGGCACATACAAGAACCAGCCAATAAATGCATAAATAAGTGGAACAACAAATCGATATCTATCTATCTATCTATCTATCTATCTATCTATCATCTCTCTACCTCTCTACCTCTATTTCTCTCTATCTATATCCCTTCTTCTCTCTTTCAAATCAATCAATAAATAATTTAAAAAAACTACAGGTGAGATGGTGAGAAGCTTTCAGATTCCATATTTATTTTGAAAGTAGAGCTGAGATAATTTGCCCATTGATTAGTCTTGTGCAGAGTGGAGCAAAGAGGCATTACAGATTACAGTGTTTGTGGCCTCAGCCAGTGGACAGAGAGAGTTGACATTTGGAAAAAACTGCAGGAAGAACAGGAGAAGCAGGTTTAGTCTGGCAGGGCTATTCAGGAGTTCAGATTTCAACCAGATAAATTTGTAATGCTTCTTAAAGTGATTATGTCAAGTAGACTGTTGAGTAAGAGCCTGGAATTCAAGAATGGGGTCTGGGTTAGCAATATACATTTTGGAATGATCCAAATAGAGATGGTTTGAGAGATATGGAGGTGGCTGAGTTTACCAAGGGAATACATGTAGGTAGAGAAGAGAAGAAGTGGCCCAAATACTCTGTCCCAGAGAACTCTACTAATAAGAGATTGAAGTGATTAAAGGAAACCAGCAAAAGAGATGGAGAAGGAGTGATCAGTGAGATAAGAAGAGAGCCAAAAGACAACATGTCCCAGACACCAAGTGAAAAAAATGTTTCAAAACTGTGTCAAATTCAGCTACAAGGTAAGATGTGGTAGAACTTGAGCCAACTTTTAATTATTGGGAGTCCATTTCTCACTGTGGTCATTCTAGACCCTGTCAACCTGGGACAGTATATTCTCATCACAGTCTTTGTGAATTCATGTATCCTGGAGTTACACTGTACAAAGCCTGAGAAGGCACATGTGACAGCCTGAAACAACTATAAAGGGACTTCTGCTAAGCCTCTTAAATCAGCATTGGTAAGTGACTGACAGTAGTTAGCAGGTCTGTTTCAGATGCACACAGGCACTTACACTCTACCTCACCTAACCCCACCCCACGCACTTGGCCCTTGGCATTCTAAATGAAGAGAATGGTATATTACCATGCACTTCTTCTGAAAGTAAATGGGCTTTGTATGGAAAATGGCACTAGTTGTTGATATTGCTATTATGTCATAACTATTAACTGCTTACATTTATTGAGTGATTAACCAGTACTAATTATTATTTTAAAATTTTTACATATATAATCTTGTGAAATCCTCATGATATCCTCTGAGTTTGGTATTAATGTGATCCTGATTCTCAAATGAGGGTATTAAAAGGCTTACAGAGGTGGCTTATCTGAGGTCACAGTAAGCAATGGAATATTCTGTTTTTAAACCCAAAAGTCTATCTCTGGGGCTATCTGGCAAGAAATAAGAAAGGAAACGTTGCGTTCTTTTAAGTGTCCTGTTCCTTGTATAATATATGTACTTTGACCTCTTAGTTACCACCTATTCCTTTTTGTGATTCCCAATAAGGTTGGGTTGTCTGGAACCAACCCCAGAATTTTCCTGATACTTGCAATGCAGGCACTTGCTGAATTTGCCATCCCCTTAGCCTATTAGCTATTAGGGTGTCTCAAGGTCAAACTGACCAATAAGTAACCAAAAGCCATTTAAGTGGGAGCCTTTCATTCCTTCAGGATATAAAACTGACCCCCAAAAAAGGTTATTAGCTAGCATTTCTGCAATCACATTGTCATGTGATCACTAGTCTCTAAGTTCACTTTTTTGGTCACACTCCAAAGGTTAGATACCAGACCTCCAAGGACTGGGCAATCGTTGAACTTACTATCCTCTTTGTTATAGTAAGAATTAGCCCTAACCAGTTTGGCTCAGTGGATGGAGCGTCGGCTTGAGGACTGAAGGGTCCTGGGTTCGATTCCAGTCAAGGGCATGTACCTTGGTTGCAGGCATATCCCCAGTAGGGGGTGTGCAGGAGGCAGCTGATCGATGTTTCTAACTCTCTATTCCTCTCTGTAAAAAAATCAATAAAATATATTTTAAAAAATAAAAAATTAACTTGGTAAGAAATAATATAACTCTTTTTTTTTAAGTGACTGGTGGCTGAGATGGATGCTTTAAAAAAATTGTAAGTCTGAAATGTCAAGTCATTTGTTAGAGAAAATAATTATTCAAATTCCTTTGTAGACAGAACATTTTTTTCCAAAAAAAAAAAAAAATGTCTGTGCTACTGGGGAAAATGGTTTAGAACTCCTCTGCTCCTCCCCCCGCCCCCCAAAGACTTATGTACGTATGAGTTTAGGTTACATTTTTGCCTCCTTGCTCACTAAAAAATATTATTGGAAAATCTTAGTTCATGAGGAATATGATGAAATGACACTAAATCTCCATGTTTAATGGATACCAGAATACTTTCTTGGACTGTTTCCATTATTCCTTATGCTTTTCCATTCCCTACGACAACCTTGATCACTTCAGGTAAATCTGTGAAGTGTCAGAGAAGAGGAAGAAACAACTGACTCATTCTCAGCAAGGAAAGTATGCCCTGGAATTAGACTTCCTAACCGTCATGGTAGGCTGTGCTGAGTCATACATAGCCTCATCTGCCTTCCCCTATTCCCCACCCAGCATCATCCATATACCTTGGAGGTAGTCATACTGGGATCAGGCATGTGGCCTCCAGCTGTAATTTAATGTGTGTATGTGTGCTTGCACACATGTGCATGCAGCACCCCTGGCCCCCATAGGGAACAAGCCTAAGTTCCCTACTTCATTAGCAGAAGAGTCTACCTAAAAGAGAGTTTCCTGATGCAATTTAAATCCAGGCTATGATCCCATCTTTCCTTTCTCAGTGGTATAAGGTAACAAAAAAATACCAGGTTTAAAATCAGATAAAGCCAGTTTCAAATTCATATTCTACATTCTCATTCCTAAGCCATCTCAGGAAATCATTTATACTCTCCGAGCTTTGGTGATCAAGGGGAATAAATAGACCTGTGACTTCTGAAACATACTTACATATAGCAAGTACTAGTCCACACATGATCACCCATTTCATTTGGACATCAGTGAAGGTTGAAGAGGAATATCTTCAGCCACGTCCTTTAACTTTATCATCTTGTTCTAGATAATAAAGTATCAAACTCTCTTTATAAAGTGAGAGAATTTAACTCACAGCTGATTCTGAATTTATAAACCACCTCACAACCAGGTTAAAGCAGTGACGTGACATATGTTGCCACCAGCCACAGCCATACTGAATTGGGGCAAGCTTCCTACTCTGTTCCTTACAAGGACAAAACCAGCCCTTGGAGAAGCAGAGCAGGAAGACTACATAAAAAAAAAAAAAACAGAAGGGAGCAGCTACGCTGCTTTGTCTCAAATGTATTCATCAAAGTCATTCTTCCTCCTCTAGATCAGAGTAAGGAAGAGGCAGACTAGGTGAGAAGATATGGCCAATGAGCTCCTCTCACATGGAAGGAAACATCTAGAATCATTGTGAAGTATTTTTTTCCATAAAATTGGTTTCATAGAGAAATGCTGACTGAGGTAACCCCTGGTCAATTCGTCTGGCAAGAATATTAGTCCTAGAAACAGAGACCGAGAAGATCAATTTGAAAGTTTTTAAACCCTGTAGTTATGATATGGTTTATACTCTATAGAAATATTTTGTCTTAGTGATATATTTTCATTTTCTGCAACATATTTTTATCAGGGAGTTTATCACCTTTTTAAAGCGTAAGAAATTACTTTACAAATAATACCAAAGGCACGTAACCAGAGAACTAATTATATGAGCAATTACCACCATCAGGGAAAGCCCTAGTCTTGTAACCTGAAGAACTGATTTTAAGTCCCAATTCAACCATTTCCTAGATAAGTATCTTGCCCAGTCATTTAAATTAAGTCTCAGTTACCACGTCTTTTAAAATTCAGAAGATGTCAGGTTGCCTGAGAGGTTCCATATGATGCTGGCTAGATCACTAAAGGTTATATGTAAAGCACTTTGAAGGTGCTATGCATGTAGGTATGGCATCTCTAAGGGCTTCAAATGTATTTTAACAGAAAAATAAAAGGACCTTGTACTTTGGAAATGTAGGCAATGGAAAAAACACCCTCAATCTTTTAACAGTATGTCACAGCAAAAGAGAAAAGAAAAAGAAAGATTCTGTTTTCTTCCCACTCAAAAATCCATTATTTTTTCATGAGGGGCTCAGCCTTGAAGAGACTTTACATAGAAGAGGAGGTTTTCATTTTGTAGTCCCAGGGCCAAATATTTCAGAATCAACCAGTTACCAAACAATTGGATATTTCACATAGATTTATCCTTGGTGAAAAGTCAGGCTGAATCTACCACGAGTATCTTCTTGTAAATGCTTTTAATTCGAAAATGAAACAAAAGATGTGCTGCTGCTAAGAGCTTCAAGGTCTAGAATGCCTCTGTGCTCCTTATTATAATTCCTTTCTTCAAAATAGGCATTTTGTATCCCTGAAGGACAAGCCTTGTGTTCACTCTGCTCTGAGAATTGATTAATATCTCAGGATGTGATGTATATTTAAGCCAGACTCATGGCCTATTAGCAATTCACAAACCATGACAGTGCACAGTTCTGTGCTAACTCCATTTTGCATTTAAAAAATCCTTTAAAATCTGCTTCCATTTCCAGAATGGTATATAAACACGTCAACAAATCACATTTGTATTGAGGGAAGGGAGGTAGAAGGTTATGAATTTATCATAGCCTCAGGCTGTTCTGTGACAAATTAAATATCACTCTGGCCACTGAGGTCCTTACCAGGCAGCTGGGCAGAATGAGCTACTGATAGATTGAACTTCTTTTACTGGAGACAAGTCAGCAGCTCACCCAAACATAAATTGTATCCCCACACTAGAAAGAAAATTACATCATGCTGAAAGTAAGTCTCTCATCTCTACAAGACTGCAGTCTGGTAATTTCCTTAGAAGACAAAGAGGTTTTATGGCAAGAGAAAAATCACGAGATAGGTCAAGAGCAGGGAAGAAGGGTGGTGGGGAGAGTACCTCAATTCCAATGCCAGGTGTGTGTGTGTGTATACATAGACATATTCTTTACATAGACGTATTCTGTTTCTTGAAGGTGAATTCTTTTTCCTCTCATTTTTTGTGACCTTAACAGGTCCCAGGAAGTGGTTATAAAAGCAGCCCCCCGTCAAAGGGCTCACAAATTTTCCAGGAACCTCATACCCAAGAGACAACTGTCTAAATTACAGTTTTTAGCTGGATTTATTCATAGGCAATCCTTATTTTCTCACTTAATCTAATGCTATGCAATTGGACTTAATATGTAAGTGGTCTCTTTTTGTTCTGTAATTGGTATAAGATATGCTTTGATGTGAACCAGTTATCCTAAAAGATCCTACAACTCAATTAAAAGGTTCATCTCTTAAAGCCGTAGCTTATAAAATAAAGTGTGTTACTTTATGCTATATATACTTTAGCACAATAAACCAAAAAAAGAAAGGTATTTTCTCCCAGAAAAGCACACATATTAACCAGAAAGGGAAAAGATTTTCTGTGACTTGGTCATAGGAAAGGTATTTTCTCCCAGAAAAGCACACATATTAACCAGAAAGGGAAAAGATTTTCTGTGTGTGTGTGTGTGTGTGAGAGAGAGAGAGAGAGAGAGAGAGAGAGAGAGAATTTCTATTTTAAAACCTATGAGATTTGCATGTATTTTTTTTCTCAGTATAACCTAGTGTATCCTAACTGATACAATGGTTCAGATAAGTTTGAGGAACACAGATTCAAGGCTTTAAAATGCTAATAAAAAACATGAATCTTCAAGAGAGGAATATATTGGAAGCATCTGTCATACCTATTTGACAACGGAAGTTTTGATTTGTCTTTAGTTTTTGTGTGCTGTGCAGAATACTTATGACCATGACAAAGATCTAATGTCTCACAGAGCAGTTAGAAAAAATATCTTTGGTCCAATCTTTGCAGTTTACAGAATAGTCAAACAAAGACCCAAGGACTGAAGGTCTTCTCCGAGTGGCGTCGTCAGTTAGTGGCAGGCGTGGGAGCTGATGGGCCGGGCACGCTGAGGAAGTTTCACAAGTGAATCGGACATGTACTAATGCTCCAGCCTTTTACATGCATCTTTAAAGAGTCCAGGGGAAGCACCCGTGCCACCTTATTAAAATACCACGCCAATTAAAATCAGCACAACGTTAGCATTTGCCCACAGGTAATTAAAAGAAAGAAACTGGTAAGAAAAGCTCAAAACATTTCCCAACCAAGACAAAAGCTCAGAGTTAGCAATTTGTTGTTGTTGTTGAGATGTGAGGGGAAAAACATCTTCTGAGGCAGGACTCTACAACCCTGCTAAAACTTGGCAAAAAATTAGTTTTCTTACTAAAATCCTGGCAGCAAGAACCTCAAGGACACATTATCTTCCTTTTCCTTGGGGAAAGCTTTGACCAAAATGAGATTTCAGCCTGAAACAAGGGGGGACATATCTGATTCACTGAGCTTGTTGCTAAGCCATGGAAGATACTTTCCTGCTTTGAAACCATTTATTTGGACTGGTGCTGGCGGCCCAGTAGAATTTCTTTCTCCCATACAAAACCTCAGTAATCTGAGTGATAGCTTTGAAGCTGTGGAAGTAGAGATCTACTGAAACCTCATTTGTATTTAAGCACAGTGTTAGAGGAAAGGGGTAAAAGCTGTTTGGAAAAAAATACCACTCCCCGCCCCCCCCCCCCAAACACACACACACACACACACACACACACAGACACACACGCACGCATGCGCGCGCACACACACACACACACACTAAACTGCTCCATGGGTATTGCTGGAAATTGATTAACAAAAGATATAAGAATTTTTTTTATGTTACCTTTTTTTTTTTAATAAATCTTTATTGTTCAGATTATTACATTTGTTCCTCTTTTTTCCCCCCATAACTCCCCTCCTTCCAGCTCCCACCCCACCCTCCACCCTCACTCCCCACCCACTGAGTTCATCCATAGGTGCATGATTTTTGTCCAGTCACTTCCCGCATCTCCCACACCCCTTTTCCCCCAAGAATAGTCAGTCCATTCCCTTTCTATGTCCCTGATTCATTATAGTCACCAGTTCATTCTGTACATCAGGTTATTTATTCACTTGATTCTTAGATTCATTTGTTGATAGATGCATATTTGTTGTTCATAATTTGTATCTTTACCTTTTTCTTCTTCTTCCTCTTCTTAAAGGATACCTTTCAGCATTTCATATAATACTGGTTTGGCGGTGATGAACTCCTTTAGTTTTTCCTTATCTGTGAAGCTCTTTATCTGACCTTCAATTCTGAATGATAGCTTTGCTGGATAAAGTAATCTTGGTTGTAGGTTCTTGGTATTCAGCTCTTTGAATATTTCTTGCCATTCCCTTCTGGCCTGCAAAGTTTCTGTTGAGAAATCAGCTGACAGTCGTATGGGTATTCCCTTGTAGGTAATTGAGCCTCTTTCTCTTGCTGCTTTTAAGATTTTCTCTTTGTCTTTTGCTCTTGGCATTTTAATGATGATGTGTCTTGGTGTGGTCCTCTTTGGATTCCTTTTGTTTGGGGTTCTCTGCGCTTCTTGGACCTGTAAGTCCATTTCTTTCTCCAGGTGGGGGAAGTTTTCTGCCATTATTTCTTGAAATAGGTTTTCAATATCTTGCTGTCTCTCATCTTCTGGCACTCCAATGACTCTGATATTAGTCCGCTTAAAGCTGTCCCAGAGGCTCCTTACACTATCTTCACACTTCCGGATTCTTTTTTCATTTTGCTTTTCCAATTGGGTGTTTTTTGTCGAATCTTTGGTTTGATTCTTGTGCTCCTCTGGTCTGCTATTGGGTATAATATTCTTTATTTCAGTCCGTGTATGTTTACTTTCTAATTTCTTTATCGTAGCATCGAGGGTCTCATTAGTTTTCGTGAGGCTCTGCACAAATTTATGGCAAGCCCTCAAAATTGCGATTCTTAGCTCCATATCCTCCATTTCTGTCATGTTTTTTTGTCTCCGCATCTTTTATGCTTTCTTGGTGCACCCCCTTGTGGTCTCTGTGCGCAGTCTTGTTCTAGCCAAGCCTTAATTGTTGTAGTTAACACTAGAGGGATTTGACCACCAGGCCGACTGGCTGTGGAAATCAGCTGTGGGAAAACTTCAGTCCTCAGGGGAGGCGCTAGTCCAGCCCTTGCCTGAGGCGATCGGCAAATGGCTGTGCGCAGGGTTTGGGCGGGGCGGGCTCAACAGGGCGGGGGGAGGGAGCAGCTATGGCCGCTCTCAGTCCGTCCCCAGGGGCTCTGCCTCTCTGTCCCAGCAATCGCTGCAAACCTCGGAGGGGCCGTAGCCAGACAGTCCCGCTTCTCCCGTTTGAGTCTGGGTCCCTAGAGACTCGCCCGGATCTGTAGCCCAGAGTCTGAGACTCGCTCCTGATTGAAAACGACAACCGCGCCCTCAGCCGCCAGCCCGCTTTGTGCGCGCACCACCTCACCACCGCACCGCCGTACCTTTAAATTTTCCACACTGCGCCTCCGCTGAGCGTCGGAATGCTGTTGTTTTTGCTTCTAGTTGAAGAGACTCTCCTCAGCCAGCCTTCTCGTGGTTCTGGTTGATGTCCGCTCCGACTTTTAGTTGTATTTTTGAAGTGGTTGTCCACGGCGGCAGTCTCCGGTGTTTACCTATGCCGCCATCTTCGATTCCTTTATGTTACCTTTTGTAGCAACTCCACACTTAAGTCTCTGAGCTTCACCAATTCACTTTGTTTCACAAATTGGGAAAAGTTCTAAATGGTATGCTTTGTTTTTATGGAAATATGGTCCCCAAATGCAGGATCTCTGTGGCTGCTTTGAAATTACTCAAATCATATTGGGTTCTTCACTGGAGTGAAATGAGAGCTTTAGTTAAAAAGTAATGAAGTGTAATTGGAACATAAATAATTTTTAAACATTGTGGTGCAGGCCTGAAAACCGGCATGTGGATAATTCTGAGTCATGCCCCAGGGTGTGGACTGGTAGGCACAGGTGGGAGCATGAATTCCAAATAGTGCCTTGAGGGTGCCAGACGTAGTGGCGGGGGCAGAAAAACCTCTGCTTTGTCAAAGAGCCTGCACAGAAAGCCTTCTTTTTAAGTGCAGCTCTACCCCCATGTGAACAGAGAGCCCGAAGCCTCTCTCAGCGGCAGAAGCAGGATCCGTTCAGCTCATCAAAGCTCTCTCTGCCTCGGCAAACACAAATGACTGCAGTGCCTAGCCTGAGAGCTCTTTCTGCACAAAACAGGAGGTGAAATTAGGATAAACCGGACTTGGAAAAATAATTTATTTGAAGCTGCTGTAACAGCTTTTTTTGGAGAACAGAATCCAGAGGGAGGCACAAATGAAACTGCAGAAGAAAATAATAAACCAAACCTGGAAGCTCAGGGACCCTCCTTCACCTGCCCCTCATTTGCATAGCCCACTCCTCCAGAAATAGCACATCCATACTTGGCAATAGGGCTACTTGTCAAATAGCAGAAACTACACAATGACTAAGCATCATTGTCTGTCTCCAACATAATCATGTGATTTTTAAAATCAGATTGGAGCCTGTTTTCTGGCTCCTTAGTTGTCTAAACCTTACAAAGAGGTTCATCCCTAAGTTAAAAAACAAATCCAACCATATTGCTATCCCACTTTCCTTCCTTCCTTGTTTCATTTTCTCTTTGTGTCTAATCTGATAAATACATTGTCAGGAAAATGTTCTGGATTTATCAGCTTATTCTTTCCAGATCTATGGCTTTTGAACAGACCAGGAAAATCATGATAATACAGAAAGAATGAATCTCCAGTGTTGGGCTTTCTAGATTTGCTGCCATTGATTGACAGAGGAAGAAGGGAGGCCGGACTGCTAGCCATAAGCCGAGAGCACAAGGTGTTCACCAGTTTCCTCCGCTCTCTCATTCATCCATTCATTTAACAAACATGTTACAAATGTCGCTAAGCAGAGCACTGTGCTCATTATTCACCCAGGTGCACAGACCAAAAAGATGCAGACTCCGATTTAAAGAAACGTACAGTCTGTTAAAAAAAAAAAAAAGGCAGACATGTACACAAATATCTGTAAAACAAAGCAGAAGGACATGACATCTATGATAGAGGTGACAGTAACATACTATAGAATACACAGGGGCAGACAAATAATTCTCATAGGAAACACAGACTGATCCAAAGCGTTGAAGTAAAAGCAGTGGTTTCATAAATGGAGAGGGGAGTGCAGACCTACTGGGATGAGAAAACAGCATGAGTGATGGACAAAATGTGTCATATGTTGCATTTCTAGTAAAAGAAAAAAGTCTCCTTTAAGTATAGATTGCCTCTATTTAGTACATGCTCTTCTTCCTTCACAATGCTATTTTAAAGTCCCCCATTCTCACTATTTTTACTCCTTGACTTTACTCTTCTATCCCCAGTATTCTGCCTTCTGCCCAAACATGTACTGCAATTGCCCCTGCCTAGATTATCAATGATACATCCAAAGATGGCTCCGACACTAGTGGTATTTGGCACTGATGACCTCTCTTTCCTTTTTTTAAAAATATATTTTATTGATTTTTTACAGAGAGGAAGGGAGAGGGATAGAGAGTTAGAAACATAGATGAGAGAGAAACATCGATCAGCTGCCTCCTGCACACCCTCTACTGGGGATGTGCCCGCAACCAAGGTACATGCCCTTGACTGGAATTGAACCTGGAACCCTTCAGTGAGCAGGTCTACGCTCTATCCACTGAGCCAAACTGGTTAGGGCTCTTTCCTTCTTGATACTCACTGTTTTGGTTGTTTGACAGACATCATTCTCTCCTGGTTCCCTTCCTACCTTTGTATTTTCTTGTGTCTCAATTTATTTTTTAGCACTAATTTCTCTGCCCATCATTTATATTAGTGATTATCAAACAGGGGCATTATGAATCCCTAATTACCAGATACCATGGAAATAAGGATTTTGATAGGTGGCCTCAAAGATGAACCCCAATGATTTCTGCCTCATAGTATTTATATTCTTGTGTAACCCCCTCCTCTTGAGTATGGAATAATATACTGGACTTACTTCTAATAAACAGAATACTGAAAACACGATGTGATGTCATTTCTGAGATTAGGCTATAAAAGGACTGTGGCTTCCATCTTGAAAGAGTTCTTATTGCTCTCTCTTGGATTGTTCAACTTAGAGAAGCCAGCTACAATGTCATAAGGCAGCCATATGGAGAGGCCCAAGTGACAAGCGACAGAAGCTTGCCACAACCCATGTAAGTAAGCTTGAAAGAGGATACTCTGTCAATCAAGCCTACAGATGGGACCACAGGCATGGCTGACAACTAGACTGCAACCTGAGAGACCCTGAGCCAGAGGCAACCAACGAAACCTCACCTCAATTTCTGACCCACTGAAACTGTGAAATAATAAATGTTTGTTGTTTAAAGCTGCTAAACTTTGGAGTGATTTGTTACACATCAATGGATAAGTAATATAGGAACCCTAACTGTTGGGCATCACCACTCACCTATGCTTTCTTGCCCCCAATCCAGGCCCTTCCTGCAGCCTCCAGCCTCCATCCACAGCCCCCTTTCTCCACCACTGCCAGGCCATTTTATTAATGCCTTTGAATTCTCCTATAAATTGATTTTCCTTATACAACTTTATTTGCCCAATTATTTCTATAAATACTGGTTTGAAAGCCAGTGCTCTAAATGTTGGTGTTTCTCAGAGTTCTATCCTTGGCCTGTTTCTCTTTTCACTTTACCCATTCTGCCTTGGAAATCATGCCTGTGTCCCTATCAGAGATCCACCCCCTATTTATATAGTTCCCCAAAACACAATTTTATGACTTACTTCAAAACTTAACTGATCATTGGCTGAACTTATAAATGCTCTTGCAAAATATGCTTTTATTCCATAGTCTCCATTTAAAAAAATGGTGCTGCCATCACCCAAATCATCCTTAATTTCTCCCTCTTTCTACTAACTGTTCTTTCAGTAACCACTTAAAATCCTATCAAGTCTACTTCCTTCATATGCCGTGCATCTATATCCTGTATGTAGGTCCACTATTACTTTTACTTCCTGCCACTGTGATTTCTCCTTGATTTTATCAACACCCTCATAATGTAATCTGCCCACATCTACACAATACAGAGGTTGAGAGCTCAAGTTCTTTCTTCAGACTGCCTCATTTAGATCTTACCTCTGTTCCTTAATGGGATAACTTACAAATATTTCAAGCTTCATCTCTCTCCATTGTTCCTTACTGAACCTTAAACTCAATCAAACTAAGCTACTTGACTTTCTTCAAATGTGCCAAGTTCTTACAGGTCTCTCTGTCATTGCAAAGCTGCCCCTTCCACCATAAATACTCTTATTACCATACTGACTTGGCTAACTCCAACCCATACATTCAAATTTAGCCAATGATATTAAGTTTTCCAGGAAATGTTGCCAACTACCACTGACACCCTGTGTAGCACACATACACAGGTACTAAAACACCTATGCATACAGGTAGATCTTCCCATTCGAACCCATTGCTCTCTGTGCACATTGTTATGCCTAATATCCAGGAATGTAACTGCCTATGTACATCTCTATCTCTCTCCAGCCGACATGAGCTGTGTGCTCCAGTAATGTGCAGGAACATACGGAACACTGTAGGCCCTTCATAAATATTTAAACAATAAATAAACCAGGGCTCTAATCTACCATGTCCTTTTTTCTTTGACGGAGTGTATGAACTTTCTGTATTAGTTTCCCATGGTTGACTATTATAGCACTGGTTTGATAGACTATGGCAATAACTAGGGATATTCTTAGTACAGGTCAAACAAGAACATGGTTTCTGGACAATGAGAAACTTGGAGAAATGCCAGAGACGTACCCACTTGTCCAATGTGGCCCGTGTGAGTGAAGTCATCACAATCTCTTCAAGCCTGTCTAGTCCATAGGCTCAGGCAGGTGCATACCTGGGTAGAGTCTATTTTTAACTCCCCACTCCCACAAAATTTCACAAAAATTATTAAGAAATTGGAAGTTTTTGAGTACTTCAAGCAAAACCTTCAGACCAACAACTCCAGTGAGGTAGGTTTTGTCTCTCATCTTTCAGCAACTCTCTAAGTATTCAGGTGCTTTGGGTTGGGGCCCTATTAGTCAGTGTATTGATTTCCAATTGGTGGGAGGGTCAAGGTCTGAATCACTTCAGTAAGTGCCAAGAAAGGCAAGTGAAGAGACCAAAGAGTTTCCTGTCTTTTTAGATTTAACCAAGAAATGGCTAAGTTCCTGGTTCTTAAAAATAAGGAAGTCATGCTTTTTTTTTTTTTTTTTTTTTTTTGCCTTGACAGTTTTCTCTTTAGACATACCCTCGAGAAGTAAAATAGCTGGGGAGAATGACAAGTACTGCTGATAGAAATGGGAGGTAGTTTTGAGATAATAACAGAAACAAATGAGCAGTGTCTGTATTACTAATGAGATCTTCTACTGAACCCACTCATTTCATAAAGGTTCTAATATGTGAGTTGAGCAAAGACAGTTTTCTCAAACAGAACTTTTTTTCTGTAGCTGGGAAAGAGAAATTAAAAGAAAAGCATAGCTACAAAACTTTTAGAGGATATAGAAAGAACTCTTTCTATTTCTAACAGAGACTAATGGAATCATTTTTCAAGAATATATTTTCATTACTAGAGCAAGGTAGCACTGATCAGGGTAAGATTGAAATAGAGTATGTTTATTCTTTGTAGGGTTCACATATTGTAATTTTGGCATTTCCTTTGGCACAAATACTTTTCCCAGAGATGCTGGCTGGAAGTTTCTGTGCTTCTGCAGAAATAAGAAGTAGAAGCAATAAACAAGTGACTGGAATATCTTATGTAAAAAAATACTACTCATAAATAGTGGTGGCAAATAACAGACTAAAGTGTTGACCTAAGAAAAGAGAAGCCGATTTCAATTAACAACTGAGAAGTTATGTGTTCTGCATATGTGAGCCCAATAAGTACAAACAGGGCTACACAGTGTAATTCAACTTACCTAGCACCATAAAATCACTCTAGTCCTGGTCGGGTGGCTCAGTTGGTTGGACTTTGCCCCATACACAAAAAGTTTTCAGGTTCAATTCCCAGTCATCTCTCTCTCTCTCTCTCTCTCTCTCTCTCTCTCTCTCTCTCCAATAAAAATACCCTTCTCGGGTGTGGATAAAAGAAAACAGAGGGAAAGGAATTAATTCTTTTCAAAAATTGCTTCACAGTTTTCTCTTCAAACCTGTGGTATATTCTTGTTAGATATCTTCCAATAAAAGACAGTAACTATCAGCATCCAAATAATGTATTAATGAAAGAATCCATGAGAGAGGGTTTTCTGAAGGTACATATCTGGCAAGAGGCTGATATCAAATATGATGGAAAGAACAGTGGAGGAATGCATATGGACTTTGGATAGATACATCACAGGGAAGGATATATGAATGTCCAATAGGCACAAGAAGGAGTTGTTCATTAGGGAAATGCAAATTAACTAACAATGAGATACCATTATGCATCCACAAGAATGGCAAAATCTAAAGGACTGACTATACTAAGTGTTGGTGATGATGTGGAACAACTAGGTCTCTCATACATTATGGTGGAAATATAAAATAATACAACCACTTTGGAAAAAGGTCTAATTGTTTCCAATAAAATCCGTTGATAAAAAGATTGTTTATAGCAGTTTAAATCATAATTAGCCAAAACCTGAAAATAGTCTAGGATTCTATCATTGGGAAAATGAATAAACCCACTATGATGTATTCATAGAATGAAATACTACTCAGCAATATACATGCACCAATACAATACAAGTGAATCTCAAAAATATTATGGTGAGTGAAAAAATCTACATAAACCAGAATTCTCCAGAGAAACAGAACCAGAACCTATATACATATACATACACACAATGAGATTGATCTTAAAGCTTGGCTTATGCAATAAAACAAGAAATAACAAGTCTTGGAGAAAAGGGAATCCTCGCACACCACTTGTGGAATGTAAATTGGTGCAGCCACTATGGAATACAGTATGGAGGTTCCTCAAAAAACGAAGTCTATGGTCTCACTTAAATGTGGAATCTAATGAATAAATTAAACTGACAAAATAGAAACAGAGGGATGGATACATCAAATAGACTGACAGCTGTCAGAGGGGAGGGTGAAGACAGGTACTGGATAAAAGAAGATGAAGGGATTAGTCAAAGAACATATATGCACAACCCATGGATACAGACAACAGTGTGGTGATGGCCAGATGCACATCTTCTTCAGCTATCAGATTGTTAGCCATAAGAAGAGGGTCTGTGTGTCTCTTATTCATTGGTATCTGCTGTGCCTAAAACATTGTGCCTAAAAGAGCATATACTAGGAGCTCAATAAATATTTGGTTGCATAAATAAATTCTCATTTTATTTTTAAATGTTTTTATTAATTTTTTTAGAGAGAGAATAAGGAAGAGAGAGAGAGAGGGGGAGGGGGAGGGAGAGGGAGAGAGACTGGAGATGGAGCCTGCAATGCTGGGAATGTTCCCGGACCCGGAATGCCACACTGGCTGAGCAATAAATTCTCATTTTAAAGATAAAGGAAAGTAGGGGAGGGAAGGGGTAAGGGGAAGAGATCAACCAAAGGACTTGTATGCATGCATATAAGCCAAACCAATGGACATGGACAACAGGGGGATGAGAGCATGAGTGGGGGGGGGGGGGGGAGGATGAGGGTTAATGGGGGGGGATGAGGACACATTTGTAATACCTTAACTAATAAAGAATTTTAAAAAAATAAAAATAAAAAATAAAGATAAAGGAACTGAGTCTTTTTTTATCTATGTAAAGAATTTATTTGAAAATATTTTTAAATTCTTTTTTTTCCTTTTTTTTAATTGCTTAAAGTATTACAAAGAGTACTACATATGTCTTTTCTTTTTCCCCTGCCCTTGACAATCCCCCAGTCTCCCCTACCCCCCAGTGTCTTATGTCCATTGGTTATGCTTATATGCATGCATACAAGTCCTTCGGCTGATCTCTTATCCCCTCCTCCTGAACCCCAACCCTCCCCGGCCTTCCCACTGTAGTTCGACAGTCTGTTCGAGGCAGCTCTGCCTCTGTATCTATTTTTGTTCAAAAGTTTATTATGGTCTTTATTATCCATAAATGGGTGAGATCATGTGGTATTTTTCCTTCATTGACTGGCTTATTTCACTTAGCATAATGCTCTCCAGTTCCATCCATGCTGTTGCAAATGGTAGGAGTTCCTTCTTTTTTACAGCAGCATAGTATTCCATCATGTAGATGTACCACAGTTTTCTAATCCATTCATCTACTGATGGGCACTTAGGCTGTTTCCAGATCTTAGCTATGGTGAATTGTGCTGCTATGAACATAGGGGTGCATAGATCCTTTCTGATTAGTGTTTCTGGTTTCTTGGGATATATTCCTAGAAGTGGGATCGATCACAGGGTCAAATGGGAGCTCCATTTTTAGTTTTTTGAGGAAACTCCATACTGTCTTCCAGAGTGGCAGCACCAGTCTGCATTCCCACCAGCAGTGCACGAGTGAGGAACTGAGTCTTAATGACTTAGAGTTATGTATCCAAGGCCACAGATCTAGTAAATGCATAGGGAGGTTTCAAATTCAGTTATGTCCAATTTCAAAGCTCATGCTCTTATGTAAACTACTCCACCAAACTGGTCTGCAGTAAAGATTTGGAGATGATCTTGTCACATCAATATTCAGCTTTAATATCAACAAGACTTCCACTTCGTGAACTTTTATAGCATCTTATGTTTGATATGAAATTAGTTGAGAACTACCGGAAACAGTAAAGAGTATTTAGTCCAACTTCTCACAGATTTACCCAGGGTCACAGAGTTAGTTATTCATAACAGCCCTGGAGCTTCCATCCATACCCATTAGGTCAGTATATGTGGAACCAAGGCCATGGAAATCAGCTGAAGCAGTTTTCATTTCTTTTGCCTTATCCCCAGCTCTTTCTTTTCTAAAACAAAATGAGATAAAGGCACAGAAGAGATGGGTCTGGCAGCTAAGTTGAGAGCTTTGACTTTGTGATCGCAGTAGATATTTTTCCATAGCTGACGACTGGGTCACAGTTCTTTTACAGGTGTGCCTTGATGAATGACACCCACCTACACCCTATCCGAGATCGCAGCATCTGAAGTGGAAGCATATTCTGGCAATTCCAGCACTTGCCAGAGGCACAATGTGCAGGTCCTTAGAGTACAAGGCCCTTTGGAAAGGACCTTTTGTAACTTATTGACTTTTCCTTTACATGTGACTCTTAAAACAAACCAACAGCAAAAACACTTTATTACTAACTCATTTCAAGTGTTGCAAGGCAGCAACCAAAGCAAGTGAGCCTCAAGCAATCACTAAAGAAAATGTTCATGTGTGTTCACAGGGTAACATAACTGGATGGTTGAGACCTAAGCTGAAAAGAGGCCCATGCTTCCTACACTTGGTCCTATCAGTGCTCAGGGCAATAATTATTGCACACCAATGCCAATGCTCAGGGGATAAATACCCTTGATCAATGTTGGCCTGAAGCACTGAGTGGCTACTTAGGATGGTAAGCTTACCAACTTGTAGCACAGAGTAGATGATCAATAAATAATCACTGAATGACTGATTTCCCACAATGCCAGTACATATTTCATGCATTCACCATGAGTACAGTTCCTTTAATCTGGAAACACTGTGGTTATACCAAAGACCAAACAAGTTCTGCTGTCAGTAACAGAGAAGGCTAAATTCCTAAATCATGATGTTTTAAATGTTTCTGTTGGTAAAGAAGATATTTTCCTCTTACAGAGATCTTATATCCAGATCACAGCTCTCATATAAAAATACCAACTTAGCCTACAGCCTTGCTACAACATTTAAGGTGGGTAACATCTACCTCTTCCAGAGACAACACAATCACATTTTCATTTGGAGGTGAGGGTGGGAGGATATTAAAGAAGTCAAATACTTAACTCAAATTGAGTAGTTAGCAGAGGTTTAAAATTACCCTGATTAATGCATTTTCTAATTATTTCCCCTAACCTTAATAATATTTACTTTATTTCTGGATTTTCAACTATATTATATTCAGATTGTAGCACAAAAAAATGCTGAATAAATTTTTGTTGAATTATTTTGATATACTAATTCTCAAAATATGGTCCGAGGATTCCTAGACATGGTGGCGTGTTAGAACAGTTCCATCCATCTTATAGCACCAATTGTCAAATTTTCAAGAATTTTATGAGGCAGTTGCTAAGTATACCATTGCTATAAATTAAATTATAAAAATTTGCAACTAAACAAATTACACTAAAATAAAGGTTAAAAAGTTGTCACTTCCTAAATATTTTACTATTTATAGGCCTTTGAGGTTATCTAGATCTATTGTATTTACAGTGTAGAAGAAATTTTATACGATGTTGTGCTGCTGTACATTTCTTCCCAACTCTGCATTATCAGCCACATTGAGAATATTTACACCAGGGAAATTGGCAAATGCTACAAATTGGGTTTTTCTTTCCTCCCTGGTGGGTTGGTAATCAAAATATTTACCAGCACACTTTCTGAGAGTTCCCAAAACACTTTCAGGTGGTTTACCAAGTTCTCCCATTTAATGTGAGAGGCCATATTTTCTTCATACATGTTAACCAAAACAACATATTAAAACAGATTGAATGAAGAAGGAGATGAGGCTAACTGTAAACTACATATTAATTTTCAAAAAAATGTAAAACTATGTCCTTTTCACAAAAATGTGTTAACATGTAATCTTTTAATTTCTATTTTAAATGTATTAATGTATTAATAAGTATTTTTTTTATTCTTCGTTTTAAATTCTAATGTGATAACTATTGATAGATATAATTCACAAAAGCAAAAGCTCTTTGGCATCCTCAACATTTTTTGTTGTGGGGTGATTTCAGAGTGTAGTAAGTCCCACAGAGTGCTTTTGAACTTAGTGTTGTCAAACTACAAATGCAGGTCTGTATTCAGATGCTTTTGTGACCTTGGGAAATTAATTCTTGACCTTTTCAAATCTTTGTTTCTCCATTTGCAAAAAGGCATTGCTGGACAAGATAATCTCAATGCACTGTTTTTAGCTCTTAGATTCTATACCAATGAAATTATAAATGAGCTTTGCCTAGTTTGAAGGCAGTAGAAATGTTTTCGATTTGTCATTTTTCAACCTTGAAACCATATCACCCCTGTCTTTAATAATCTTTTCCGCATAAGCTCTTGACCCAAACGGATTTAACATTCAAATTATGTCACTATAATTACAGAAGTCACTACTAGTACTTCTGGTTTTCTAGAACTCAAAGCAGTCTTGGATTAAACTATGTGACATGTAGCAGATGCAAAAACGCAATGCAGACCAATAAAATGCCACGGTTTTATGTCCATCCATCAGGGAGAAAATGAAATGCCTAAAGCAGGCACTGAGACCAAATTTAATAAAGCAAATATTTATTGCCCAGGCCCTGCTTTGCATCTTTACACAGCAGCAGAGTAAAATGTGCTGCCTGAGTATTTCCTGTTTTCTATGCAAACACCACAAATTAGTATCTGCTTGGCGTCCTGAGGAATGTGTGAAGTATCCCTCTCATCCCAGGCAAGTCCGCATAGGCTTTGCCTCTGAAATCACTGTGGCAAATGCAAATGATGTACGAAATAAAAGGTCTGGCCAAGTGTGCCTTCACTTTGATATCACATCTGCGTTTCCTTACCCCTCGCGCCTCCCCCGCCCCTCTCCCCGCAGCCCGGGTGAAAGAGATGTGAATTCGCTTCCCAGGTTGCTGGGAATTCGATTTCCAAATCGCTCCCAGCATCAAACAAATCATCAGAAAAAGCAAAGGTGCCCTGAGCAAAGGTTGAGAGCACTGATGGGTGAGCGCGCATTGCGGGGCCCCACTGAGGCCTGATCCGAAAAGGGGGAAGGGGCTCAGGCATCTGAGCTGCGCTAACATGGCTGCCAGCATCACCGCTGCCGGGAAGGGGGCTGCTCAGGGCCAGGGACGTGCGACTCTCCCAGTGCGCCCTGGGTCTGCACCACCAGAGAGCAACCGCCTCCCAGCAGCAGCCTGTGCGCATCCCGACTCCCCGCTTTTGGGGCACTTCTCAAAAGGCCAACGATCACCAGCTTTCATTTAACTCTGCAGAAGGTCACCTCTGCACCACCCTCCTCAATGCAACACGTGTGGCAAGGCATCGCCATGGCAACCTTCCTTTCTGGGCTCTCTCATTATTGAACAGCTGAGACACACAGCGTCCCTGAACTTGTTACTGCACAAGTTAATGCGGTCCGCTGAGGGCTTAGTTTTCTATAGTCTTTTGCCCAACTGACTGCTTCCTGAAGCTGGAAAAACCTATCCTGTGTTTCCCATGTTTTCCCCTCCACGCCTGGGCCAAACATGTCAGTAAATCTGATCTTTCTTCTCCGAGTAAGCATAACAGAACTACACTGGGAAGTTAACTAATAACAGTTATTCATTTTAATTATGAGTAATTGAAAATAATGAGTCTCGAAAACAAAACTGTGTTCTCATTAATAAAGAAATGCAAATTAAAATAGCAAAGGTATGCTACTTAGTAAGGATTTTGTTAGTTTGTTTTTAATAATTGCCAGTGCTGACAAGGGTTGGCAAAGCATTCCTATATGGTGACTGAGTAAATTGCTACAATCTTCCTGAAGACAATTTATTTTTTCAAAAAAATAGAGATCTCAGCATACATCTGAAAATACAGCTACAAATGCAACCAAGGACAAAGAAATTCATATGAGATGATATCTTGAAAATGAAATGAGAGGATACCTAATTTCTTGAAAGATAATTTTCATGATTCATTGCTAAGTGAAAGTAGATGTTAAATAGTGATTAATTTGATCCTATTTTTACTTTAAATGTATTTAACAAGGAAAATGCTAACTGGTTATCTCGGGGTGGTAGAATTACTGGTGACTTCATCTTGTTCCTTTTCTTTATAGCAGCATTATTTTATATAACAATAAAAAACAAAACACTTCCTTTGTGTATATGTGTGTCAACAGGTCCTTTGTGTTTTATAGCTAATTGAATACACATATTTATAATAATATAATCTGCACAGATTATAATTCACTATATTTTCCTCAAAGGAAAGTATGAGGATTTTAATAGAGAAAAGACATCTGGATCACTCTGATTATTTGGTCTTTCCCTTCAGATATCCAAGTTCTTGGTACTTGCATTTGATTTGGAAATGATTTTTTTTTTTAATTTTTACATTCTACCAAAGGAAACAAAAAAATGAGCTTTCACTGAAAACATAATGGTATTAAGGAATACTCAAAAACCTTTTAGTGTCATTAAGGATTAAGACTTTCATTTCATTCTCATTCTCTGGCTATAGAATTGCAAAGTGAAAAGCAATTGTTGGTTTAAAGTGGAAATTCATGAGTGGGGATGAGAGGATCGGCTCCGAGGCCAGGTGCTGCTTCAAGGGTATCCTTCAAAACCACCTTCTCTGTGGTCCCTGCACCCAGGCCCCAGAGCAGCAGGGAATGGCCTGTCATCTCATGCCCACAGGACTATCTCACCCCACTGAACTGCTCTCGTCCCACCCTGGGGAGAATGAACCTGGCTGTCAGTGAGTAGCCTGTGAGAAACCCTGCAGTGTAACTCATCACCTCATTTCTGAGAAAGGATCAAGAAGAACCCAGGCTCAATGGTCTCAATAAAATCTGGCCTCTATAAAGCTTGAGAACTTCTTTCTGTGAATCATTCCAAAGAAAATATTTCATAGACCCGGGCAAAGATACAGCTATAAGAATGCTTGTTCTTATGTTATTTTCAGTAAAATTTTGGAATCCACATAAATGTCCAAGAGTCAGAGAAGTTATATTACAGCTGGATGATAAAACTGTATGCAACCATCAAAATGGAAGATGGGGAAGAATATTCAGTGATACAGGAAAGTGCTCACAGTGCAGTGTTAAGGGAAAAGTAGGGCATGTTAAATATAGACGGTACAATGTGACCTCATTTTTAGAAAACGCTGCCTATTACACACAATACTTAATGTATTACATACATACTTGAAAATTAAAGCTCCAAAATTATGGATTGCCAGTTACTTTTCTTTTAACATTTCTAATAAATCCATTAATAATAAGTTATTCGTGGTTAAGTAATTATTAATGCGGTATTAATCAGGGAAAGTATGCTGTATTAGAAGCCAGGAAAAGGTACTATATGCTCTGATGATTTTCCAGGTATGCATTTTGCAGGCACCTGAAACACATCCAAAGTGTATATTTTATTAGTTCAGCAATTAAAGGATGATCCATCACCTGGGTCACAGTACCTACCTCACAAATCCATTCATCTGGACTAAAGTTATGGACTCTGTCTTTCTCTATAACCTAACTGTTAGAACAGATAAGACTCCATTCCCCTGAGGACATCCGCTTACAACATTGAGAAGATTAATCAAGGTAAAGGTTGTCCAGGCTCTGAGTATGCACATTCTGCGCACTCTTCAAGAACATGCATGCTCTGGGTTCTGGTCTGATATTCCCTCATTTATAAATGGAGAAATAGTTGACCACAGGACTCTCTAATGATAATCCACCGGGTTGTATGGCCAAGCTTCTCAAGCTTGGATAGCTTTGTCCCTGCCAACCACTGGAGCCTCAAGTCTCAACCAAACCTTTCCCACCTCTTGGGCTCCGCCATAGAGAGACTACAGCAGCTAACACAAATAGAGTCTCATTATGTACTAGACATTGTTCTAATTCTCCCAGCAAACCTATGGCATAAGTATTACTCTATGATTTTTCCTTCCCATTTAACAGATAAAGAAGTTGAGGCACAAAGAGGTTAAACAATCTCAGCATTCACGGTTCCCATCACCCACGGTTAATAAGCATTAGAGTCTAAACCCAGGAAGTCTGGCTTCAGCTCTTACCTGTTATACCACCACCCAGATATATAGCTTGCCAAAGAAATCATTAGTTTGAATAGATCTCTGCCTTAGCCCTGGCTCTTCCCTCTGCAGAGAAGGTCCTTCCACTTAGTCAAATTCTGACCCTCCTTTCAAACACTGATGTCACTATATCTCCTCTGAAAAGTCGTCCCCAATCATTTTAGGCAGGCTTAAGGATTTTCCTCTATGATCCCATAAGTACCTAGTTATGGTACTTAACACGCTACTGACAGGCATATTTATTAATCTGTGAGATCTTCAAAGCCAGGGTTCAAGTTTCTGTTAATATTTATATCTCCACTGCTCCCAGACAGTATCTGACATGTAAGAGGCTCTTAGTACTTGATGTATGTATGAATGATTATGAGGAGGACTATATATTTCTGCTTGCCCCAAAATAGTCTTCAATGTCCCACCATGACAGCCACCATTCCTCCAGTAGAGTGGGTGCTATGTAGATGAACACTGGACTAGTAGCCAGAAGGACACTGAAATGCCAGCTGTGCTCCAAGATGCAATCTTTGCCTTACTGGGCTCTTAAATGTTAAATGTGGACCTATCCTTTGGGAGAAAAGGGAGAATAAGAGGACCTATTAAAATATTATTAGGTATTAATTTTGACAATTTGCCAGCTATTCTATTAGGAAAGAAGGCCCCTTTTGGGGTGGGGCAGAGGATGGCTCAGTCTGATAAAGGGCTAAGGGCTCAGCATGTGGTCAGTCTGTGCACACCTCGATGAGGCTCTGTACTCAGCACCCTGAAAATATCACCAGATCTGTCCACTTTAGGCAATTCACCCTTCCCCTACCTTACAAGTTTCATCAAGACAGGAATGAAGTCCGACCAGGTGTGGCTCAGTGGTTGAGCATCGACGCAGGAAGAGGTCACTAGTTTGATTCCCAGTCAGGGCATATACCTGGGTTGCAGGCTCGAGCCCCCAGTAGGGGGTGTGCAGGAGGCAGCCTAGGGATGATTCTCTCTCATCATTGATGTTTCTATCTCTCTCTCCCTCTCCCTTCCTCTCTGAAATCAATAACATATACATATAGGAATGAAACTCATGGTCTATCTGTCTCATCTTTCTTTAATAGTAAAGGATTATTCTTGCTGGTTTCAGTCAGTCCACTAGTGGTACTGCTTGAAGCAGGGGAAGGAAACTAATATTTATGCATGAAAGTCACTACAGCTGTGCCTGTACCTATCTCAAATCTCTTTTGGAACAAACCTGGGAATAAATAAATTCATAAGATGAAAATAAACACACTATTGATTCACTTTGAGGGTCTGGTTTACACTTTGCTTTGGGCTTCAAGGTTTATTTGTGACAACATTTCTCAGGTAAGGTAGGATATCCTTATAGATATCATAACAAACATTTTGAAAGAAAGGGTCAAAATCCCAGGAGGGTTTGTCCACTCATTTGGAGGGAAATAAAACCAATTTCACCTCAAAACATTTCCAACTGTCTAATTGTACATATTGAGGTTTAGCTACTTAAATGTTCATTTGCCCATCATGGAAAATTTTGGTTCATGTTATAGTACTATTGCATTTTTAACTAAGGGTTCTTTTTTAAAGTTTTGCAGAGTTCTCATAGCTATCTAGTGACTCCTTGTGGAGTTTTCTCTCTACATGTAACAACTCACTAAAAAGTTAGGAAATCATAGAATCTCAGAATTGAAGGAGAAGTAGAAGTATTTAACGCTAACTTCCACCCAGTTAGCGATAACCATGAAAGAGGGTTGAAAAACCTCAGGTGAAAAGAAGGCATCTTTTGGATTACTGTCTCCTCTCTTCTCCTCTAATGGTGAAATAGATTTACAAACCATGTTGCAGTTTTCCTGAAATTTTGCCACTGACGTAGCCATTTCAACAGGGCTCAAAATGAAAGCAAAGAAAAAAAAAAGGAAGAGAATTTCACATTGGCCAAGGTTGGGGATTTCCAATGTGATTCTATAGAGGAACTAGCTCCTCAAGACAACTGGTGGACAAGTAATCAATGTTCCAATATACTGAGTTATCTTTAGATATAAATATAAACAATATTTAGATATAATGTTGTTGATTAATATTCAACAATATTTTAGTAGGCATTTTTCATTTCAGTCTTAATACCTAGTCTCTTGCCCTGAGAGTCCTTTACTTGTGTTTTGTGGAACTTTCTTCCACACTGTGTGCGATGGTTAAACTAGTTGCTTACTTCCTACTCTTGAAGCTTCAGTCAGGTGGTCATCGAGGACAACTAACTGCTTCTCCTGGACACCATATATTAGGTAGGTAATCGGAAACCAAGAAGCCCATTTGAGACTGTCATTGCACAGTGGTAGTGGTGCCTACCAGACTCTTCCAGCTATGAGGTCATCTCCTCACACTACAGAGCTGTCTTGGATCTTGGCTAGTTCCAAGCATGAGTTCATCATTTCTTGGCATCCTAGTAGCCTTCTAACAGAGTCTCCTTTTAAAAAAAATTATCCAGATTCTGAAATTGATTGTGATGATGGTTACACAACTCTGGATATACTAAAAACCATTGAATCACGTATCTCAGTGGGTAAATTATTTGGCACATGGATTATATCCCAATAAAGCCTCCTAGAGAGTCAGGTGGAGCTGGTTTCCATTGCTTGAAATATAACAAGATCTAAGAGCTCAAATCCTCCTGTCAAAATTCAAATGTCAAAGCTGTAAAAGATTACACACTCTTGTCTCTTTAACATTAAGTTTACCAAGAAAAAGTAATGTGCATTAGTTTTGATGGGGGTTGAACAAGTCTAGCAAATATATACTATTCCAAGAGGGCAGACAACAAAGAGGTACCATATGGGAGAGATTTTAAATGTTCACACTGGCACCAGGGCATTGAATGGTGATGACAGTGGAGGCAGAGGTATGAACATGGTAGTCCATAAGGGGAATTAAATATTTTTGTCACTTGTAAATCCATATTTATCTGAAATCATAAACTGAGTGACACATTTATTACTCCCTTCTCCCTAATCACTTATTATCCAATAAATGCCTGTTGATGAATAAAGCAATCAATCATTCAGTAGTTTGGAAAAATTATTACATTTTTCCCCAAAATGTAATAAGTTCAATTTAGTGTATGACAGAATGTGCTGGTTAAACAAATAATCTGCATCTACATAATGTTATAAAAGCCATCATATAATGAAATATATGAAAACCCCACTAAATACAACTTAATTTCTCCTTGATGAAATAATTTTTAATATGCTTTCAGCAAGAGGAAGGAGAGGAATGGAGAGAGAGAGAGACAGAAACATCAAGATGAGAAAAAATCATCGATCAGTTGCCTCCTACACACCCCCTACTGGGAATTGAGCCCGCATCCCAAACATGTGCCCTGACTGGGAATCAAACTGTGACCTCTAGGTTCATGAGTCTATGCTCAAACACTGAGCCACACCAGCTGAACAATGAAATAATTTTTAGTATTTTAATAGGTGAGGACATCATAGGCCCTCATTGGTTGCCATCAGTAGACATGCTTCAACATCATTTAATAAAGTGACCTAGTGATCTGGGTATCAAATGCCAGGCAACTTATTATATAGTGATGTCACTGTTGTGATTCCAAATATTGATCCAACAATATTTCTAAATCTAGAGGGGAAAAAGCTTATTTTGAAGGAAATTATATTCAGTAACTTTTCTGGATATCCTAATCTTCTAATACTGTCACCCTGTGTTGGGGAGCACAAGAGACTTGGTTGGAAAGTTGTAAGGAGGACATTCTGAAAAAAGGGAAGTATGTGGAAGGCCACCTGCCCTGTTTATCGGAATTCTGACTTAGGGGAGTGTCGAAGGCGGTGCCATTGATTATTCCTTGACCTTTCCAAAAAGTCTGTGCATGTTCAGATCCCTGGGTGTTTACTGGAATCCTTATGCTTAATCCCTGGATGCCCTTGCATAGAGGACAATGTAAACACCTGTGTCCTCCCAAGATTACTTTCCCTTCTGATTGTATCAAAAGATAACAATTCCAATAAAAGCCTAAGGAGGCAGGCAATCGAGGCTGCCTCACTCCTTTACCTTGGCCATCCCTTAGCCTCTCTTTCACAGTGAAACTGTGTTGGAGTAATCCATTCATCTGTCGCTCAGGGTCTGCTGGTCAGCCCCGGCAACCCCGATTCACTAACTTTGACAAGTATATTACCAATTTTAATGTTGTCCTAAGCAAAAGCTTATCTCATGCTTGGCAGCTAAACCAATGACCTCTTGCCTATGCTTTCCCAATTTACTTGTTCTGTTTTTATCACCCATGTCCTACCTCTTGGTTTGATATCTTAACTTGATGTTATATTTTGCTCCCTCACATTTTATAATCTTTCAGACTTTGTCCCTGGCATTGAGGATTTCAGTAATCAGAACTGTAGTACTCCTTAACTTGTAACATTCCCTATTGCCTGTGGTGGGTACTCTACTTGGCTTCTTCCAGGGAAAGTGGAAGGATAGAGGTATTAGACAGGCAAAGGTCTGATAAGATTGTTATGCCTCTTTGCCATCACAAATGTATGACCAGTCCTCTATCGATTCTTGGCTAAATTGGAATGACAGGCAATTAACAATAAACTTTGCATGGGGGAAAACTGTGTCCTCAGCATTTCCTGAATTAGAATCCTTACTTTGAATATTTCTGTGTGGGCACAGACAAGACATTAATCTTTTGTGTCTTGATGTCACTATCTATTCAATTGATTGTAAGAACAGCTCTCTCCTAAAAATGTAGGTAACTAGATGAACTCTTGTTTGTGAAGAGTTATAGAACCAAAAAGTCTCTGAATACCAAAATGATGGTTCTCTCCTATTTCACTGCAGGAAACCCCAGGAGGTCTTCATGGAATTTTAGTGTGTAGTGTGCATAAGTGTAATACCATGAAATATTTACATAGCACATTATGTCATATGAACTAGACATAATTTTAGCAGAAAATATGACTCTATTATATGTCTGCCATAAAGTCATAATCATGGGTGTCCTATGGTTGGGAGTGGGGAAAATCAAGCAGTCAAAGCAAGCGTGATTTTCCATTTCTCAGTTTTCCACAGGCTTGTTCCTCAATCATTCCTTTTTCTTTTTTCAAGACAGCTATAGAAAGTATCAAATATCAAGAAATGTATATGGAAGAAATTTTAAAATTTGAGCCAATGCTTGTCTCAGAAAATCATTGCTCACTTTTGAGAGAATATGCTCCAGTTTAGTTCAAGGAGTTCTTAATTTCCATACCAAGATAGTTTAAAAGCCACCGTGTTCACATCCCAAGATCAGCCTCTAAAAGCAACTATTCCCCCTCTTTTTTTAAAAAAACTGAAATGCAAGTTAAAATAAGATGGTTTTACTTAGATGAAGATTAAGATGCTAATATTTCCAAAAAGAATGAATCTACAATTTAATATAAATATGTACCATGTACATTTCTCATTTTTAATAGTCTTTTAAATGTTGACATAGAACATTCACACTGCACTCATTCAGTAATGATGCCTAATTTAAACCATATTTTCCATTAGAGAGACGATTGTATATGGAAAAGGAAATAGCTCCCCAAGTCCCTCTGTGTATATCGAAATGGAAATCTAAAGCCATTATATAGTTTATGCTTAAGTTCTGATTAAAAGATATCATAAAAATCCTATAAGAGCTCAGCCCAAGGTAGAGGATTTGATTTGAGCATATTGAAAAAAGATTGGTGCCCAAATACCAGCTTTAAATATCTTTTCTTACTAAACTATATCATAAACAATACACATGAATGTGAAAACCAGCAACTCCCTGAATAATGATCACATCTGTTTTCCAGTCAAATTTAAATCCCCTATCTCTAAATTTAGTGAGTAATTCATTTTAGAGCTGGAAAAGAATTTGGTCCAGTTCCTTCATATTACACTTGAGGAAATTGAGGCACAGAGAGATTTCTTCCTAATAACCCTACTAATCCTTCCAGTCTCAGCCTAAGATTAACTCCTTGGGAAAGCTTTCACTGATTCTGCCACGACCAAAAACGAGCCCCCTCCCCTTTACTATACTCACAAATTTCTCTGTAGTGGAAGGAACATTAGACTTAACTAAGCATTCATAAATTTTTTTGAGTTGGTATACATTTTACAGATCATCTAGTGTCTCACCTCTCATTTTATAGATGTAATACATATATTTGTGTCATCATAGGTTGCTTAAACATTGGTTTGTTTAAGCAAATGTCTCTGTAGTTTTCTTCATAGTACATGATATATAATTATACAAGTGTCATAACTTTTTAATTTAGAGTCTGTTGTCACAATTGAAAGCTCCAGGGGCTCTATGAGCTGGATGCGCACCAGGTAGCACATGCCAAACACAGAGTGTGCCCAGTAAGTATTTAACAAATCAATGTTTAAGCAACATGTAATGACACAAATATACGTATTACATCATTTATAAAGTGAGAGGTTAGACTAGATGATCTGTAAAATTTATACCAACTCAAAAAAATTTATGAATGCTTAGCTAAGTCTAATGTTCCTTCCACTATGCCACAAATGGCAGACACGAGTTGTCTTGTTGCTATTCATAGTTTCTCCATCCACTGTTTGTGTGACTTTGTAAAAATTTATTCTCTATATTGAAGCTTACATTATTTGATGGAAAAATAATAATAAAATTCACTCTTTCAACACATTCATTTTTTAAAGAATTTTATGAATTGTGGTAAAATATATGTAACAAAAAATTTATCATTTTAACCATTTTAAAGTGTTCAGCTCAGTGTCCTTAAGTACACTGACATTGTTGTGCGACTATCTCCATCATCGAACTCCAGAAATTTTTTCAACCTCTCAAAGTTTTATTTTTATTCTTCCCGTTTACCATCCTTACTTCTCCCTCAAACTGCCAATCCATTTACCCTTTCTCACCACCCATCACTGACCTTTTATCAATGATCAATTTCTATGTAACAGGCCATTTATTAAGCTCACAATTCTTCTAAGTGGTTCTTCTGGTCTAGTCTGGGCTTAGATTACCTTAGCTGGGCTTGCTCATGAGTTTGCAGTCAATTGGTCAGTTGACTAGGGCTTGGCTGGTCTTGGGCAGCCTTACTCACATATCAACCAGTAGGTTGGCTACTGGCAGATATGACAAGAGTGACTGCATCATGTGATTTTCATTCTCCCAGTAGGATTATTGAAGCTTACTCATATAGTGATGATAGTAGAATCTTGAATGCATCAAGAGGTCAAGCCCTAATGCTCAAATGCTTTTCAAGTCTCTGTATCATATTTGCTCATGTCCCATGAATCAAAATAAGTCAAATGGCCATAATCTGTGTGTCAGAAACTACTAAAAGACTTGAATCAGGGAGGCCAGGACAAATTGTGGGACATTACTGCAAAAATATATCACACCCTTGTTAAACAAACTGTATTTCATACTCTTATCATTATGATCATTTCTTTCTAAGCATTATCAACTCTTTTTTTCTGATTTCTCTCCAAAGTACTCAGCTGGAAAAATATTCAGACTCTGGTCAAACCCAACAATCTGCCTATCCCACCATATACTGAAGCAATGGTCACTAAAGAAAGAAACCCAAACATCCATCCTGAATTCTCTCATTCGTAATTTATGACTACAAATCTCATCTGGTCACTGAATATTACTTATCAGTCTCACTTATTTGTTATTATCCTAGATGATAATCTTACTTCATAATATACATCTCAAACACACACATGTTAAGAAAGAATATGAATCAAAGAATCACTCATCTTCCTAGTAATAATCCTGCATCTGTTGGCATATTCATTATCTCCCTTGTAGATACCAGTTAAATTGACTTCTCAGGCTTAATCTCTCTCTCATGCTCCCTTTTCACTTAGATGTCTGCTAGGCAGATCAAGCATAACATGCCCAGACAGAACACTTGATTCTACTTGTTTCTTCACCACCAACCTCCAACGTATACTAGTAAACCTCATCTCTCTCCTAGATTTTTAGTTTTATTTATGTATAATGGCTCTTACTGTTGCTCAAGTTAGTAATTGGAATTCATTCTTGTTTCTAGCTACCCCTTCACATATCCATTACCAACTCCTGTTAGATACCAAAAAGATATATCAAATCCACATGCCTTTTTTTATATCTCTGCTTCTATTATCCCTGCCTGGCGAGCATCATCCCTCATCTCCTACAATATCTTTATAACAGCTTCCCTGCTTCTCTCTACTCTTGAATTCTTCAGTCTATTCTCTGCACAGCTGCCAGAATCATTTAAGAACACAAATGATCACATTACTTCTCTGCTTAAAAACCTCTAATGGCTTTCCACTACACACAGAATTAAATACAAATTTTTTCATGGTTGTTTGCAATGCTCTGATATGGCCCCTGCCTACCATTCTCCAACCCACCTCCCATTGCTATGCTCCTTCTTATGCCTGGGTCGCTCTGACCTGCATTCTACTGCTTGATCACACCAGGCCTGTTCTAGCCTCGTGGCTTTGGCTCTTGCTATTTTCTCAACCTGGGATGCTCATCGTGTGATGAGGCATTGTTATAATTCAGGTCTTTGGTGACAAAATATGTGATCTGTCCATCCTTTCTAATGTTGCTTCTTCTCCTAATCCCTCACATGGTCTAGTGATAGCCAACTGGTGGTCCATGAGGTCTGAAAGGTTGGCAACCGCTGGATACCTTTGCTCACTCTCTACCACACTACCCTGCTTTTTCCTCGCAGCATTTGTATTAGTTAAAGTTTATTCCTTGTGTGTCTGTTCCACTAGAATCGAAAACCACAAGTGTTAAGAACACATCTTGTTCATCATTTCATTCCCAGCTTATAGGACAAAGCATTAAAAAATAGTAGGTATTTAATAAATACTTGCATAGTAAAGAGAATAAGTTTTTTAAATTGCATGGTTTCTGTGAGGAATGTTTTAAACATATTAGAAACACTCTGGTATGTAATAATCACTCTATAAATGATGTTCATAAAACACAAAATATGTTTTTCCATCTTGTATCCTTGGCACCTAACAGTTACTAGAAATAGTATCCATGTGACAATTATATTGGTTTTTAACAAACCAATGATTCCAACATAAATAGCATTAACGTTGGTTAGTATAAATTCCATAGAATATTCCAGTCAAGGCTCTTTTTGGTGACAAGTAATAGAAATCTATTCACACTAACTTATATACAAGGAAGAATCATTAAAAGGACCAAAATGTCATCTACAGAGGCACAGAAAGTACAGCCATGACCTCTCAGGGACTTAGAACCAGGAACTAAAATATCACCACATCCTGTGGCTATTTCCTCTCAGCTAGCATGGCAATTTTGTCTGTATCATTCTCTCTCTGCAAACCAGTTATTTCTGTTTTTATTTTTCAAGTAATGGCTATCCCAACTCTGTCTTTATATCAGTTCATAGTTCACATGACCAAAACAGACTACACTAGTGTCTGCAAATTGAATTTCCAAATCCCTGTGGAGAAAATCTGATTGACCCACATTGGGTTCAGTACTTACCTGTATTCAAACATGTGTAGCCAGGAGTTGTGGTCACATATTATCAGATGACTCTGAAGGTCCACATCTCTGTGTGTATATGTGTGTGGAGGCGGAGGGAGAATAGAGCTCTAACAAAAAGTGGAGAAATAAAGGAATGGACAAATACCTTACAATGCACCTCTCAAGGCCCTAAGTTCAACTTACAGAGAAGTGGAGAATCTATCTCCAATGGCACCTTTTAGTCTTCAAGTCTACATGGAGAGAGCAGACTTGGCTCAGTTATGTGTGGAGATTTTACCTTGGTTTCAATCACTGGTGGGAATTCACACTTCAGAGGCCGTAGGGTGAGCCAGTGTTTGATCTGTGTAAATTATGTCAGATACACAAAGCACTCACAAGATGGGGGCAAGAAGTCGTGTCTGATAATGCTGAAGGAACAAACGTAATTTGCATTTGGATAAAGATTCACATGTTCCCGGGAAGAACCACTTTGAAGCAAAATACTGAGTAGAGATGCACATAAACACATCTTTGACCTCCAGAGACACTTGATTTATTAAGAGCATAGGAAAACAGAAGGATTTGATTCCTGGTGTTAGCACAGGCATTGCCGCCATCATGCAAGGAAAGGTAGTGGATTTGCTTTCATCCATTTTGCCTTAGCCCTCTGCGGACGAGCTTACAGGTTTCTCACGCATAAGAGAGAAGTGTTTAATGAATTTGAGGACATAATTCTTCTGCCTGCCTCCTCCCACTCCGTGGCTCTCTCATGAAGAATAAACACTATTTGGATTAAGAGATAGACAAGAGTGAGAGAAAGGTGACAATTGAACTGACCTCTTGAACATGGAAAGAAGTCATAAAGGTAAAGATCATGATATACGACTGAATGCTGCCTTATCTTGTGGACAGTCCAGACTAAAAGGAAAATATTTGTTTCGTTCCTTAAGTTAAGTCCAGCTTCGTTTTAACAAGAACCAGGGAAAAGTACAGTCGTCCCCCTTATCCTCTAGAGATACATTTCAAGACCCCCAGTGGATGCCTGAAACCATGGATATACCAAACCCAATATATACTATGTTTTTTTGCTATACATACATGTCAGTGACAAAATTGAACTTATAAATTAGCGTAGGAAGAGATTACCAACAATAACTAAAAATAAAATTAAACAACTATAATAATATACTGTAATAAAAGTTACGTGAAGGCTCTCTCTTTCTCAAAACATTTCTCAAAACATTTATTAAGCTGTACTCACCCTTTTTCTTCTTGTGATGATGTGAGATGATAAAATGCCAAACTTATTTCTGAACCTCTGGGGCCCTCCCTGACGTGCAGTGAATGGCCCGTTTCAGGGGGATCCCTGGCTGAAGTCTTCATATAGGTTCAGTGCTTTCTGGCGCAACCCATTCCTGTCCATCAGAAACCATTTTCTGTTAGTCTTCCGCCCACACATGTAATGCCCTTTCTGTCTTAATTAAGGCATTTATTTCACACTCTGGCCATAACTTTTGCAGTTTGAAGTGTGATAGCAAAACCAACATAAAATTCTTTCCTGCTTCACAATTTCAAGGATAGAAGATTTGTTCTTACCGCGGATCTCAGCAACCTCGGCATGCCATTTTTTTTCCTTTCTTTATTAAGTCAAGGACTTTCACCTGCCCCCCTCCTCCCGCTCCCCCCCCCACCCCCGCCGCCCCCCAAGGAAGCGCTTTGTGGTCCGCTTTGGCAGATCCGAATTGCCAGCGTGACCACCCTTGCACTTGGGGGCCTTAGTAAATAAAATAAGGGTGACTCCACACGGCACTACCACCACAGTCCACGGCTCCTAAAGGACTAACTCCTACGAGACTCACGCCCCAGGCGAGACAACGCAAGATTTCATCCCGCTACTCGGAAAATCGTGCAATTTAAAACGTGTAAATGGTTCGTTCCTGGAATTTTCCATTTATTATTTTCGGGCCATGGTTGAGCACAGGCAACTAAAATTGCTGAAAGCAAGTCCCCAGAGAGGAAAGACTACTGTAATTAAGAAGGTATAAATGTTGGATATGCTAAGGCTTTTTCTGCTCTGAGCAAGTAAAATAATTATACAGAAAATATAGTATTACTCAGATTTCAAACATTTTTTTTTTCATAACCATTTGTTAAGACCTGAGCTTGTGGACCAGGACAAAAATGAAAGATATACAGCAGATTCTATTTGTCATTATCTGTTGCGCTAGCTAGCCAAATTCATTGCCCTTAATAATGCTAGCCATTTTGAAGGGTTCATATATCAGTTGGTTGCTAACAAGTACATTTTTTATTCACTTATTCATACATTTTTTTTACACATTTATTTTCTCAAAAGATGTTTTTAGGACCTTTCAAATTCCAGGTTCCAAAAAAAAAATTCTAGGTTCTGTTCTATAAATGTAGGCTATAATAAAGCAAAAAATAGATTCAGAAAAAAAGAGAATAATAATAATTAATTAGGACCTTGCAGAATACTTTGTTGTGCTGAACACTTACTTTGTGTGGTCCTTGACTAGGCTCTGATGTCCAGTTGTTTGCTCAAACACTGACCTGGATATTGCTGAAAGGTATTCTGTAGCTATTAGTTGTCTTCAGGTAAAGGAGATTACCCTAATAATTGTGAACGGGACTCTTCCAATCAGTTAAAGGCCTAAGAGCAAAAACAGGTTCTCTGAGAAAGAAGAATTGCACCGTAAGCCTGTAACATAGAAGTCCTTCCTGAATTTCCAGTGCATCAGCCTGACCTATGAATTTCAGATTGAAGACTGCAACCACTAACTGTTCCTGAGTTTCCAGTCTGCTGTCCTGCCCTACACATTATGAATTTGCCAGCCTCCAAAATCATGTGAGCCAATTCCTTAAAACTTCTCTTCTATTAGTTCCTTTCTCTCTTTTCCATATAAATCACTTGCTTAAGGCTTTTTATTTATTTAATATCTCATTTAATCTTTGGCCCCAAAGGGCAAGGCAGATTTATTTAATATCTCATTTAATCTGTCTCAGAGACAGATCCAGATATTATGAGGCCTGAAGGTAGCCAATTATAATCAATTGTGAGGTCCTTCTTAAGAAAAACAATATAAAATTACAAATATAAAATTACATACTAAATTTGAAGATACTTGTACAAATGATGCCTTGAAACTTATTGTTATAGTAAATCCACCTCTTTTTATAACAACCTATGAGATAAGTACTATTATTTTCAGTTTTTCCAACTGATACATGAGGGAAGCAAGATTTAAGAGTAAGTTCCATGTTTTGGAGCTCAGGATAGAGCAATGTGAAATTCTAGGATAAATTGTAAATCATGCTTGAAGTTTAAGGTTTTTTTATGGTAAGTATACGAGGTAACATTTCAAACGAGAAGTTTCTATTTTCTGTTGAAAGGAGGAAAATCTGAGAAGTCTATGCCTTCCAATTTGATGTGCCTTTTTAATTTCTAGCTCCAAAATGTACCACCACAATCTCTGACCAGACACAGAGCATAGAGAAAGAGTGCCCATGTACTCTGAAACGCACATGGTGTTGGAACATTAAGATTTATGGGCACAAAATGATAGTGCATTAAAAATTGGGATTTATGAGCACCAAATGATAATAGTGCAAAAAAAGGCTTAAAACTCACATGGTGCTGGCACATTAGGATTTATGGGCACAAAAGAATAATAGTGCATTAAAAAAAAAACAACTGAAGCAAAATGGAGTGGTTTTAGTACCTATGGGAGTGAAAATGCATTTTCTTTCTACTTATCCTTCATCCCCAACCAAATGTTATATATTATATTCAAGATACTTTGCTGTAAAACAAATGCTAAGCTTTAAACAAATCTTAATGTTTTGCCATATTTGCTTTGAAATTTTAAGATAATATCTTTCAGATAGAAGTTGAGCTACATTTGTATCTCCTTCTCAATCACATTTTTCTTCTCCTCAATAACTATTTGTTGAATAAATGAATAAATGAACGAACGAACAAAAACACTTGCAATATATCTTCCCTCCTTTCCTTCCTAACAAAGCCATAAGTGCTTTCATCCTCTGCTCTACAAAAACACCAACAGATGAACACACTGCAGATCGGAGTGAAGAAACGGAAGGTGGATGTTCTGGCCCACCCAGAGTGTCAAAGAACATTATTAGGAAATATATTCATTTATTGTAAAGCCCTATTGAAAAAACCTTGAATCAGACTTTGCTCGATTGCTTAATCAATCTATGATCAATTTACAGGCACTGAATGCATCTGTCATTTAAAAATTGCTGTCAGAGTCTCCGGAGATCCATTTTTAGAATTATAGAACCACTTCTCTTTAATTTCTAGTTTGATCTATAGGTTGAAATGAGGACTAACGTTTCTGAAAAATCAGCATCCATATGTGGAAGTCACTTTTAGCATGAAAGGTGGGATATTTAAACTCTGTTGGAAAGAGCAAGATAATATAGACATAGGTAACAGAAACACATCAAAGTTTTGTGACCTCCAACATCTGAAGAGCTCCTGTCTTTGAGTTATGCTACGGCTTTCATGTTCATGGAAGAATTGCTTGCAATCGCTGACTGGTCCCAAACACTGGAGAGACAGAGGAAATAGCTGTTCTCCACCTCGCCAGGGTTGAAAATTCTTCAGTGAAAGGAAGTAGAAGTCTGATTTATAGCTGAAAAGAGACATTTATTAAAATTAAATGCCAATAATAGTCAACAGGTCAAATTCTGAGCTAGGCAAGCTTGGTTTAATATCCTGGTTTTTCACCTGACTAGCCTCATGAAGCCTGAGAAAGTGAGCCCTTCTCTATAACTTACTTTCCTCACCTGTGATATGGAGATAATGATAGTAACTACCTCATTAGGCTGATTTTAATTACATATCTTGCATCTCAAGTGCTTTGCATTGTGTGTGACACATAGCTGGGGTGCACCAAAGGTACATAACCTTAATTAGTATGTTTAAGAACCAGAAACTGAACTGCCTCTCCAACTCCCTTCCCTTTCTAGCAACTCTGCCTTCACAAAGTCACTTCTAGAGCCATCATACAAATACATTATAACCTCACCTGCTGGCCACAGATGATGGTACAGGGGTGGGCATCTGATCAGTCCTTTCCGGAGAATTTTGGAACTAGTACTGAGAGTAACTCTTTGAGTTACATCTGCCAAAGATATAAAACGCTGGAGCTGCCTTCTTGGGAGGCCATGATTATGATGAATAAAATGCCGGTGTTCAGTGGAAGGGAAGTAAAACTTCCACATGCAAATGGAGGTACATATGAGGAGCAATAGTGTGCTAAAGGCTTTTGAATTGCAGTTGGTTTTGAGATACAGCCACATCCCTGCATTCTGTAAGGTCTTCATGTTTTATAGCATATCGCAATAACTCTCTACTACATTGCCCTTTATACTTAAGCTGAGATTGAGTTTTTATTTTCTCTTACATATATTATCTCATTTACTTTTCAATAATGCCAAGAGATAAATATTATTATCCATATTTTGCAGATAAGGAAACTGAGGTTCAAAAATGATAAGTAGTTGCCCAAGGCCAAATTACTAATCAATTGTAGTACAGTGGGGCCTTGACTTACGAGTGTTCCGACTAACGAGTTTTTTTGAGATACCAGCTGTCTCTCAGCCGATTTTTTGCATTGAGTTGATAGAGTAATTTGAGTTAACGAGCTCCTTAATGAGCTCAGTCTCAGAACGAATTAAATTCGTAAGTCAAGGCCCCACTGTACCAAGATAGAATGTGAGCCCTCTGACTCCAAGCTTTCATTCCTGACTCTCCTTTGCACCCATCAGGTTCTTGCCTTTTCTTGCTGTTCTCTCTCCCTTCACCTAACTTATGTTGGTCCTTCAGGTGCTGTGGAGAGTGGCTATAGTTGGACAGGTTCAAGCCTGGGACTAATGAGAGGACACGATCCTCTCGTGGCAAAGCCACGTGCAAGTCCCAGCACAGTTATAGCCTAGCCAGAGGCTATAGTTGTAAGCTTGACCTTATGGTCTGAACCTGTAGCCCCACGTGGCTGAGTGATGTGGGCTGCGGGAGGTGCAGCAAGTAAACAAAGCTTGATCAGGTGCATGTAATTGAGTAGATTCAAACCCCGCAAGAATGTCGTGACCACGCCCTTACTTTGCCTTGTTGAATCTGGCTATAAAATAAAGACTCGGCTTACAGGCCGTGGCACTGTCTCTCCATCAGAGAGGGCAGCATCCCATCTAGCGTCCAGCTTTTTTCTCTTGTCTGTCTTTTCTTAAACCTTCACCGCCCCCTCTCAGGCTCACCGAACTTTGCTGTGCCAGCTCGGCACATATAGTGCCCAACGTGGGGCTGAGTATGGGGAACAGGGGCCTGAGTTCAGGGGAACCGCAGGTTCACCCATGGCTGTGCCGGCTCGGCACAAGGTGCCAGCCTCATTCCTTCAGGAAGCTTTCATTGGCTCCATGGACTGGATGAAGGTTTCCATTCCATGCTCCATAGCTTCTGGGCTTCCCCTTATCATAACACATATCACTTTGAACCCTGAATGCCTTCTCTTCTGTGTACACCACTACACTATAAACCATCTAAAGATAAGGGTCTTTTTTCCATCTTTGTATCTCATATTAGACTCAGCCCCAGGCATAAAGAAGGCCTTTATATGTATATTTTGAATTGAACGAATATTTGGAGGAGAATGAGGAGGGAGTTTTCTGTGTCTCCAAATTCATACTAAAGGTATCACCCACTTTTTTATACAGCTCATCCGTCAGACAATCTTTTCCTGGGCCTGATGCTCCTGTCTTATATAATACTGCAATCTTCCTTTGGCATAGCTGTCCCCTCTTCTGCTCCCCTGAACCCTCACCCCAATCCCCTGCAGCTTTGCACTCTGCTGTAATTGGAGGGTGAGAGTGAAATAACAAATGAAGACAATTTAAACACTCCGAGTCATCTCATGACAGTTCTACAGCTTGGAAAAAATGTCTTGGGCTAGTAATGTTTATAAGACTTCTGGTTTAAATTCAGTCATACTGTCCTTTAATCTCAGGAATAGAAGCTATTGTTTTTCATTAACTTTTGCTCCACAATATAAAATATTACCCGGTTTTTATATATTTTTTCTCGACATGTAAGGAAATATATGTATCAATATAGTACACACACAATGAGAGAATATATACTTTGAATAAAATAAATAAAATCTAAAATTACAATATTATGAAAGATTCTTCAAAATTAAATCAATCATAATAAAGTTGAAAGAATGTTTAAGAAGATAAAATTTTATTGAGCATAGTCTGCACCTAATTAAACTTTTCTCCCCAGAGATGTTCTCATGCATAGGAAGAGCCACTGGGATGGATGCTAAAATGAACTATCAGATGTGTGTGTGTGTGTGTGTGTGTGTGTGTAGGACTTTGTGAGCCTCACTTCTCAGTTTGATGGAGAACACAGTGTGTCTTTGTGGAGACCATACCAGAAGGTTTTTGAATTATTAGGACTTTTGGTAAAGTGTGTCTATTTTGTAAAGGTGAACTGTGCTGAAGCTGTGAGTCTGTCACCATTCTCATTAAATAAAATAGTGAAAGATCAAATCCTCATGCAGGTGGGACCGAAGGTTTCCAACAGCTACTTTGTGGCTCACAGTGATCCAAGTTGTCCTTTGAAAGCATTGTCTCCTAAGCGAATGGAAGGAAGGTGACGAGAGTTCTTCAGCGCTACAGAGGATGGAGCAAACAAAAAGATACTGAGTGTGAGGCTCTCAGAACAGTGCAGCTTAGCTCGGAACACGTGAGACGCCGCCTTCCTTCCTGCAGGCTGAGGGATGGCAAGATGGAAGCAGCCGCAGAAGCACGGAGGTTGACGTCCGTAAACAAAAGCTCTCGCAACATAAGGAATAGAATTTGAGGGCAAGAACATATTCCTCAGTCACTGTCAAAACTATTTTAAACAGGAGCTTTATGGTTCTCAAGCCCGGAAGACTTATTGTATTTAAAACCTTCCACAAGATGTGTTCCCCTGCCATGAATCTTTTTTTTTTTTTTACTGAAAGTTGCTATTTCTAAATTTTGGTGAGATGCAAGAATCTGTTCAGCTGTAGCTCGTTTGCTGATTATAACAAGGAAAGGATTAATTGTTTCACAAATACAGTTTATCATGAAAGGTGCTAACTCAGAGAGAAATTAGATGGATGTTTGTCTTTATTGCCATGAAGATGAAAAGAGTTACTTGGAAATAAGCTGCAAACCTCCAATCAGAATGCAAGTGGAAATCAATAATTCATTCCCATACATCTTCCTGCACTTTGCTGGCAATTGCAGACAAAATTAACAACAACCCTGACAGCCAAAAAGAATGACTCTACCACGTTTCCCCAGGAGGCCTACACCATTTCAGTACCAGTGACATAGTCTCTACATCTTTCACACCTTTGCTCTGGGTACTTATGAGTCAGCTATTTCCTGTGACAGCTTTATCTATAGTCTGGGCAATTATTATTTTCACGTAGCCAAAAATAATGTTTTTGTTTGCAAGGAACGGCCATTTTGTGGGCATAGCAGAACCAAAACTCAATCTAATTAAATCACTCAACAACATTTATCAGCTGTAGGAAGAAACATCAATGCTTCACAAGGTCTGTGGGCTGCAGTAAATGCGGGGTCATCAGGGGTCATACGCAGAGATCACTTGATTTCCAAGAACAGAGAGCCATTACAGCGAATCTAGGTACAGTAGAGTTTAGAATAAGGTTAAAGGGAAGCAATCTCATAACCACCTAAGGAGAAAAAAAGTGAAGAAAATATGTCCTAGCTTGACTAAAATGTCAGAAACCCCTCTCTATCTTTTTCTCTTGTGGTTGTGGCACAGAAAGAGAATAGATTCCCTGTCTCAAATTTAGTTCAGGTGTTGAAAGTGATATCGCACACTCCAAGAGACTATAAAAAGATTAATTGTTCACATAATAAAGCTTTCTGGGGAGAGGAGGGCAGGGTCTCAAGCAGTTCCAAAAATGGCTTGAGAGAACAGGGATGGGCAGGTGGCTTTGAGGCTTACAGCAGTTAAGGGGTGGAGCTAGTGAGGGGTCTCAAATTGGGTCTTGCATAGTTGAGACTTTCCACTAGTATGAAGGGAGGGAGCACTGGGCTCTCTTACCAGTGTTCCTAGATGTGGGGCAGAAGAGAAAAGAGGGGGATGCTTGAAAGTTGGCAGTCGTCCAACATAAAAAATGTGGTAAGACTATTACACTGTCCCTCTCCCATTGGGCCCAAATATTCTGTGATTTCAGATTCTCTCTGGGCATCTGTTCTTTTATCTTTTTTGAGGACCTGCTCCCTCTGTAAGTCTTTTGTTTTCTGTATGTCTCTCAGGGCTCTGTTAGGGATGGCAAAAACTATCGCCATACCTCTCAGTGACCTTTTAATATTAGTGTCTATCCCCACGTAAACCTCTGTATTAAATTCAGGAGTGAGATAAACAAAAAGAGAGAGGGAAATAATAAGACAAAGAGAGAGAGAATGAATCCTATGTTTGGTTTTCCCCCAACCGAGTATCTAGTCTGGCCCATTAGATTCTGTCCAATGAGGTAGTCAAGTGGTTCAAATAAGGCCACTCAAATGCTCTCTTTCTGAAGGTCCTGTGGTCGGGGTGAATTTTAATTAAAAGAAGGCTAACTTAGGAGTGCTTCAAAATACCTTGGTGGTTTCCTTTAACCAAGACCATACTTTGCAAATAAACCCTGTAATAAACCCTTTTCATTTATTTGTTTGTGCTGGTTCCAGATACAAACCTGGCTATGTATATACACACATAAACATACATTTTAAATATACTCATATATTTAAAGCAATGAATAGAAACATCTGGAAATTATTGCTTAAATAAAAGCAAATGTTAATTTGCTTTTCCACATTATGGGGGATACGCTTAAAGTTTAAACTGCTTATTTGATGATCAGGAAATACTGTCCATTGATAACAAAGCCAAATAGTAAGCATCTCCACGGTTAGTCCTGACTTCTTAAGAGATTAAACCCCAATATACCATGTAGGCATCATTGTGCTCATCAGAAACACCATTCTGAACATTAAAAATGCTCAGGTGCTTAAATATTGATTTTATCTCATTATATCACTGTGTGCAATACATCTGATTTGTAAAATTTCTGTTTGTTATTAAATATGTTCCCCATAAATCCAAAGAATAGGCATATTGTTGAATTTTATTATCACTGACACTGTCAGCTGACCTAAAGTCTTACAGAAAGGCAAAGACAAGAAATCAAAGAAAACTGTCATATCCAGGCTCAGGTGCGGCCCTCAGGAACATTGTGCGTTTGACAAAGTCCCGGGAGCTCAGACTTCACCACCTTCTCATTGTGTGCCTAACATCCTGTTTTTCTTTCTCAAAACTTACTCTCAAACCTTATTCAGATTTTATTAACTGATAAAACTTGAAATGCCATCTTAAGTAATTTATTCTAATACTCTCCCCTACGGTTGTTTTGTGTGTGTGTTTTAATTTTTGGAAAATACAATTAACTGAATATATCAATCAAAATTTCTCATGGATAAACACATATTCTTCAATAACTTCACACTCCAACAAAGATGTTTCCATTTCTCTCAAGTCACATAAGTGGTCCTTAATCAGCCCAAGTGACAGTTTAATAACTGGACTTTTACACTCCATTATGTTTTTTAATCTTCTTTATATGGGCCCATCAAAGACCCCCAAGAATCTTGTCACTTACCACTAAATTTCCAAGTCATAGCACTGTTTGTTTGTTTCTTTGTTTTACTGATAACCTTTGTTTACTGAGTACTTAACTATATAACAGTCTTTGCCCTAAATCCTTAATGCAGTCTCTCACATTTAATCTTTACGACCACTATCATCCTACTTCATAGATGAAGTTTTTGAGGCCCCAAAGAGGTGTTTTGCACAAGTTCTGTAGTTTTTAAGTGGCTGAGTTAGTTAAAGGAGCATATGTATATCTGCTTAACATGAGATATGGTGCACTTCTGGGTTGTCTCATGGTCCTTATAACTGGCACATGTATGTTTAATACATAGATTTTAATATCAATTACCAGTTCATCCTGATAAAAAAATTTGTGGAAATAGTTAGCAAGAAAATATTTTCTGTGTCAATGAGACCTGGATTTCTCTCCTTTGTTTCAATTGTTTTTGCAAAGAAAAGCAAAAGTGCCTTGTGGGCCAAAGGACTACTTGTGAAAGTTCTATTGATCATGATTTTATAGACAATGCCATTCACATCAAGTGGGTTTGGAAAATGGCAGAACTTTAAACTGTCTTCATCAAACCTTTCCTTTAAATATACAGTCTTTTCTAGTATTTAAAGAGCACATATTGCTGTGGTTCTTAAGCTTATCAAAAGGTCAGACCAAGATAAATTGTAAGTGGAACAGAGGAGAAATGGCAAGGGAAAGGAGTAGGGATTTGAAGCAAAGAGAAATAGCAGACCCAGCAGGGAGACCTTTGGATCAGCGGGGGATAGTCAGGGTTAATGAATATAAGGAGGAAAGCAATCTAATTTCTCTAAATGACCATATTTGTAGGACTGGAAAGGGCAGGTCCAAAGCACAGTCCCTCCAAAGATGTCTTTCTTACTGTCTAGGAAAAGACCTGCCTGAAAAGGACCTGAGCCCTCCTCATAAGCCCTATCTGTCATTTATTGGGCAGTCTGGCCTGCGGGGTCCGCATCTTACCAGGGTATCAAGGCCACAGAGCTTGGGAAGCAGCAGTCTTACCATCAGGATATTTTTCTTGTTTTACATTTCTTGGCTACTTTTTATATTATCTGTTTGTTTCTCTGAATCTCCTAGACGTAAAAACCTGAATGGTTGGCAGTTTCCTGATATCCCTTCTGCTCCCCATTCTTCCAAAATGCATATCAGATTTAAAAATACATATATTTTTATTGATTTCAGAGAGGGAGAGATAGAAACATCAATGATGAGAGAGAATCATTGATTGGCTGCTTCCTGCATCCACCCCATTGGGGATTGAGCCCACAAACCAAGGATGTGCCCTTGACCAGAATAGAACCCAGGACCCTTCAGTATGCAGGCTGATGCTCTATCCACTGAGCCAAACCAGCTAGGGCCATATCAGCTTTTGGAGCTAATTAGATTTCTCTTCAGGTTCATGTGTAGAGTAGAAAATTCTTCACCAATATTATCATGAGAGGTTTAATCAAGATTCCTCTTTCTCCCTCACCTCATCATCCAATATTCATTGAGAAATCCATTAGCATTTCCTTCAGAATATTCTGAAACTTTAACAGCTTCTCATCTTTACTATGGTTACTGTCTTCAAGTCCAAGCCCCATTATCTGCCAACTGCACACTGCAGTAACCTTGCTTCTGTTCATGCTTCCCCCCAAATTTATCCTCCACAAGGGAGCCTCATATCTTATTCTGAAATTTAAGCCAGATCATATCACTTCCCACTGAAAACCTTATGATGAGTTTCCCTTGGCACTTACCCTAACATGCATACACGTCCTGGTTCCCATCTGCTTCTCCAGCTGCGTTTCATCCCAGGCTCCACATTCCCACTGAGCCCCAGAAGCACTGGCCAAGCTCATCCCATGATGGAGATGGACACTTGCCCTCCCTTCTGCCTGAAGTACTCTTCTTCCAGATAGTTTCATGAACAGCTGTTTCATACTTCCAGGGCCAAGATCAAATACCACCCCTTACTTAAGATTCCTTCTCAGAGAGGCATTCTTCACAACCCAATCTAAGGAAGAACAACCCTCTCTTCTTAATCTTCTCTATCTCATTACCCTCTTTTATTTTTTCTCTAACATATACCATTCTGAAATTGTCTTTTTTTAAATACTTTTTTCATTATATTAATTTTCATTAAAAAATATAAGGTGTTTTTAATTTTTTAAATGTACTTTTAATTAAATGTATAGGGGTGACATTGGTTAATAAGATTATATAGGTTTTAGGTGTACATTACTAGGGTATATGATCTCTATATTGCATTGTGTGCCCACCACCCAAAGTCAAATAATCTTCTGTCACCATATAGTTGGCCCCCTTTACCCTTTGCTACCTCTCCCCACCCCTCTTCTCTCCGGTAACCTCCATACTGTTGTCTACATCTATGAGCTTCAGTTTTATCTTTTTTACTTATTTATTTTTAAAAAATCTGTCTCCTGGACATGTAATAAACTCCATGACATACATACATATACTTGGAAAAGCACCTGTCGATGTGTGGTCACAGTCAATATTTGTTGACTGAATGGAAGGCAGACTTTACACTTGCATGAGGATGAAAATGCTTTCTCTCTCTGAACTTCTTACTCTCAAGTCTGGCATATGAAGTGGGTAGCTGTTTTTGAGCATAGCTGAAGATGCCTGAGGGATTCCCAAGCCATATAGCCCCTAAAATTGCCAGCCCACAGGTTGTCAAGTGTGAGCCTCAGGGCCAAATTGGCCTGGAGATATTTTGTTTAGCTCACATTGTTAAGTTGCTCTTATATTTGCTAACAAACACACACACACACACACACACACACACACACACACACACACACAAAACCAGTTGTGAGATGTCACAGAAATACCTGGATTTTTAACCTCTCTTGAAAAATAGTGACATTATTTCCACATAGCTACAGTCAACTGGAACCAAGGAGCTGCTGCCCCTTTTCAGCTGGTCATGGTGGGTTTTCCCTGTCAGCATATCCCCACTAGCCTTCCTCCTTCATTTGCATATATGCTTGGTCCTTATAAGCCTTTGAGTTTCTAACTGCAGTTGAAAAATTGTATAAAACTCTTCTATAATCCTGGGTCCTTTCTCTGATGAACCTTTGGAAACTCTTCAGTTTGCCTTGAGCTGTGCTATAAGTAAAGGAAAGACTAGAGTGGCAACTGGAACAAAGGGACAGGCCATTATGCTTGACACCCAGCCAGACTTCTGCATGCCAAGCAATGTACCCTGACACCAGGAAACCAAAGCAAAAGGTGTCCCTTTCAGATTTCATTGGCCTCATAATAATTCATTGGCCAAGAGCAGCCCATATGTAGAGGGCGAGCAATGGGTAAGCAATGCCCAGTCAGGCCAGCATGGTGAGAGCAGGAAGGGTTTGAGCTGAAACTTTGATTAACATTGGGTAGATCAGTCCTTTTGCACCAAATACAACAGAAGCCCAGTCAGTGAATCAGATGGATGTTACAGCCCAAGGGAAGCCCCCCAAAATGAAAGTTCAGCATTGAGTCAGGAGTAGACTTTAGGTTTAACTGCTGTGTGACCTCATTAGAACTCAGAAGCAGAATGACTTAGAGGGGTTCTGTTTTATTGACTTTCAGACAACTTACCAGTTTCACACACTTTGAAGATCTCACATTGAAATATATACCATTGTTGATTCTTAAATAAATACCTACTCTAAAGAATAGCTCTACCTCCTGCAGTGACTGAGTTGTCATTATATGGAATCGCTTCACTGAATTTTCTGAGTGATAGGTTGTAACATCCATCTGAGTCACTGACTGGGATTCTGTTGCATTTGGTGCACAGACTAAGACACAAACCATCACATGGAAGAAGTCAGACTCATGAATGATTTGGGATACCAGGCACACAGCCAAATACACTTGTGTTATGCCCTTGTCTCTGGTGCTCATTTTATTTCTTGCCCTTTGATCTAGGACTTCTGCCATCTGATTCTTGAGGGGATCGACAGCGTGTCTTGTCAGACTGACTCCTTGTCAGCAGGATGGCCACACAGCATTTCTGTGATGTCTTCCTTATTGTCCAGAATGCAAGTTAAGTGAAACAACCATTTGCAAGAGTCATAATACCCACAGTAAAGGGGAGAAATCGAGTCATTGAATAGTTGCTTTCTAGTCACTAATCGCACAAGCTCTTAAACAGTTAAGACCAGAGGGAGGTTGTTATGAGTTGTTATGAATTGTGTGCCCCCCCTCCATCAATTTATATGTAGAAGTTCTAACCCGAAATACTTCAGAATGTGACCTTATTTGGAAATAGGGTCATTGCTGATGTAAAGTTAAGATAAGGTCATACTCGACTAGTCCCTAAGCCAATATAACTAGTATCTTTATAAAAAGAATATTATGTAAAGAAACAGACTTGCACACCAGAGAGAAGAATGCCATGTGAAGATTGGAGTTATGCTTCCATAAACCAAGGAACTACCCAAACCTAGGAGAGAGGCCTGGAACAGATCATTCCTGAGTGTCTTCAGCAAGAGTATGACCTAGTCCACACCTTGATTTCAGACTTCTGATCTCCAGAACTGTGAGACAATATACTTTGTTGTTCTACACCACCCAGTATATGATACTTTATTACGATAGTCCTAGGAAACTCATACAGAGGTGTTCTGAATCCCCCTCCACTTGATTCTGTATTTATTATGTGAGAAGTATAGTTTGTGTTCTGTGTGAACATATGAAGATAAATAGGACATGATTCCTACCTTCGGTGAGTTTGCTGGGGAGCACAATTTTTAATTTTTAGAGTATATTTTTATTGACTTCAGAGAGGAAAAGAGAGGGAGAGAGAGAAGGGAACATCAATGATGAAAGAGATTCATTGATCAGGTGCCTCCTACACGCCCTCCACTGGGGATCTAGCCCACAGCCCTGGCATGTGCTGTGACAGAGAATCAAACCATGACCTCCTGGTTCATAGGTAGATGCTCAACCACTGAGCCATGTTGGCTGGGCATTGGGAGCACAAATTTAAGCACAAAGAATAAGACACTAAAAATAAGGACTGCATGGAAATAAAAGTATCTTGCTGCCAGTGAGCAGAGAAAAGAATGACATACCAGCCTTTTAGTCACATCCCCTTCCTTCTCAGTGCTCCCTCTCTCCTCACCCCACAGAGGGCTTCCATGAAGTCATGTGGCTGCTCCTGCCCACATCCACCCAGGGGTACCCCTATGAAACCCACCGTTCCTGAAGAGCAGCTCTGTCGAGTGACCACCTGTCTTAGGACTTATTTCCCTTGGGTTTATCCTATCCAAGAATGAGTACTGTGGTGTATCTAAATTAGCACTAGTCCTGGGTTCTAGCCTCAAATTGGACAGATCAAAGACTATCACTAAGTCTCATTTTTCTATTTTGTTTTATTTGAAAAAATGGGAATAAGGACCCTTCTCCATTCTATGTCACAGCACTAGAGTGAGGATCAAATAAGGGAGGATGTTTGCAGGCATTTATCAAACCTGTAATTTATCATAGTTACTAATGGTCTAGTATGTTTACATCCAGTTAAATACTTTCCTTTTATGGGGAGCCTTTTGCAAAGAGCTGCTACCTTCATCCAAATGGACAAACTAAAAATCTCTGCATTTGTTTGGCACCTTATAAAGATCTACCAAGCTTGCAAATCAAGTTATCTTCCTTGATGTTTACCACAGTTCACAGAGCTATGCATTGTTATGCCTGTTTTGCAGATGAGGATACTGAGCTCCAAGTGGTTAGAAGTGTAAAGTAAAGCCAATTCCAATGCTCATCTCATAGGACTTGGCAACCCCTAGTGAGGGGGGTGTTTTGGATTACCCAGCCCTTTCTATGTTTTTAAAAACAAACCCTTAATACAGGCAACTATAATGTCCACCATTACTGATGAAGCAAGATTTTGATAGTGACAACCCTCTAGCGATACATCAAGGGTTTATTTATGTTTCCAGGCACATCATAAAGAATCATGTCTGTCCAGAAAGGAGAAAGAAATACAATGAAAAAACGCACCAAAAATGATGGGGATATGGTCAGAGCTTAAGCTGAATCCACCATTAAGAGTCTATTGTTCCCTGGGTTGAGGGCATTGATTTCCTTGAGGAAAGAGACTAACTTGGTTGGGTATACCTCTGGAATAAATCTGTCTCTAGATATGAGAAAGAAAATAAAGTAAAAGATTGGGACACTTTGTCTTCTCCTTGGGTATAACCTTGAATTTCAGACAGTATTTTGAAAAAGAAGAGAAAAAATGTTATCTCATAAATATTGCCTGTAGTTCTTAGTAGTTTTGGAAGCCAGAGACAAATAGATCACTCTACCTTGGAATGATTATGCAAGGGGCAGAAAGCATGAATCATGTCCTTGTGAATATACTTTGATTATCCACATCTGCTCTTGGGTTTGAGTTGGAAATAGGTAGATATGGAAGGAATGAATATGCCAGGCCCTTGTCTTGACATCTGGAAAGCATCATTGTCCCCAGGGCAACCACCCCTCTCCCACCCAAGTCTTCCATGGCACTGGTGTACAGAATCAGCTCCCAGTCTCTCCCCACTCCTTGCAACATTTTGCAAGACAAATCTAATAATCTCAGGCCCCACTAAAATGCCTTTAATTATACGATAGCATCTGAACACTTTAGTCTGGCATTTAATGCACTGCAGAGTCAGCTTAATTGTCCCATGTAGGCTCATATATGCTCCTAAGTACACTTGGTAGTTCACCACACCACCTGTTCACACCTCCAAACTCACCATGATAGCTACTCCTTCATGATCTGCTAATGATGTAGCTTCTGCCTCTATGTCTTTCCTTTACTTATAAGGTGGGCAAATATCTATTTCACTTTCAAAGTCTAGTTCAATGCTTTCTCTCTATCTTTCTCTGACTTCCCTTCTGAAAAGAAGAAATAATTTAATATGGAGGATAATATCATTTTGCTTGCATAGCAAATATGCCATGCATTCTTCCATTCATTATTTGTTGAGTTTCTAATCTATGTTTAGTTGTGGATGCATTATGAAAAGCAAAAGATATGGCCATGGCATTTATGGATTAATTGAAGAAAAAAATATTTTAAGGTTAAAGTCACAAGCAAACAAATAAATGCCTAATTGCAAATTGTGGTAAGTGACATGTAAAAGTGTTCTGAAAATTATAAAATGGTGTACTTACAAAAGGAATGAGCTTGAATACATGTTGATATGCAGACTTTGCTGCCCGAATGAGAGATTTCTTTCTTTTTTTTTTTTGCTTGGATGACATTCTATACTTATTTTTATTTATATTCATATTTTTTGAAACTACAAGTTTCTCAAGAGCAGAGACCATGCCTAATTTATTTTTGTATTTACACTGTACAGTTATAGGCCTGCACATAGTTTAATAGATGTTGAATGTAGTAATGATGAGCAAATATTATAGCTCTTGGAAAGATGTCTTAGTATGCTAGATTTAGGCTTAGCTGATTAGCACTTCCACATAATAAATAAATCGAACTTTTTCTATATGTACACCCACTTAACGTTTGAGTGGCATTAACATTAAAGTACTTACCAAGTTCTTTCTAGCGTGGGGTCTTGGCAAATACCGTTTTCTCTTTCTGAAACTTTCTTCCTGTCATTCTCTGCCAGGCTAACTCACACTCACCTTTGAGGTCTCACATTATATGTCACATCCCAGAGGAAATTTTCCTCAATCCATAGACTAGGTCAAGTTCTCCATTTGAAATTATCAAAGCACCTATACTTCTCTTTCAAAGCATCTATCACAACTGTAATTGATTTTTGTGTTCATTTCTTCACTGTCACTCCCACTATATTTAGAGTTCTATGAAGCATAGAATTTAGTCTTTTTCCCCCATTGTATTCCTAGTACCTGCCACATAAAACATTCTCAATAAATACTTATTGCTTGAGACACTCTCTAACTTAATGAAAGAGTGGTTCTCAATTACCTCAAAAGCACCGTTGTGAATCTCTAGAACAGTGGTTCTCAACCTTCCTAATGCCGCGACCCTTTAATACAGTTCCTCATGTTGTGGTGACCCCCAATTTCATTGTTACAAATTGAACATAATTAAAGCATAGTGATTAATCACAAAAAACCAATATGTAATTATATATGTGTTTTCCGATGGTCTTAGGTGACCCCTGTGAAAGGGTCGTTCGACCCCCAAAGGGGTCGCGACCCACAGGTTGAGAAATGCTGCTCTAGAAGTAATTTCACGCTACCCCTCCATTACTAACTAGTTGGGTAAACTTTAACCAGCCACTTCACTTTTCTAGCTACAGCTTCCTCATCTAAAATGAGTGGGTTTAAGCAAGCATTTCCATCATTTTCAATGTCAAGACTTTATAATATATCCCATTAAAATAGTAAAAGTTGAGTGTGACCTGTTATTAAAACTTAGATTCATGCTTTCACATAAGGATTTCAACTCATTGCAGGGTGTTTGGTTAATGAATGATCCCATGATATCCTCAAGTCCCAAGTTCTGTAAGAATGTGCAAGGTGTTCCCTATGAGCCAGGAAGAAAGGAGCATCACAGAAAGAAGACCACCAAGATGACAGAAGTCTCCCATTTTGGCCGTACTGTTAGCTCCATTCCTAATTCAAGTCAATAGGAATGTAGGCAGAAAGTAAGCATTTAGTCTTATATTTAGTGGAATTCTGAGAACAACTATAATACTTTTTCAAGTTGACTTGAGGAACTCAGCTATTTGTCAGCAAGAACAAAGTCAGAAAATATCAGAGCTTCAGAGCTGGGAGGATCTTTAGAAATGATCAAAGCTAACCAACTCCTTTATTTTCCAGGTGGGGAAGCTGAAGCCCAGAGAGCTAACGTGACTCACCTTAGATTATATAAAGGGCAGTGGCAGATCTAGGGCTTGAACCCAAACAATTATACTTTTTCTGCTATCCCACTGCAACTGGAATTGAAAGAGTTAATGTTCCTTTAGACCAGCGGTTCTCAACCTGTGGGTCGCGACCCCTATGGGGGTCGAACGACCCTTTCACAGGGGTCGCCTAAGACCATTGGAAAACACATATATAATTACATATTGTTTTGTGATTAATCATTATGCTTTAATTACATTTAATTTGTAACAATGAAATTGAGGGTCACCACAACATGAGGAACTGTATTAAGGGGTCGCGGCATTAGGAAGGTTGAGAACCACTGCTTTAGACTAATGATGACATACTAATTCCCACACTATATTCATGGGCAGAGACATGTCCCTAACACCTCCTGTTTAAAATCTTTGAGAAACAGTGCAGTAGACTCTGACAAGATCTGTCAGAAAGACGGCTTTCACCGGTGACATTTATTCTCATGCAGACTTTTGTTGGCTCTGTGCAGAAGAACTTCATTTGGATTCATAACCCTGCTCATAAATGTGAAAAATTCTACCCTTACCTTGACTTTGTGAAATAAAAACATTCTCCCAAAGCGGTTGCATTAAATTATATAGCTTCTGAAAACTGTCAAATACGCTTGAAGATCATGATATTATCTTCAGCGGTAGCCCAAATATTTAAAAAAAAAAAACTGGAGAGAAATAAGACTTGTTTTTCACTGAGGAAAATATTTTCTCTGATTTTTGCTTGCTTTTCCATTTTACAATAGAGAAAAGTACCATAAAAATATAACAAAAAGTCATATATGAATTCTAAGAATAAGCCAATATTTTCTCATATTTGCGTCATATTCAAAATTAAAAATAATAATTTTGAAACTCTTTAATGCTTTTCCCAAGTTCATTCTTTTTTCCTCTTGAGATGCAACCACTATGAATACTTTTGTGTGTATCCTTCCAATTCATGTCTTTATGCTCACATTTTTAGAATTATGTATTATATTGTTTATAGAGCACCCTATAGTACCTATTATTCTGTGCCACATAAAATCTATAAAATACAATTGGAAAAATAAGTTAGGTAACCAACATGAGTAATTTTTTATAAGAATATAAATATCTCAAGATAGTTTCCAAAATGGCCCATTGTGATAAATCCGACATTGAAATTATAATTGAGTGAATACCTTATATTTACTTAGCATTATGGGAATGGGGGGAGGGGAAGTCAGATTTGTTGAACTCTTACTAATGTGCAGGGTGCTGAGCTAACTACTTGATATGTTATTTTATTTCATTGCAAAAGCTTGATTATTAGAGTGCCATATTATAGATGAAAAAACTGAGCCTCAGAGAAATTAACTTACCAAAGTCACACAGCTACTTAGCAACAGTGATGAAAAGTACAAGGTCTGGAGACAGAGGGCTTGTTTTCACATTCGAAATTTACTCCATTAGCTGTGTGACGTTGGATAGATACTTAACTTCCCAGTGCTTCAGTGCCTTCATTTATACAATGGAGTTAATAATAGTACCTAACACAAAGATTTGTTTTTTAAATATTTTAAAGATTAAATTATTACAAATATAAATATAAATAATCCTGAGATCAGCCCCTAGCTGTTCTGGCTCAGTGGATAGAGCATCGACCTGTGGACTGAAGGGTCCCGGGTTTGATTCCAGTCAAGGGCACATGCTGGGTTTGCAGCTCAACCCCCAGTAGGGGGCATGCAGGAGGCAGCCAATCCATGATTCTCTCTCATCATTGATGTTTCTATTTTCCTCTCCCTTTCCCTTCCTCTCTGAAATCAATAAAAATATATTTTAAAAAAGTAACCCTGAGAACAGTTTCTGGTGTTTCATATACCACATATGAATAATTACTATCATTATTATTATTGTATCCCTCATTCACTGCCTCTTTTAAAATAAAGTCAAGTAAATAACAACTAAACAAACAATGAAAAAAACAGAAACTAAATAAAACTGAGGAAGGGAGAGAAAACTGCAATTGAGCCAAAAAGTGCGTCTCTAAAGCTTCTTGTGGAGACAAAGGAGATGCGGTGGCCGCGTGCCCTTACATACCTAATTACTGACAGTGCTGTAATGCATCAGGACAGCATTCTTCCAGCTCCTAGAACTGCAAGCATCTTCATCTTCTGCATATTGAGCAGAGCAATAAAACAGGTCCTCTGACGTGATTTAACAAAAGTACAGAGGTCTCTTCCTTTTGCCTGTTCTTGGTGAAAGCCGAGGAGGTGTTCATTCAACAAGAGCTGCTGAATTTGGATGAGGGACAGGGTAATATATCCAGATTATGCAGCTTTTAGGTGCCTGGCTATAATGAGGGTGTTTGAAGAGGGGAGAGCACAGAGAAGCTTGAGCATTTTAAGGAACTGAATAGTGTAGATCAACCTACATCATAAAGTATTTTTGATAGTAGCTGAATGACAATTCAATTTTGAGGTCTTGCATGAGAATAGAGAGAAAAATAATAATAAAAAACCCTCACCCTGATCATTGTATCACTATAATAGAATGAAATATCAACAGCCACTATTTGTTATTAAAGCTGATGGAGGCAGCATGTACATAAAGGGGACGGGGGGAGGAGGGAAAATGGATAGATTATTAGAAATCCAGGGGAGAAACAGAAACAAAAGCAATTTGAAGCACTGGATGGAAAATGTGCTTAATAAGTTCAGCCCATCCATCTCCCCTCCTGCAGATTCAGGCACTGGAGAAAGCTGATGCTGATCTCCCCTCAAGGCCTAGCCTCCCTGCAGCATGGGGATGTCTGAGGCTGAGAAAAGCATTGTCACCTGAAACTATTTTTAAAATGACAAGGGAGCACCTCGATAGCAGCCCCGCTTTGGGAGTTTAGGGGCTTCAGGAAAATCCTTTCTCAGGAAGGTTAGCAAGGGCTGCATGTCCAAGAAGAGTCTCTTGGTCACATCTGTGTGGCCTGACTAGGCAGCTGGACTTGCTGCGAACACCTCAGGGTGGAGACTGGCTTTAAGGTCCACGATGGTAGAGACTGGATCTGTTTTCTCACCACTATATGCCCAGGGACTTCTTTCACAGTATTAGTGCTTAATAAACACCTGTACTATTGCGTGAAGAAGTGAATTAGTAAATGAATCCCAGGAAAGCCAATAATCGGTAGTACTCTCTATAGACAAACACAGGAATAGTAAACTATAGATAGTAACTTATACATCCATCATGGTTATAAATGTTAAACGTACTTTGCATCCCCCCATGCAGAAAGAAAAATAGAAAAGAAGAAATATTCATAAGTAAGGTATTGGATAAATAAATACCTTAAACATCGCTCATGGTATGTAATATTAGACTACAGAACTCTGTTACTCAAATAGAAATATGCTGAGAAATATGCTGAGATGTCAAATGGAAAAAGTAGATTGTGATAATAGAGCAAGTATGAGTTCAAATTTGCAGATTACAAAATATAGGTGAGTTTTCTGTATTATATGTGATTTTTATAGAAAACATTCTGTATATATGGTTTTAACACTGATTATGTCCGGATAGCAAGATTATTGATTATCTTAATTTTTTTTATTTTTAATACTCTACCTAACAAAGGTCCCCTCATACCCCATACTACCTTTATAATCAGAAGATTAATAAAGTGCTTAAAAAGTGAAAATACTGGTGCTGAAAGAAAACTCTTTATTGCATCCTTGTCCGGGGATTGTGCAAGAGGCAGCTGTCACTCAATAGCACAGTGGGGGAAAAAGTGAGCCCTAGCCTGTTTTGCTCAGTGGATAGAGCATTGGCCTGCGGACCGAAGGGTCCTGGGTTCAATTCTGGTCAAGGGCATGTACCTTGGTTGCAGGCTCCTCCCCGGGACAGGTTCTGGTCGGGGCATGTGCAGGAAGCAACCAGTTGATATGTTTCTCTCACATAGATGGTTCTCTCTGTCTTTCCCTCTCTCTTCCACTCTCCCTAAAAATCAATGGAAAAATATCCTCGGGTGAGGATTAACGACAACAAAAATTCTCTCTACAGAACCATATCCCACACAATTTAAAGAATGCCATGTTTCTCCATTAAATCTCGAGTGGCTAAAATGATGTTCTTCTTGAGCCTAGATTTGGCCTCATTGGATCGTACACAAGCTAAATTCACATTAAAGCTACAATCTAAATAAAATCAACCCAAATTAAAGTATTGCTTTTTTTATAAAAGGATAAATAGAGCATTTTATTAACACTTTTTTTGCAGCAACAAAATGATAGCCCATATCTTTTCATTCAATACAACAAAAGCTGTGATCACATCACACCACTTTGAGACACAAAGCAAAAGATATGGTTTGCATTTTTAAAACAGACTTTATGTTTTATATTTGCAGTAGCAGAGCCTCCAGTCACTAGCACAATACAATGAACAGATCAAATATCCAGAATAGACAGTTAAATACACCAATAATATTTTGAGTTGAATTGGGAAATGCATTATTATCACTTCAGAACATGAAAAAGAGGTCTGATGTTATTTTTTTTAAAAAAGAAAAAAGAATCATTCCAACCACCCAAAAAGCTACCACAAGCAAAATAAAGATAATATACAGACAGGAAATTTTATGCATTGCACTTATTGCTTGGTACACAAATGTTGCAATTACTGTTGAGTTATATTAAGAAGTGACAAGCAAAATGCCTCTGCCCCCATCTAAAATTCTATGACTCTATGAAAGTAGAAATTGCAACCCCCTAACCCAACATTAGGTGTATGCTATTTTTTGTATGAAGATTGTTTATTATGGTTCTGTGTATGGATATGTATAAGATATACAGATATATATAGATATAATTTTAATATAATTTGTTGTCCTATGTAAGACAAATATATTTTAAATGGGACTTTAAATAATAAAATTATCTACTTACAATCTCTCTATTAAATTTATCTTTTTATATTATATATAGCTCTGTGGCACAAGTTTTATATAGCATTTAATTATTAAGGAAGAAGAATATCTAAACCATTTTCTATTTCTTTTGTTGTTAATATTGCATTTTCAGGGCTCTATTTCCATAGTAAATTTCTCATTAGATTCTTTATGGTGTGTACATCTTTTTTTTTTCCTAATTCAAGTTACAACCTGTACAAAGTTGTAATAAAAATACATTGAAGTCTTTTTCTAATTTTTTTGCAAAAAAGTTATGTGATATGCTACATGAAAAGGCCGATTTATTAAAATGTGAAGTGTTTTATACTGTCAGGTAAATAAATGGAAGAACATGAAGCATACCCCACACTTTACAAGTTCTCTTTCACAGGTATGTGTTTGTGCCCAGCCTTTCATATAAACCACTGCAAGACATTCCTTTTGATAACCAACAAAATAGCCCACATTATGTAATAACAACAATTATTTAGTATGCCTTGCTCATTGCTAGCCCACAATGTTCTTCTCTAATTGAGAGATATTCCAAGTTCATGATTTACACCCAATAAACGTTGTCAACATCTGCTGCAGCCAACATGACAGCATTATGTTTTTGTGTTTTGTTTTGTTTTAACACGACTTCTGCATGAGATCTTGCAATACAGTGTAACAAATATATAAGTGCATTTGACATGATCAAGTAGCTTTGGCTTCCTAACTTTTGTAGGATGACATGTGCCAACTGTTTTAGCTGTGCTTTATTAAATGGCGATGAGTTTTAGCTCATATAAATCCAATGAGTAACTACTTGTTTCTACAGTTTTTGATCAGTCAACCTTGAAAGCACAAATGCAAGAATAGATGACCTGAATGGAAAAGATGGAATTTCACAACTTCTACAGATTGCACTTGATGGTAACTTCATGAGTTTGTTTTCATTTCATTTTTACAGCAAGACTTGCTTGGTTGATATGTTTACATGTTCACACCACATATTTTAAAAATTTTTGTGCAATCACAATTAAGTTAATCACAGACACTAAAAATAAATCCAGCGATTAGTTTTGTTATGAATACTCATCTCGATCCTTATAGGTGTATGTGTCTTGTCCTTCTTCTTGTACAAATTCCTCTTTCTTTTCCCAGCCATTGGGCCAACCTCCATTGGCCTGTGTTGTGGCACCATAAGACTTGGTGGTACCATAATTGATATAATTTTGAGTAATGTCCCCTGTTTCTTCATCAAGTTCATCTTCATGGATAAACCCACATTTTTCTTCACTTGTTTCCTCAGGGTCTGCCCACGGTTGCTTCTCTCCTGAGGCAAATATTCCATAAAATATAACTCCACCGTAGTGGACGAGGGCAGCAATCAGGAAGACATATTGCCACTCCTCGCGTGACTGCAGGGACAAAAGTGGCCGTGTGAGAACAAACTCCCCATGTGTGAGACATCTTCTCTAAATGTCCCATCAGCAAGCTTTTCATAAAATGCTAGCTGTAGGGGAAATCCCTCTTCTTGATCATATGAAGCAAATCCTGTGACAGAAACTTCCTATAACACTGTAACTTTCATTATTTTAAAAGTAATTTAAATCTCATGTTTTGAAATAATTCCAAATATATCTGTGGTCGGCTAATTTTTAAAATATTTATCATTGATTTACTTAATATCCTTTTCTCACTCTTTTATTTATTTTCCTCTAGTAAACCACAATTTTGAAGCTTTACACATGAGGACAAATAGCTGATAATTATATTCTTCCACTGATAACTACAGAAGGGTCCGAATTGAGTCTTGTAAATAAAGCTCAGAAGATTTCTCTTGCCTATTTTAATAAGCTGGGAGCGGAAGATTTGATTTGTTAACTACATCAGAAGTACCAGAAATATGACAAGGTGTTAAGAAGCATGTTGCTTATTGGTTGGGAAAGAGGGCTCACTCAGAGTTCTTGGATATTTTCTTCTCAGCCTCAATCCTCTCCCCTATTCAGAGTGTGGGGAGTGGACCAGAAAAGAAATGCCACAGAGAATGTATTAACCCTTTCCCCAACCATGAGAAAGAATCTTCTACAATGAATCATCTCTTTTGTCCCATCTTACCTTATTCTTTGTCATTGCACCCACAATGATAGGGCAAACCATTCCTGACAATGTGCCAACACCATTCGAAATGCCCATTAAAATGCTGGCATATCTTGGAGCAATATCCAGGTGGTTAACATTGAAACCTGAAATACATGTAGAATCTTTAATTCAGAGAATCCCAAGCCTCTTAGAAGTGCCTACAAAAATATTCTCTACCATACTCACCACCCTCCTTAAAAGATACTAGGTACACAGCAGGTGCTTAATAACTACTTTTTGCTAATTTAGCTCAGGGATATAATGAGAATAAAATGAGGTGTACTTTCTTATATTATGCTTAATATGTGACACTCACTCCACAGAAGGAAGGAGATATGTTCTCATAACCAAAAAATAAATGAATTAAATAAAAGAGTAAGAAGGGAAAAAGTGAGTAGCAACAAGTCTAAGTAATGATTTCTAAATGTTTTATTATTTTTAATATAAATTTTAGTGGAAATATGTTGAATAAATGTTCTTAACTCAAAATATTTATATAGGAAAGTAGAATATATGGAGATAGATGGATAGATCATCTTATTATCACCAGCCAAAATGAGATGTCACAAGTACAAATTTTAAAAATGTATGTTACCAGATATAGCAAATCCGCTGAATCCCACTGCGAGTACCAGGAATGAGATAGCTACCCCTCTAGTGTGAGAATAGCCAACGACCAGGAGCAGGGTTGCTTCCATGCCAAAACCTTCAGAAACAAACACGTGAAAACACTTCAGAAATTTGTGTAAATTTTTCCAATGAGCTAAAAATGCTCTAGCAAACCACTTCTGGCAGTCTATCTTAAAAATAATAATAATAACACTAATAATTTATATGCAAAGATTCCTGAAACCTTCCATGTGCTGAATAAAAACATCAAAAGCAACCTTAAGTTTTAGTGGTGGCAAGGTCAAGTTAGTTATGCAGTTATTTAAAAGTAGGAGTTATGAAAATCTAAAATAAGATAGGAAAATGATTATAAATGAACAATGACACAAATGTAACAGCATATGTGATATGTTAGAAAAAGTTACTTATGCAGACTAGAACTTCATGAACTAAAATATGCTTTTAACATCATGGATGTAGGTACTTACCACCACAATTCATGATCTTTCTTACTGTAGTAGTTGAAAGAATTTGCCTGCTTCTTAGAAAGTCTGCAATCTGCCCTCCAATAGGTACAATAATTGTCATTACTAAGTGTGGCACAGCAGACAGCATGCCAACCTGATGACAAGAGGGGAGAAATATACGTGATCATAAGTAATGTGAGCAATGTGATGGTCTTGATTTTCTTGAACATCATCATAAAACTCTTCATGGGCAAAGGCAGGAAGAATTCTGTCTCCAAATGACCACTTACTCACTCCTGGAATAAGTAGTAACTTTCACAGAATAAATGAGAAAAGCCAAGTGATTTTATATGGATCCCTTTTTGTGTTCCGGAGAATACTTTTCTTCTGTGCTATGAGTCAGTAAATTTTTAGTTTATGAATAAGCTACCTTGAATCTTATTACAGAGTGGTTCACATTTATGTGTCCATTTTATATTCTTAAATATGTTTGCAAAAATGTATCATTAGCGAAAAGTGGGGAGTAGAAGAGAGACAGAGATAGAGATAGAGTCAGAAGGAAAAATATAGTACATCCGACAAAACCTTGAAGAGGCTGTAGTTTAAATTCATTTTTAAATTAATAAGTCTAACAATGTTTATAGTATTTAAAAAATATGTATCTTATGAGTTTTATATTTAGATTCTATAAATTAAGAGCCCAAAAAATATAGATCAATTATTAAATTTTAGGCATTTTTTTATGTCAAGTATCAATATTTGGTCACATTGCCATACAATAAATTATATAGGGTGTGCCAAAAATATACACACACACTTTGAATAATTACAAAGGCAGTGTTTTTTAAAATACATTTCATTTTCAAAATTGAGCTATCAGCTATTAAAGTGTGTATGCATTTTTGGGGACATCCTGTAGTTTCTATGCAACCTAAAAATCTAACCCACCTGCATCAATTCAACACAGAGTTTCTTACCAATAATTATGTGCAAGGCATTATTCTCTAGAAATTATGGAGGCAGGAAGTATAAGTAAAGTGCATTTTAATTATGTACTGTATTACCACATATGTGGACTTAGTAAATTTTAAATATAAACATATAAGGAGGTTTTTTGCTATGCATACTAGTACTTTGAAGCACAGTTCCTAACAAGTGCTGGATAAGTTTATTATTTGATATAACTATGTCTTTCAAATTAGACTACTGAAGGTTTGAGACAAAGATTGTGTTTTATTTTCCAAGGTGTATAATGTGGCGCCATGACCAAAGACTTGGGTTGTTTGGACGATTAATTAAGATGGTGAATGACTCTAAAATAGGTTAAATGTCCAAGCTACTTAATTCTCTCTTTCACTTTGGATAGAAGTGTTTTATATTGTCATTATTATAGTTTATCGTAGAGTTTAGTTCCTGAACCATGTCAGCCTAGATCCAAAGCCCATGATCTATTTCCTCCATCACCTCCTTTACATGTTTTTCAGGGAAGTCTAGAGTCTTTTTTTGTTGTTGTTACCTTAAAATCAAAATCATCAAGTCAATCTGTGTGTGTAGAAGTTATCCATAATTTTAAAATATAATAAGTGAATCAAATCAACCCATCTGGTTATTATATTTAGTTGTTGTAAAATACCATTGCTTTCACTCACGCATTTTCAATTAATTGGAGCTCCAGGGCCAGAATGACCATGCAGTTTCATTAACATCAGTTGGTTCCTTCACTCTCCCCCAGGAGACCTGACTTTATTAATAGCCTCTCAGTGTCATAGTTGGCCTAGATTATGAAAATGGACTCACACCTCCAGCAGCCTTTGTTGAGAAGTGTAACACCTCTCAGAGCTCCCAAAGGCTACTCTGCTGCGTTTGATCAGCTACAGGGAGAAGAGCCTTGTCTAAAGCAGCATTATTCTTCTCAATAATGGAGGAAACAGTTTCCTTAGAAACAGGGATGACAAAAGGGCTCTTAGAATAGCTACTCCTAACTCAGGTTGCCTTCAGTTCCAGGCCTCAGATAATCTTTCAAGTAGAGGCATAATATGAATAGTGAGCCCAGCTGGACTTAGGTAATGACATGAAGAGAAATGGCAAGTCCATTGCCAGCACAGACAAGTGTATTCAGGACTCAGCAAAGGGCTTGGCGCAGAGATGGCATTCAACGAATACTTGCTAAATGCTTAAGTTAATATGTGGTTTACCTGAATTTGAATGGCACAGTAGAGGGAATTGAAACAAGTCAAAGGATATGGGCTTAAAGTTGATTCTGTCATTTATCACCAGCTTGGCTTCAGGCAATTTAAATGCCATCCCTAGCTTCTGGTTCTACATCAGTTCAAGAGAAATGGTGATAGTTACACCCTATTCAATCATACAGGGTTGTTCATGAATATGAAAGGACCTTGGAGATTTCAAATCCTTATATAAAGTAGTAGTATTATCTTCATTTCATCCTTATAGAAAACCTCAAAATGATTATATTATCATAGCTATGAATATATGCCTAAATACAATAGCATTTAGCATACTGTGCTATAATTGGTAGCTTCCTCTTTTTTTTTTTTTTTTTTTTTTTTTTTTTTTTGGTCTACACCACCAATCTATAAATTCTTGAGGACAGAAAACATTTTTATTTCTGAATCTAACACAAAATTTCACATATCATGTTCAACAAATGAATAAATTGGAGAAGCACCATGTAAGCATGTTTTCAAATATTTTTTGTTATCCTCAAATCTTTTAGCCAGACAAATTTCTGAGAGCATTGAAGAAGAGTTAGATTGGTAATAGCAATTCCACCTTAATGAAGTACTTTTACATTCACTGTTACATAGTCTCTGATATGATATTTAAAAGAAGTTATGTTTGCCCTGGCTGGCCAGTGTGGCTCAGTTGGTAGGGAGCCATCCTGTGCACTTTAAAGTTGTGGTTCAATTCCCAGTCAGGGCACGTGCCTGGGTTTCAGGCTCAACCCTGCGCAACCCCCCCACCCCCAGCCCACCGTGGGCTCTGTGCAGGAGGCAGCAGATGGATGTTTTGCTCTCATGTTTCTCTCTCTCTCTCTCTCTCTCTTTCTCTCTCTCGCCCTCCCTCCCTCCCTCCCTCCCTCCCCATTTCCTCCCTCCACGCCTCTCTCTAAGCATGTCCTCTGGTGAGAATTAAAAAGAAAAAGTTATGTTTAATTGCAGAGAGAGGGCAACACCGCTGCCCACCCCAACTGAGATGTAAGCTCCACGTGGGCAGAGAGTAGGTCTCTTTTGTCTGTGTTCCCTGCAGACAAAAAGAGCAGATTCTAGCAGACATTTGAAGGCAGTAGATAAACATCTTGCTTAGTCTTTGTTTCCCAGAAGTTACTTATTGACTGAATATACAAATAACTCATGAAATTTAGAAGATAAAATCTTAGTAAAAAAACTTAATATTCACATAAGTACAAAAAGTATGCACTAGTTACATAGAGATAATTTTCACATACCTTGCTGATTTCAAATCCAAAGACTTCCTCAAAATATGCTGGCTGACTAATAAGCAATAAATAGAAAGTCCAGCTTCTACAGAAATTTGCGACAATTATTGCATAGACTGGCATAGATGTAAAAAATTTCCTCCATGGAGTCTTGAATTTCTGAAATCCCAAAAAGAGAGCCATTCTGACCATTTAAAATATATTCGAATGGGCTTTGCATTTTTATGATATGTATGTTGGGGCATGAGTAGGATGGTAGACAAGAAGTAGTGAGTCATTAATTGCAACAGTCCAGTTAACCTTAGTTATATGAATAATCATTAGAAGAGAAAAAATGTATTAGCCTCATATTTTGATTAAATTGTTTCAGTGTTGGGGAAATACAAGATTCCATATTTATATAAAACTAATTCCAGAAGCACAGATCTCAGTTTTTAAGATTTCTTTCTTTTTTGCAGTGATAAGATCATGCCTCAGCTAAAACTCACTGTAACCTTGCTGGTATCCAAACCAGTGACCTTTTTGGTATCCAAAATATTTTGTCTAGAATATTGAAAATTCAATGTACTTATAAAAATAAGAAAAATTGAGTGCAATAATCTAGACCCTATCTAAAGACAATGATACCACTACTTATCTATAAACACTCTTGCTAGTCAATGGATATCAGTATAAATTCTGTGACACCGGAGTGCAAGGCTCAATAAAAGTTACATGATGTACATTTGGTTAAAATATTTGGCTTTAACCCAGCATACCATGCGCACATCATAACTACAGTCATGCATTGTATAACAACATTTTGGCAATGGTTTACCACATATACTATGTGGTCTTGTAAGATTATAATAGAGCTAAAAAAAATTCCTATCGCCTAAGGACACCGTAGCCCAACACATTGCTCGCATGTTTACAGAGATGCTGGTATAAACAAGCCTATTGCACTGATAGTCATATAGAAGTACAGCACATCCCTGGCTGTGTGGCTCAGTTGGTTGGAGCATCATCCTGTACACCAAAAGGTTACAGGTTCAATTTCCAGTCAGCACACATACCCAGATTGCATGTTTGATCTGTCAGGGCACATGTGATTTTTCTCTTTCACATTCTCTCTCTCTCTCTCTCTCTCTCTCTCTCTCTCAAAAGTCAATAAAAATCTCTTTGGGTAAGGATTAAAAAGAAAAATACAGCACATACAATTACAGTAGTAGGCTATGCCACCTAGGTTTGTGTAAGTGCCCTCTATGATGTTCGCACAACAACTAAGTCACCTAATACCACTTTTCTCAAAATGTATTCAGTCATTAACCACACATGACTGTAGTTATTGATGACATGCAAGACATTCAAAATTAACAACCTAAATATGATTGGCTTTGCTTATAATACCCATTAAAATTGCATCCAATATACTTAAAGATTCTGTGTTTGCCCAAATGTACAAGTATTCTTCCCAAGACTGATTTTTACACCTTAAAATGTCTCTCATATTTCTAAACACTTTTCAATTACTTTACTTTGAACACCAAAATACCGTTTGGTGAAGAATCAATAGACTAAAATAATTTTGTTTATTTCTAGCTTGGGATCCTTGACCTGACCAAAAGAGGAAAAGAGGAGGCACTCATCAGTGGAATATAAAACTGAAAGCAACAAACAAGACAAACAAAAACTCTTGGACACAGACAATAGGATGGTGGTTACTATTGTCTGGGTCTATGAGGAAAGGAGGGTGAGGAGGGGGAGAGGGAGTGGAGTGTATGGTGACGAAAGGAGATTTGACTTTGGGTGGTAAGCAATGCAATGTAGTATTATACATTTGAAACCTCTATAATTTTACGTCACCCCAATACATTTAATAAACATTTAAAATTAAAAAAAAAGGAGGCAAACATGCTTTTTACACAGATTTAGTAATTCTTCCTGGATGTAGAATCCCATCATTGCTATTATTGATTGTGATGCTAATGAATCCTTTTAAAGGTCACTTTAAAAGTAATATAGTAGAATGCTATACTGTGGTGATTACAAATATAATATATACTATAAAAAAAGAATCAAAACAACACAAAAGCCCATCCTAATAATATATAATGAGTTCCATGGCTTTGGATAAAAATGTTAAGTGTCAACATTATAGATGGGTTAAAAAAGTGCAGGGTTGTTGTTGTTTTTTCTCCTTCAATTCAATATGTTCTGGAAAAATGGTGCCAGATGAATATACTTATTCACTGATAATGAATGTTAGCATTATAGATATTTGTATAAGAAATAAGTTTAGAATATTATTAGAAGTAAATAACTTTTTCTTGCTCGACTGGTATTTCTTTTATTTACCTCAGGACCCTGAAGGACTTTATTTTTCAGGTTGCAAAACACTTCATCAAACGTAAGAGAAAAGTATCTAATTTCATACTTTAAAAAGTGGTTGGGGGCCGAAACCGGTTTGGCTCAGTGGATAGAGCGTCGGCCTACGGACTGAAAGGTCCCAGGTTCGATTCCGGTCAAGGGCATGTACCTGGGTTGCGGGCACATCCCCAGTGGGAGATGTGCAGGAGGCAGCTGATCGATGTTTCTCTCCCATCGATGTTTCTAACTATCTATCTCTCTCTCTTCCTCTCTGTAAAAAATCAATAAAATATATTTAAAAAAAAAAAAGTGGTTGGGGGCTGTTGGAGGGTTTATGGTATTCTGAGAACATTCTACTGCAACACAGGTGTATTTAGTTTATTAAAATTTAGCAAGCTATTTGCTTATGATTTTGTGCATTTTTTTCTGTATATATATTGTATTTAATTATTTTTAAGAGAGATTTAAGAAACATTATAGTCAGCTGCAATGTGTGTGATCTTTAATTGGAGCCATACTCAAAAGAAATAGCTATAAAAGACATATGAATATAGACTATGTATTCGAATTTGCACCGGATATTAGAAATTTAAATATCTAGGTATTAAATAATGTTAGGAAATTATTTCTAATTGTGTTAGGTATGATACTAGTACTTAGATTCTAAAGGAGAATATTCTTATTTTCTAGAGATACATGTGAGATATTCATGAATAAAGGTTTATGATATCTCATTTACTTTGAAATTATTCAGCAAAAAAAGTGAAATAAGTAAAACAAGATGTTAACAACTTGCATCTATGCAGTGGGTATATGGTTGTTCTTGCATATTAAATTTGTTCACAATAAAAAAGTTCAAAATAAAACGTAAGTTCTATCACCACTGATTTATTTTGAATAATTTACCTTGAAGCTAAAGTATAAAATATCAATAAGTCATACAATATTATGTTTAGAAATGCAGTAAGATACAGAAAATGGGAATTTTGAGATTATGTTCTTTTATCCATCTGGCTGTTCTTTGGGGGGTTATTTCAGAAAATTTATGCCTGATCTAGACACCAGTATTTCAAGAACTGGTAAATAAAATAAGCACATTTAACTAATGAAGATATAGGCTGATCAGGTTGTTTTGAGCAGAAATTGAAGCTAAATTCTGAACTCACCTTGGACCAACCTACTTTTAGCTCCTGCTCACAGCAACTGTGGCTGGTGGGCACCAGAGCACACTGCCAACACCCACCCCACCCCCACATTTCCTCCTATCTTTTGAGTAGCCACCTCTAGAAAGAAATTATCAATCCATTTACAGAAGGAAACAGGAAGGGGAAAGTTTTAAATATCAGTCTACTCACCTCATGGAACAACTATAATGTAAGGATTATTTTTAAGTACTGAAGTTTAACTTCTGAATAATATCCAACATGGAATTTTTCTTATTCATTAAAAGTCAAGATACATGTCCTCAGTAACAATGGGCAACTGACCTTTTACTAGAATGATATGTCAATGACAGGCCTTCTCTAACAAATGAAGTAGCGAAGCAGAGCTGGAATAATATACAATTCAAATGTGGGGAGGAGAAACATAATGTATAAAGGGCATTGGTTCCTCAGCCAGTGAATGTTACCTTCCCACTCAGCATAAGGAAGTTAGGTTACTGATTTAATGCTGAATTACTAAACCTGTCTAAATACATGACTTTTCGTTTACTAGATTTATCGTAGTATCATATGGCTATCTGCTACTTACTATTTATGATTTATTAATGTCACATGTACTAAAATAGTTGCATTATTAACATATAACTTCATTTCACTCTCTATAGGCAGATCCTGTCCAAGAAGCCAAATCATAATCAGGAAAAGGGCTTTACAACATTATCTATATAATGATCTCCATAACAATGATTCTGAAAATGGATTATATCAATAAAAGGATTATGTTAATAATATTTTCACATCAGCTCTCTGTTATCAGCATTCTAATGCTTGATTTACTAAACCACATGTAATATAAATACATATGTATGAAACCAACATTTAGACTATTTGACAAACAAAAAAATCGCCTTTTCCATGACTGTATTAGGTGGTTTGGCATTTCCTACAATCTAAAATTAACTATTGGTTGAATTTGTTTAAAGTATGGACCATATTGAACTGTTTTTAAAAACTCACTTAGGTTTATAATCATAGCTATAACACAGGGCAAATTTGAAAATACTTAACAAAGATAAAGAAAAAAATATAGCAATAATTCCCAAGTATATCAGGGAATATGAATGAAGTAAAGAAAACACTCATGATTGATACCATATTAGTTTTGTTGAATTGGTTGGTTGAAGGGAGATGAGATGGAGAATAGGAATAGAAATATACACCATAATAAAATTCTTACTTCCATTGCACCTAAAAGATTTGCACTCTCTCCAATGCTTTCTTCTATGTACCTACGTTCTTCATCTGTAATAGTAGGATGCTTTGCAGGACTCTCATAAGACACCAAAAGCCAAAACATGTACCAGACCATCCCAAAACTTCCTGCAAGCAAGAAAAGGAGCAAGTCAAAGAAAACCATTATAAATACTTCCATTTAACAGTCATTTGCTGAAATAACACTACAAAAAAATCTCATGACAATCATATTCTATAGAACGTGAATTCAAGTTTCTATTTCTACAACTGACTTTAGTCATCTCTTCTTGTTGTTTGCCACCAGACTTCAATCTTCCTGAAGGGTGGTCCTGGATTTACATCTGTCTCTTTAAATAATGCTGATACGCAAGAAACTCACAACAAATAATTATAGAATGGTGTGGTCTGGAACACATTCACCCATCCAACAAATATTTATTGAGAAGTTACTTTTCCAGGCAGTCTCTTAAGGGAGAGAAATATGAGGAACAAGACAAAATCCCTGTCCTCAAAGAATTATGAGGTTAATCCTTTTGTTATTGGCCTGTCTTGAATATAGAAGAGTGGTCTGCATTTCCAGAGAAAAGAAATGCTCCTTTACCTCTTCTGATAGCATTTCCAGATCTAGTAAACAGACTATTAAGTAAAATATAGAAAATTATTTCAGTCTTGAGTGGCTATTGTACATTTAAAAATGGGCTTCTGTAATTAATATAGGAATATTTCCCACTTTATGTGACTGAATACCATATTATTTTCGGAACATGTTATTGCCTATTGATCCTTTTTGGGGGGCAGATGAAAGTTATAAATTTCAGTACAATAAACTATTTGCAAGTTTTTCATCCCCTTTATTTACCTCTCTCACCATTAAACATGCCCTTATTTTGTGATATAAATCTGGACACATTAATAATACAAAGAATTTCAAGTGATTTATTCTTGCTTCCCAGCAGCTGGCCATTTCATTCTTGCCTCAGACTGTTCTTTCTCCCTTGGGCAACAATCCTTGATCCTCATATACCTTTTTTTTTTGCTTGCTCAGTCTCTCAGTGTCCCTTAATAATACCATAGTTTCTGATGTGGCAAGCTTCTTTCAATTACTAAACATGACAGTGAAAATCCGATATAGTATACTGGTTATGGAATATGGCTCTCCCAGATTCAAATCCTGGCTGTGTCATTCATTAGCTACATAATCTGATCAGGAACTGAATCTCTCTAAACCACCACTGTAAAATGAGATAATAATTCATTTTTTATGAGATTGTGGCAAAGTAAAGTTAAGGCAGATAATGCATAAAGCAACTAGCACAGTGGAGGGCTGAAAATAAGAATTCAATAAATGGGAGCTCTTGTGATTTAGAAATAATTATCATTACTCATCTCTGAATGCATCTGAAGTGTCTGATATGCAGCTAATTGCTTTTTACAGGATGGAGCAAAAGAAGGTTTACAGTTATAAGTACCTGAAACATAGTTTATCCTGGTATTATTATTTATTAATGAATGTATTATTTTCCATAAGAACAACTGTAAATCTACTTTTGCCCCCACCCTGTATGCATTATCTTTTTAAACCTTAGTCACTACACAAGGCTTATCTTACTGAGTTTTAAAATATCAATATTAAATGTATGACTCAAAGACCCAAATTTTGTTACACACAGCAACTGAGCAGGTACCATGATAGGATATTTTCAGATTACCTAATATTTAAACTTTGAACCATTCAAGGATAAACATAAAATAAGTTACAACTTGAAATAATGTGGCTGATTTTCATACATGCTTTGTGGAAATTAGTCTCCTTACTTTAAAGCCACACCATGTTTTCAATCAAACACATCAGAGGATTTCATGGACGGCCTTCCCAACTTGTACTCTATACCCTAGAAATAAATGCTTGAAACTTCTTTGAATTATGAACTCTTAAAAATCTAATGAAAGATATAGATTAAAATCTGATAAAGTGACCTCCCCAGGAAAAACAATGTAGAAATGCATGCATGGCTTAAAATTTAGAGCATTCATAAATGCAAAAGCCATCCAGGGCTTTTGAGCCAGACGAAGAGCCCCTCCTCTAAAGTATATTTAATAACACTCTACAAACATAAGCGTTTGCTCTGATGAGAACATTTCAAAACGGAAATGGATCTCAACAAATTTGGAAACAGCCAGATAACTATTCTGCTCAACCACATGGCTTCATTAAGCTTTCAGGTTCTCATGCTCATGCTCAGAGATGGTATTAATCAGTGACAATATCAGTTGGAATCCAGCTCTCTTATGTTTTTCCTGTCCTCATTATTATAAAAGTGTCTCTCAGAGACCTTGGGGCAGCGGTTCTCAACCTGTGGGTCGCGACCCCTTTGGGGGTCGAACGACCCTTTCACAGGGGTCGCCTAAGACCATCGGAAAACACATATATAATTACATATTGTTTTGTGATTAATCACTATGCTTTAATTATGTTCAATTTGTAACAATGAAATTGGGGGTCACCACAACATGAGGAACTGTATTAAAGGGTCGAGGCATTGGGAAGGTTGAGAACCACTGCCTTAGGGGGACTTTTCATTGGTAAGTTTTCAGCTTCTAGTTAGAAAGTAAACAGAAAGGGAGTTTGAATTTAGGGTTTCTTGTATTTTTTATTTCCATGTGAGGGCTTAATCTCCTTTAATGCAAAAGAAATGAGGACTCAAATGTGCTACTGCTGAAAGGGACTGCTAATATTTCTTCACAAAATTGAATAGTTACATTAGCATTACTATAGCCATCCAGCTCTCTAACCCTATTCAGTCTTGAGGAGGCAAGATCAGGGAAATGACCAAGGAAACAGTAGTAAGAAAGAGAAGTGGGGGCTTCCTAGCTCTTTCCTCTTATTCAGCTTTGACTCAAGAGCTAACTTAATTTTATTATTCATAATCAAGGGCAATATACATCATACATCACAAAGTTTCCATCAGCAATGGGGTTGCTTTTTTTAAAAAACAATGAATAACAATGTAGAAAAAATCATAGAGGTAGAACATTTTCCTTGATCTTCCCAGAATATAAGGAAAAAACTCTTAATGGGGAAAAAAATAAGTAAGTAAACACAGAAGTTACATTTAGTGACCTATCTCATTGTTCTAGCTTATGCAGAGTTCTTTGAGCTCTAGTGTATAGAAATGTAACATACCATAGACATAGAATACTGAAGACCAGCCGGTATACTGTACAAGAATGCCAGCTAAAGGCATTGCAATCACAGCTCCAGCATAGGAACCTAAAGGAGGAGGGAGAATGGGAAAAAATAAATTAATTAAATCAGTAAAAGCTCTTAACTTTATTTCATGTTCCTTGATTCACTCACACAAATTCCCACTTATACACTTCAGTACGTGCACACTCACACTCATATATGCCTACATATTTAGCCATGAATACAAGACTACACAAGTAGATATAACTTGCCCAAGACACAGCAAATATTTAAAAATAATACGACTACAATAAAAATTAAATTTAAAAGACTATAATAAAAATAATTCATAAGCAAATTTGAAAACCTAGATGATGTGAATGAACTAAAAAAGCAACAACAACAAAGCACAAGAAGAAGTACAGATGTAAGGAGACCAATAAGAATGAAAGAAATTGAAATGGTGGCCCCAAACCTTTCCTCATGTACACACACAGGCACTCCCCAATTGGTTTTTCAGGTGACCTTTACTAATTTAAAAATCTTATTCAAGTCGTTCCTAAACTTTCACCCACCATAACTACATTGGCGCATAGTATTTACCACAAAAGGAGGTGGTTGCCAATCTACTTCTCTCTAGAGGAGGGGCCCATTTGCTCCATATTCCATGACATGCTGGGTAGGTGACACCCTGTGATGGAGGAAGATATATATCACCATTTAGGATCCAGGGTCATTGGAAAATAGGCACATTCCCTTCTCTGATGCAGTTTCCTTAGAATGGGCACAAGGGAAAGTTGCTATTCATGAGACTTTGCTGATTCCCTGAAATTCCGTCTTAGAACTTTCAGCCCAGACCAAGTAAGGCCTGGCCTCTTTTTAGCAACCTGTTCAAATTTCCCACCCTTCAAGTCTGATTTCTACCTCAATTTTCTTCTGATCAAGGCAAAATGAGAGATCTTACGCTATTCAGTTCATATGTAATTCTGAACAGTTTGGGAAATTTGGAAGACCTTTCTGTGAGGCATTAAATTCAGTGATTCTTAATATAAGGAATCCATTCAAAGGAAGTTAAAGCTTAGATCCTTGAAATTCACACTTCCTGAAAGTAGTATCTAGAACTTAAGACTCTTAAACCATAGTCAGCCCTCTGCAGCCACAAATTCTACATCTGCAGATACAACGAATCTCAGCTTGAAATTTTTAGGGGAAAAAATGCTGCATGTGTTGCTGACATGTACTATGTAGTTGGGCCTGCCATGGTTGTGTCTGTACCAAAAATGTATTCACTTGTTTTTCTTGTTATTATTCCCTAAACAATAGAGTATAACGGCTATTTATATAGTATTAACATTGTATTAGATACTATAATTAATTTAGAGATGGTTTAAAGTACAAAGGAGGCTGGGCACATGTTATACCCAAAGACTACACCATTTTAAAGGACTTGTCATCCATGAAATTTGGTATCAAACAAGGGTCCTGGAACGACTATAATTCTCCTTTTTCTGTTATTTCGATCCTATTAATCTTTCCTTGTTTTTGGAGAGAGGAGATTGTTTTCAGTGCCTTTATACTTATCTGACTTATCTATTCCCACCATACTCCATAGAAAGAGAAGGGGCAACAGGAAGGCCAACCTCAAGTTTTCAAATGCAATTCTTTCAAAGGCAGTAAGCTGATGGAGCAAAAGTCAGTCACTAGAGTTACATGCCCATTTCAACAAAATGCATCAGTGAAAACTCAAATAATGTTTCAAAACCAATAGAGAGAGTTGGTATAAAATTCCCAAAATTCAGTGTTGTGGCCAGCAAAGAATACACTCAAAAATTTTTTATTACAGCACATTTAAAAATGCCTGTTTTTTTAAAAAAAGTGAAATAGTCACTAAACATTTCTTTAATACCACTCAATTCTAGAGAAGGGGAGGTAAGCAGTCACAGTTGTAATTTATCATCATTTAAAGACAAAATATCTGATTGCCGAACTTTTCCAATATTTTACATGATGTAGACACATCCAAATAAGACATATTTATTTGTAGATCAGGACAAAGATTGCTGGTTCTTAATAACATGGCAACCTTAGCATGCTGTCATCCTGCAGTTTCATACCTCAACAAGTCCCTGCAATATCCTAACAAAGATGACACATCCATAATGCACTCTGGCTGCTGATGGGATTAGCATATTCAGAGTAGAGGTGAGAAGTATGGCAGCTCCAAAAACCCTGAAAAACAAAAGTTCATAGATCTAAATTTCTCTGGTGAATTTAATCACAAGCACTTTTAAAGTAGAATGTTTTTTTTTTCCTCTCAAAGAATAAAATACGTTCTGGACTTGATTGGCTCAAGCCTTTGCAAACAGATTTGTGGACTAACTCGAAATGCTAGAAATACAAGAAACAAAAGAAGAATCTAATAAAACTGGTTATACTTACTTGTATTTATTGTCTTTGTAGGTGTACTTACAAACTGCAAATATTTAATGAATCAGTGAATATGTTTTTGGTCTGTATCTCCATCTACAATGGAAGCTGCTTAAGGGGTAGAGTGTGTTTTCAGATACACTGTTATATCCCCCATACTATGTGCCAGGCATATAGCAGATACTCACTGAAGAGCTATTGAAAAAAATAATAAATGCCTAAATGGAGCTGTGCCTTACATTATACAACTATTGGTAACATCCTTAAATCAGTATATTCATAAAATTTTATGAATGATATCATATTGTAAATGCCCCAAGAAATCACATGATCAGATCCCACAGCAAGTTTTTGTTTTTTGCTTTTGAAAATATTTTTATTGATTTCAGAGCAGAAAGGAGAGGGAGAGAGAGAGAGAAACATCAATGATGAGAGAGAATCATTGATCGGCTCCCTCCTGTAAGCCCCCTACTGGGGATTGAGCCTGCAACCTGGGCATGTGCCCTTGACCAGAATTGAACCCAGGACCCTTCAGTCTCAGACCGATGCTCTATCCACTGAGCAAAACTGGCTAGGGTAGCACATGTTTTTATAATCAAAATAACTATTAATATATATGTCTAAGTTTTGTGTTTTTTTGTGTTTTTTTTGTTTTGTTTTGTTTTTGCATGTGGGTAGGTAGGGAGATGATGTTTGACTAACATCTCTAGATGCATACATATACATTACAATTCAAGAAAAAATTGCTGAAAATATGATGCTCGGCCTTTTATCCATCTACAAATAAGTCCATTTCATCACTTAAAACATTTTTTAATGTTCATACTAAAGCAAGGAAAACATCCCCCAACTGAGTGATTTTAGAAATATCCTCTTGCCTGGAAGTTTTGTGACATATCATCTCTAATGAGCTTAGCTGTGTGTTCTATGCAAGTTTTCTTAAGACACACATTGAGCCTTTACTCAGTCAAAATTGGTTGCCTCAGAGAACCTCAGATTCTTCCAGGGGCACATTGAAATATAACTGTGAAAGGCTTGAGCTTCTGTAAGGAGCTTTGATCGTGCTTCACCTGCTACTGAAATGTGAATGACTTTATGAAGGGTTGAAGAAGGTAAGCTCCTTTTCCATGAATCAAAGACCTAGACTGAGCCAAATACTTTTGTTTACTTGATGCAGCCAAATAGCCCCTGTCCTCAGAGGTTTCTCTCCAGCGAGGTAAAAGGTGACTCAGGAGGTGAATGTCCTGTTCCATTTTCCCTCCGTTCTGTCCGCTGAGTAGCTATCTTTGTGTTTGTGTCAAAACATAATGTATTTCCTGTTTGACACCAAATAGTAACTTTCTATTCCTAGAAATAACTCTTCCCATGAAAATGCCACACACCCAGTAATGTTAAACTTCTGCTAAATATGGATTTTTTTTTTTTTCAGAAAACAAATGCAAAAATCCCAGAACCTGTCTTGTAAAATAAGAATCTAAAATTACACAGAAACCGGTTTGGCTCAGTGGATAGAGCGTCCGCCTGTGGACTGAAAGGTCCCAGGTTCGATTCCTGTCAAGGGCATGTACCTGGGTTGCAGGCACCTCCCCAGTAGGAGATGTGCAGGAGGCAGCTGATCGATGTTTCTAACTCTCTATCTCTCTCCCTTCCTCTCTGTAAAAAATCAATAAAATATATTTTAAAAAAGAATCTAAAATTATTATAAGAATTGCTTTTAAAGTATTTTAATCCTTAATTATTCTTTTTGAATTAAAAGAATTTTCACCTCTCTTAAGTCTACAATCTAAATGTTCTTGTGTGCCATCCCCAGAACACCTTGGGTCCTTTAGGGCTGAGAGGAAGTAGGAGGGAGTCTTTGGGGCCTGTTTGCTGGACCTGGTGTTAAACGGTGCGTGTTCCCAAAGGCCAGTGAGGCAAACATATCTTCCCACTTTTCTAGGAGTTTAAATGTGGTACCTGTGCAGCAGAAAAAATGAAGGTGGAAAGGACGAATGGCACAGGAGTTCTGGCCACGTGAGTAAGCTGTCTGGGTGCTGGCAAACCTGTGCTGTCTTTCTGAACATCCATCCCACTTTGTTCATTATCATTGATAACAGTGAAACTGACTGCGTAGGGCTTTAAGGATAAAGAGAACCAAAGCTACATAATGCTACAGGATTCTTGAAAGTGTTTGTATGAGTTATGCATCCACTCGATTCAGCCCTTTCAAGGAATTCTTTCAAACTGTCGTCTATAAGCCAGATGCATTAGAATTCACTGAGTGCTCATTAAAAATGTAGATGTCTCCCTCCCCCGCCCCTCCCCCCACAAAAAAAGAAAATATCATTTCACATCGAAAGACAAAGGAGAAGAAAGCAATGTGTGTGTGTGCTTGTGTGTGTGTGTGTGTGTGTGTAGGCTCTATATTAATAAAGAGATTACCAAAATTGAGACCCACATAGTATGGCTGACACAGAAATCTTGGGAAAAGGAAAAGCTGTTGTTGAAAACCTGTGCCACATCCTGCCTGATGATAAACCTTCAGTGTGTTCCAAAGTGAATTAGCTGTGGGATTCGCAGTCATATCCTTTTTTGCTGAGCCATAGCCACAAACCCCTCACATATCAAGCCCACCCCACAAGGATTTTCCCGGAAGAGGTGACAGAAGCACTGGTGCCTTGTCACTTCTATGGATTATATCCATTTTCCCAGAATCAATCAATCAATCTCCATTTGGGCAGTGGCTTGTCACTAAGAGGGAACTAGTGTTCCGCACCCCAGGTGTGGCACTAATCCTCTCCTAGAGCGTCTGCAGGAATAGAGTGATTCAGGCTGTTTAATCTATTTAGTCTAATCAAATCCGTGCTCAGCCACCTCCCTTTGTCACATCCGATGCCCCCACTCCCATATTAAATAAGGACTACACGAAAACACCAGCCCTCGGGCTCCCTTGGTACATCATTAAGTTGTAAAAATGACTTCATCACTCATGACAGAGAAATCGGACAGCCCCAACAGTGGCATATGGCAGAGGGGAAATCATTCTACCAGCTGCCCACCTCCCTCCTCCCTCCCCTCCAGGGGCTGCCATTGTAGGATGTGGCCACAGGGGAAGGTGGAGCTGGTAAGGGGTGAGAGGAGGGGAAAATGAAAGGCCAGAGAAGCTGAGAGAAGCTCATGTCAGCAAACCACCTGCAAGCCCTTAGGGACCCCTCTCCCGCTTCATGCATCTATTCATCTTGTGGAAAGGGTATTTCTTTTGTCGGAAAAAGGAAGGCCTCTTCTGCATTGCCCTAGACACCTAACCTATAGGGCCCACAATGGGAAGGCAGCTAGATGTTTGATAGGCAGCTAGATGAGTGAGATAGAAATAGTCACCTCTGGCCCTAAGAGACTGAATGACTACAAACTGTTTTTCCATTATAGCAGGATAGTGGTTCCTTGCAGCAGGCTTTATGTTTATGATCTGAATTATTGTCTCACACAAAAGGAATTTGCAAATGTTTCTCACTGGAATGGTTAAGGAACCCTAGCTTGCAATTTACTTCAATGTTGTAGAAAATAAGTAAAAGTACAGAGGGAAAAAGATGAGACATAATAGATATATATAGATGATAGAGATAGATAGATAGATAAATGATAGATAGATAGATATATAGATAAGAAGATAGGGTGTATTTGTATGTGCATGTGTGTTTGGCGATAAGACTTAAGACTTCCAATAAATGCTTGTTCCAATAAATAAAACACACTTTTATTGTTTTATTTCTCTGAAGGAAAAAGAATAGCTCCAGCAAAATGGTTTCTTTCTGGGCTTAAAATACGAAGGTGTTGTGTTTAAAATATCTTTGTTTCTCTCTTTCTGAAAATCACTCTCACCGGGGGATTTTTCATAATTAGGTTAGCAAGAATATTTACTTAAAATATATCAAATTTTCTTTTTATAGATGCAAATGCACATTAATAAGCAGTTTTAAAATCCATCCATTTGAATCTGTACATGTGTAAGCCTAAGTTCTTCCATCTCTTATATTAGTAGTATGAATTAAATTGGGCCATTTGAAATCCCAAGGAAGAACCCTTCTTCTTTGACAAAAGGACTAAACTCCCCCACTCCCCCAGACATGCTGGAACCCCTACAATCTTCCAGGAGCCCAAATTGCCACAGGGGCTGAGTAGGGAGGAAAAGTTCTAAATATCATGTTTTCCTCTCCAGATAATTATACTCTTTGTTTAAGTCATTATCAAGTTTGGATATGGTTGGATATTGCCTTTTGTAGAGCGAAGAACAGAATCACTCATGTTGTGGCCAAATAGTTTGGGAGCCAATACACACACACACACACACACACACACACACAAATACAGTATGTTTTTCCAGCCACAAAAAATCTAAGGATCCCGTGGGCCTACTAAAAGCTTCTCTCTCTAATTCACGGATTTCTGTCCAGGATTTGGGGCATGATATATTGTAGGCACTGATTCAGAGAACAGATGGCTCAGTCTGCTGCTGAAAGTGAACTTGGAGATGAAGCCCATACCATCAGGCAGAGATGTTCAATTTCAAAGTAGCTGTGGCTGTGGTCATGTACTATGGGACATCTGAGTTTTAGTTTCATTCTCTCTGTGACCTTGGGCCAGTCACCTCCTCCCTGATTCTCTATTTCCTTTCCTGGTCTGTAAAATGAGAGGATTGGATGTGATGAGTCCTGTCCAGCTCTCATATGGGCTCTTTCTGGTTCAGGGAGTGAACTCTATGGGACAGACATATGCAACCCCCAGTCTCTTCAAATACAGAATTACTTTTCTTTAGCAAAAGTCAAGTTAGAAACCCAAGAGATACCCTGAAAGACAAAATGTTGCACCCGGAACTGAATCTTCTTTAAATAAAGAATGGGGCAAGGGAAAAAGAAATAGTAGCTTTCAACAGAGTTTAACATCCAGCTTGTGGATTTCTTAGTGCATTTACAATGCCCGGCTAGAATTCAGACATCGCATGCACTGGAGAACTAACACTCAATACTCTGGGCTGAATATATTTTTTAGGACAGCTCTTTATGAGACATGATATTTCCGGTGAACAGTAATATGAATAGTGTGTAAAGGAAAACAACTTTAAAGGCAGAAATCTGATCTGAAAAGAGGCATTTTATCACAATAAAAATAATCCTTTGCATTACTAATACTTAAGGCAAATTTAAACACAAGCAATGCTAAATGTTCATAAGAGCTTTTTTCTTTTAATGTCTTACCTGGATTTAAGATTTTATTAATAATGAATGACAAGAGCAAACAATTATTGAGTGCCAGACCCTTCTAAGAATCTCACACATGTTCTCTTATTTAGCTGTCATGATAACCATATCAGGTAGGTATTTTGGTTAGTCCCCTTTTACAGAAATAGGAACTGAGGCTCAAAGAGGTTACATAATGTGTAATGCCACTCAGTTATTAAATAGCATATTTAGAAATCTGAACTTACACCGTTTGCTTTAGAACCTATATCCTAACCACTACGACATGATTCTTTTCTTTTTAAGCCACAAACATTTTGTTGTGATGTTCATTTTATTTATTAACAAGGATCTATCATGGGCCAGGCACTCTCTGAGATGTTAGGTATAGAGCAGTAAAAAGAACATGAACAAAAACACTTGCTTTGTCATGGAGCTTACTTACATTTTATTGGAGAAAGGCAGATATTAAAGAGAAAAATAAGTAAAATATTGGAATGGCAGGTGGCAATGAGTGCTATCTAAAACATTAAAGCAGGGTTGGGAAATCAGGAGGACAGGAGCATATTAGGGGCAATTTTTAAATAGGGTTTAAGTAATATTGCCACCTTGAATAAAGAGGCAGGAATAGTCTGTGCGTATGTAATATCATCCATTAGAAATGTCGTGTTGGCCAAACTTCCTTTGGTAATTCTGACCTTCTTTGGTTATACCCACTGCAAAATCCTGTTGTTTCTCACATTAAGTATTTGCCCTGCAAGGTTCCTCCTCATTCTCTCACTGCAAGGTACAAGCAGTCCTTAGCCACTTCCCTTTGTAAATATCTAGATCACTGGAAGCTCCATGCTGCATTGTTTAAAGGCGAAGTCAATGGTCCCCAACACCTTTCAATCACTATGTTAAATATGTTCTCAACTGAAAACAATACAGATCTTGTGAGAAGTCTTTCTTTGATGCCCCACCCTAAGGCCCTCCATGGAGGTGACTAAATTCTCCTGACCAAGATGTGCAATAGCCCTTTAAGGAAAGACAAAGGAAAAAAAAAATGATGCATTTTTGAGTTTTCTCTTGGGAATTGAATTTTCTCTTCCGGGGACTCCCTCATTTCCTCCTCTCCATGAGCTGGAAAGCAAGAATGCTTAGAATTTGACCAGAAAAAAAGAGCCAATAACCTGTATTCTGTCCCTTTGTTTCATCCTTAAAATAGAGGCACCAAACCATTGCTGTTTGTTTTTCATTGAGAACTGCCTGGAAGTGTAACCAGGAGCCCTTCTCTCTTGCGGTGCTGTCTCCACACACCTCAGTTCCTCTATTCTATTTCCACCCGTCACAGTGATGGCAAACATTTTCCAAAGCAAGCTTCTTTCATACCTGGAGGGAAAGGAGTCTGTGCCCAGTATCCCACCCAAGGGGAATTTTATTCTATTATTAAATGATCTCTAGGGAGAATCTTATTTGAATGGGCCTCAATCCTTGTAGGTGGAAAACTGGTCTTGCTGTGTTGTTTTTACTGTGTTTGAAAGTGATTATAATAGAAAACGTACACTTTTCAACCCAATTCTAAAAATCTCTCAGATTTTGTGTTAAAACAAAACCAAACCCTTCTAAGATTAAATTCCATGTAGCAGGTACAAGACTAATTAGGCAGTCACCAAAATGTTAATAGGGGACTCTGGGTGATTAAATTATTTACAATTGTATTATCATTTCTTTTTTATATATTTTTGTTTAGCATGTCATGCTTTTATAATTAGAAAATGGAATGTTACATATTTTTAAAACCTGTTTGCACAGGAGGTTTCAACTATATTTGTAATGTTTTGTTATATATTTTTTAAATGTAGCAAAGATCTCAAAATCCTAAGATATAACAAAGAGCTAGTCAATGATTTTCCATCGGTTCATAATATTTTACAATGAACTTTAACTTAGTTTTCTCAGTCTGGTAGAACACAAAACATTGTATGTGAAAATATTAAGTTCCTCTCCCTTGAATACCCATTTAAAGGTAAGGTGTATACAGAACCAAATAAAAATTTTAAAATTCAGAAAAATTTTCCTTTGTGGAAAATGTACCAAATAAATGAGAACCTGAGTCAGGATTAGTCAATTCTTTGCTAAACATGACACAAATGATAGCAAATAGCTTGCAAAAAAAAAAAAAAAAGCAACAACAATGACAAAAAACTAACAGAAAAACCTGTTTATTGACCTCCCAGTCTTACAACCAGGAAAGCTGGGACATCCCTGGTGCTGTTTTCTTGGCAGGAAAATGTTAACGTTGTAACATTTGGCAAGCTGGAGGCTTTGACTCTGAAAACACTTACAGGCACAGCCATTATATTTTCACTGCACACTACATTGAGTTCCCTGTATCATTTTTGGGTTTTGGTGAATTTTTTGTATATTTATCCCCTGAAGTGAAAATATTTCATCTATGTATTTGGAGTATCTTTCTGGGGAAGTTTAGTTTGTTTTAGAAAATATTTTATAGGACAAAAAGAAAGATTCAAAACACAACATATGAGGGACATGCAAGCCAAAAATGTAACAAGTTCATTACCAGTAATATTTAAGGGAATATTGCCTTAGCTTTTTCTAATGTAATTTTTCTTTGATTTATCCCATTTAAAAATTGAGCCCTCTACACAGTTCATGCTTTTCATTTTAAACTGATTCCTTTAAAAAAAAAGAATATTTGTCTCTTGTTGGGTCTAAGTGCTAGCCATCCATAATCTCAGAGTAAAAACAATATTCAAAGGGCACTATTCTTAATTGATTGCATTGTCCTCTTAACATTTTGAAGGATTGTCCCAAAATATTCACCCTAGAATCATTAAGCCTAAAATAAATTTCCAAGAATTCCTTCCTAGGCCTTGGAAAGGACTGGGAAATCTTGGGAAGGAAGGCACGGCTGGGAATGGGACTGTAGGTAAAAAAAGGTACTGGACTATTTCACTGAGAGATGAAGAGGGGCCAGTTTACAAAAGCAGAGGAGATCAGACTAGAGAGGTGCCGGATTCTAGATTACTTGCCACCTTTTGGGGGGAAGAAGGGGAGAAGTCATAGGTACAGGGTCTGATGGAAGACCCAAAGTCTCTGTGCAGCGTTACCTGGAAGGGCGAGTATTCTTTATCAGTTCAACAATTCAGATTTAAAGAGCCCTTCGTTTTATTTGTCATAATTCACACAGTGAAGGAAATGAAGCCGTCTCTCACCCTCGGTGGCTGTGTTCTTTGATACCCCCACCCCACCCGTTCCTATGCCCCGGATTTGGATTTGGGGTGCCTCTCCAGATGGCGCTTGGGGCAGTCCCGGGGGCTGACACCAAGGCCTGGGCTCGCAGCCACCACGCAGCAGCAGCACCGCTGGAGGCTGCAGGCCGCAGGTGGCGCCGCCTCCACCCCGCCCCTGCTCAGCGGAGCTCATTAACAGGTGGAATCTTCCCCCTCCCCGCCTCCCCGGAGCCTGAAATCCCGCCTGCCTCCATAGAAACAAATCCTTCAGACCTAGAGCCCCATCTGGGCGGGCTCCCCGATCCGGCTTTCCACCGCCCTGCCGGGAGGTCAGCGCCAAAAGGAGCCGGGGCAGCGGGGGGACGAGCAGGGGAGATCACGGCGCGTGACGCCCCACCCCTGTGTGCATCTGTCCTCACTGTCCCAGCTCCGCCTGCTCGCCGCCAGGCCTCAGCTCCCTCCAGGCCTTAAGGCACTGCCGTCGACTATTTTGCGAAGGGCGGATTCAGACAGGGCGCAGAGGAAGCGACAACGTGCGCCCTCCCCGGAGACCCCAAATCCTTTAGGGCGCCTTATTCTGGAAGGAGGCCCCAGCAATTCCTGCTCCGAGAGGAGGGTGCCAGGGAATTAGGAGACCTGGCCCAGGAGTTCCCACCCCCGCGGGGCGGTGGTCCCTGCCCCGAGTCTCCGCTGCCCTTCTCTGGGTACCACCACCACCACCACGACCCCAGCCCGGGCCCGCTGGGCTCGTTACCTGTTGGCCGCCAGCCGAGACGCGATGTAGCCGCCAGGAATCTGGGTGATGATGTAGCCCCAAAAGAAGGAACCGTGGATCATCCCCACGGTTTCCGGGTCCCAGTTGAATTTGGCTTTCTATGGGAGTAGGAAAAAAAATTCAATAAAATTTAATTTACAAAACTGGGGTGGAGGGAGAGGGTAGAGTCCGCGTCTGGGCTGAGGGTCACTTTCCATGGTTCGCCAGCCGAAGAGCCCCCCTTCCCGGGCACTCTGCATTCGGGGCGTGTGGGTGACTTGATTTCGTTTCTTAACAAAACGGAACCAATGCCTTCTTATAGAGAGGAAACGTCTCTTTTTAACGGAAAACCCGTGCTCATTTGAAACGTATTGTGATGAATAGAAAAGCTAGACCCCCTAGCTTTGCTCTGGGAACCATGTCAGGTGGGTGGAAACTCCTGGACGAGTGGGGAATGCTTAGGGCTCCGGTTTGGGAAATGGGACTTCCCAGGAAGAGATTCCGTTAGCCCGCTGGGGATAGAGACCCTGCCTGGGCGCATTGACTAGACGCCAGCCAGTGCGGACTGTAGTGGAATGGCTTGGAGAACGAATCCAATCCAAGAAATTCTGGAGAAGGAAAGCGGGGAACTTGGGGTGGAAGGTGCGGAGGCCAGTTGGAGGAGTTAGGAAGGCGGATGGTCCCAGCAAAAGGGGGATAGGCCCGGGCAGGAAGGACTAAGAGTCGCCCTGGGGATTTGGGGAGTCAGTGGAGAGGGGGCTGTTGCTCAGGGGTAGGTCAGGAGCGCCCAGAGGGGTGTACCTGAGGGTCAGGGCCTAGCTCTGCCATCGCCTGAGCAACTGGGGCCCCCTTTCTCCCTTGGAATAACATTCTGAAGCCAAGCGCACTTTGCAGGGTCTCCCGGAATCCCCAGGGCCGGCCAGCGCTCACCGCTTCCCCTCCAAAGCGAGTGCCAAATGAATCCTCCCAACTCTCGCCTGGTTTATGGTCTCCGCTCAAATCCCTAAACTGGAAATACAGACCCACTGGTTCCTACGACCTTGACATTGACCCTTCTCTCCCTAGGGGTCACTCACACACACTGTACGAGCAGAGGATTGGATTCCAGAGACCCCAAGGTGCCCTGGGTGGCATCCCCTCTCCTCTCCCGCCAGCCACGCGGGTTTGATTTGCTTTTCGGTTTTGTTTCATTTTCATTATTAAAAATGTTTGGAGGAATTCGGCGGGAAATCATAGCTAATATGCTGCTCCATTCCTTCGAGTAAAAGAAAAATACTTTGATTCACAGTCTGCGGACATGACTAAGCCCCAACTTCTTGCATGACGTTAAGCTTCTCAAAAAGCTAGTGAGCTAACATAAATAAAAAAAAAAATACAATTTTTTCAAAAAGCCTAGTGAGCTACACGCGGGTTTCCATTTTGCGGGTAAGAAAAGGAAGGCCCAAAGGGCAGACGCCACTTGCTTGGGAAGCAAAAATGGCAGGTGATGATGATCCCAGAGGGTCCATCCTGGAAGGGCAGTCCTAGAAGGGCCGAGGGGGCACCCAGGCCTTCCCCATTCGTGTGTGTGTGTGTGTGTGTGTGTGTGTGTGTGTGTTGGGGGAGGGAAGGGGGTAACAGGGCTCTAACAGAGGCTGTGGCTTAGCGCAGCCGCGCGGCCCGCCGTCGCCCACCTCCTTGATGACCTTGCCCCCTCGGTGGATGGTGCTGTTGTTGACCATGTCCACGATGGCCACGCCCAGGTTGCAGCGGATGCCGAAGGAGATGCAGAAGCCCAGGCCACTCATGATGGCGATGATGTAGCGGCGCGGCAGGCCGAAGCACGTGCAGTCGCACAGCGGCGCCTTCTTCTCAGGCACCTCCAGGGGCTTCCCATCCTCCGTCAGCTCAATGGTCTCCCCGGTCTCCTGCTTCTTCTCCAGCACCCTGTGCGGCAGAGCAGGGGGGCGGGGAGGCAAGGACGCCTCCGGTTAGGCACCCCAGGCGCCCTCCTGTCCCCAATTCCCAGGGCCCGGCCGGGCTGAGGGGAGCGGCGCTGACCCACTCCCCGTCCCTCCGGGATGAGCGTGCTCCGGCCTCTCCAGCTTCTGCCGGTCCCCTCCCCCCCCGGAGCCACCCCCGCAGCACCTGGATTCACAGGCACAGGCCGCTTGGGCCTAACTTTTTTGCGGGGTCTGCAGTTTACGAGGATTGCCCCAAAGGCGGCTTCTGAGCGCCTTCTGAGCAACTGTGTGGGCGCCTCCGAGCCGCGGTCAGTGCTTTACCCGGGATTTTTTTTATCCAGCTGCCCAGCCGAGGCCCCGCACCGGTCCTTCCGCTTCCTTCCCAGACAAGTTAAAGCTTTCCCGGATGGGGACCCCGCGATCCCGCCCACCATGGAGCCCGGGGCCTCCGGGGACTAAGGCCTCTCCAGTGCGGGGCCCACGCGGAGGTGGTCTGTGAATGAGCCGCGCACTCTCGGGCCCCTTCCCCCAGCCCCAGGTGCCAATCCAATGTTTTCTCTCCGGTTACACATTTTTTCCTTGTTACTGGAGTTGGAAACAAAGGCCTCCGCAACATATGGCCGACACCTAAGCCTCCTACTGCCAGAACATGAATAATTAATTGTTCACAATCTTGCGTCATTACTATCTCGGTTACAAACACCGGAAAAAATGTCACCGGCCCCATTTCCAAAGGTTTGAAATGCGACTCCCAGGTATACAAACGCGCCCCCAAATCAGCTCTGGGAGGATGTTCCATACCCAGGTAGAAGGTCTCACATTTAGTTTTTGTTTTGTGTTTCTTCTTTTAATTAGCGTAGCATCTCACCAGATTCCACCCGTCTGATTCCTTTTAGGGTTTTGTCCTTGGGGGGAAGGGGTAGGGAAAAGCTGAGCCTCAGAAAGCTTTTGCTAACAGCCGATAGTGTTGTTCTAGTCCACCATTTAACTGTGAAATGTCTGTTTTTTTAAAAAAAGCATGTGAACGGTAACATCGCCATGCACCCTTGAGGTGAATACCCTCAATATTTAAACAAAGAACCTCCCCGTTTAAAATGGGCAGGTATTTCCAATCTACCATATAATTGCCTTTTATGCGTGCCCTTTTAAATGATATATCCAGACACAATTGTTGTCATACACACGGGTAAAGCAAATGAAATTTTAATATCAATTTCAAGAATGCATGGCTTGGGAGATGGCTGTCAAGCAATTTGAGGCTAGTAGGTAAAAAAAAAGTCATATTTCCAAGTTCTGTAAGTAACACCTGGGAATAGATCACAAACATATTGTTGGCTCTGTTTGTTTATTCCTAAAGTCCAATCCCAATTGTAGAACATAGGGCAACATATACTGGGAGAGAAAAGGGGAACTAATGAGATTTTATTTATTTATTTCACATTGGCTTTCTATACCCATAATGCAAAGTCCAGCTCTGCACCTGAACTCCCCACCTGATGGCAGTTGGGCTGGAGAAGAACAGCTCCTTCCCAGGCCGCTGCGGGACTGCAGGGCCCTTGCGGTATGCACTGCCGCATAGGTGCATGACCGAGCCTGCATGAAGCCCACCAGAACCAAAGAGATTTGGAAAGTGGGGAGGCACACTGGTCAATTTCTTTACATTTCCTATACATTTCCAAAGGCTTCCGTTTCCCAAATGTGAACATTAGCGCTCTCTTGAACTCGTTTATCCTTTCATTCCTGCCCTCTCTTCTTGATTTGGCTCATATTAAGAAAGGGTGTAGTCATTCAACATCTTGAAAGGGTATAAAGTGGTAGAATTGACAGCATAATTGGTGCAATGACTATAGGGAGGATGAAATTATTTTTAAAAAATTTCCAGTACTTTCAAAGTCATTTAACTGGTTATTGTTATGGTTTTTCTTATAAGTAATGTGACCTTTCCCATACAAGAAATAGACTTCTTTGAGAGGTCAAATAATAAACACGTACATTGTTCTGGGTTCAGAGAGAAGAACTGCTTTCGCTATCAATTATTGATATGTTTTGATTCTTCTTCCTTCTTTAAAGAAGGATGATTCCACTGGGGGATTCGCTACTCAAGTGGTTTTAAAGCTACGATCTAAATTTCTTTTTTGCCATTACTCTGTGGAATTTCTTGATTCATTTTTAAAGCGTTCTATTTTTTATTCATTTGTCTGCATAAAATTTTTTTTAACTTGGTATCACTATAAGCACCAAAAGAAAGGGTTGTTTTTTGTTTGTTTTTTTGAACAGGTATTGGTCATTTTTCAATTGTAAAGAGGATAAATCCTGGGCAGGAAAGGATGAGAATCTGCAGGTACGGAAACAAAAATCACACACACACACATACACACACATACACAAAGCAGACAGGTTCATTTAGTGCAACATTCCTGAATAAACAAGCAGGTTTCCAGAGCAGCCCCGCTCCAGCAATGAGCAAGAAAAAAAGACTTTCCGATCATATTACAATCTCTCTAAGCAACCTAAGCAACGGGGTTTGCGGAAATAGCCCTGCAGATTTTTTGCATGCCGAGCCCCAGGCAAATATGGGTTTGCTTTCTCTTACCTGTAGATCTGGCCGAGGGATTTTCCAGCAAGATTCTTTAGCCCCTCTTTTCCTGGGGTCAAAACCCTTTGTTTTACGGATTCCATTCTTCCAAAGACTGGTGCAGGGCTCTTGCCAGGTTTAAATAGTGATCGCTATAGAAGGCGAGAATTGCGCATATTGTCTTAACCCCTTAAGGTAGTTGTGGGTTTTTTTTCTTCTCAGCGGAATGGTATTGATGTGCCTCCAGCAAGAGTGCGAGTGAGCAAGGACAGGGAGAGTGAGAACAGAATACAACAGAATAGCTGCATGCAACCCACGGGTTTCCTAATAGGAGAGTTGGTAGACACAATCAGAAAGTCTCATTGGAAGGGGAGGTTCCGGTGGCAAAGGGCGCATGGTATTTGGGCGGGCGCTGATGAGTTCTTGTCCTGGAAGTCAGTCCACTGAAAAACAATTTAAATTCCTGGTGCTGAAGCCTTATTGCTGTCCAATCTTCTGGCTTTTTCAACGGAAGGGTGGAACTACCCCAGAACCCTTGTATAAGGACAAAGGCAAAATAAAAGCACTTTGTAAAAATATGTGTATTTGCTATGAGGAGCAGAGCACTTGCAAAACTCATGGGAGCATCTTAGGTCTCAGGTGAGCAATGCTGCTATTCGTTTTGTCTCCTTGCCTATTTTCTCCTCCCACCACACCGGCGCAACTCTGCTCTGCGGTAGAGTCGAATTAAGATGGAGAAAGCTCGCTGCTCTTTGAGGACGTGAGTCAATAAGAGACACACAGTTCTTCTGATTTGGGAAGCTTCAGGGAAGATTTTTTTTCAGCCCAGCTGACAGCGCCGCCTTCGCAGCGCCTTCGGGGGCGCGGCTGGGCAGAATGTTTCAGCACCACGGACAGAGTTCCAGGAAATGGGGACGCTTCTTTTGGCTGACCAGATTGCCAACTTTCTAGGGGAGCTGGGCGGGTCGCCCTGAACAAGAAGCCTTCTGGGGATCTTCAGACACGGATGCTAGGGAGACCAAGTGGGAAGATGTCATCATCGCCCTAGTTTGCAGGAAGAATGGTGCATTTGGCGCTGCAAGGGAGGAAGACTTTATAAAAAATCGACAAGTGACTTTTCTAATCTCCTACATTTTGCTCAGCACGCTGACACCAAATCTGTTTGTTGTAAGGAAGGAAGATAACAATATATTTTACTTAAGTTTGTGGTATTCTGGGGGCACCTGGGATCCCTTGGTTTAAAATATATGTACAGAAAATGCATAATTATATTGCTCCTGCTTTTTGTTTTAACCCCTGATAGAAAGGAAGGAAGGAAGGAAGGAAGGGAGGAAGGAAGGAAGGAAGAAAGGAAGGGAGGAAGGAAGGAAGAAAGAAAGGAAGGAAGGAAGGAAGGAAGGAAGGAAGAGGGAGAAGTGGGAGGGAGAGAGAAAAGTAAAGGAGAGAAAGAAAGAGAAAGAAAAGAATACCTGCAACCTCAATGACCTTGATTAAATAAAAGGCAGGTAGTTTAATATATATTCCTTGGAATTTTATGATTCTTCACTTAATTCACAGCACACTACTGAGATATCAATATACTGATGAGATTTGTGGCCATACATTGTGCTTGTCAATAAATAATTACTAATTATATTTTCAAGATTTATTTTAAATTACATATGTTCCTTTAAAATATGATTTTTGTCTCATTTTCTCCTAAAGAAGAATTATGGAAATTCATGTAAGACTTGTTTTCACATATATAGGTAGAACATCAATGAATCTATTTCATTAAGTAAAGCAACAAATCTATGCTAACTTGATGTTAATTATTAATGCATTTGACATGAATCACAATCCTCTTAGATGCAATTCAGGCAAACGATTACAAAACAGTTTGTCCTTAAACCACATTCTCAAGGTTGAAATATTTGGATTTTATTTAAACCAACAGGGGGAGTAGATTTTTCTTAGGGATCCTGGGACCAAATCTCAGAAGTATGAATCTAAATACAGAATCATGAAAGAATGTTCCCTGAACAGCCCAAATAATACAACGGATATTAATACACAGAATGGATAGCTGAAAAACAATGTAAAAAATAGCTAAAACTATCTACCATTATTAAATCTGATAGTTATCACATAAATATGTATTAAATATATATCTTCTATAAAATAAGAAATCATATTTCTAAAGCTATGGAATGCCTGAAAATAGTATCTATCCCCAAAGGTGATTAAGAATGAGGAGGGGAAAAAACCTAACCCAACATTAAACTACCTCCTTCCAAACAAAAGATTCAAGCTAGTCAGGACATGACTCATCTAGGTGCTTTTCAAATTGCCTGTTTTCCAAATCATTAGTGATCAAATTCATTACATGTATTCCTAAAATCATTTAGGGACACCCATGATTTTGAAATTCTAGAAAGTTATGCAAAAAATAGAGGTTAAATATATGTGGAGTTTAGATGGTGATAAAAAATGATTCTCCTAAGTGCACTGAAAATGCCTAGAGATCTAAACCACCCAACTGCTAAGTCTGCACCATATATAGCTCACAGGACACCAAACAATACAAATCCAGCATGAAAGCATTGTTTCTAGAGTAAAATAATTACATTCCCCTTTATTGAAATAAATGTCATCTGGATCTTTCCTCCATTCTCTCAATAACTGGGTGGGTGCTTGAATAAGAATTACTGCTGACATTGATGTATTCATTCTGAAACTATTTGTTTAGTGCCTAGCATTGCACTAGAGTCTGAGAATGTCCCCTGAAAGATTTCACAAGCTAGATGGGAAACAGACAAATTACAAATAGGCATGGATAAAATTGGACAAGAAACCCAGCCTTGGAGTGAAAGCACACAGAAAAGATTTTAGGGGGTGATGTTTCCTTGTCTGTCTCAAGAGAAACTTAGCCCTAGGAAGGTGATGGCAGCCTGGTGGAACTGAGTGGGGGATAGGTGGTGGTATTTGGAAAGCATCCCCACCAGAGGGGACATTTTGAGCAAAGTCACAAACAAATGGAAAGTGCTGTATGCGGAAAATTACAAGAATTGCTACTAGGTCACCTGAGACCAAAGAATGCCATTTAGGCTATTCTGAAATTAATAGCTACTCCCTATATAAGAGACATATATTCAGACATTGCTTACCAACTCAACAAATTTTCTTCAACTGTGGTTCCAAAATCCAAACACTGAACATGTACTTTTGTGATATTAAGTTCATCAGATGTATCTTTATGAAAGGAAATACTAGTGGTTATACATATGGTATTGATATAGTGATATTGAAAAAGCCTCACCTTCTCTGGAAACTCTCCCTTATCCCTAATATCTTCCATTCAATGTTAACAGTGCTTTCATTTGAATTAGTAGACACTTCTTCCTATAGGAGAATTATCCCCTCTTCCCAAGCGCTCTTTTTTTGTTTTTGTTAATCCTCACTCAAGGATATTTTTCCATTGATTTTAGGAAGAGTGGAAAAGAGAGGGAGAGACAGAGAGAAACAGAAATATGAGAGTGACACATTGATTGATTGCTTCCTGCAGGTGCCTGGGCCAGGGCCAGTGATCAAGCCTGAAACCAAAATATGTGCCCTTGGCCGGAATCAAACCCATGACCCTTCAGTCTGCAGGCTGACGCTCTATCCACTGAGCCAAACCAGCTAAAGCTTTTCCCAAGCACTCTTAAAAATAAAAGGAGAAGTTTCACTGACTACAACTAATAAGTGTAGCATATTAATATTTACAAGTGACTTTCACTTATGTGATTTCATTTATTCCTTGTAATTATTCTTTAAAATAAACTAGTTTTATTCTAATTTTATTGAGGAAGAATATGAATTTTAATGAATTGCCTGAAGTCATGAAACCAGTGATGAAGAAGCAGCATGTGTTAAGAGTAGTTTCTCACCATTTAAGATCTTGTTAAAATACAGATTCTGATTCATCAGATCCACAGTGGAGCCCAAGATTCAGCTATTCTAATAAGTTTCCAGGGCCGCTTGCCCATGGATCACACTTTGAATATCAGCAGTGTAAAGTATGAAATGTGAAACCAGCTGACCTGGATTTGGGTCCTGACTTTGCTGATTATCATCCCTGTGACTTTGAATCAATCACTGAACTTTAATAAACTTCAGTTTCGTAATTCGTACAAATTCATGCTGGTAGTAAGTGATCTCTAGCATCGCTTCCACTTGTAAAATTCTATGACTTTTTCATTAATTTCTTCATTGATGTAATACCATGTTTTCTTTGTTCCTTTTACCCCAAGATTTTATTATTGTATATGGTTATAACCATTTTCTAAATGGTTAATAATGAACAGAGAAAATTGCCAATAATATAGAGAAATGTGCTCCTTTCTCAAAGTTCAATCTTCCTATATATTTAAAGAAGAGTAAATGTATTGTTTGTTGTACTATGAGTAGATGTAAAGTTTTATATGCAATTGTTTAAATCATTGCTTCCTAGTATTCTTTAAAATTCACATAAGATATTACCTAATAGCACTGTAATGGGCTTTCATTTATGTCCTTGTGTGAAGAAATACTTTGGAGAGATGATTTAAATATCTTGTAAATGTTGCCCTCTGGTGGAAGGCTACGTTATTATTATAGGCACAATTGTAGTACTTAATTATGTAATTAAAACTACTATTTTCTTTCTTCTCCTCATCCTTCTCCCCCTCATCCCCTTTTTAATTTTTTTATAATCCCCTCATCCTTCTTTATGAGACTTGAATAATTAAAATATACAATATATCTAAAATGTAAAATATCTTTGTGAGCAATATATTTGCTATTGCCTGACCAACTACTAAATGTCTTTTAGAAATAACTTCTTTTTTTATGAAAATCCCTCAGTTAACCAAAGAGTTATTATATGAAACTTCACTCCATTAAGAAAATTTACAAATGGCATAGTAATAATGTGGAAAATGGGTTAAGGTTTCTAATCACAGTAGAATAAATTGTGATAATTATATGATTATTTCAAAATTGTAATATGTTTGATAAGTTTTCACTGAGTGTGTGTATGAATATACACATATACATATACTAGTATAAGGCATCATATTTAATGCTATTTATAAATATTGCTGAGGTATTTTTAAGGAAAATTTATTTCAAAAATATTTTAAGGTGTCTAATTCTGAGGTTACATTTTCCATTTATTATTTCAACAAATATTCACTCAAGAGATATTTGCATCTATTATAGGTTTGGTCCTTTGTGGTATTTTATAGTAAACCAATTAATTCAGCAGAGTTTTATAGCTTTTTATAATAAATGTAGAAAGTGCACACACCTAAAGAGAAAACTGCTTTGAAAGTTTTACAATATGGTTTTATTTAACTTTGAATTTCTAAATAGATGTGCATGTTACCAATCCTACACGTCTTTCATGTTGAGGTTATACAAATAAGCTCTAGGATTCATCTGTTAATTTTTTTCTTATCAGGGATTTCTTAAGGAGACAGTTTTTAGATCAGCTTTATTTGACTTTACTTTTCAGTGTTAGTCTCAGAGATAATTCCAAGAAATTATCATTATAAAATTCCTTCAGGGCCAGAGATAGAACAATAATTGTTTGTCTTACACACATCTGTGCACATAATGCCTAGTACTCTGTGCTGCTATATTTAGTGACCTAGTATAAAATAACTTCTGATTTCTCTGTGATCTGTCTGGTTAAAAATCTGGAAGCAGAAAGTTTTAAATAAATGTACATTGTAATCTTAAAAATTATTCTTAACCAAAAATGTATGTTTATAATTACATATGCAATGTGTTGTATCTGTGTGTATCTTATGCTGTATAATTTACCGTTAGAAAGATTTATACATTTAATTCCATTTCTTTATTTCTGTATTCAAGGAAATAAAAACCCTATTCACAGTACGCCATTGAGTCTTGGGAAAATCCACCTTTTAAATGAACGGAGACCAAATACTGTTTTTTTATTGTTAGAAAAGTCTTTTGTTTTTATTTTTGCATCTCACACTATATACATAGAGTAATATAATAAAATCAGAGAAGGACTTTGAAAGCATTCGTGTCTTTAAGATCTCAAAAATATTTTCCTAAAATAAAAGGTTTGATTGTATAAGAGAATGTTGGGGGAAATTACAAATAGAAAAGAGGTGAAACTTGTGAAGAGAATAAAAGAAATACTATATACTTCAATATGAAGAAGACCAAAGGCAGAGATCACCATGGCTAAAGGTATTTTACAGATAAAGAAATAGATTAAATGACAAATAAGATATAATATTTGGGGGATGGGGAGGTCTGATGAACTCATGTCTGATTAAAATGTCTCTCTCTTCCTAGGTTTTATAAAATCCTAGTTTACTTTCATCATCTGGGGTTACTGATTCCCTTCCTTGGGTACCATATGCTTGTAATGCCAGGTTGTGGAATACTGTCTTCCTTGAAGAAAAGCAACTAATATTATTGAAATCTTCCACTTGGCTGCAAGCACCTAGGGATTTTCTGTTTAACTTCTTCACACTATTTTCCAAGTTACTTAAACTGTCAGAGACAGAAGGTGGGGGGATATCACTTCTAGAATATTTAGAGTGATATTTTCCAAAGTAAAGATCTGAATACATAGTTGGGTAATAGGACAGGATAATTAAAGTACCCAAAATTTTTCTGCTATACACATACTTTAATAATAATTTTGAAGAAGTAAAAACAATAACAACAAAAATATAATGAAATACAGTGATTATAAATATTTACTCACTGCTGCTCTCTAGTGGTCATAAAAAGAAAAGGTTTCTTTGCCTTGAAAAGGCTGACCTAAAGTAGGTTGATTTAAATTGTTGAAAATTAAACAGGTAAGCATGCTTCAAATGATATTCATATTAACTGTGTAGCTTCTTTACTAACATAAAAAATAAAATGGCAGGTAAATTTGTGTTTAAAACTTGTGCCACAACTTGCATAATTTTTTGTGCTTGCCTGTGGGACTATTATACTGTGGTAAGAATCATAGTGGGTAGTTCTTAATGTGTAAAATGGAGAGGCTGTGGTCCTTCACTGAGACTGGGTATTCAATGCCAATCCCTTCAGTGATTTATTGTGAAGAAACAAAGTCAGAGATTTATCAAATCACACCTGAAACTTGCTCAGTAACTGGACTATCCAAACTTTTGAGTCAATGAACCCCTTTTAATTAATATTTAAGCCAATTTGACCTGGAATTTTCAATTACTTGCAACTGAAGATATGTTGATATGTCACCTTAAATATACTTGGATAGATAAATGAATGAATGAAATGAAAATGGATAAAGAGAGTCAAGTTTTAGACTACAAATTTAGAAACACTTGAAAGAAGGTAGGGTCATATAAGAGTAACCATAGAACATTATATTTGAAAGATTGAAATCATGAGCCTCAAGCCTCCAAAATATTTTCTTATAATACTTAATATTATAAAGAATTTTTCCTGACACCCTCATTGGTCAACAACTGTTCTGAAACTACCATTCCAAGTCAATTGCCTACTTTTTCTGTTTAGTGTTCTATACACTCTGATGAATCAGAGCCTGGTGTTACTCACCAAAGCTCCATCCCCTGCTCTTCTGCCCTATGCTCACCTTCACTCTTCTGATAATACCACTTCCCTTTCCCTCCACTCATCAGTGTCCACATTACTCATCAATCAAGACCCAGGTCACATGCATTCTCTTTAAGGAAGTTCTTTCTTTTATTCACTCACTAGAAATTGAGATCCAGCCCTGTTATTGGAAGAAATGTACCTCAGATAATGTAATTGCAATTAATAGCGCATTAGTTTATTTTTTTAAAAAAAATATTTTTATTGATTTCAGAGAGGAAGGGAGAGGGAGAGAGAGAGATAGAAACATCAGTGATGAGAGAGAATCATGGATGGATTGGCTGCCTCTTGTACGCTCCACACTGGGGACCAAGCCCGCAACCCAGGTGTGTGCCCTGACTGGGAATGGAACCATGACCTTCTGGTTCATAGGTCAACACTCAACCACTGAGCCATACAGCAGGGCTGCCTTAGTTTCTCATCTGTTAGTTGGAATAAGGTATAGCTACCTTTAACAGAATCAATTAAATAATGCATGCAATCCACCTTTCACAGTATCTGACACATAATTACATAATAGATGAGAGAAACCATTATAGTGGGGGTTATTATTATTTATCTAAACCTCTTATATAACATTTGTCACTTCCTACTGTTTGGTCTTTGCAAATGGAGTCCATATGTGCATTACATGCATATTCCATAATTCTTGCCATAATATCTGACAACATTATAAACCGTGAACAGGGATGAATAAATCAATCCTCTAATCTTTATTTCCAGCCCCCCCCCCCATTGTGGCAAAGGGAATTGTATTAATTTCCTAGGGCTACCATAACAAATTACCACATTAAAATAATGGAAATTTATTCTTTTACAGTTTAGGAAGCTAGGTGTCCAAGCTCAAGAAGTCAGCAGAATTGGTGTCATCTGGGAGGGAGACATCACCCCATACTTTTCTTCTAGGTTCTAGTGGTTGGGGGCAATCCCCGGAGCTCCTTAGTTTACAGATGTGTCACTCAGATCTCTGCCTTTGTCTTCACATTGCTTTCTTCTCTGTGTCTCTCTGTCCTCTCTTCTTGTAAGACCAGCAGTTCCAGGATTTGGAGTCTACTCTAAATCTGAAATGATTTTATCTCAAGGCCCAAATTTCACCTCATGACCCATATAAGGTCACATTCTGAAATTCTAGGTTCACAGGAATTTGGGGGAGACACTACTCAACCCACTAAAAGTATGTATAAGGCTCCTTCTTGCTTATAAAAAAAATGTAATGAAGAATATAAATTTTACAGCTAGACTGCATAGGTCCAGGCCCTGCCCCACTCTTATTGAATGTCTGGCTTTTGTTACATTATTAATTATACCCAATTTCAGTTTCTGCATAAGTGAAATGGGGATTATAATAACATTTCCCTTAAGGACTTCTGTGTGGGTTAAAAGAGGCAATCTTTATAAAGGTCTTAGTATAGCCAATTGTTTTAATCAATCAATCAATCAATCAATGTTGGCTTCTTCTTTTCTTTTTATAGGCAGGTCTCTCTGCCTGGAAAGCTCAGGATCCTCCCACTTTTTACCTAGCTCCTCAATATTTGCATCTCAGTTTAGGTATCACTTCCTCAGGGAGGCATTCTCTGACATCCTCAGGAAAATCTAAAAGTCCTCAATCCTTCGTTTCAGCCCTTGTCACAATCGTATACTGATTAATTATTGCCATCAAATAACAATTGAATGCATTTTAGGGAATTGCCATTTAGTATCTGGCTCCCCGTGGAGCTACACACTCCATGGGGACAGGAATTCTCATTAGTATCATAAGGATTCAGGTTGCCTGGGATTGCGTCCTTCTTGGGTAAATGTCTTAATCTGTTCAAGTCTCAGTTTTCTCATATGAGGTGGCTAAAATAACTTTAATTATCTCAAGCAAATGTTGTGAGGATTAAATGGGATCCTTTATGTAAAACACACAGCGCACATTGCCCAGCACATTCAAGTGTTTAACAATTGTTAATTAGTAATAATATATTTTTTTCAGTCTCTGGCTTCTAGTTGGGTAAGTGAATGAGTGAACCAGGTTATCTGCCAAATCTAGGAATGCAATCTGGGCCCCAGAAGAGTGTTGCAGTTCAGTAGGTACCAGTGGCCTTGTGCTCATCAGAGATTTTCTCTAACTGAAGGAGCTAGACAGCCCAACCAAAGCACTGCCTAACACCACTGCCCCCCAAATAATTTCCTCTATTACAACCTTTTTATAAAATATTTTTCTTTCCTTTTCAGTTAGGGTTAGCATATGTTATTATATTAGTTTCAGGTGTACAACATAGTGATTAGATATTTATATACCTAACGAAGTGTTCACCCCAATAATTCTAGTACCCACCTGCCACCATTCCCAGTAGTTACAATATTTTTTTTTTCGCTTAAAGTATTACAAAGGGTATTACATAAGTGTCCTTTTTCCCCCCCCGCCCTTGACAAGCCCCTGCCCTCCCTTACCCCCCAGTGTCTTATGTCCATTAGTTATGGTTATATGGGTGCATACAAGTCCTTCGGTTGATCTCTTACTCCCCTCCCTCCTGTCCCCCAACCCTCCCTGGCCTTCCCACTGCAGTCCGACAATCAGTTTGAGGCAGCTCTGCCACTGTATTTATTATTGTTCAAAAGTTTGTAATGGTCTTAATTATCCATGAAAGAGTGAGATCATGTGGTATTTTTCCTTCATTGACTGGCTTGTTTCACTTAGCATAATGCTCTCCAGTTCCATCCATGCTGTTGCAAATGGTAGGAGTTCCTTCTTTTTAACAGCAGCATAGTATTCCATCGTGTAGATGTACCACAGTTTTCTAATCCATTCATCTACTGATGGGCACTTAGGCTGTTTCCAGATCTTAGCTATGGTGAATTGTGCTGCTATGAACATCGGGGTGCATATATCCTTTCTGATTGGTGTTTCTGGTTTCTTGGGATATATTCCTAGAAGTGGGATCACAGGGTCAAATGGGAGTTCCATTTCCAATTTTTTGAGGAACCTCCATACTGCCTTCCATAGTGGCTGCACCAGTCTGCATTCCCACCAGCAGTGCACAAGTGTTCCTTTTTCTCCACATCCTCTCCAGCACTTGTCGTTTGTTGATTTGTTGATGATGGCCATTCTGACAGGTGTGAGATGGTACCTCATTGTTGTTTTGATTTGCATCTCTCGGATGATTAGTGACTTTGAGCATGTTTTCATATGTCTCTTGGCTTTCTGAATGTCCTCTTTTGAAAGGTGTCTCTTTAGATCCTTTGCCCATTTTTTGATTGGATTGTTTATCTTCTTTTTGTTAAGTTGTATGAGTTCCCTATAAATTTTGGAGATTAAGCCCTTATCAGATATGACGTTGGCAAATATGTTTTCCCATGAGGTGGGTTTTCTTGTTGTTTTGTTGATGGTTTCTTTTGCTGTGCAGAAGCTTTTTATTTTGATGTAGTCCCATTTGTTCAGTTTCTCTTTGGTTTCAACTGCCCTAGGAGCTGTATCAGTGAAGAAATTGTTTTGGCATAAGTCTGAGATTTTGTTGCCTTTGTATTCTTCTAGAATTTTTATGGTTTCCTGTCGTACATTTAAGTCCTTTATCCATTTTGAGTTTATTCTTGTGTATGGTGTAAGTTGGTGGTCTAGTTTCATTTTCTTGCATATATCTGTCCAATTTTCCCAACACCATTTATTGAAGAGACTATCTTGGCTCCATTGTATGTTCATGCCTCCTTTGTCAAAAATTAATTGAGCATATTGGTTCGGGCTAATTTCTGGACTCTCTATTCTATTCCACTGATCTATATGTCTGTTCTTGTGCCAGTACCAGGCAGTTTTGAGAACAGTGGCTTTGTAATACAGCTTGATATCCGGCATTGAGATCCCACCTACTTTGTTCTTTCTCAGGATCGCTGCAGCTATTCGGGGTCTTTTTTTATTCCAGATGAATTTTTGGAGAGTTCGTTCTAGATCTTTGAAGAAGGCCATTGGTATTTTAATGGGAAGTGCGTTGAATTTATAGATTGCTTTGGGTAATATGGACATTTTAATGATGTTGATTCTACCAATCCAAGAACATGGTATGTTCTTCCATCTGTTTATGTCTTCCTCTATCTCTTTTTTCAACGTCCTGTAGTTTTCTGAGTAGAGGTCTTTAACCTCTTTAGTTAAGTTTATTCCTAGGTATCTTAATTTTTTTGGTGCGATGGTAAATGGGATTGTTTTTCTAATCTCTCTTTCTGAAAGATCACTATTGGTGTATAGAAATGCCTCAGATTTCTTGGGGTTAATTTTGTATCCTGCTACATTGCCAAATTCATGTATTAAGTCTAGTAGCTTTTTGATGGAGTCTCTAGGGTTTTGTATGTATAATATCATGTCATCTGCAAATAAGGACAGTTTTACTTCCTCTTTTCCAATTTGGATGCCTTTTATTTCTTCTTCTTGCCTAATTGCAATGGCTAATACTTCCAGTACTATGTTGAACAGGAGTGGTGAGAGTGGGCATCCCTGTCTTGTTCCTGTTCTTAGGGGAAATGGTGTTAGTTTTTGTCCATTGAGTATGATGTTGGCTGTGGGCCTGTCATATATGGCTTTTATTATGTTGAGGTATGATGCTTCTATTCCCACCTTTCTGAGAGTTTTTATAAAAAATGGGTGTTGGATTTTGTCGAATGCTTTTTCTGCATCAATTGATATGACCATGTGGTTTTTTTCTTTCAATTTGTTTATGTGATGTATCACATTTATTGATTTACGGATGTTGTACCATCCTTGCATCTCTGGGATAAATCCTACTTGGTCATGGTGTATGATCCTTCTGATGTACTGCTGGATCTGATTTGCTAAGATTTTGTTGAGGATTTTGGCATCTATGTTCATGAGGGATATTGGCCTGTAATTCTCTTTCATTGTGATGTCTTTACCTGGTTTTGGTATTAGGGTGATGCTGGCTTCATAGAATGAGCTTGGAAGTGTTCCTTCCTCTTGAATTTTTTGTAGTAGTCTGAGGAGGGTAGGTTTTAGTTCTTCCTTGAATGTTTGGTAGAACTCCCCTGTGAAGCCGTCTGGCCCTGGGCTTTTGTTTGCTGGAAGCTTTCTGATGACTGCTTCAATTTCTTCCATAGTTATTGGCCTATTGAGGTTTTTAGATTCTTCCTGATTGAGTTTTGGAATGTTGTATTTTTCTAGGAATTTGTCCATTTCCTCCAGGTTGTCTAATTTGTTGGAGTAGAGTTGCCCGTAGTATTGTTTAACAATCATTTGTATTTCTGTGGGGTCTGCTGTTATTTCGCCTCTATCATTTCTGATTTGGTTTATTTGGGACCTCTCTCTTTGCTTCTTGGTGAGCCTGGCGAGGGGTTTGTCAATCTTGTTTATCCTTTCAAAGAACCAGCTCTTGGTTTCATTGATTTTCTGTATTGTTTTTTTGGTCTCTATTTCATTGATTTCTGCTCTAATCTTTATTATCTCCTTCCTTCTGCTCACTCTGGGGTTTTCTTGTTGCTCTCTTTCTAATTCTTTGAGTTGTAGAGTTAGATGGCTAACTACCATTTTTTCTTGTTTTTTGAGATAGGCCTGTAGAGCTATAAACTTCCCTCTCAGGACTGCTTTCATTGTGTCCCAGAGGTTTTGGATTGTTGTGTTTTCATTGTCATTAGTGTCCAGGATGTTTTTAATTTCTTCTTTGATGTCATCGGTAACCCAATCAATATTTAATATCATGCTATTCAGCTTCCAAGTGTTTGAGTATTTTGGGTTGTTTTTATTGTAGTTTATTTCTAACATTATGCCATCGTGGTCTGAGAAGATGCTTTTTATGATTTCAATCTTCTTGAATTTGTGGAGACTTTGCTTGTGACCCAATATGTGGTCTATTTTTGAATATGTCCCATGAGCACCTGAGAGGAATGTATATTCCACAGCTGTGGGGTGAAGTGTTCTGAAGATGTCAATTAAGTCCATCTGATCTAGTGAGTCATTTAGGATTGCTGTTTCTTTGCTGATTGTTTGTCTAGCGGATTTATCCAGTGATGTCAGTGGTGTATTAAAGTCCCCTACTATGATTGTATTATTGTCGATCTCTCCCCTGATATCTTCCAGAAGTTTTCTTATGTATGTGGGTGCTCCTGCATTGGGTGCATATGTTTACCAGGGTTATATCTTCTTGTTGTATTGATCCCTTTAGTATTATGAAGTGGCCTTCCTTATCTCTGGTTATGGCCTTCACTTTGAGATGTATTTTGTCAGATATAAGTATTGCTACCCCAGCTTTCTTTTCCTTTCCATTTGCATGAAAGATATTTTTCCATCCCTTCACTTTCAGTCTGTGTGAGTCCCTTCTAATGAGGTGGGTCTCTTGTAGACAGCAGATGTATGGGTCATGATTTTTTATCCATTCAGCCACTCGATGTCTTTTGGTTGGAGCATTTAGTCCATTTACATTTAAAGTTATTATTGAAAGGTACTTGTTTGTAGCCATTTCTTTTTTTGTGTGTGTGTGGCTGTTTTCTTTTCTTTTCTTTTTTTTTTTTTTAAATCTTTATTGTTCAGATTATTACATTTGTTCCTCTTTTTTCCTCCCATAACTCCCCTCCTTCCAGCTCCCACCCCACCCTCCACCCTCACTCCCCACCCACTGAGATCATCCATAGTTGCATGATTTTTGTCCAGTCACTTCCCGCATCTCCCACACCCCTTTTCCCCCAAGAATAGTCAGTCCATTCCCTTTCTATGTCCCTGATTCATTATAGTCACCAGTTCATTCTGTACATCAGGTTATTTATTCACTTGATTCTTAGATTCATTTGTTGATAGATGCATATTTGTTGTTCATAATTTGTATCTTTACCTTTTTCTTCTTCTTCCTCTTCTTAAAGGATACCTTTCAGCATTTCATATAATACTGGTTTGGCGGTGATGAACTCCTTTAGTTTTTCCTTATCTGTGAAGCTCTTTATCTGACCTTCAATTCTGAATGATAGCTTTGCTGGATAAAGTAATCTTGGTTGTAGGTTCTTGGTATTCAGCACTTTGAATATTTCTTGCCATTCCCTTCTGGCCTGCAAAGTTTCTGTTGAGAAATCAGCTGACAGTCGTATGGGCATTCCCTTGTAGGTAATTGAGCCTCTTTCTCTTGCTGCTTTTAAGATTTTCTCTTTGTCTTTTGCTCTTGGCATTTTAATGATGATGTGTCTTGGTGTGGTCCTCTTTGGATTCCTTTTGTTTGGGGTTCTCTGCGCTTCTTGGACCTGTAAGTCCATTTCTTTCTCCAGGTGGGGGAAGTTTTCTGCCATTATTTCTTGAAATAGGTTTTCAATATCTTGCTGTCTCTCATCTTCTGGCACTCCAATGACTCTGATATTAGTCCGCTTAAAGCTGTCCCAGAGGCTCCTTACACTATCTTCACACTTTCGGATTCTTTTTTCATTTTGCTTTTCCAATTGGGTGTTTTTTGTCGAATCTTTGTTTTGATTCTTGTGCTCCTCTGGTCTGCTATTGGGTATAATATTCTTTATTTCAGTCCGTGTATGCTTACTTTCTAATTTCTTTATCGTAGCATCGAGGGTCTCATTAGTTTTCGTGAGGCTCTGCACAAATTTATGGCAAGCCCTCAAAATTGCGATTCTTAGCTCCATATCCTCCATTTCTGTCATGTTTTTTTGTCTCCGCATCTTTTATGCTTTCTTGGTGCACCCCCTTGTGGTCTCTGTGCGCAGTCTTGTTCTAGCCAAGCCTTAATTGTTGTAGTTAACACTAGAGGGATTTGACCACCAGGCCGACTGGCTGTGGAAATCAGCTGTGGGAAAACTTCAGTCCTCAGGGGAGGCGCTAGTCCAGCCCTTGCCTGAGGCGATCGGCAAATGGCTGTGCGCAGGGTTTGGGCGGGGCGGGCTCAACAGGGCGGGGGGAGGGAGCAGCTATGGCCGCTCTCAGTCTGTCCCCAGGGGCTCTGCCTCTCTGTCCCAGCAATCGCTGCAAACCTCGGAGGGGCCGTAGCCAGACAGTCCCGCTTCTCTCGTTTGAGTCTGGGTCCCTAGAGACTCGCCCGGATCTGTAGCCCAGAGTCTGAGACTCGCTCCTGATTGAAAACGACAATCGCGCCCTCAGCCGCCAGCCCGCTTTGCGCGCGCACCCTCACCACCGCACTGCCGTACCTTTAAATTTTCCACACTGCGCCTCCGCTGAGTGTCGGAATGCTGTTGTTTTTGCTTCTAGTTGAAGAGACTCTCCTCAGCCAGCCTTCCCGTGGTTCTGGTTGATGTCCGCTCCGACTTTTAGTTGTATTTTTGAAGTGGTTGTCCACGGCTGCAGTCTCCGGTGTTTACCTATGCCACCATCTTCGATTCCTTTCGGCTGTTTTCTTTCTGAGCTTGATATTTCTTCTTTTTACACCAGTCCCTTTAGCATTTCTTGCATGGCTGGCTTGGTGGTGATAAACTCCCTTAGCCCTTTTTTGTCTGTGAAGCTTCTTATTTCCCCTTCAATTTTGAATGATAGCCTTGCTGGATAGAGTATTCTTGGATTCAGTCCTTTGCTTTGCATCACTTTGTAGATTTCCGTCCATTCTTTTCTGGCCTGATGTGTTTCTGTTGAGAAATCATTTGATAATCTAATGGGAGATCCCTTGTATGTTACTTTCCGTCTCTCTCTTGCAGCCTGTAAGATTCTCTCTTTATCCTGAACATTTGCCATGGTAATTATGATGTGTCTTGGTGTGGGTCTTTTCGGGTTCACCTTGTTTGGGACTCTCTGGGCTTGTGTGACTTTTTTCTTCCCCACCTCAGGGAAGTTTTCTGATATTATTTCTTCGAATAGGTTTTCTAATCCATGTTCATCTTTCTGTTGCTCTGGCACCCCTATTATTCGTAGGTTGTTTCGTTTCATGTTGTCCCAAAGCTCCCTTAGGCTCTCCTCCTGTCTTTTAATTTTTTTCTCCATTTTCAGTACAGTTTGAGTGTGTTTTGCTTCCTTGTCTTCTAATTCACTAATTCGGTCCTCCGCTTCTCCCAGTCTACTGTTGATACTTTCAATGGTGTTTTTTATTGCAGTTATGTCGCTCTTCATTTCTTCTTGGGACTTACTTAAGTTGTTGATTTTTTCATCTGTTTCTTCTAGCTTCTTGCATAAGTAGTTGAGTTTTTCATCTGTTTCTTCTTGCTTCTTGAACATCTGGTGCATGTACTCTAGGAACCTTATTCTGAATTCTTTTTCCGTCATGTTGCATATCTCTGTCTCACTTAGCTGCTTTTCTGGCAAGTCCTCCTTTTCTTTCCTTTGGGGGTTTCTTTGTCTACCCATGTTTGATCTCACTGACATGACTAGTTGTTGAGTTGTTCAGTGGCTGGACCCTGGGTGGCAGTGGCTGCTCCCTGGGTGGCAGTGGTTCCTCGGGCTGTGGTTGCTCCTTGGGCGGTTGTGGTAGCAGCGGCTCCTCTGTTGATAGCAGAGCCTCTGGTGGGTGCTGTTCACAGTTGTGGTGGCTCTTCTGGCTGGTGGAGGGAGGCTTCACACACAGCAACTGTTCCCCAGGCAGAGCGTGTGGTGATCAGGAGGCCGCTGTTGCTTGAATCTGCTGCGTTGATTTAAAGGCACAAAATACAACACAACAAGGCACAACGTACCAGGCACTGAACACTATTGTATTTACGATATTACTAACCCCAAATAAAGGTGGCCACCCGAGCTAATAGAGTTGGGAGATAAGGGGGAAAGAAGAGCAAAATGTAGAAGAGAAAAAAGAAAGAAAGAAAAAAAGGAGTACAAAAATGAAATTGGAAAAAGGGAGGGGAAAAAGAGGAGGGAAAACAAAACAAAACAAAAAAAAAAGTAAGAGAGAAAGGAGAATGAAGTATAAAAGGGGAAGAGACTATTTATATGAGGAGAAAACTCCTATAGGTCCTCCACTAATACCAACAAATTACAGCAACAGATTCCTGGAGATGAATACAAACTACAAACAACCAATAATATCAAGCGACGCAAGGGGAAACAGAAGCACAAAAATAACCGGGGGGGGGGGGGGGAGGAAGGGGCAGGAAAATAAAAAGAATAAGCAGTCTAACCTCTCAAACAATCCTAAAAAAAAAAAACAAAAAACAAAACAAAACAAAAAACCCCAATATACTCGTCAATCAAGCAAACAACAATAAAACAATAGAGAGAGAAAAGAAGAAGAAGAGAAAAAAAAATTGGATAGTGAAGGAAGATAAGGGAGAGGTGTATAAGGATTTAGAACAGGGGATTGGACGTAGGATATATAAGCAGGGTTAAATTTTGACAGGGGGTAAAAAGAATAGGGAAAATCAAAAGCTGGAGTAGGGTAAGAGAAACAGGACAGCAAAAGGGAAAAAGTGGGGAAGATTGTTTAGCACAGAGGCAAATTGAGGAAGAGAAAAATGTTGCTAAAGGAATGATGAAAATATAATGGAGAACATTAGTCCCCAAATAAAATAAAGACAAAATAAAATGACACTTTAAAAAATGATAAAATGGTAGCGGTAATAATACTAGTTAAAATAAAAATGTAGTAGCTGAAGGGGCAAAATCAGGTGATGGAGAAAAAGAAAAAAGAAAAAAAAAGAAAAAAAATGTTTTCTTAGTTAAAAGGAGAAAAAGTAATTTAAAAAAATAACAATAAAAATGTGGAGTAATGCAGGTGCTTCAGATCTTCTACTCTTCTTATTGGCAAGCCCGGAATTCAGGAGAATGTTGAGTTTCCCTCTGATACACTGTTCCTCCGTGTTGTAAGCCACAGTCCTGTTTTTAAGGCCGGCCGTAAAGTCCCCTTATTGCCTTATCTGTATTTACAGAAGAGTCAGTTCGTGGCTCTGCCTCTGGGTGGCAGTGTGTCTGGATTGACCTCCGAGGCTATAAGTTCTCTCTGACCAGGAGTTTTCTATTGTACCTGAACCAGCTCCGCCCAGAGCAGGTTCCCCAGGTGCCACTCCCAGCTCTGTTTCCCAGGCTCCCCAAAAACAATCTTCCCCTACAAGCTCTGCTAGTGACCCCAACTGGGCAATCATATGTACTGGGGTCAACAATCAAACTCACAGAAGTAAGAGGAAGTGTGCAAACAAGAGCCTGGGAAGCTGTTCGAACTCGCAGGGTTCCACCCTCCAGAGCTGTGCGGAGTGTCTGCGCGGAGTGTCTGCGCGCGCTCAAGCCCCTGGCAACAAGTAGCCGGCTATCAGGGAAACTCTGAGGCAGCCCTTTTGCATCCAGTCCAACTATGGGCTCATTTATAGTGTTACCTTCTGGCAGCAGCCCTGCGGGATCCCTCCCCACTTGCGAGTCACGCTGGCCTCTATGGGCGCGGATTTTGGAGTGCGCAGATTTCCCCCTGCGCCCGCGCGCACGTTCCTCGCTCCAACCTGAACTGCAAACCGCACCTTTGGGGTAAGTCTAACCTTTCCGTGGAGGGGTGCAGGTCTCCTCTGGCCTCTTGCAGTCGCGCTGCTTGCGAGTCATTGCCTCCGGGTTAGTAGCCGATCTCTGGATGCCGGTAACCGCTTCCCAAGATGGCGCGGGTCTCGCCACTGCGCTGGCGCCCAGGGGGAAGTTTCAGCCTCAATCTCTAACCATCCGCATTTTTTAGGAGTTCTCTGGCTTTCCTGGCTGCAGACTGTCTCTCAGCTGAACCTCCCCAGCTTGATCGGGCTGATTGTTACCCGTTTCAGCTGCTCGCCCCTATCTGCTCCGGGACAAAGCACCAACACGTCCGTCTAAGCCTCCGCCATTTTCCGAAGCCAGTAGTTACAATATTATTGACTGTATTCCCTATGCTATATTTTATATCCCCATGACCATTTTAATTACAATTATTGAGGTGCCATTGGTTAATAGCAGTGGTTCTCAACCTGTGGGTCGTGACCCCTTTGGTGGTCGAACGACCCTTTCACAGGGGTCGCCTAAGACCATCCTGCATATCAGATATTTACATTACAATTCATAGCAATAGCAACATTATAGTTATAAAGTAGCAACGAAAATAATTTTATGGTTGGGTCACAACATGAGGAACTGTATTTAAAGGGCCAGAAAGTTGATAAGATCATATAGGTTTCAAGTGTACATTTCTATGATAAAAAATCAACCTTTACAATCCCATTTGGGACCAGAATTTTGTAAATAGAAGGTTCAGAGAATTCTATTTGTTCCTAGCCTTAGGGGGCCTCTTGGAGATGGAGAAAGGCTTCTGGGAGGGCAGTGAAGAGAGCAGGCTATGCAAGTTTGATTCCTATTGGTGAAGCGTGGCTTTGGGCAACAGCACCTCAGTGTGAGGAGGGCTGGAGATTCCTCAGGACCTTGCAGCTTCTTAAGTGCTTCTCTACAGTCTAGGGGAAAAATTATGTTGCATGAACATAAAAAGGCAGCTTTAAAATTGAAAATTATTCACCATCCTAAGGATAAAGGGTGTTCTGGACCAACGAGGTCCATTGAAGAGCATGCGATCTTTATTTCTGCATGGTCTTTACAGCATAGTGACAATTCAGTGGCACAGGTTTGCCATCAGACTGACCCAGTCTAAAACTCTGGTGGAAATGTCACTTCCTTTTTAAAGTGAGTCATGAATCACACAGGTTTTGGGGAAGGGGGTGCTGATAGATTCCCCTCAGGCCTCAACTCCCAGGGACTGTGACTTATATTTCCAGAGTGAGTCAAGGATTCTAAATGTAAAATATCAGTGGTGTGTGTGTGTGTGTGTGTGTGTGTGTGTGTGTGTAAATCTCAGTCAGTTCTGTGCTGATGATCTGCAGACCTTTCTTGAACAGAAAAAAAAATCCACATAAAAAAATAAAAACCACCAGACAACAGCAAGAAAATGACTGCTGCAGACACAACTTGGTGTCAACATAGAAAACGGTATAGATATATGTGAGTCCTTGTGGCAGATATGGCCAGTGGACTCCTCCACTGACATTGGTGGCAAATTGCCACTGCCCCTCACCCTTTGAAATAGACATTTGAGTACTGTGTTCATGACTGCTCATTATCTTTTGAATTGCCTAATGCAGGAGCAAGGATCTTGTAACTGGGCATGCAATTCGAGCCCCAACTCCCTGCCATCCTCATAGAGACCACCTGAGAGGGAGCACTGATGGAAAACAAGGTCCGTGTAGTTTCCATTTATTATTGTAGACTAGAGGCCCGGTGCCACAGTGGGTGTTGTCATAGCAACTGGTCGTTCCAGTTGTTCCAGTCATTGCAGTGTTCCAGTTGCTGGCTTTATATATATATATATATATATATATATATATATATATATATATATACTAGAGGCCCAATATACGAAGATTCGTGCAAGAATGGGCCTTCCTTCCCCTGGCTGCCGGCACCGCCTTCGCTCTGGCTGGAGCCGCCTTTCTACCTTCCCACGCTGCCCAGCGGCCCGGAGCGGCTGGGGTGGTGCGGAACACCTGCATCCTGCTCTGTCCCCAGACACTTGATGCCTGTGTATACAAATTAACCCACCATCTTTGTTGGGTTAATTTGCATGTTCACGCCTGATTGGCTGGTGGGTGTTGCAAAGGTATGGTCAATTTGCATCTTTCTCTTTTATTAGTGTAGATAGATGGTTGATGGTTGAGGTACCTGGTTTTTGGTATCATGGTGGCAATGGTGGCTGTTTCCTAGTGGTGACTTGCCCAGGGCTTTCACAGTTTGCCACTAAAGGTCTCATGTCCTCAGGAACCTGCTCAGAACCAGGCAGACCTGGACTATGGGCCATCAAATGGGCTAGGGACACATTGTCAATGCAGGTTTTGTAGGAAATTCAAGTTTCAATAAACCAAGTTTCTGGAATTTCGTGCTAAGCAGTGGCACTGGCAGAAGTTTTTGGTGTGTTTTGCAGTCAGATTTTGAAATTTTCTCCTAGAGGCTAAACTGGGTGGGGGTCTTTCCACCCATCCTTCCAATAGCTTCACAAGCTGTTGAGTCCACTGTAAGTTACTTTTAAGCTTAAACTAGCGTGAGTGAATTTATCTTCAGCTAAGGTTCCTGACTGATACACCCTCTTCCTGCTTCGAATACCACCATGACAATTAGAGATATAGAAGCCATCTCATACATGACATGATGCACATGAGGGTAAAAGCCAACAGTGAAGCATGGCAGAGTGGAAGGAAAGAATGAGCTGGTGTTATTGCTGGTATAATTCAAACAACGAGAAATTCCTGGAACTGCCTATCTCTAAGACATGTTGTGTCTAGTTTCAGGCCATTATACCTTGGTTAAGTCGCCATCTTAACTGATATGGGTTTAAGTTAATCATGCTATTTATGTAACTTGCCTTTTTCTCACTAAATCGTATGCGACTTCATATTTCTCTGCCAATAATGTAGATTAACAGTGTCTAAGGATGGTAAACCTTAACTCGACTCGGATGTCCTGTCCTTTTTATCCCATTTAGCCTTATTCATCTGTGTTTTGAACTGTTTTCTAATATGATTTTTCTTCTTCTATATCATACTATTTGTTTAAAATTTTAATAAAATATGAGTAAGGACATTGTCATATTTGAATATAGTATTGATAAACTATAGATATAAAATAGTTTTAAATGGTTAATAATTGCTATGTAAAAGCTGATGGATAATTTCTGCTGCAGCACAGATTTCTGTACAACTAAGGAATTATGTCACATCTTTTTTTTTTTTAATTAAATCTTTATTGTTCTGATTACATTTGTTCCTCTTTTTTTTCCCATAACTCCCCTTCTCCCAGTTCCCGCCCCACCCTCCGCCGTCACTCCCCACCCACTGTCCTCATCCATAGGTGCACGATTTTTGTCCATTCTCTTCCCGCATCTCCCATTCCCCTTCCCGCACCCCCCCCCCCCGCCAAGAATAGTCAGTCCATTCCCCTTCTATGTCACATCTTTTTTATGCCTTCAAAACTTTATGTCTGACTCTGCAGATTTGTCCTAGAAGAGATATGTTAGAACATTTTATGTCTCTTGCAAACAAGGAATGAGACAGTTATCAATGGTGAGAAACTTCATTGGGTTGCTCTGATCAGATGATTAGAAGAGGAAAAAATAATAATGAAGGATATAAGAAAGAAAAGATTAATGGAAATTGAAGGTCCAATATGAAAACCAAGTGATTAAGAACACACATTGCCTGACTTGTTTTTATGTGAAACCCCATTTGTCATCTTATTTAAACACTCTTTCTTTTTTTTAAAAAAAATATTTTATTGATTTTTTTACAGAGAGGAAGGGAAAGGGATAGAGAGTTAGAAACATTGATGAGAGAGAAACATCCATCAGCTGCCTCCCGCACACCTCCTACTGGGGATGTGCCCACAACCAAGGTACATGCCCTTAATCAGAATTGAACCTGGGACCCTTCAGTCTGCAGGCCGACGCTCTATCCACTGAGCCAAACTGGTTAGGGCTAAACACTCTTTCAGCTAACCCTTGTAATTTTCCCTCTTCAATAGGTTGGTGATTCCATAAGAAGCAAGGCGACCTCTGTAATCCCAGGAAGAACACTTTGCCAAGATAAAAAACTGTGAGCAAGCATGGTGCTTCCAGCCCACTTTCCCCTTCTCCCTGGAATCTTCCTGCTGCAAGGACATAGATGATGCAGGCATCTCATTCCCACACCTCCAGCCCTGCTCTCTCAGGATCCATGATCCATCAGAGATACACCAAAGCCACTTGCTGCTGACACACGGGAGTTGTCTCTCTTAGTATCTGGAAACTGACGACATCCTTACCACAGCCCCTGTTAGTATCTTTGCTTCTCATTTACTGGCTTTTACTGGCATCCTGCCTCTTGTTTATGAGAATAAACAATTATTTCTGTCCCAGTATGTCAACTTATATCACAAATATTCCAGGGCAGCCTTCACAAATCCTTTGTGTTGCAAATGAAATCTCCAACTACATACACTATTTTTTAAAGGCAGATAGCTAATTCATCTCACTTTTGAGGAGGTTTAAAAACAAACAAATAAAAAAAACATTGGCCCCATTGTTACAGACTTGAGAAATTACTTTATCTCTCTGAGCCCCAGTTTCTTTACATATGATATAAAAATAGCAATCCCTATTTTATAAAATTGTCTTGACAAATAAAAGAAATAGTACATAATATGCAAATGCATGATTTAGCATAGTGCCCAGCACATAATCAATTGTATATTTCTCCCCTCAGATCCCCACTATCCTAGCACTTTGAAGTTTCTAAGAAAGGCTAGGTTTTGCCAGAGTACAGGAGTGGGGTTGGAAGTATTTTTAGAAAATTTTGTGACAAATAGAGTAGCAATAAAAGACTCAAAGGGTCTCAGCCTGGGGACAAAGAAAGCTTCCAGGGATAGGAGATGCCATCCAAAAATGACCTGCTCTACCAGAAGATAATGTTGGACCATTATTACTACATTTTTCCCCCAGAAATTCCTCCTGTGCAAATACATGAAGGTAGGCACGTAGTGGAAAATATAGCATAGTAATTAAGAACCAGTCTACTTAGCCCTGAAACTAAATCTTCTTTCTGATCCAGGAATACTAAGTACCAACTGCACATTTATTGAAAAAAAAAAATCTATGTATAAGCAGAACTACACAGTTCAAACCTGTATTGTTCATGAGTCAACTGTAGATTTATTTCCAAGTATTTGTGTGATATGTTAAGTCAACAATGAAAACATGGTGAATCCATTGTTTAGTAAAGATACTAAAATAATGCAGATATTGGAGTGAATGGCATGATGATAAGTGGCATGATATGTCACTATCATTGTTAATATTTTGATTTTGGGGTTGAAAAAATGCATTTTCATAAAAATAAAAAGCAACAATCCTCTTTCTGGCATTTATTAGCAATACCTAGATAGGTTAGTATAATTCTGTGACTAAATTTTCTCATTAGTTCAATGGGATAATAATACATCAAATACAGGATAATATACGGAAGATGTGTTTAATGGTAAGCACACAAGAAATAATTATGTTCCATTCATTTGACAAATGTAGATGCATAAAGGTGTATTGAATACAGTCATGTAATTTTCTCCTGAACCAAGCGTCTTAAAGTAAGACACGTGAAAGAGAAAGCAGACTTTGTGTTTGAAGCATCAATTTTGTGGCATTGTCATCACCATATTGCTGCTTTATGAGAAGCACAGTTTCTACAAGTTTCTAGAGAGTGGGCAAAGGTATCTCGTGTTTTTAATTTGTATTTCTCTGATTACTGATTATGAATACATTTTCAAATGTTTATTGGCTTTTTTAACAGGATACTCTCTCTGTTTTTCTTTCCTTTCCTAGATATTGGCCCTATCTGGCCACAAGTCTCCTTGTACCTTATAATTTTCTGATACTTTCAATAATTTTTAGAAAATATTTTAGCTAATCTTTTAGTGGTTTTCAGGGTTTCAATGGTCTGAATAAAGCTCAGGTATTATTTTTGGAAGTTTAATTTCTTGTTTCTGATTAAAAAGGGTATAAGTCTAACATGTTCTATTAAAAATAATGTTTTCTAATGCTTTCCATAAATTTCTCTTCCTAAAATTGATTTTCCTTTCTTTTTTTTTTTTTTCTATTTACATTGCTGTTTGGCTGCCCCTGGCATGCCCGCTGACTAGGAATTGAACTTGTGACCTCCTGGTTCATAGATTGATGCTCAACCACTGAGCCATGCTGGCCGGGCAAATTAAGTCTATTTTTAAATCACATTGTTCAGATGACCACTAGTCAACAGCTTTGTTGGCTTGTCTAGATGGCAGTTTGCATGGTGTCAACCTGGTTAACTGGAGATGCACTTACCAGTAGTCTTTATAATATGGTGTCAGGTTAGATTTGCAAGAGGAAGACAGAAGTGAAGCAGCAGCTATTTCTCTCTGAAGGTCTTTGGGACCAGATACGGTGAAGGACACACAGAAAAGGAACCATCTAATGGACTCTAGCTCATTCTCACTCTTTTCCAGTCCATGTCCAGGTCTTCTGGACCCGCAGTGGCTCCAAGCCAGTAAGTGAAGTGTGGCTGCAAACTCACAGGAGTAGCTTTATAGAAGCAGCAACTTTCCATTGACTTCTTCAATAGCTTCCTTCTCAGACTCACTTCAGCACTTGAGTGTCCACGCCTGCTGCAACTTGTCCACATATGGCAGAGTTTCAGGAGAACTGAGGGGTGTCTTTTCTCTGACCCTCCAAGTCTCCCTTCCTGTCATCACTTCCCAGTTCTGCCCACAATTTCAAAAGATCTCTTTTATATAACAAATTCTTTATTCTACAATTTTCATAGTAGCTTTGCTGTCCTGATTAAATCCTGTCTAGGAATCTATTTGTTCTTTCAAATACTTAGAATGTGATGTATTCACCTTAATTTCTGGTTGGTATTCACTTTTTCTTTTCTTGAATATATTGTTGAAAGCAAGTACATTTTATCTTATTCTCCCTCTTTTTTAAAAAAAATTAAGTAGAGACTACAGGTCTAGGGCTCTTAAGGTGTAATATTTCAATGACTTCTGCACAGGATTAGAGGACTTCTACAAATTTGAAAATCCTGAGTCTAAATGACTTGGCATGCTTCCCTAATGGTTGGAGTGGCAAATGAATGTTTGATGTTATTAAAAAAAGCTTGAGGCTAGAAAATTTGGTATTTTTATGAAATTCTCATCAGTCTTATACCCCCCAAAAGGTAACCCTGCACATTTTTTAAGGTTCTAAAGGTATATTTTTATGACAAATGGCTCACACACTTACCCGATGTATTAAAGAATATGGTTTTGTGAACCAATATCATCATAATAAATTCAATTTTTAAAAAAGATACTAGCCACCTGTCATGGCTCAATGGTTGAGTTTTGACCTATGAACCAGGAAGTCATGGTTTGATTCCCAGTCAGGGCACGGGCTCAGGTTGCAGACTCCATCCCCATTGTGGGGCATGCAAGAGGCAATCAATCAATGATTCTTTCTCATCACTGATGTTTCTATCTCTCTCTCCCTTCTGCTCTGAAATAAAAAATATATATTTTAAATAAATAAATAAATAAATAAATAAATAAATAAATAAATACTAGTTTCCCAGCTGGTGTGACTCAGTGGTTGAGCAACAGCCTGTGTACCAAGAGGTCACTGGTTCAATTCCCAGCCAGGGCCCATGCCGGGTTGCAGGCTCAACCCCTGGTGTGGGGCGTGCAGGAGCCAGGCCATCAGTGATTTTTCTCTCATTGATATTTCTATCTTTCTCTCACTCTTACTTCTTCTCTCTCTAAAAAAATCAATAAAAACTTTGTTTTTTAAAAGTTACTAGCAAACTATAACACTATGTCAGCATAACATTCTTCAGATATTCTGTAACCCTGAAGACTGTTTTAAGGCTCCTCTCCCAGAGGTTTCTTCTGCTTTTAAAGACCTAGGGTAGGACCAAGGAATATGCATTTCTCACAAGTAGCCCAGAGAAGTCCATTGAAGGTTATTATGGATTTCTTCTGGGGAAATACAGGAATGGAAGAAAATTCAGAAAATATATTAACTTGCTATTTATGTCCTTGGACCTTTCTATACACCTATATATCACCCCACAAAACAGAAAAAATAAAGAGGCAAAACAAAACTACTACCATCTCCATTTTTTTGTGCCTTCCAACCTCTATTTCAAGAATTTGCAATTCTAAATGTAACAAACATAATTCTGTGAATTAAACATGTTGCATGCAATGCATTTTAATGTTTCTAATGACTTAAAACCCTCTTAAAACATTCCAATTCAGAAAAATTATATCAACATCCTATATAATAAAAGTGAAACATGCAAATTGACCATCCCTCTGCTGTGCTCACCAGCCAATTAGGAGTTAGTATGCAAATTAACCAGACAAAGATGGCGGGCCTGTGGTCAGTGCACACGTACACAGGCGCCAAGTGGCTGGTGGCAGGCGTCCCACCTTGTCCTGGCTGCTCTGAGCCAGTGGGCAGTGTGTGCAGACATGGCCCAGCTGGGGTGGGGCAGGGCAGGACGCCTGGCTTCCACCCTGCCCCGGTCACTTTGGGCAGGTGAGCAGCACATGCCGGCATCCCACCCCGCCCAAGCCACTCCGGGCCTGAGGGCAGCACACGCAGAGAGCCTCTGGACAGGGGAGGCAGGCCGGCAGAGGGCAGCCTGTACTCCCCACATGGCGGCAGTGGCAGCCGTGAGCATGCCAAGTGGAGCCTGCTGGCTGAGCTGAAGTAGCGCCTGCAGGCCATCAGTGCCGAGAAATGGCTGTGCCAGTCCCACCTCCTGGCCCAGAAGGTTGCATGATCACAGGGACAGTCACCGTGGCAAGCCAGATTGACATCCTCCTGGCCATGCCACGGGGGTTTGCAGATCTACGAAGCCACAGGCCTCCAGTGCGCACATCCTCTTCTTGCCCCCTGGCGTGAGAACATCCCTCAGCGCGCTGTCACCCTTGCGTGTCTGCAAAAGTCCTGGACAAAGGCCTGTGCAAGTTCCCCCCGCTCCTCCGCCGCACTTCCATCAACCCCAGCACGTCCCCTCCGGCATGCTCATGTCCTTTGGATAGTGTCTGGGTGTTCCGGGTGCTGAGGGTGGGCGCCTGTGAGATGACAATGAGGGCCAAGTGGTGATGCCCTGTTCGTGCAGAGGCCAGTGCAGTGAAGAGATCACCTCCGTGGGGCTAATGCAGGTGCTGAGGCAGGAGCAGGTGCAGACAGACACACCTGGTGGGCACGGGCAGCCCTCACTGAGGTGCCTTCAGTCAGTGTTCAAGATCAGGAACCCAGAGGAGGTGAGAAGTTTTGTCCTCTCAGTGAAATGGTGGGATAGTCGGGGTGACTGCAGAGGAGGAAGGTGCACTTTGGGTGCCGGCACCCATGAGCGAAGGCTGCCCTGACTGAGCCTCGCTTGCTTGAGGCCTAGCGCACTCTTGCCAGGCAGAGGGTGACAGGATGTGCTTTTCCGAGTTAATGAGAGAAAACATTGATTCTCCTGCTGCCCACAAAGGTGGAAAGTGGAGTGGGGATACATGCAGGGAGTGAGCGAGGTTCCCTGTCTGGGGGTTCCAAATCTACTGTTGGTTCCTTTCACCGCTGACTAGAGATATACAGGGTTTCCCCCAAAAATGTATACACACTTTGAATACCTACTAATTCCAATGGGTTTAAGCATGAAAAGAAAGAAACAACAATGGAGCTGTCATCTGTTAAAAGTGCGGGCACAAACCCGCAGTCGGACATTCCCCGAGGGGTCCCAGATTGGAGAGGGTGCAGGCCAGACTGAGGGGCCCCCTTCCCCTCAACCCCCTGCATGAATTTCCTGCACCAGGCCTCTAGTTTTTCTATAAGAACAAATTGAGTTCATGTCAAAATGTAGTTTAAAAATAAGAATTACTTTATTCACTGAGTGAATATGAATCTCTTAGGATTTGTTACTTAATAGCAACTTTCCCTGCATACCTGCATACCCACTTCTTCCCACAGGTATGCACACACGTACAAATTGGAAGAAAGAAATAACAGAACTATTTTTTTTTTTTTGTCAACTGCATGGCATATATTCACTCACAGAAAAGACATACGTAGTCAAATATTTTGGGGTGATGAAAGCAGGTATCTCACACACATTGAAAGATGCTATCTTTTAAATATATATATATATTATCATGAATTTTTACATAATGCTGGAATGACATACTTTAATTGTTACACATAAAGGAAAAGAGTAATAAGTTGTTTAGAAAACAGTAACAGAATAATTACAGTAAATCAGTTTTACTTTTGACACATAATAGTTTCCAACTTTAAATTTCTTTGGTTTTTCTCTCATCCTCATTAGATGGCTAAGGAAAGAGACCTTCCTTTCAGTGCCCCCCACCAACAGCTGGACCATGATACCTTACACAAACAACTCTCTCCCCATGGAAACATGCAGTTTCATAAGGAGAGAACTCCTTTATCTTCTTCTTCCTAGGTCGCTCTCCTCTTTATCATCTTCTTTCCTTCTTCTCCTTGATAACTTGCTTAATGGCTCAGATAAAAGAAGAATATTAAATCCAGGAGGAGTCATGAGATACAGCAAAAATAAGAGAGTATTCCATTTAATCAAGATGCTCCATTCTTGGTGGATTACTCTAAAATACATGTTTTGAAGTGGATCCTGCTTCTTATGTTCAAAGAAAACCCGATGAAGGCAAGGATTAGAGATGACATTTGAAAAGAGTTACGTATTTTTCAGCATTTGCATTTAAAATTATTTCAAATAAAATCTCAAATGTTTCCTGTAACATTTCTAAAAAAGTAACTGTGGGTTTGATTGGATGATAAACACATTGGCCATGCTGATCAAAATCAACTTACATTTGACAGCCATGTGCTATTAATTCATCCCTCCCATAATAACCAGTAGGTTTAATTAGATAAGACAAATCTATCTGAATGGATTTGGCTTTGGACTTGGACTAGAGAACTTTTATGAAAGTGATGGATATACTTACATTTCATTTTAAAATCTGTAAAACTAGGAGAAACTCTTTGTAGAAGACTGAAACATGAAACAAAGTATTTATCAACTAGAGGCCTGATGCACAAAATTCGTGCAAGAGTAGGCCTTCCTTCCCTTGGCTGCCGGCACCGGCTTCCCTCTGGCACCTGGGACCTGGGCTTCCCTCACAGCCCTGGCTTCCTCCAGAAGGTCGTTCGGACGGACATCTGGTCTAATTAGCATATTAAGCTTTTATTATTATAGATATTTTAAAAGAAAAATACCAACCAATCATAAAGGCTAAAATTTACTATTTCTTCTCTTGTCTTCCATACAGCCTAGGAATCTAACACTTGAGTTGGTTTAGGATGGCAATGTACAGACAACTTTATGAGATAAATATGTCTTTATTTTCTTACAATCCAGCTCTATAAATATTGTTAGGCTACAAAAATTAAAACCAGAAGAAACCAGTTTCCATATTTTAATTTTTATTAACACCTAGGAAGGAACAATATGAGCTGTGCACAATGTACAACACCGTAGTAATGCAGTTTTATTTAACAGGTCAAACATACTGCATCTGTGGCTTACTTCATAGTAACACTGACTGGATTTCTCACGCAAGAAATATATCTCCTCCACATGTGAAATCATGCTTCAACAATGAGATAATTTCAAATTACACAAAAATATTCATAAAAATCTACCTAGTGGGTGACAAATTATTACTGCCAATATTGGGATAACTGTCTCATAGTTTTATAAAATTCATAATCCTCAGATCTAAATGCTTAATATTGATCATTGGTTAATACTACCTGACATATACTTAATACTGACAATTCCACAAAATATATTAGCATCAAATAATGAAACACCACTTAGAAATTTTTTGCAATAACGTTTCTTCTTTTGTGTGCAATTAAAAAACACTATTCCTTTGGAACTTAAGTGTAATTTAAAACTAGAGATTCAAGTTGACTGGTATCTCTCAACTTATAAGGTTAAAAAATATATATGCCATATATATATATATATATATATATATATATATATGGCATTTATTTTTAAGGGAAATAAGAATGAGACCTAAGTATGAGAGTAATAATTCAATTTTTTAAAAAAAATTACCTATCAAATTACCACCTCATTCTTATTTTGTTGATCCATTTTTGGTGTTAAACTCTGTGATTGATGTCAAATCACATCAAATCAATAGCCAACAATACCACTGTGTGTCAAAGGCATAGGGGCAAGGCACTGAACACTGTATAAAGGGATGAATCAATATAAAAGATTGTAAATGCATTAAAAGATTTGAGATTACTTTAAACAAAAAAATCAAATTTCATAAACAACTTGTGCCTAACATACAAATAGCTAATGCTCAAACAAGCTTCATGATGAAAAAAGGCATTGCAGAAGACAAATAATTTTTTAAAAATAATTCATTTTTATATTAAGGTCAATAAATTAATCAATATACATTGTCTTGAATTTCTTAACTACAAAGAAAAGACATTACTGCTTTAAAATATCTTTCATTCAGTCAAAGACCTGAAACAATCTAATAACTTCTTAATACTCTTTTCCAGATAAAACAATCCAGTCTTCAAACTATTTTTACCAAAACGTTATCTTTAAACAACTGAATTGTTAGTCTTTTGTTGAAACCCAAATGTTCAGTCTCTTGAAAAAGCAATTTTGCATTTACCTGAAGGACCACCTGGGATTCTTATGAAAGTTTCACTTATTCAGGACAACTTCAGAAACATACTCTCGCCATGATATTTACCCAATATACTTAATATGTGGGTCTTCTTATGTCATCTGAGTTTGGTTTTTCATTTGCATAGTCTAAAATGGCAGGTTAAATATGGCTTTTTAAGCCCCTTCACTTCTTTTCTCTTTGTCCCAACATTTCTCTTGATGGGAAAGTGATATGAAACAACCCAGCAGAAGACCATGAAAATGTGCAGATGCACTGGAAGGTGACCGGACAGCCCTAGTCCAGTGTGGGATTATAAACTGCAACATTCCATGATTTTCCATATTCTAATTCCACATGCACTTTTAACAATCATTTATAGAATCCCAGAAAACAATATCTAGGGAGGGCCCAGCCAATGGAGCAGAGAAGGTATTCTTCTGACCTCACAAAGTTGGCCTCTATAAAAGTGTACAAAAATTTGAGTTAAAAAAGGAGAAGGGATAAAATTGACACATGGCTTCTGGCCTCTGGCCCTAATCTAGGGAAAATGTGAAGCCAGTCAGGCTACCAGCTGCTTACTCATTTTGTTGACTAGATTGTTGATTTAGCCAGCTATACTTTGTTTTCCTGAATCATGAATTCCTTGTCAAATTCACTAGAATCAAGTGTCAAGTTCTCTTTTAATTTCTTAAGCTCAAAGTCATGGAGAATCTTGACTGTCATTAGCCTTTCTCGCTTAATTTTCTCCAGAACATCTTTTGGAACATCAGGGATCATCCAAGCCAACAAAAATTTAACTAAAAACACAACATGCTAGAGAAAACATTAAAAACAAAACAAAAACAAACAAACAAACAAACAAAAAAAACAACACTGTTAGAATTGTCAAATGTTCAGCAGGAAGCTCTTACAAATAATTTCATTCATTCAATAAACTGTGCTCAATGTAGGAAGTACCAGGAAAATAAAGAAGATATGGCCCCTGTCTGGAACTTTCCTACAAAGACCAATAGTAAACAAATAAATACATTCTAAAATATGTAATACAGAAATTGAGGTTGAACATGTCATTGAATATACTCTTTTTTCTATGCTCCCTCCTAAGAACCTAATAAAATACTTGAAAATAAAATTTAAAAGATACAACCAACAAAGACAAAAGGAAGGGAGGGAATAGTAATAACAGACTCCAGAGTAGAGAAAGCTTGCACTTAAACTTGCAATGGTTCCCTGGCCCTGGTAGGGGTGTGGGCAGGAGGCAACCAATCGATGTGTCTCTCTCACGTCAATGTTTCTCTCTGTCTCTCCCTCTCCCTTCCACTCTCTCTTTAAAAAAATCAATGGAAAAATATCCTCGACTTGAGGATTAACAAAAAAAAAAAAAAACAACACACAAAAAAACAAAAAACAAAAATATTTATAAAGACTAGGGAATCAGAATGGTTTTGCATTTGCATTTCATAACAACACTGGCTCCAACCCAGGGAAAAACTAGCAGAAAATAGAGCAATGTCTTTAAGAAAAATTCAGGATACTTAAATAAAGATAGTTAAGCATTTTTTAGGGAAAATGACTTTCAATCTTGAATTTCATACCAATTAATCATCGATAATGAAAGAAAATATATTTTTAATATGCAAGTTTTCAAAAATTGATGGCCCATAATTTTCCTCAGCAAATTACTGAAAGATGTACTTCATTAAAATAAGCTATCAATCCAAAAAAGGGAGAAACATAGATTGCAGAAAATATAGTAATTAATACAAGAGAAGGTAAAGAGAAATCCCAAAAAGACAATGAGTCAGAGCCTGTGATAATTGCAAAAATTAGTAAGAATAATGAATGAACAAAAACAAAAATATCAAAAGATTCCTAATGCAATTTACCAGACTGAAAGGTGATGAAAAATGTAGGAATGAAAGAGTAATAAAGAAAATATAGAGAAAGAGAGAAAGGGGGAGGGGTAACAAGTGGAGGAATGCTACATAAGACTGCTCTCTTTTCTTTATTGTGCAAAATTATTTGATTTTTAAAAATTACTTACATATATAAAAAGAAAAACTGATTTGACTTTGTGTGTGCTTGCATTAGACTTTTCCATTATTGAGATTCACTGTAGAGTAAAAAAAGTGCCTTACATTGACTTGTCTCTCCCTTACTGGCTTTCATGTCTTACGATTTGTAGCTCTCAATTTGTGTCTTAGTCAAATACCACCTCTGTATTTGTCCTTTTTTACTGCATGTCTTATATCTAAAATTATACTGGAAATTCCACAAGGGAGAAACATAATGTAGTGGACAGAGCACAGGCTTGGGAGTGAGATATCTGGCATCAAAACCCAGCTTTAATATTAGCTGATTATCTTCCAACCAAATATCTTATTTTGATAAGTCTCAGAGTCATTTTACAAGGGCAAATAATAATAAAGTCTAACTTACAAGGTTATTATTATAGCCACTGCAACCAATATGTAAAGGTATTCAGTAAAATCAGTGGGTCCTCTGCCTTTTTCCTGTCCCTCAAGGGATGTAGCCATATTTTTTCTTTTCTGCCACCTTGATAGTTAGTAAGTGAATGACAGGCACTCATTATACTGAAAATATCCCTACAATGCTTTCTATGACAACAAATATATCAAAACAATTTATTTAGATAATGCTAATTCTTTTCTAAGCAGATATCTTTAGACATATATGGCTAAAGGGAGCAGAAAGACTAACTGGAATGAATGCTAAGAAGGGCTTACCTCCATGACTATGATGAAGGTCATTTTGGCAGCAAGGACGTGCCAGAATTGCATATTATGAGAGTATTTCTCTGCGTGATTAGGGGGATATCTGTGATCTCTATACCTGAAAAATATATATACAAAAAATTAGCTACAGATTCAAATAGAGAGACTTCTTAAGAGACTCTTTTAATTGACCTCAAAAGTCAAGTCACAGTAAGATAACTGCTACCCTGAAACATTTATCTTTCTTGTATAGATAAAAGTCATAAATGTTGCTCACATATAGTATAGATGTAGCAGGAGACATAAGTGAAACTTCTCTCCTGTCCTTCAAAGACAGATATTGCCATCTCCATTACCTCCCTTCCTACCCCTTAACACAGGTAGTTCTAACCATCACCCCAGAGAAACCAACTGTCTCCTGTCAATATACTCAAGGAACATTTTAATCCTCATCTTATTGTATCTTTCAAGAATAAAACTTGACATTATTAACGATTTCTATTTTCTTGGAACTCTATTTTCTTTTGGCTTATCTGACACTGCATTGTGTTGTTTGGGTTTTATTCTTTACTATCCTTCTGGAGTGTTCTTTGTGCTCAACTTTGTGAGCTCATTGTTTTCTATAAAGTTACTAGAGATTGATGTGCTTCAAGGTTTTAGTCCAGTGATGACATCATGAAATACAACACAAGTGTCCATGCTTTTAAAGGCAATGCTATGATTCCTCTAGATGCAAATATGAAACATAACAATGCTTCTGTCTACCTGTGATGCAATATTTTGCTGTTTCTTTGCTGGAAACCAAAATGAAGTAATTGGCTTAAGAATTAAGGGGCCTTAATGTTTATTCTATCAATATGTTATAGTATAGTATAGTATAGTATAATATAATATAGTATAATATAATATAATATAATATAATATAATATAATATAAAACCCTAATATGCAAATAGACTGAATGGTAGAACAACCGAACAATCAAACAACTGGTTGCTATGACGTGCACCAGGAGGTGCGTGTGGAACATAGCAGGCATTGGCAGCAGGCAGAAGAGTGTGGAACATGGCGGGCATTGGCCGTGGTGGGATGGTGGAGCAGGTGAGTGGGGGCGCCAGACCAAGGCAGGGTGCCGGTTGCTGTCATTGGGGTGAGCCTCTGGTGGTTACTGAAAATTCTTTGCTCCATGTGCTGCAGTCCTGCCAGGCACTCACACCAGCTGCCAGCGCTGGAGCCGCTGCTTGCACCTGCTGCTGGTGCCCAGCTCCAGCCCCAATCACTCGGCACTGTCAGCGGGTGTGAGCTGTGCCTGCCAGCCCCAATCACCCATCAGGACTTTTCCTCCTCCCCCTGCTCATGAGGGGCGATCGGGGCCGACAGTTGCCTCTCGCACCCACTCTTGGTGACGGCCCTACTCGCACCCGCTGCCGGAGCCGCCTCTTGCACCCACTGCTGATGCCGGCCCCTCTTGCACCCGCAGCTGGCACCGGAGCCACCGCTTGCACCTGCTGCTGGTGCCCGGTGCCAGTCCTGATCGCTCAGTGCCATCAGTGGGTGCGAGTGGCGGCTGCAGGCCCTGACTGCCCCTGAGGACTTCTCCACCTCCCCCTGCACCTGAGGGGCGATCGGGGCAGCAGCCACTGCTCCCACACACTGATGGCGCTGGCCCCGCTAAACCCGCTGCTGGTGCCAGCCCCACTCACTCTGCACCATCAGCGGGTGTGAGCAGGGCTGGCACCATCAGCACATGGGAGCAGCGGTGGCAGGAGCAGAGCTGCCAGCAGACAGGGGACCGAGGACTGTGGCGGGAAGGGCTGGGCGGGGGTGCAGAGGATGGGCTGAGACCCACCCCTGTGCCCACCTCAGCCTCACAGCCCACAGTTCCTTTCAAGGTGCATGAATTCGTGCACTGGGCCCTAGTATGGTATGGTATGGTACGGTATGGTATAATGTATAATATAATATAATATATTATAAACATATTATATATAAATCTTTAAATTCTAGAGTAAAAAGATACTACACAGGATAAGTGTAGAAAGAGTAGGTTTACAAATACAATTTCACTCACTGAATAAAAAAGAACCCTTTACATAGGATGGATGGTGAAGCAATCGTTATTTTTACTTCTTTTTTAGTTTATCTTATTTTGAGGACATATAATTAAGGTCAAGTAGATTAGATTCACCTATAACATAATTATATATATATATATATATATATACACACATATATATATACATACACACACACACACACACACACACACACACACACACTGAGTGGCCAGATTATTATGACCACCTGACGTTTGCAGCAAATTAGCTATAATTTCACGCTGAAGTTGCTACAGGGCCAGACCATTATAAATAGGGAAGCAGGTTGCTTACCATGACAATAGAAGTGATTTTTTTCTTTTTAAAAAAATATATTTTATTGATTTTTTACAGAGAGGAAGGGAGAGAGATAGTTAGAAACATCGATGAGAGAGAAACATCGATCAGCTGCCTCCTGCACACCTCCTACTGGGGATGTGCCCACAACCAAGGTACATGCCCTTGACTGGAATCGAACCTGGAACCTTTCAGTCCACAAGCCAGCGCTCTATCCAATGAGCCAAACTGGTCAGGGCAGAAGTGATTTTTTTTCTGAAGATATGGGTAAACAATGCGATTTAACAACCTTTGAATGTGGGATATATATTATTATGAGTGGCCAGATTATTATGACCACCTGACATTCGTAGGTAAATTAGCCGTACACTGCATCATATGGGATATGGAAGCTGAAGGCCTGTTTGAACACCTTTGCTGTCTGCAGTTACCAAGATAAAACTCCTCCAATTCGCACAGAAACACAAGGATTGGACAGTCAAGCATTGGAAAAAAGTCATGTGGTCCAATGAATCACGTTTCCAGTTGCATCATGCAGATGGCAGAGTGAGAATTTGGTGGAAACAGCATGAAAGCATGCACCCCACATTCATGTGTACAACCCTTCAAGCTGGTGGGGGCAGTGTTATGGTTTGGGGTATGTTTTCCTGGCATGATTTGGGCCCTTTAATTCGTGCAGAACAGTGTCTGAATAGCACAACATACCTAAGTATCTTTGCTGATCAAGTTCATCCTATCATGATGGCATATCCCAATGGAGACGGCTTCTTCCAACAAGACAATGCGCCATGCCACGGTGCTCGTATTGTGCAGGAGTGGTTTTAAGAACATGAGGGAGACTTTACCTTGCTTAGATGGCCCCTACAATCACCAGATCTCAATCCAATTGAGCATTTGTGGGACGACGTTAAAAGAGCCATCAGGCAGCTGGTTCCACAACCATCAAACCTCACAGAACTGGACAGTGCTATTCATCAGGCATGGTGTCAGATTCCTCGCATCACCTTTCAACATCTCCTGGAGTCAATGCCAAGAAGAATCGCCGCAGTATTGAAGGCAAAATGTGGCCCAACGAAGTACTACTGATGGGGTGGTCATAATAATCTGGTCACTCATAATAGTATAGATCCCACGTTTAAAGGCTGTTAAATCACATTGTTTACCCATATCTACAGAAAAAAAAATCACTTCTACTGTCGTGACAAACAACCTGCTTCCCTATTTATAATGGTCTGGCCCTGTAGCAACTTCAGCGTGAAATTATAGCTAATTTGCCTACAAACGTCAGGTGGTCATAATAATCTGGCCACTCAGTGTGTGTGTGTGTGTGTATCTATATATCTATATATTTATATATCTATATCTATATATAACATCTTGGAATAAAAGGGCATTTGTTGGTGAGAAATCTTTCCAATAAATTTAGAAAATAAAAAGCAACTCAAAATTGACATTATCTTTACTCATAATATTTTCTTACTTTGGGACATTCTACATTTCCAAATCAGAATCATAGAATGTGTGAATTCTAAAATTATGCACTTGGTTTATCCAGGATTTTTATTGCTCCAAGGAAATCCTTTATATTCTAAGGCATGAATGAAATATAGAACTTAGAAATACATTTAGAGGGTAAAATTAAAGTCTAAGAAAACAAGAGGAAACCTGCAAGTGATGAAGTCTCGTTTGTCCAAAGGTGCAGTGGTGTTTGGTAAATCGGCTACCAGGAATATTGACAGGCTGTTATTGACATATCCTTTCAAAGGTTCACTGCCATTTGATGAATAGGCATAGTAGTAAACTAAACGAGGAATGATGTCCGATGTAAATGCAACAATAAAAGCCTAAAGGATAAAGCAAGAGGGAGATCAGGAGCAAGCAATCTAGTTTTAACATGTCAGATTTGTTCCCTGGCTGGTGTAGCTCGGTCCCATGTGCCAAGGGTTGCTGGTTGGATTCCTGGTCAGGACACTACCTGGGTTATGAGCTTGATCCCGGTGGGGGGCATGAAGGAGGCAGCTGGTTGATGTTTCTCTCACATTGATGTTTCACTCCCCCTCTTCCTTCCTCTCTCTCTCTCTCAATCAATAAAAATCTTTTTAAAAATGTCTGATTTGTATTTCTCTCAGTTCCATGTGCCATATGGATGCAAAATGATTAAAATGCTATTATAAATCATGATAATATGAGTATTTGGCCTAAAATATGAAATAGCACATTTATAGTATACTAGAGGCCTGGTGCACAAAAATTTGTGTACTCGGGGAGGGTCCCTCAGCCCGGCCTGTGCCCTCTCGCAGTCTGGGACCCCTCAGGGGATGGCCACCAGCTGGGTTAGGCCTGCTTCCCAGCAATCAGACATCCCTCTGGCCCGGGAGCCCTTGGGGGATTTGCATGTTTCTCTTTTATTAGATTATGGTGTGTTTTTTCTTGCCATCGTTAACCAGATTAACTGTTGCTTATGTATTAAAGTTCTATTCCTGCTAAGTCTAGAAGCAGCCTCAGAATCCTTCTCACCATTCATCTTAAGTCTGATGCTTAGTTAATCAGAATTAATACCTGAGGTGAAGCCTCTTACTGCAGATGTATCCCAGAATGTATGGCATACTCTCTGCTTTATGATCCAGCTAATAATACATTGCCTCAATCATGTTGATTGAGGTCATTTTTCCCCTTGCAGTTTCTAGTAGTAGATTACCAACTACTGCCTAGGAAGTAAAATTGACTGTCTCCATGTAGATCGAAAAATAAGGCATTTTTCTCATCAATAAAATTTCATTAGTTCAGCATGAGTAATTTTGTCAACAACGTTTTGAGGCAGTAACAGTTTAGAACAAATTGAGTTGAATTATTGTTTCAGGTACTGTGCTGTGTCATACACAGATTTCATTTTATCTTTGCAACAACTCTATACAGTAGGTACTATAATTACACAGATGAGAACACTGAGGTATAGAGAGATCAGGTAACTTGACCAGTAAAACCTAAAAGTGGCTGAGTCTCATTTCAAATCCATGAGCCATGTCATTTAACCATTACACTCCACTCAGTATTGTGCTTACTGGCTCACAAATTTTCAGGAATTTTGTAAGCTGGTTGTTTAACATGTTCATTATTCAAAATTAAATTATATAATCTTAAAAGTGAATAAATTACATTAAAACCAAAGGAAACACATACTCTAAATTCATCACTCCTCAATTATTTACTACACTTTACTGTTCTGACTCTTGACATTATTTGTATCTTTTGGGTCTTTCTGGTAGAATATAATAGTGTATTACTGCATGTTTCTACTCAGCTCTGCATTTAGTGGCATCATATTAGCAGCTGAAATCAGCCTTGGATGGAGAATTTATGCCACAGAAATTGGCCGACAGTATAAATCAGAGTTTTGTTTTCTTTGATTGAGAGCCAGTTGTTAAACATTTATCAGCACAACACTGACCACATTGGTGGTGGTAGTCTTGTCAGAATGTGTTATATTATGCAGATGAAAATCTATTTAAACAGATTTGATGTAGATATTTTCAAAGATGGAAGAATTGTCCCTGTCAACTATGTTAGTTGATTCATATCTTAACACTTGGAGTGGGGGAAACGAGTTAAGTCGGCTCGCGTGAATTGCGCGTACTCCGCGGGAGCCGTCTTAACTCGGTTCATATAGATTTGCGGTGGAGTGCGGGAAACGTGTAAACTCGGGCCGATTGTAACTGCGTATTACCAAATATTTGTTTGTTTGCCGTTCACAAAGATACCTACCTGCGTATGCGAACCGTTTCATACCCATTGGGGTAATAGGTATCATAAAAATCCCTGATTTTGCGCGGGAAACCTAAATAATTGCCCGCGCCATCTTATATTTTGGCGGGAAATTCACCCCACACCGGAGTGTTAACTAATTGTCATCATTGCAAACTTTTCTGTCCCCATATGGATTGCTGGATATAATATGTCATGCCCTGTCCCTGCCCCCTCCCTTTGTAGCCTTTGTTACCTTAAGAACTCTAGTTTTCTATTTATATGTTTAAGTACCAACCTTACTGGCTTAAAAATGTAAGCTTTTAACACTGCTCTGTTCCTTATCCTTCCGATGAAAAGTGGAGTTGGGTTGCGGCACAGGAGAGAAATTCAGAAGGGGAATATTGAAGTAATGACCGCAGTAGAAGAAGAGGGAACCTATTTCCCGGGCCACAGGCGCTGGCACCCTGGACCACAGTGCTGGCAGCTTCTCCAGGTGGCTACAGCCTGGGACCTTGGGGCGGATGGCTTGTCCATCTCCTGGGCCGCAGCCAGCCGCAGGCGCTGGCACTTGGACCGCAGGTGGGCGGCTTCTCTGTGTCCCCTGTGATGTAGTGTGGGCAGCTTCTCCGGCTGGCTGCAGCCTGGGATCACGGGGCAGGCGGCTTCTTCATCTCCTAGGCTGTAGCCAGCCTCAGGCCCTGGGGCCCGGCTTCTCAGTCTTCCCGAGGACATGGGGCGAGCGGATGTGGGGCAGGCAGCTTCTCCGGCTGGTTGCAGCCTGGGATCATGGGCACACAGCTTCTCCGGCCGGCTGTGGCCTGGGACCACAGGCAGGCCGCTTCTCTGGCCGGCTGCAGACTGGGATCATGGGGTAGGCAGCTTCTTCATCTCCCAGGCTGCAGCCAGCCTCAGGCGCTAGAGCCAGACTTCTCTGTCTCCCCTGACTTCTGCATCTCCAATAGGCCTGGAGCGGCCAGAGCCAGGATGCTTGCATGGTAACTGTGGCTGCAACGCAAGTATCCTGGCTCTGGCCTCCGCCATCGTTGTTGGGTTAATGTGCATATCTCTGGATCGGTTTGCGGGCGTGGCTTGGGTGTAGTGAAGGTATGGTCAATTTGCATGTTTGTCTATTATTAGGTAAGATAATTAGTAGTCCAAGATGACATAGCTAGAAAGTGACTAAGTTAAAATCGAATCTAAGTGTACCTGTCTCCAAAAACATGCTCTTTCCATCCTGCCTTTCTATTTCCTACATTTCTCATTGTTGCACAGGGCAGTTCCAGTGATCTTAAACAAAATCACTTGGCTGGATCAACTCCCAACTCCCAAAGCTAGGACAGTGTTTGGGTATGTGTGTATGTGTGTGCGCATATGCGTGTGCATGTGGAGGAGTTTGGAGGGGAGCGAATGGAGAGATAGACAACCATGAGCTAGTACAGTGATGGTGAACCTTTTGAGCTCCGCGTGTCAGCATTTTGAAAAACCCTAACTTAACTCTGGTGCTGTGTCACATATAGAAATTTTTTGATATTTGCAACCATAGTAAAACAAAGAATTATATTTTTGATATTTATTTTATATATTTAAATGTCATTTAACAAAGAAAAATCAACCAAAAAAATGAGTTTGCGTGTCACCTCTGACACGCATGTCATAGGTTCGCCATCACTGAGCTAGTAAATTTCCCACAGTTAAATGCAATTAATTTCAGTATTTTATTTCATAGGGAAGCTATTTTTCCATCTTTTCCTAAGCTCTAAATGGTATAAATAACATGATTCTTTTAGGGTTGTTAAGTCACTTTAAACCACCTGGCTCTATATCTACATTTCTAGTGGTAGATTTTTTTTAATGATCTACATTAATATAAGACAAACATGCAAATTGACCATACATTTGCTACACCTTAAGCCATGCCCACCAGCAAATCAGAGCGACTATATGCAAATTAACCCAACCAAGATGGCAGCCGGCAGCCACAGAGCTGGAGGAAGCAGGAGGCTTGGTTGCCCCAATGATGGAGGAAGCCAAGCTTCCCGCTTGTTGTGGCCTGGCTCTGAGCTCCACTCAAAGCAACAAAGTTTCAATTATAGAAGGTAAATAAACCCCAGAATAAAAAAAGAAAAAAGAAAAAAAGGAGAGGCTGGGAGCTTCTGTCTCCAGGGGGGCTTGGCCAGCCTGAAAACGGCCCTCAGCCCCTCACCCAGGCTGGCCAGGCAACCCAGTGGGGACCCCCCACCCTAAAAGGGGTGTGGCCAGCCTGCAAACAGCCATCATCCCCTCACCTGGGCTGGCCAGGCACCACAGGGGGACCCCCATACTGAAGGGAGTGTGACCAACTGCAAACAGCCATCAGCCCCTCACCCAGGCTGGCCAGGCACCCCAGCAGGACCCCTACCCTGATCCGGGACACCCTTCAGGACAAACCAGCTGGCCCCCTCCCATGCACCAGGCCTCAATCCTATATAATAAAAGGGTAATATGCAAACTGACCCTAACAGCAGAACGACTGGGAATGACTGGTCACTATGACACACACTGACCACCAGGGGGCAGACGCTCAATGCAGGAGCTGCCCCCTGGATGTCAGTGCACTCCCACAGGGGGAGCTCTGCTCAGCCAGAAGCCAGGCTTACGGCTTCCAGTACAGCGGTGGTGGTGGGAGCCTCTCCTGCCTCCTCAGCAGCACTAAGGATGTCCGACTGCAGCTTAGGCCTGCTCCCCGCTGGCAAGTGGACATCCCCCGAGGGCTGCCAGGCTGACAGAGGGATGTCTGACTTGCAGCTTGGGCCCGATCCCCCAGGGAACGGGCTGAAGCCACCTGATGGACATCCTCCGAGGGGTCCCAGACTGCAAGAGGGCATAGGCCGGGCTGAGGTACCACCCCCCCCCCCCGCCCCCCGAGTGCACAAATTTTTGTGTACTGGGCCTCTAGTCTTTATATAAAAGAAAATTTAATTGTATTATTCAAATCCTCTATACCTTTACTTGTTTCCTGTTAATTAGTCACATTATGAAACTGTATTGTGTTATTTTAATGAGAGTGATTTTACAATTTTCCTTGTATTTCTAAGAGTTTCCATGTTACATATTTCTTTATGCTATTTACTGTATGAAAGTTTAGGGATATTTTACCTTTGTGGATTGTCAGCAAATGAAATCAATGCAAATAAAGATTGAGCTAAGCATCATTCACATTTCCCCATCCCCAAGAAAACAAAATACAATGTACCCCACCAAAATAGGTCCACTTACATTACTTGCAACAGAAAGAACAGCCATTGCATGAAGAATGTCTTGCCAAACACCTATGCTATGAGCTTTAGATGCTACAGGTCTCCTGTACTGAGTAGTAAGTTTCCAGGCATCCACTCGAATCTCTAAAATATTATTCATGAGAGCAAGAAGAGGAGCCAAAGGAAAAGAGGCCACAAATAAGGTAACAAATCCAAATTGGATAACTGTAGGGAAAAAGGAAAAATTTGTAAACTCATTATTATGGAGGGGAAAAGAGGGAACACTCTGCCCAACACCTGCCACTTCTGGCATTTTGGAAGGATCTATACCAGCAAAGTACTCCAGGTCTCTTTCCATCTGCCCACTTCCTCCTCCTTACAAGAAGCATAGTGATGTATTTGCTTGCTAAAATAGAAAGGAGAAATAAGGCATGCACAGCTCAGTTCTGTCCTTGCTGTTTCTTTTGAGATCTGCTTATCTAAAAAAAGTATCTATTCTTCTTAGATAAGATATTCTTCTTAAAACAGTCTTTTATTATCCTATATAATAAAAGGGTAATATGCAAATTGACCGAACAGCAGAATGACCAGAATGCCTGCGGCCCCTTGCCCTGGCTGGCCCACCCCCAATGGCCCCCATCAGGCAGGCTGGCTGGACCCCACTGGTGCACAAATTCATGCACCGGGCCTCTAGTAGTCTATAGTTAGGCCTTATGCTGGTCTAGACTTTACATTGGTACAGCCATAGTAGTGGGGTAATCAAGTTTTTGTCTTGCTAATCTGAGTACTTTTTCAGATCAGGGAAATGACCGATTCATTTGTATGCTTCCAATAGCCAGCATATGCTGGGTATATAACAGTACTCAACCATAAGCCTTATAAATTAACTAGAGACCTGGTGCACAAAATTCGTGCACAGATAGGGTCCCTAGGTGTGGCCAGTGATGAAGGCTGATCTGTGGGGTGACCAGTGAGATGATCAGGAGGCCCCCACTGGCACCCGCCTTGGCTGGCCTGGCACCACCCACTCACTGGCCCCAACCCCTGCTGCCACAGCCACTGGTCGCCTACCTCTGCGGGGCAACCAGTGGGGCAATTGGGGGGACCCCCACTGGCACTTGCCTTGGCTGGTCTGGGGCCTCTGGGCTGGGGGCAGCTCCTGTGTTGAGTGTCTGCCCCCTGATGGTCAATGCGTGTCACAGTGACCAGTCGTTCCACAAATTGTTTTGCCATTTGGTTGATTTGCATATTAGGCTTTTATTACATAGGATGCTTTATTTAAGCTTTGAAGAAGCTAATGAATAAAAAGTCAGCGTAAAACAAGCTATTTGAGAATAAACCATAAAGTGAATTTTCTAAAGCTTTGGAAGTATATATGAATTATAAGTGGGCAGAGGAAATATACATTTTCTGGAAAAAAGTATTAATTAAAGTCCTGATTCTTTGTGATATCGTGACATCTTTCTAAATAAGTTTTACTCTCCTCACTTGGTGAGCTGGCTTCTCTCCCCATTTTTGTTATTTTGTTTCCAACAATGCTTGGAATAAAAAAAAAATGCAGTTGGCAGTCTGGGTTTCCCACATGAATAATAATAATAATAAAAAAGATATACAGGAGTGGCTCTGAATTGAAGGAGGAAATAATCTTCCACTAGTCCTCTATTTTTACATGAATCTTGAGTGTTTCTGGATTTCAGCTTTTCTTTTAAAATTTTCTCATGAAAATCAGCCTTGTCATCTACTAACCCAAGTGAACAAATTGCCTCATTCCTGCCTCCTCTGATCCAAGAAATACGAAATTAAGAGGAAGTAGTATGTAGAAATAGCTTACATTTTCCATGTTAAAACTCCAGACCTTTACTTAAACTCTTTGTGACAGTAGAAAATTAAACTATTGATGTTTCAGTATCCTCTAAAATAAAATGCAGTGAATAATGACTACTCTGTAAGATGTTTCAAGATTAGAGATAATGTATGTAAAATATCCAAATAAATTAACTGTAGCACAATAAATGGGAGTCAATCTTATGAAACCTTGATTTTATATTTTAATCAGTGGTAATCTCTGATGCATTTACATACAAATTCATTTGAAACTTATACAATTAAAAATTATAGCCTTATCACCCCATAAAGCAAACACGACCTAACTCTGGAGCCAGCTACATAGAGACTTCTTTTTATTTGTCCTCAAGTTACCTATTTCAATCCAGGTATCATAGATATGTACTAGACTGGGGAATCAGTAACAAATTCAGGCCATCTCATTCACTCCACTGTGATTTTATATGTCTTAAGAATAAGTTAAAAATTGTCTAACTTAATTTCACCAGAGAAGCAAAGAAATGTCACTGAAAGGAAGCACTCTAAGAAGCTATATAGGCAGTATCTCCATCATTCTCTCTCCTAAAATGTTACCTCAAGATCTCTTCTCTGTTCAATCCTTAGAATATTTTATGAATTTATTATGTTCAATTTGGGTTTCACTTGAATAACTGCTTTTAACTTTCTTCTTTTCAGCATGAATAAGGGAAAACTATGTCATTCACTGGAAATGTTTTTCAACTTATTCTCTCTCAGCTGCCACAGAGGCAAATAAAGGGAGAAGCAGCTATGTAAGCTAACTTGAGACAGGCATTAAAAAGTAATCTTTATTTTATTTTGTTCAATATTAACATTCCATTAATAGAAAAATATATCTAAGATTGGTGTTTTAAAACTAAACTTCACTCTACATTCTGTTTGGTGGGTAAAGCCAATGTTGAGCCAATCTTTTCTATACTCATCCACCTATCTTCTCATCCATTGTCCAATGATTTATTGAACACCTACTATGTCCAAAGCAGGAAGAAATACTAAGAGATGAAAAAACACTTATTTTACTCAGCCATATTCTATGTTTCAAAACAAGTGGTTGAAAATTACCTGTTTCTAAGTATTCATAGAATAGTCCAAGACTTCCAAAAGTCTCAAGGTCATGATCCTGCTCCCATCGACTGTATAACTTTTCAGAGTTGGTCCGAGCTTTTCGGCGTCTCCACCAATTCAGAGCCAACCTGTTGAAAGTGAGAGAAGTAAATACATGAAATAGTGTTTTAAAAGGGTTATAGAATCAGATCTAGAAATTGGAAGTAAGAAAGGTTAAGTAATTTAAGATCACAGAGCAAGTAGAGCTAAAGTCCAAATCAAAATCTAGTGTTCTTTTCATAACATGTGCCAGAGTCAAAAGTTCTTTATTGGAGTGATTAAGAAAATGTAATAACCCTGAATCTTCCCATGGAAATACATTTAACCAGAGACAGTTCTGTTAAAGAGCACGTGGAGAAGAGGATCACCATAGGGCTGTTTTTCTCTATTTAATTTACTAACTTTTTTCTTTGTATATATCTCTTTATTTTTTAAATTTATCTTTATTGTTGAAAGTACTTCAGATAGCCTCTTTTTTCCCTCCATTTACTCTTTCCACCCTGCATCCACCCCTCCCAGGCCTTCACCACACTATTAACTTAAACATTTGCTTTGTGTTCATATTTACTGCTGTGTTGCTGACAATAACTTGAAAGAGAAGTAGGGTGCTTCACTGGGCTGGAAAAAGTTAAGCTAAATCAGAAAGCAGGTCTAATTAATCAAGTTTATTCTATATCTATAAAAGGCTAAGTTGACTCGCACATGCGCGATACATATAAAACTCTTGCTGGCATCAAACACACACGTGTATTTCAATCTATCATTATCGATCATGAATTTGGTTGACACTTCTATTATAGAGAAAGGGTGAATAGTGATATTAAAATATTTCTTCTAATTAATTTCCATTTAATATACAAGAATTTGTGCACCGGGCTCCTAGTATAATGATAATGTTGGATTACTTTAAGAAACAAGAAGATTTTTTTTATTTTATTAATCAATCATTTATCAATCAATGTAATAAACCACACCAACAGATTTAAGAATATAAAATCATGTCACCTGCTGCAGAAAAATAGATTTGATATATTTCAAGCACCTATTTATGACAAAAAGGTAGAAAAGAAGGAAATTATCTCTATCTGATCATAAGCACCTACCAACATTTTGGGCGAACATTATTCTTAATAGGGAAAAGTTAAAAACATTCCCTTTAAAACCAAGAACAAAATAAAGAGTGTGCATGATCACATAAAATAGACAAATAAATAGAGCACTTTATACTACAGGTGCTAAACAAACCTGACACTGTCATTTCCTAACTAGGAGCCTTGCAAGATTACAGGCTTATGATTCTTCCTCTTTTTATCCATGGGAATTTTCATCTTATATTTGATATCAACTGTTATTTGGTTTTCACTTTTTTAAAAGTATTAGTATTGCTATGCTTTTGGAATAGAAAGCAAACCTTTCATGTATCTGTATTTCATTCATGACCAATTTTTGCCTAAATGTGTCCATGAAAAATAGATACTGTTACAGAGTTCAATTTGTGACTATATAACATGCAGAATAATCTATAGAGGATATGATATATAAATCTTCCTAAAAAGGGGCATAATTATCTTTCCCTCAACTTCAACTCAAGCAACAGTGATGCATATTTAAAAGCTTGTAATACCTTAATGCACTCGACTGTTGATTAAATGTGAAGTTTCTTTTTCATTGACTTAAACATTGCTAACAAAGGCACCACAATAATAGAAGAATTTCATCTTCTTCCAGAGGAAATCTCTCATGATTCCTTAAATCAAGCAAAAACTTCTAAGTCATACATACGGATAAACGGCTTCTTGAAGGTTTCCGAAGACCTGTTTCCCAGTCATTATAATGGTCAGCTGGGTGGTCAGTTCTATTAGACAGCCTCCAGGGTCACACTAGTTAGAAGGGAAGGGTGCAAAGAGAAGTGAATGATGAAAGACAAAACTTTTGCAGTGAAATAAATCCAGAGGATAAGATTCTGAAGATTTGGGTTGAAATGGATACTAATGGGATATAAAGTGATATTTAGCTCAATAGTCCAAGCATGATCACAGACTAGTGCTAGGATAGCTGCATTAGACTCAGTTGTGTTAACAAAACATTTGTGGATCTCATTCTCAGAAAATTCTGCATCTTTCTGTCTGGGTTAGGGCAGAAGTTGTTATTTTTCTCCATGTGATTTGGATGCACAGCCAGATTTGTGGACCACTGATCTGACCTAGCTCACACCCATGGTGGAGTCCTCCCTGCTGTACTTGGAGAGAGTTATCATTCTTCCTTTGCAGGAAGCCTTCGGGAACATAGAACTCACTTACTCCATTTTGCAGCTCATTTTTTGATACCAACAATAAGAAAAAATAACTTCTTGCCCTAAAGGAACAGGGAGATCTATTAGATGACAGAATTCTAAAACCAATATTCTCTGCAGACAGAGTTAGTATCTTATACTTTTCTTCCAATTTGAGTAAAGTTGAGTTTGTGCTGGGCACAAAAAAAGGTATTTGGTTAACACTGAGTTATTGAAAAAACAAACCTCGCTTCTCAAGAGAGTTCTTACCTCTTCACTTCTCCACACATTAAACAAATATGTGTACTTTCCGGGATAGCCCACAAACTTCCCTTTAAAGAAAGCTAAGTAGAAGCATGATGAGTAAAAGTTTACAAACTGAAACAGGAACATTTTCAAGGTCAGGCTGCTTTCATACTCCTGGTAAGTTCGAGGGATTTCTGGTAAGTAAAAAACACCAATGTTTAACAGTGCACTTTCCTGTTTCTTATGAAAGTTTTTAGTCCCTGGGATAAGTGGATATCTAGTCACATTTTTCTGAGAGCCTGCTGAAATGTTTCCCACTCTGGTCATAATACACCAATACTTAGTTAATTATAGACTTGTGCTAGGCTGCCTACTAGAGACTTTGTGTTGATCTAATCACCAGAGAAGCCTAGGAAGTGGTCAGTGTAACATTTGGAGGGGTGAGATACTTGGCCTGAAGTCGCACAATCAGAATATAAAGTTCCCATCCATATCAGACTGAAGAGCCTGTGTTCATCCCCACAACTATATATCCGGTAAACTTGGGAGATTTCTCTCTCTTTTTTTCTCTCTCTCCTCCTCCCTCCCTCTCTGTTTTCAATCAGGTGTAAGCAAAGTAAGCTCATACCAAGGGCAGAGGATAATTTGCAAACCAATTTGTGTTTTCATTTCATGAATTAAATTTATATATATAAAAGACTAATACGCTAAGTGTCCCTCCAGCTTCTATGATGCACACTGACAACCAGGGGGCAGATGCTCAACGCAGGAGCTGTCGAGCTGCAGGGACTTGGCAGCAGCGGTTCTCGGGTAACACACCCCGAAACCAGAGAGGAGGGAGCCCGATTCCTCACGGGGACGAGCGATTCCACCTTCAGCCATGAGTTATGTTGTTGCTGGGGCACTGTTGGCCCCGAATCTGGTTTACTGCACACTTGCATTTGCGTTCCACACCCTGTATGACAGCAACTTTGCAGAGTGCCCTCTAGCACTCCAGGACTCCTCGGGGGATGGTGGAGAGCCGGTTTCAGCCTGATCCCCACAGGCCAGGCCAAGGGACCCCACCTGCCAAAGGGACCTCACTCACTCCATAGACACCTTTCAAGCCATGATGCCACCCCAGGTGTGGCCGGCCAGGGAGGGGCTGCGGGAGGTTGGCTCCAAGGGTTGTCTGGCCCATCTCGCCCAGTCCTGCCCCACCGGCCACCTTCTAATTAATTTCCTTTCAATGTGCCTGAATCCATGCACTGGGCCACTAGTAGCTATATAAAATTTTAAAGCCATGTCACACAAATGGTGGCAGTAATAGCATATATTTTCCTTCTCCTTATTACGATCTATCATTTAATGAATTCCAAAATAAGAAAATATTAGATTCTCTTCATGCCACAGTAAAGCATCACTAGGCATAAAAGAGCATGTTTTTCTGAGCTGATGATCTCCCAATTCAACCAAATCCATGACTTTTTCAGTGATGCTGAAATACACATATTATTCTAAAGACACAGATAACACCTCCATTTTAGGTGCATTCTTACAAAATCTCAAAAGTGAACACAAGTGCTTTTTCTCATAGAAGAAAGCTGCTATTTTTAAGTATTTTACTTTTGGGTGTTATCTGCTGTGATATTTTTGTTGTTGCTATCAGAAAAATACAAATATAATTGAGGGAAGAACTCCAAATTGGAGGGTCATAGTTAAAGAAAGTGGCTGCCCAGTGCTCGCTCCAGTGCTGGGTGGAAGAGGTGCTCTATTGGTTCACATTGGGCCTTGCAGTGGACGGTTTAGAGGAGGAGCTCCTGAACCAAGAGCACTCAGAGAAGAAGCTGAGGCCTTGAGCTGAGTCTCTGATCTATTTCCAACTTGCTGGGGCAAGATTAGGAGCAATTATGCTCCGTGCTATTCTCCCTGGCTCAGTCTCCCACTTCACCTGTGACCACTTCACTTGAGACTCTTTCACCTGTGATGCCTTCACCTTTCCTCATGGCTTTAGGGCAGTGGTTCTCAACCTTGGCTGCACATTAGAATCACCTGGGAATCTTTTTAAAATCCTGATTTCTGGGGCTCATCCTCCGGACATTCTGTTTCTTTGTTACTAATGTTGTGGCCCCACCCCATAACAAAGAAACAGAATGTCCGGAGGATGAGCCCCAGAAATCAGGATTTCAAAAAGATTCCCAGGTGATTCTAATGTGCAGCCAAGGTTGAGAACCACTGCTTTAGGGGGACATTCAATATCTTAAATAGAAAATAATCTAGATTCTAAAATATTGCAACTGAAAAGAGAGGCACTACATTTCAGATTTATTAAGGAAAAGCTGATTGTTCTCATGATGTTTTTACAAACCAAATACCTTCTAAAAGTCATACACATGAAATAAAAACTCTCTTTGCCTTGAGAAAAGTGAGGATTTTACTTAGGATTCAACTAGCCCAGTGATGGCGAACCTTTTGAGCTCGGCGTGTCAGCATTTTGAAAAACCCTAACTTAACTCTGGTGCCGTGTCACATATAGAAATTTTTTGATATTTGCAACCATAGTAAAACAAAGATTTATATTTTTGATATTTATTTTATATATTTAAATTCCATTTAACAAAGAAAAATCAACCAAAAAAATGAGTTCACGTGTCACCTCTGACACGCGTGTCATAGGTTCACCATCGCTGAACTAGCCCCATGAAAGGACAATTAAGATAAGAATACATAAAAAGATCTACAAAGTCCTAATTCTTCTTTTTAGTTCATCGTCTTGCTTCCATTATGATGGCCTGGATATAGCGGTTAGGGCATTCTGAAGTACCAGGCTATGGGTCTACCTATGGACCCAAATTGCCTTAAAATGTGCTTTTAAAAAATTAGCTCCCTGGGGGATGATCCAGAATGAATGTGTAGTGTTGCTAGTGACCCTTTTTCAGAGCCATAGTAAAGAGTCAGCTTACCCATCTTTGTAATCCAGGCAGATATCTTTTCATAAAAGAAATTCAAGATCAAGATGACAATAAAGTTTAAGCATGACCCAGAGAGTGCTGTAGCTATCTGAGGAGTGAGAAAACTTTTGACATGCTTTAAGGATGCTTCAGTTTCCATGAATCTGGAAAATGTAGCAAAGACTGACAGGCGGTACACGATCACAGCCACCAAACAGGCAACGACAAGAGACATCTGCAGAAGGAAAACAGAATTGGTCACTCTGGTCCTCGTATTATATCTGTCACATACTCTGCTCTTCATCTCATTCTGTTATGCTTAGCAGCTCTGACATGGAAAGAAAACCAAGTCTCTCTCATCACCAATGGCAGGAAATGAACACTGGTAAGGTAAAAGGGTTAGAGATAAAGCATATGGTAGTGAGGTAAGTCTAAAATGGAAAAGTATTCATGGTCCATACTCTAGCAAGATATAGGAAAACTAGCCAGAAAGCCAAATTCTGCCTGTTGCTTACCAGTTTGGCATGGCCCTCGAGTTAAGAATGTGTTTTGCCTGACTGGTGTAGCTCAGTGGTTGAGTGTAGGTCCATGAACCAGGAGGACATGGTTTGATTACCAATCAGGGCATGCCCAGGTTTCAGGCTCAATCCTTAATAGGGGGCGTGCAGGAGGCAACCAATGGATGATTCTCTCTAATCATTGATGTTTCTATCTCTCTCTCTACCTCTCCCTTCCTCTCTCTGAAATCAATAAAAACATTTTTTAAAAGAATGTGTTTTGCATTTTTTAGGTTGTAAAGAAAAATAAAGAGAATTATGTGCCAGTGACTGGCCCACAAAGCCTAAAATATATCTGGCCTCTTTACTAAAAATATTTGCCAAACTTCTGCTCTAGATTGTAGTTAAACATGTAGCATGAAGATGACTTACTTTCCCAAGAAAAGTACATTTAAAGATTGTATTTCATTTCCCCTCAGAATGTTGCCATTAGAGGCCTGATAAACCAGACAGTTCAGATATTTGCATCTGTTTGGTATAAATTTTGTATACTTCCCATATTGCAAAAAAACCCACAAAGATCTGGGGATGGCTTTATATCAATGATTGGGGAATTTTACTCTGAAAGTTGAGGAACTGAACCAAACTGAATAAATAATAGAAATAAAAGAATAATCTTTCTGGACACCACTTCAGAGTATTTCTCTAGGAGTGTCCCAAATTGATTGTCACCTCCTTTATTCTATGGTCTTTCTTTAATGATTTTTATATTACCTAAGAAAATGCAAATTTAAAATAGAAAAGTGAATATTTTCAATAAGAAATGTTAAAGGTAAGAAATTATGAACTGGTGAAGTTAAGCTGTAGTCTACAATTGCTAATTTTTTATACTTCAACATGCTAAACTCTCAGAGGGTAACATACTTCTTTTTCTAAAATTAAAGTCCAGTTGTAAGAAGGAACACTTTTGGAAAAGGAAGGGCAGGAAATAGATTATGGTGATCGAGGAATCATTAGCTAAAAGGCATGGAGAAAACCTGATTCCCTCAAAATGGGATATAATAATTAAATTCTTCACGTAGATGACGTAACATTTTTCTTTTGTGTTTTCTTCTCTTTGTGCAAATATTTTAAGTGGAGATAAAGATAAACTAATGATTTAAAAAAAAAACAACATAAAAAACTAGCCAAATAATTTGCAATAAAATTGGGAAAGAGGGAGGGACAGGCTCTAAGATAAAGCACCTCTCTCTCTCACCCTAACTATTTTTCCAAGGTTCAACTATGGTGCATCCATGTAAATTACAGTTTATTTTATATAAGAGCTCTATTTAATATAAAGACTGTGGAGAGAAAAGTAAAGAAGGGATTTAAGGGCTGTTTCAGATTAAACTGTTGAGATAATCCTAATGTTTTTTTAAAATGCTTACCCATAACGTTACTGTGGCTCCTGATAAGAAGTACCATGGAATCCGATTCTTCAGAGGCATGTGAGGCTCCATCTCCTATAATTTTGAAGAAATCACAGCAAAATTCAGAATCTACCCACAATTTTGGGATTCCAAGTAGTAGTCAAAATCACAAAGACCAGTTAAATAAGAAACCTCCCAAAACCTCCCAAAAGGGTCCAGTATAGCTCATGGGAAGCTACATTCTAGCAATGGTCCCTTCCCTTTAGGTAGAATACTTCAGCACTCTTAGCTGAGATATTTTACATGTGATATGAGACATAATGAGTACACACTATTTCCTGAATGTTGAATTAGAGTGGTATTCAAGTAGATAGAAATAAAGTCAAAATCTGGGGGGGCAGTTGCTTAAGTAGACACTTTAATGATGTTAAAATTCCATTAGAGGCCCAATGCATGACATTCATGCACTGGCAGCGGTGGGGCAGGGCAGGGGGGTGGCATCCCTCAGCCTGGCCTGCACCCTCTTGCAGTCCGGGACCCCTTGGTGCGATGTCTGACTGCTGGCTTAGGCCCGATCCCCATGGGGGGGGGGGGGGGGCAGGGCGAGGCCGGACATCCCTCTCGCAGTTCAGGGCTCTCGAAGTCTGGGACCCCTCGCTCCTTATCACCTGCCTGCAGCGGGGGCAGGAAAGGCTCCAGTCACCGCCCCTGTGCTAAGGAGCGGCCCTCCCCCTGTGGGAGCACTCTGACCACCAGGGGGCAGCTCCTGCATTGAGTGTCTTCCCCCTGGTGGTCGCATCATATCAGTCATTAGGCCGTTCAATCGATTTGCATATTATATATAGGTTTTATTAATAGGATTCTAACTCAAATGAATTAAGTTGAATTTCATTGCTCTGTAATTGCTCTGCATGATATTAAATAGGATGCCTTCTTTATATTTATAGGATTTCACAAAATTCAGGGGCCCAAACTTTTCCATTTTTAAGCTTGTTAAGTCATTAATGGAAGATATTAATTAAATCAGCTAACATTCTTAGCTACATAAAGAGTTAGATTTTACCCAAAATAACACTGCCATATAGAAAAAAAAAAAAAAGCAGAAACCTAAATTATATAATTCTATTTAAAATAGAAGATTTTGCATTTTTTGGTATATTTTTCTGAGTGGAAACAGAAATCAACAGTAGAGTAGGCTCTCTGAGAGTTTTACTGTACCTCAGGATGTGTGCATGTATGTGGATGTCAACATATGAATGAGTGTTCCCAATATGGACTCAAATGTGAGAATTCTGGTTGTACTTAACCACTAATAAAGCATAGCAAGTAAAAAAAAAATCTGATTATAGCTAAGTGGATAATTACAGCTAAGTAATAAACCATTTCATGGAAGTCATTACAGCTAAGTGGATAATTCACAGTGAACCAATACATACTGGTTTTTTTTTTTTTTTTTCAATTGGTTTGAAAGGTAATCATTCAGTACATGTGGCTTTCATGTCAAAAATTTTTGGCAAAGCCAATAAGCCTGCCTTAATTTTCTATTTTATCCCATGAAATATGAATAGATATATGCCGGGGATGACCAGCAGCCTGTGAGTGATGGATGAACAGATTACTTTGACACAGTTTCACTGTGAAAGAGAGGGCTAAGGGATGGCCTGGCCAAAGGGACCAGGCAGCCTGATTGCCTGCCTTGTTAGCCTTTTATTGTAACAGCAGTTTGAGATAAATTTATCTTTAAGATACAATCAGTAGGGTGAGTACTCTTGAAAGGACACATGTATTTACATTGTCCTCTATGCAAGGGCATCCAGGGATTAAGCATAAGGATTCCAGTAAACACCCGGGGGTCTGCTCCTGCACAGAATTGTTTGGAAAGATTAAGGAATAATTAGGAGCACTGCCTTGGGCACTCCCCTAAGTCGGAATTCAGATAAACAGGGCAGGCGGCCTTCCACACACTTCCCTTTTCTCAGATTGTCCTCCTTACAATTTTCCAACCAAGTCTCCTGTGCTCCCCCAACAGATATACATAATATTGAGGAGGAAACTGATCTTACAAGGAGTGTCAGGCCATAAAAACTGTGAACAATGCACTGCCCTGGGGCAGGCGGGGGAAGGTTGTTATCGCTGGCCCCTGGACAGGTCATCGGATATGGCCTGGGGACCCCCAACACCTGGGGCCTTCCTGTAAGCCCATGAAAGGGGGTGGAACCATATCTGCAAGACAAAGACCCCAGAAGGTTATAAAAAGCGAAGCCTCTGCATGTTTCTTCACTCTGGTTTGGAAATTATTCCTGGAGTCCACTAGTGTTAATAAACGGGGTCCCTCCCTTTCTCTAGGAAGCATGCTTGGTATTTCTTTGGTCTTCTGCTACAATATCATTAGTATGACAATATCACTTGTAATATAATTTTATAATTTCAAACTGTTAATTTCACCCAAGTTATTAATGTATTTCCTCAGGTGTCCTTCCCCCTTTATTCATTTATTGAATTTTGTAATGTTTCAATGCAATTTAATAAATGTTAAATGAATGCCTATATTATGTAAAGAATTTTGAGTATTATGCTGCAAGAAGAGTGTGCTGAACAAAGTAAGGAATGCTACTAAAAAGACTGTGTTAGAAACATATTATTTTCTGCCTTTAATAGCTTCTGGTAATAAAGTGGTTACAGATTATGGAAATGTAGGGACTCTAAGAATATACAGATTATGGAAATGTAGGGACTCTAAGAATAAGGCAAGAGTCTAGTGTTTGATGGCAAAGTACCTTCTATTTTCACATGAAAAAAGGTGCCAAGAAGTCAAATTACTCAGTCAACCACATAGCTGGTTTGCCAGTCAAAGATCCCAAAATACAGACTTTCACCCCAAATAGCAGTGCAATGATCTTCCCATTATAATCAATTAAGAGAGACTAGTTGAATAAAACAATCACTCATAAGCCCACTATCTTAATACAATACTAATTTAATTTTTGCATATTATCTTTAGTTCCATGTATACATATTTATACACATATTTAAAGCCCAGAGCATACACACTGTTTTCCATTTTTTTAAAATTGCACTTGGTATTAAAATAAAGTCTTTCATGATAAGATTCCTTGGATTTACTTCAAAATAATCCAATGGCCATAAGGAGTAGGTGTATAAATAAAACAAGATTGCCCATGAATTAATATTAATTGAAGCTGTGTGATGGGTTCATCCTGGAGTTCATTTTACTTGTCTATCTACTTTTCTATGTGTTTGAAATATAAGAGTAAGTAAATAAGTTTATATGATTTATATGTTGGAGAATACTTAAAGGCAAATTAAAATAGACACCATTATTTGAGAGACAACCTACAGCAATGTGCCCATTGAGATAGGATGCTCATTTCAGTTTCCTAATCTACCTGAGTCACAGGATTCATTTTCCTCTTTTTACACATGGCTTCAAATTCTGGCCTCAGCTGAAGCTGCTGCTGCTCCTCCTCGAAGTCCACCAGGTCCCAATCACACTCCAGTCTGGCTTGACGCTGTTTCCAAAACTCCAAAAACAATGTGACTATAGGAAAACAAAGTATAAAAACAAATACAATTAAGAGATGGAGAAATACAGTGAATAAGAAAATAACTGAGTTTTCCTTTATTTTGATTTATTGTATTTTTAATAGAATTTATTAACATTGGTTAATAAAACTACATAGATTTCAGCTGTATAATTACATGATACATCATCTATAAATATATGTGTGTTCACCACCCTAAGTGAGGTACATAGTTTTCCTCTATTTTTTGATATGTTTTTATTAATTTTACAGAGAGAAAGGAAGGGAGAAAAAGGGAGAGACAGACAAAATGACAGAAAGACAAACATAAATGTGAGAGAGAAATATTAATCAGTTGCCTCCGGAACTCGTCCAGGGATCAAATTGAAAGCTAGGTATGTGCCCTAACTGGGAATTGAATCCACAACCTTTTGATGTACAGGGTTATGCTCCAACTAACTGAGCCACCAGGTCAGGGTCTCTATTTTTTAATATCAATTTGGTTGCATGATAGCAATTCTGTCACTATTATTTGATGATAGATTTATAAAATTCTTAATATTAACATAATTATGTAATAACATTGAAATGACTCATATATAAAATTTTGAGTTAATTCCTTAGACAACAGTCCATGCAAGAAAAAATTCAAGTTAATTACTCTCTCTCTTCATTAAGATAATTTGAAGGAATAAACTTAACTTTTTATTAACAGCTAGATTTTGTTTGCAAAGTCAGTCTTTTACTGAAATTATTTAGTCTTTTAGTGAAATCATTCAAGCATTATACCTTAGTGAAATTTAAGAAAAATGTAAAAGCCATTTTATAACACATTCTCTCCCCTCTCCCTAAAATATGTATTTCATGTTCATTGCAGCATTATTTTCAATGGTCAAGTCATGAAACAACCTAAGTGTCCATGCATGGATGAATGGATAAAGAAAATGTAGTTTATATAAACAATGGGATAATATTTTGTCATTAAGAAAGAAAATCCTGCCATTCTGCAACAACATGAATAGGCCTTGAGGATATTATGCTAAGTAAGATAAGTCATACAGAGAAAGAGAAATAGTGTATGGTCTCACATGTGGAATTAAAAAAAAAAAAAAAGGCAAACTCATAGAAACAGTACAGTTTGGTGGTTGGTGATGGTGGGGGAAATGGGTGAAAATGGTCAAAAGATACAAATATCCACTTATAAGATTAGCAATTTTGGGGGATATAGAGTTAAAACTATATAGCATGGTTACTATAGTTAAAAATAATGTGTTATATATTTGAAAGTTACTAAGAGTTGATCTTAAATGTTCTCATCACAAAAATATTTGTAACTATGTGAAGTGATGTTAACTAAACTTACTGTATTAATCATTTCATATATATACATATAAACTCACTATATTGTAAACTTTAAACTAATAAAATATTATATGTCAATTATATCTCAATAAAAGTAGGAGGAAAAAGTGAAAGAGACCTAAATACCCAACAATAAACAACTAGTTAAATAAAGTGTAATAAGTTCATAAAAGTATAATAAGTTCATCTATTCAGTCATAAATACACATACATACACACACAACAAATGTACATATTCATTCTACAAAAGGAGTCCCATAATTCATGTTTGTTCTATAAAAAAGTAGGCTTAAAATTATATATAATACTAGAGGCCCGGTGCACAAAAATTTGTGCACTCGGGGGCGGGTCCCTCAGTCCGGCCTGTGTCCTCTTGCAGTCTGGGACCCCTTGGGGGATGACCACCTGCTGACTTAGGCCTTCTCCCCGGGGGATTGGGCCTAAGCTAGCAATCAGACATTCCTCTGGCAGCCCGGCAGCCCTCGGGGGATGTCCACTTGCCAGCGGGGAGCAGACATAAGCTGCAGTCGTACATCCTTAGCGCTGCTGAGGAGGCGGGAGAGGCTCCCACCACCACTGCTGTATTGGCAGCCATCAGCCTGGATTGTGGCTGAGCAGAGCTCCTCCATGTGGGAGTGCACTGACCATAAGAGGGCAGCTCCTGCATTGAGCGTCTACCCCCTAGTGGTCAGTTTGTGTCATAGTGACCAGTCATTCCTAGTCTTTCTGCTGTTAGGGTCAGTTTGCATATTACCCTTTTACTATATAGGATAGAGGCCTGGTGCACAGGTGGGGGCCGGCTGGTTTGCCCTGAAAGGTGTCCTGGATCAGGGTGGGGGTCCCGCTTGGGTGCCTGGCCAGCCAGGGTGAGAGGCTGATGGGTGTTTGCAGCTGGTCACAACCCCTTCAGGGTGGGGTTCCCCATTGGGGTGTCTGGCCAGTCTTGATGAGGGGCTGAGGGCTGTTTTCAGGCTGGCCAAGCCGGCAACGGAAGCTCCCAGCCTCTCCTTTTTTTCTTTTTTTTTTATTCTGGGATTTATTTACCTTCTATAATTGAAACTTTGTTGCTGCTCCAGCTCCGAGGCCAGGGCCTGCTGAAAGCAGGAATCTGGGGTTTGTTTAGCATCTATAATTACAACTTTGTTGCTTAGAGTGGAGCTCAGAGCTGGGCCACGGCAGGCGGGGAACCTTGGCTTCCTCCATTACTGGAGCAAGCAAGCCTCCTGCTAGCTTCAGCTGCATGGCTGTCGACCGCCATCTTGGTTGGGTTAATTTGCATATCCTGCTGATTAGCCAATGGGAAGCATAGCGGAGGTATGGTCAATTACCATGTTTGTCTATTATTAGATAGGATTATACCATTTATGTAAAGTTATATGAACACACACCCACACAGATAGGATAAAAGATTCTGAAAAATCATGGCCAAAATAATAATTCTATTTCTGGTGATTTTTAACATAATTGCCTTTCTGTTTCAATATACTACTTGAATTTCCTAAGATGGGTATTTATTTTCACTAAAAACATGCCATTTTCTTTAAAAAAAAGCATTCTTATCCTTCAGTACAGAGCTTAGTATGCATTACTTTCAGGTCTCAATCCCTAGAACGAGTGTTGTTTTCTCACATCTACTCTGCCAACTCATCCTTTGATTCAGCTTAATTGTTAACTAGTATTTGTACTAAAACAAACATCCTGAAAGTTCTGTTTTCATGAAATTTGGACAAGATCCTCAAAAACAAAAGCTAAATCAATTCACTGCTACAATAAACTTTTCTGAAAGAACTAACTAAAGATAGCACCTCCTCAAAATACAGTGTTGCTGGGAGCTCCGCATATGGTTGCTCTTCTATTTGTGATGAAATATAGAGCTGGTGGAGGTACACAATCTCTCTTAATGGAAACAACTGAAAATTACTAAATATGTTTACATTTGTGCACCTATCCTTCACTTCTGATTCCAATTAACAACAGAGGCAGGATTTGGCAGCCATATAATGGAGTACATCTCACAGCTTACCAAACTTGGGGTTTCTGGAGAATTGTAAGATTTCTCTGTCCTCTTTGCTCGTTGAACCTGGGTGCTCTCTCTAGACCACAGCAGCCAGGAGGAAGTGACAGAAACCCTTCAATCCCTCTGCTTCTCATACACATCAACACATTTTGTTGTCTTTTTGCCTGGATCAAGCTACCCTTGTCCTTTGCCCAGTTTTTAAGTGCACATATTTGTGTTTGCTAAATATTTTCTTTATTATTCAGGAAAAAAAGTATATTTTTTCCAAGTCCTCTGAATTTTGGGGCATGTTTTAGAAGTCTGCAGGATTTCCTATCTGACGGTAGAAACAACTTCTTCACACTTCTACTTCCCATGTGAGATCCTGGAATATTTCTAAAATTAAGGGCTATTCCACTTTAGATCTACTTCCAAATCTATTTGAAAGTTTTTATCAAATAGATCTGAAAGCTGGCACTAGAATTAGCCACAGGGAACTTAGATTCAAACACCAACATATTAACCCTCTATACATTTTAAAAATTCTTATTCTAGTTTGTTTCCGTGATTCAATATTTTCTAGCTACCAAATATTTGTTTATTCTCTCCTGAATTAACTACTTATTGACCCTGATTTTTATCATAGTTCTGGGAAACACTGTTAGCTGAATACATATGAAGTTTAAAAAATTATGTTGTCTCTGCCTGACCAGCGTGACTCAGTGGTTGAGCGTCAACCTATGGACCAGGAGGTTATGGTTGGATTCCCTGTCAGTGCACATCCCTGGGTTGCAGGCTCAATCCCCACTGTGAGGCGGGCAGGAGGCAGCTGATCAATGATTCTCTCTCATTATTGATGTTTCTATCTCTCTCTCACTTTCCCTTCCTCTCTGAAATCAATAAAAATATATTAAAAAAATAATGTCTCTCAGAGAAAGGAGCAGGTGATTATAGAGGCTTTTTTCTTCCTTTTTGACCAAGGACCAAGGATTCAAGACCACTGTTTGGAAGCCATCAGTGTATTGATGCTAGATACAAATACCTGCATCTAAAATCACGTTTGGTATGTTATACATATGGGCCATATACCAAATAACATGGAGAAAGCTATTTTTTATGTGACTGTATACTCACCCCAAATTCCCATGAATATTGCAAAGAACACTGTGGACTCATTATCAAATAAATGAGAGACCTGTAAAAACAAAAATAACATCACAAAGACAATTTCGTTTCCAATGGAAAAGGAGGGAAATTACATTTTACCAAAATACATACATACCTTTGAAGACAAACATGTAGTATTTAGTCTCCAAAAATCACACAATAGATCACAGAGTGGGCACATGATAATCTGACCTCCAATCTTAGGGTCACAGACTTCAATGCTGCAGAGGGAACAGCAAAGTTATCTTAAAAGTAATGTGTGTTTGGGTGAGAGTCCAAAGCTATTCTGATCAGAACAACTTTTCATACAGCTTCTCATATGGCAGAAGGGGGAGTGAAGCAGCAATTTCTTCAAGTTATGCTTTGAAGAGCAGAATCTTTAGAACTAGTCCTTAAAAACAGATTTTTCATAAAACACCTAGTGAGGGGGGCTGTTTGGGTCTTTTTCAGAAACATCCCTGATCTGCTGCCATAAAGAAACATTTCAAAACAAATGCCAGGAAAAATAATAACATGTTTCAATTAGCATAAGATCAAGACATTCTCTCTACTTTGGCAACTCAGCTGCACTTACCTCGCTGTGTTAGAATGAATGGAAAATAAGCCATAAATAAAACAAGCTAAACCAACTACAGCTGCAAGGACCAGCATTTCTGTGTAAAATCCGAGAAAGACAAAATACATGCCAATTTTTTCTCCAAAATAATTCCTGTAAAAGAGGATAAAAATAGAATCAGAGGTTGAAAGAATTACATAGACCAGACAGCCTTTGTTTTGCATTCAGACAAACCTTTATTCTAATTTTGGCTCCACAATTTTCTGGACGTATAATTTTGGTAAAGTTACTAAACTCTCTGAACTTTAGCTTCCACGCCATAAAATGCAGGATGATGTTTATCCGAAGAATTGGTGTAAGGATTAAAAGAGATAACATATCTAAGCTGGAAGCCAACTGAAAGTTAAGTTTTAATTTTGAAATAATACAGGAATTTGAAAAGTTTTTAAATTTAAAGAACTTTTCATGTTTGAAATGAAATGGAGAACATTCTGCAATGTAATTTCTAGCACTTAATTTAACAACTCAAAATGACATGCACAATCTGCACAGGCTAGTGCTTTATCTCTCTTTCTGACATTGAGGAAGTTACTCTGACCATCTATTAAGGAAGAGTGGTTGTATTTACAAAGCTCCATTTCCCCCAAGTTTGGATCTCTGATGGATACAGTACTATAGAATTGTGAGGCAGGCAGCACACCACAGGATTAAAAGTGACTGCTCAGTAAAAGTTCCATAAAATATACAGTTCAGCTCTTGCTTACAAAGAGGTGAAGAGTGACAGCATTACTTGGCATAAATGTTAAAGTCTTACACCAAGCTTTTTGTTGTGGTTGTTTTTTTAAAACCCAGTACCCCTTAAAGAATCCTTCAAGAAACCTGAGAACATAGATCAGCTCACCAAATCCATAAATTCTTTCCAGTTTCCTAATAGCATGCTATTTATAAACCTATTACAGCACATAATATGAAATTGTAGTAATTTCAAAAAGAAGGCAGATCTGAACATAAAGGCATAACCTTAATTTCCCAATGAAAAGATTAAAAAAATTTTCTCATAGTCAATATTAATTTTATTTAACTTCCCATTCTTCAGTTTTCAAAATGTCTAATCATTTCAAATTAAACAGGCATCTTACTGCTTGCACCATCTTTCATTCTTTTCAGTGATTTGTTTTTTTCTTTTTCTGCTCTTCAAATAACTATAGACTTAAAAATAAATTGTAATTATATCATATTCTCTTATTAATCTGCCACCCTAATTTCCTGAGGTTCCACTCACACTTAGGATGAATAAAAGCTTGCTTTTTTCTCCTGTTTTCTTTTTGCTAAAAAAAGCAATTATTGTAATACTGCATACCATCAAACATTTTTAAAAAGAGAAAAAAATTGATTTTGTGGTGTTTACTATTTATCATGTCTATTTCCATTTGATGTTTTAAAAAACACAGAATCAATCATTTTTGAAGACATAACTATTACTGTAAAAGTTCTTCAAGAACTCATAGAGAAAGCTGAGTATTTAAACAATCTTATTTTTAAAGAATTACATTTTCCTCCCTTTCAAATAGCAGAATCTTATTCCTTGGAAATAAAAAAGTCCCCAAGAAATAAAGTTCATATAATAATTTAGAGAAACATTAGTTTATATGCTCCAGCTATCTTTTATCCTTAAAAGTTTCCCCTTATGCCGAAACCGGTTTGGCTCAGTGGGTAGAGCATCGGCCTGCAGACTGAAAGGTCCCAGGTTCGATTCCGGTCAAGGGCATGTTCCTTGGTTGTGGGCACATCCCCAGTAGGAGGTGTGCAGGAGGCAGCTGGTCGATGTTTCTCTCTCATCGATGTTTCTAACTCTCTATCTCTCTCCCTTCCTCTCTGTAAAAAATCAATAAAATATATTAAAAAAAAAAAGTTTCCCCTTATTTGCTTAGAGAAAACTGTTGTGATAACATTTCAATTGATTTGGATGTTTGCATCAAAATCAGTCTCCTAAAAAGGATGCCATACAAGCATTGCAGAAGAAACATTAATCACCAAAAGAATTGTTCTAATTTGATTATTCCTTTACTGAAATCATAGCAGGAGGCCCCTAATATCCTGTATGTATGTAGTATTGTAATGGTTTGAAGCAGCAGTCTGCAGCCATAGTCTTCTTACTTAACTAATAAAACTGCCTGAGAAATTGTCTGAGAGCATGGAACTCAGACAGGCTCAGACACTAAGTTTGTCAATTGCCTGAGCCCAAAAATGAAAGAAGAAAAACAAACAAACAAAAAAAGAGGTTATAGAGCAATTGTCTTTACACACACACACACACACACACACACACACACACAGCTATACACAACCTTTCTGCTATCATCTAAATTCCAGGAATGAGAGGAAAACGAAACAAAAATATTATGTATTAAGCAGTAAGTGCTAGCTCTTGTGCTAAAAACGTATATCTCATTTAAGAATGAAATAACCCCAAAAGGAAAGTGCTAGTCATTCCCATTTTACAAATGAGCGTCATAGATGTTAAGAACTTGAACAAGTTTAGATAGCTTCTAGGAGGGAGAACTTAGACTTGAACCCAGCCTACCTAAATACCAAGGCCCAACCTCTGAGCCACTGAGCTATCTCTGCAGGGTGGTTAATAGCGTTCTGGTAATAGCACTGTGTTCACAAAGGAATGACTAAATGATAGTGTAGATACAAAATTGGGAAAGTGTCAAATATAGTGGGTAATAGTAGTAAAAAGAATGGAATATGATGCCACTGTAAATAAAATCACATGATCAAGTTTTAATCATCAGTGTGATCTTATGTAAGAAACTTACCTAATCAAGTCGAAAGGCTGCTCCTTGTAAAAATAGGAAAACCGAGCCCAATTCTGGAAAAGTATGTACCTTTGGTTGGTAGGATTAGGAGGTTCTGATGGCTTCCAATATTGACCCTACAAATATTCAAGAAGAAAGTACATTAATGACCAAGCAAAAAATGAGGGTGAAAAGTAAACAAACACAGCTTTTATGAGGTTAGTGAAATATAAAAGTATTTTTCACCTTGTTTTTAGACTGGGATTTTCATGTGAAAATGAATGAATGTGAAATTATTTACTAAAATCTATAATCCTATATAATAAAAGGGTAATATGCAAATCAACCAAACAGCAGAATGACTGGTCTCTATGATGTGCACTCACCACCAGGGCCAGATACTCAATGCAGGAACTGCCCCCTGGTGGTCAGTGTGCTCCCACAGGGGGAACACTGCTCAACCACAAGCTGGGCTGTCGGCTGGAGAGCGCAGTGGCAGTGGTGGGAGTCTCTCATGCCTCTGTGGCAATGCTAAGGATGTCCAACTGCGGCTTAGCCCTGCCCCCTCGGACATCCCCCAAGGGCTCCCAGACTGCTAAAGGGTGCAGGTCAGGCTGGGAGACCCCTACTCTCCACCCCCGAGTGCATGAACGTCATGCACCAGGCCTCTAGTAAACTATAATAAAAGTGATTTATTTATTAAATTCTCACACCCAATTATTTAAAAATGCAAGTTTAAAGGCTCTGGCTTTACTCAAGCTATTCTTTTCACCAGGAGTAACCTTTCTGCTCTACTCAAATCCAACATAATATGCACAGCTCAGGATGCATATGAATTATATACCTGGCTGGGACTTTAGAAATAAGCTAACACTTTCATTGTAGAGATTGAAAGATAAACCCCAAGAGCAGTTAAATGGGTGATCCAAAGTCATACTGCTATGACAGGAATCCCCTCTAGGGAACCTGTCTTATCTGCACTGATATCCATTTCCCAAAGACCTTAACATCTATACAACAAACTTTAGCACTTAAGAGTCTCAGTACTGCTTCATGCCTAAGTTCTCTCTCCACTGTTAGGTATTGTGCAAGGTTATTAACACCCCTCAGCAGAACATGGCCTACTCAGCTATTCAATACGTTCTTTGTAACTGCTTGCCTAGACAAGTGAACTGCTCAAGACAGCAATAAATAAATACCCAATTAAGCACATGTGAATATCTCTATGTGATAATGTGTAACATTTTATATTTTCCAGATTCCAACAGTTTTCTTCTTCTGTAGTTAATCCTACTGAATCTTGAGGACTGAAATAGAAAAAAAAAGCAGCCTATCTGTGTATCTGGAAAAATGATTCTCTAAAGTACATAAAGGAAAATGCAGCATATAAACTTGAATTCAGGGGGAAGGGAAGAAATAAAAAGTAAAATTAGCCCTAACCAGTTTGGCTCAGTGGATAGAACGTCAGCCTGTAAACTGAAGGGTCCCAGGTCCGATTCCATCAAGGGTATGTACTGTGGTTGTGGGCACATCCCCAGTAGGATGTGTGCAGGAGGCAGCTGATTGATGTTTCTCTCTCATCGATGTTTCTAACTCTCTATCCCTCTCTCTTCCTCTGTGTAAAAAAAATCAATAAAATATATTTTTTAAAAAAATAGATTAACAGTAAATTAAAGCTCTCACTAACAATGCTGCAGTAATACTGGTTTTCCAATAAGCATACTGGAAGGCTAGATGTATGGATTAAAATTTTTGGTGATTGAGGATATTTGGTCTTTTTAGTTTGGCTTTATGGACTTGGATTAGGAAGAAAATTAATGCTCTAAAAACAAACAATCCTCAAAATCTTCAAAGAACTGAATGAGCCCTTATGTGAAAAAAATTGACAAAAAAAATGCATTGCCAATGTTCACTAACCTACTATAGATCTCTCTATTTATGCCCATGACATTTTGTAGAATTCATAATCTTCTAGAATTTATTTTGCCCCAGGGAAAAAATATGGGAGAAAGGAAGGGGCAAGGCTTGGAAGGGTGGGGAGGATGGTTTTGCCTGAATTGATACTCCTGTTGAAAAGAGTATTCATTCAGGGAAAATTCTGCTGCACCCTTATAGGAACCAAACCACAGATAATCAACTAACCAGTATTGAACCGACGAGAGTCAATTTGCATGTTGCTGAATGAATACTGACAGAGGACAGTTGGCACAACAGTGTAAGTCCCAGAACAGAGAAAGCTTGGCTTTGGGTTCTTCAAAACTACAACAACAACACTGCCTTCAAAAACATGAGCAATGATTTAGATGCCACCTGTTTAAATGGAAACACTTCTATATTCCTAAGGAATGTGTTTCTCCAACAGAGAGCATGTCATTAAAAAGTCTTCTATAAGTATGGAAGAATAAAACAGGAATAAAATAAATGAAAGTTCCAAAAGATGATGTCAAAATAGTTTATATATGTTTAGCTATATGATTTCTACTTCCAATGGGTGGTGATATTTAGACATGTAATATCTAACAGGAAAGTTTTGCCTCAGAAGCCCCCAGAAACTAGGCTGTCAAGATTTCAGGTTTGGTTGAACGGGGCATCATAAAAAAATGTCACTTCCTCATTGATCTTATAAAGCTCAATAATTTTGTACAATGATCTGACAGCATCAAAGAATCATTTTTGTGAATTTCAGTTATTTGTCTGAATCTTTCTTATGGACTGACTAGAGGCCTGGTGCACAAAAATTTGTGCACTTGGGGGGGGTCCCTCAGCCTGGCCTGTGCCCTCTCGCAGTCTGGGACCCCTCAGGGGATGAATACCTGCTGGTTTAGGCCCGCTCCCCAGGGGATTGGGCCTAAGCTGGCAGTCAGACATCCATCTGGCAGCCTGGGAGCCCTCGGAGGATGTCCACTTGCCAGCGGGGAGCAGGCCTAGCAGCAGTTGGACATCCTTAGTGCTGCTGAGGAGGCGCGAGAGGCTCCCACCACAACCACTGTACTGGGAGCCATCAGCCGGGCTTGTGGCTGAGCAGAGCTCCCCCATGTGAGAGCGCCCTGACCACCAGAGGGCAGCTCCTGCATTGAGTGTCTGCCCCTGGTGGTCAGTGTGTGTCATAGTGACCAGTCATTCCCAGTCATTCTGCTGTTAGGGTCAATTTGCATATTACCCTTTTATTATATAGGATAGAGGCCTGGTGCACAGGTTGGGGCCAGCTAGTTTGCCCTGAAGGGTGTCCCGGATCAGGGGGGGATCCTGCTGGGTTGACTGGCCAGCCTGAGTGAGGGGCTGATGGCTGTTTGCAGGAGGCCCACAGCCCCTTCAGGGTGGGGGTCCCCACTGGGGTGCCTGGCCAGCCTGGGTGAGGGGCTGATGGCTGTTTTCAGGCTGGCCACACCCCTTTTAGGGTTGGGAGTCCCCACTGGGGTGCCTGGCCAGTCTGGGTGAGGGGCTGAGGGCCATTTTCAGGCTGGCCAAGTCCCCCCAGCAACAGAAGCTCCCAGCCTCTCCTTTTTTCTTTTTTTTATTCTGGGATTTATTTACCTTCTATAATTGAAACTTTGTAGCCTTGAGAGGAGCTCAGAGTCAGCCAGTGTGGGTGGGAGGGAAGCTTGGTAACCTCCATCGCCAGGGGCAACCCACGCCTCCTGCTCGCTCCAGCTCTGTGGCCACGGTTGGCTGAAAGCAGGTATCTGGGGTTTATTTACCTTGCATATAGTCGCTCTGTTTGGCTGGTGGGTATGGCTTAAGGCATAGCGAAGGTATGGTCAATTTGCATGTTTGTCTTTTATTAGTGTATCTGTCTTTAGCTTGTTTTGAAGTTGTGTACATGCCTTATTTCCCAGAAATTCCTAGTCTATGAGTGACTCATTGATGTCTTCCAATGATACCTAACAGAATGCTTTATATACAATTAAAACAAATTATTCCTTTGATGACTAAATATGTGCATGCATTAAGTGCATTCATGTAATTTAACTTCTTTACAGCTTTAAAACTTTATGATAAAAGATCTGATAAATTCAGATAGAAATTCTGAATGTTATGCTCTAAAATGTTTTACTATAACTGCATTTTCAATATGGGTCCTAAAAAAGTCATGTGCAAATGTAATAATTTTCCCCAAATGAATTTATTTCCATTAAAACTTCAGTGTGAAGAAATGTTAACTCTATTTCAGAGTACTTATAATTATACATTCTCTCTCTGCCTCCTCTCAGGTTGGTACTAGGGTACCTTTGGGGGATTTTCCCAACACATGAGAGAATTAAGCAACCTGTCAAAAAAGAGAAAGCAAAGGGAAGATTCTCTCTCCCAATAGGGCAACCTCTGAATGTGTGAGAGGGAAAATGTCTCAGTATTTCAAAACCAAACTAAGACTTACATCATGGAGTGGATAGGCAGCTGAATAAGTGTTAGAAGTCAGCAGTCTTTCAATCCCAAACTTTTTCTTCCCTTCTTCTATGCCAAAAGGACATCGGGTAAGAATATAATAAACCTGTAAGATAAGCATAAAGAGGCACACATTTCATAACTATGTTTTTGACATTTTTGTCAAGCACAATTTAAAAATGCCTACTTTGTCTGAATGTAGATAGGGGCTCTGATTACAGAAAGAATCTTCCCTTTGTTGTTTGGAGGAAGAGGTGGAGGGTGGGACTATGTGGAGTTTGCAGGTATTTCAGCTCCTGGGTATGAGAGCCTCCTATTCCTATAGGCAGCGGTTCTCAACCTATGGGTCATGACTCTTCTGGCGGTCAAATGACTCTTTCACAGGGGTTGCCTAAGACCATCCTGCATATCAGATATTTACATTATGATTCATAACAGTAGCAACATTACAGTTATGAAGTAGCAATGAAAATAATTTTATGGTTGGGTCACAACTTGAGGAACTGTATTTAAAGGGCCAGACGGTTGGGAACCACTGCCTTAGGGAGAGTAGAGAGTGAATCATAACTTATTTTGCTTCTTATTTCCCACAATCCTTTGGAAGTCTATTGTGCCAGAATTCCTGCCATAATTAGGGCTTCAAGTTGGAGTCTAATGTCACCACCACCAATTCAATTAGGGGAATATAGAGTAGAAATGATATTTGGACAAGCTGTCTCAAATACTTCTTTGTTTAATTACACTGATGATCTATTTTCCCTGTTATCTGAATTTATTAACTCAGATTATCCTTTCTCTATAATTATTGTGCAATCACTCATATCTTTAATCAGTTTTCTCCTCTATATACTGTAGACTTTGGTGTCTTCTGCTCTTATATGTCTGTCAATTCAATCTTACCTGCTTTTTGTGTTCCAGCAACTTTTCAGAATTTCTGCCTTTCTGATTGTATTTACATCATTATTATTTATATCAGTTTCTTAAATCGAGTATTTAGTAGGGGTGAGTTCAATTAAAATAGGTTGTACTTAGGACAAATAGGAAAAAAGCCAGCCAAATACAAAATTTAAAAATCTGGTGGGACTTCAGATATTTAAAGTTAATCTAGTACACCAAAAACTAATACAATGAGCCCACTTGGCGTGCCTCAGTGGTTGAGCATCAACCTATGAACCAGGAGCTTGTGGTTTGATTCCTGGTCAGGGCACATGCCCAGGTTGTGGGCTCGATCCCCAGCATGAGGCATGCAGGAGGCAGCCAATCAATGATTCTCTCTCATCCTTGATGTTTCTATCTCTCTCTCCCTGTCCCTTCTTCTCTGAAATCAATAAAAATATAAAAAATAAAAGAAGTTTTATATTTTTGGATAAAGACAACTAACCCAGATAAACACTTCAATTACCAGTTGAATTTGTGATGAACAATGTGGCAAATGGTTCTGTCAAATCAGAGTAGGAGGTGAGGGTTATGAATATTCTTTAAGTCATATGAGGAAGGGTGGTTCTCTATGTGAGCAGTTTCCCAGAATGAGAACAGTGGGGGTTTTCTTTAACTGTTCCTGTTTTCTAAGACTACAGAACACAGGTAAAGTTCAATATTGTCAGCACTGATACAAAAATAGACAAAGAGGTCAAAGGCATAGAATCAAGCCCCTCAGAAGACCCATGCCTATACTATAGATATTTGAGTTATAATAAAAGTAGAATTGTAAGATAGTATTTAAAAAGTCTGAGTGTTTTCAGTAATTGGAGCAAGTTAAATGACTATACATATGGGGGAAATGGACTCCATCTCACACCACACACAACAATTTTTTCCAGGTGGAAAGCGGTTCTCATTGTGAAAATCAAAATAATATAACTCATGGAAGATAATGTAGGAAATTAACTGCATGATCTTGTTGGCAAAGTTGAAGAGCATTATTTATAAAACAAAGGCTTGAGACAGTGGACTACATTGAAATTAAAAACATCTGTTCAGCCCTAGCTGGTTTGGCTCAATGGATAGAGCATCAGCCTGTGGACTGAAGGGTCCCTGGTTCGATTTCAGTCAAGGGCACATGCTCAAGGTTGTAGGCTTGATCCCCAGTAGGGGGCAAGCAGGAGGCAACTGATCAATGATTCTCTCTCATCATTGATGTTTCTATCCCTCTCCCTTCCTCTCTGAAATCAATAAAAATATATTTTAAAAAACAAAACAGCCGAAACCGGTTTGGCTCAGTGGATAGAGCGTCGGCCTGAGGACTGAAAGGTCCCAGGTTCGATTCCGGTCAAGGGCATGTACCTGGGTTGCGGGCACATCCCCAGTGGGAGATGTGCAGGAGGCAGCTGGTCGATGTTTCTCTCTCATCAATGTTTCTAACTCTCTATCTCTCTCCCTTCCTCTCTGTAAAAAATCAATAAAATATATTTAAAAAAAAAAATTAAAAAAAGAGAGAAGCACAAAGCAGGAAAAGATCAATAAAATATATAATAAATGGAAATAAAAACAGTTGTTACAAATCAACAAGCGAAGACTTAATTTAAAAACAGACAAGAGACTTTTGCAGGGATTTCATAGAAATGTTTTATCTAAATGACCAATAAACATATACATGGAGATCAATCTCCTTCCTATCAGAGAAATGCAAATTAAAACCATAATAAAACACATACACAATTTCCATACAAAACAACACAAATAAATGGGAAGAAGCTCATACAAAGCTAAGTTAACCATTCAAATAAATGCTGAGCCAAATGCTGTATGATTTTTTTGTTTTGTTTTGTTTTGTTTTTGCTTATTTGTTTTAATTTAAACTGATCTCTGCTATGAGAAATTACAGTTGATCTCTGCTCCAGAGAATGGAATAGTGATTGGGAGAAGGCACTAGGGTTTCTGGGGTGTTAGAAATATCTTCTCTTTTGATGTGGGTGGGGATTACATGGCTGTGCATTTTGTGATAACTCAGTGAGATGTACATTTATGACTTGTGGGTCCTTCTCTATTTATGTTACTAGGATTCTAAATTAGTAGAACTTTTTATAAAGCAGGAAAGTGCAGTCTGTATAAAATTTTAAATGTGTGTGCATTTAGATTTAGAAATTTAATGTGGTATCCATCTTGCAGGAAAATTTATATATATGTTGAAATATGTAAATATTATGCTGTAAAGGGCAGAATTGTTTGTAATATCAGAAGAGTTGGAAACAAACTCAATGGCTGTCAGAAGTGGAAATGTTTAATAGAATTATGTTACATTTATATAAGATGTTACAAAATGCAGATTGTGAGGGGCATATATCACATGGTTGTGAATATATTTTAAAAAGTATGAAATTCCATACCAATGTAAATGCTCTTGCAATACTGTTCAATCTGTACATACATAAACTATAGTGGTTGGGATGAAGTTAGTAAGGAAATGACTTTTCTACATTACCCTCCCAAAGAACTTCCTCAACAGAGCAAGAATAGTATTGCTTTATGAGAGGAAATTATTGAATTTTAAAACTAAATTAACCTAAGGTACTGACACTCTTTACAAACAACAACTACAGATGAATGAATACTGACATTTCTGTTCCTGATCAAGTTCCTAATTTGTCCCCACAGAGTCACTGGTTTTTTGTTAGCAACTTTTCAGTGTAACACGGATATCTGAAGTACTTCACAGTTTACGAAGTGTCTCACAGACATTCTTTTATTTCATTCTCCCAATATTTCCAGTATTATCATTCTCTCTATTTTAAAAGAGGTTATATATTTAGAAAGAAGCAGACACATGACCTGAAACCAGATTTTCTGATTCCATGCCATGTGCTCTTTATTTATTTACCTATAGGCTGACTCCTAGATTTGTTGTTGTTATTTAATCTTGGTAGAAAAGGGGACACAATTTTTAGTTTGTAGATTCATACCATTATACATTAATTCTAGGCATTACATTTTATTTAATATTTCTGTCAGTGAATTATTAAAAAATAGAGGTAGGAACTAGAAAAATTATTATTTTAAAATCCTAAGACACTTAAAAGTACTGAACCTAAAGGGAATGAAGTCTTCAATTGCTCAGGGAAACGGAGTAAGTAAAATCAAGGGAAGGGTCTTTTGATTGTTAGAACCCTGGTGACTATATTAATATGCAACAGAGAGAAGGTGTAAGAGCAACAAAGAACCTGTAATTTTTTTCCCCTCTAAAATCACACCAGTAGAAATAATATCTAACACTTACTGAGCACTTACTATATTTCAGAAACTGTTAAAGCTTTCATACCTAAACTCAATTCTCAGGGTAATGAGAGGTAGATATTATTCCTATCTTAACACAAAGAAACTATGGCACAAAGAAATGTGATTCTTTAGAAGAGAGGTTTTAATGGTGAACTTAAACATCCTAGGACTACAAATGGAGAGGAAATATTATTATTGAAAAGACTAAAATAGTCTTAATGAAAAGAAAAAGTTCTGTGGTTTCTCAAATGCTATCCTATCTAATAAATGACAAAAAGGGTAATTAACCATACCTCCGCTACGCTTCCCATTGGCTAATCAGCGAGATATGCAAATTAACTGCCAACCAAGATGGCGGCCGGCGGCCACCAGCTGAAGCGAGCAGGAGGTTTGCTTGCTCCAGTGATGGAGGAAGCCAAGGTTCCCCACCTGCTGCAGCCTGGCTCAGAGCTCTGAAAGCAACTAAGTTTCAATTATAGAAGCTAAACAAACCCCAGATACATGCTTTCAGCCGGCCGTGGCCATGGAACTGGAGCCGGCTCTTAGCTCCAGTGTCGGCAACATAGTTTCAATTATAGAAGCTAAACATACCCCAGATACCCGCTTTCAGCCAGCCGCAGGCTCAGAGCTGGAGTGAGCAGGATGGCAACAGAGTTTCAATTATAGAAGGTAAATAAATCCCAGAATAAAAAAAAAAAGAAAGAAAGAAAGAAAGGAGAGCCTGGGAGCTTTAGTCACAGGCCAGCTTGAAAACAGCCTTCAGCCCCTCACCCAGACTGGCCAGGCACCCCTGTGGGGACCCCCACCCTGTAGGGGGTGTGACCAGCTGCAAACACCCATCAGCCCCTCACTCAGGCTGGCCAGGCAATCAAGCAGGACCCCCACCCTGATCCGGGACACCCTTCAGGGCAAACCAGCCGGCCCCCACTTGTGCACCAGGCCTCTATCCTATATAGTAAAAGGGTAATATGCAAACTGACCCTAACAGCAGAACGACTGGGAATGACTGGTCACTATGACACACACTGACCACCAGGGGGCAGACGCTCAATGCAGGAGCTGCTCTCTCGTGGTCAGTATGCTCCCACATGGGGGAGCTCTGCTCAGCCACAAGCCAGGCTGATGGCTGCCAGTACAGCGGTGGTGGTGGGAGCCTCTCCTGCCTCCTCAGCAGTGCTAAGACTGTCTGACTGCAGCTTAGGTCTGCTCCCCGCTGGCAAGTGGACATCCCCCAAGGGCTGCCGGGCTGCCAGAGGGATTTCTGATTGCCAGCTTAGGCCCAATCCCCCGGGGAGCAGGCCTAAGCCAGCAGGTGGTCATCCCTCGAGTGGTCCCAGACTGCAAGAGGGCACAGGCTGGGCTGAGGGACCCCCCCCACCCAAGTGAACAAATTTTTGTGCACCGGGCCTCTAGTCTATATAGAAAGCATTCCATTTTCATTTGGAGCAACGAGTATTCCTCCAACGATGCACTAAATTTACAAAACCAAACTCTAAGATCATAAAACCATTTTGCAAATATCTTATAAAATCGAAGTCCTGTTCTCAATTAAATGCCTTTCCCATCATTGCATGATGTCTCTTTCTTTACTATGTTCACAATGGCCACCATTCAATTTTAAACAATAGTTTGAGAACCAGGGAGGTTAACACACTTAAGCGGGCCAAGTGAAATTTCAAACATGCCCAATACCACTAAATAAATTATCGAAATTTCCACAGAAACACCTGCTGACACAGTATTGCCCATGCGCACATATAAAGGAAAACAAAGGCACACAGCCCTTACAGGAAGGGATGTCCCCAAATGGCTTCTCTACCTACAATTCTGTTTCTTGATGAGGATGGAAAGAAGCTTGACTTGTCCTCAATGAGGAAGAGTTCCTGGCGATGTCTGCTAAACTGGACAGTGAAATAATCCGGATCAGGATGCTTCACATTCTTTGGGAGCTTCAGAGGCCCAAGAAGGAAGGAGCTTTTCTCCGGTAGCAGAATATCACTCTCCTTAATTGGCCTTTTGACTCCCAACACTTCAGCATAAGTAACTAATACCTCCCAAGGGGCATGGATCTTGACAAAGTAAGTTTTTCCATCTTCAGAGTTCTATACAAAAAGAGGCAAAATAAAAGAAAGCTGACTAATATATTTATTACTGAGCTAATTAAGGAAAAGAAACGGAATTATATAAAAACACAAATTAAAGATATCACAGCATTTTTCAATCTACTGAAATTCAGCAAAACTTTTAGAAGAGCAAATGGTCAAGACAGTTGTATACTGTATATATATAGGTTTTACATAAAGGGTGTCCCAAAAATGTATACACATTTTGAGTAATTAATTCCAATGGGTTAAATCTGAAAAGAAACATCAATTGTGTTACCAGCTGCAAAATATGTATACATTTTTGGGGGACTGTGTGTGTGTGTGTGTGTGTAGAGAGAGAAAGAGAGAGAGGGAGAGGGAGAGTGGGGGAGAGAGAGAGAGAGAGAGAGAGAGAGATAAAGAAAGAATATTTTAAAACACATATTTCAGTGTCAATGTATACTAGCCTGAAATCCACAGATACATATGTGTTCTGGGCAATCTCTTAAGTATTGATTTAGCAACTAGCCATGTGCTCAGAATTGTGCTTAGGGTATATGTGGAACACTTAGGAAGTATAAGATGCAGTCACTCTTTTTCCCTAACTTCTATGTATAGCCCAAACTTAGAGCATGTATAGCCTACACTATTTTTCCTGCAAAAGGCCATTTGGATATTTATAACATCACTCAAGGGCCATACAAAATAATCAACTTAAAATTAACCTGCTATATTTGATCAAACATTTAATTAACTCACCCCTAATGCCTTGGCAGGGCCACACCAAATCCCAAACCCTGACCTAGAGGAAGTACTTTAGAAAATAAGGGTTCATTAAACAGAAGAATGGTTATATTTTAGTTATAGAGTGTGTGGTATAATACATACTTATTAGTTCAGTAAAAACAGGGATAGATAAGAACTAACAAGTGTTAATTTAGAACTAAAGAGTATTAGAGTTTCATAGACAGAATAAAACTTAAATATGGCTTAAAAATAATTTTGAAGGAAATTCTAGAAAAATAGTAGTGGGTTAGAAAAAAAATTGTGTCATATTCATGAGCAGAAACATTCCTTGGCTTAAATATCAGCTACAAATTAGCCAGGCTAACTAGATCAGATGCCAGATTATAGGCAGCTTTCACAATGAGGAAGATATAAAACAAAAACCATGTCTTCACTTTCTTCATATCCTAAACAGAATTATTTACATCTACTTGTCAAGTGTTTCACTCATCATCTCACAGAGCAAAAACCAACTTACCTGAACAATCACAGGTATTACCATTTCCAGTGTACACATTTGTAGCCAAAAAAGAAAAACTAATGTATTGCTCCCAAGACAAGGTTTATCTAGTCAAAGGCCAGAGTAGAAGAAAAGAACATTTTAACACCAAGGTTCTGGTATAAATTAATTACTTTACCCTTTTGTCTTCAATTTCCAATTCAAGACCTGTTTTTCTGAGGTTTTCTTCAAACATTTTTCTTCTTTCCTATGGAAAAATGAATCAACAGAATTATGCAGAACATTTCCATTTACACCATGATAGACTTGTTACATAATGAAGATGCCTCTGAGGGTCCATTGCCCCTCCTATGGTTTCATTTAAAAGTACTCTATGTAGAATCCCCATCTCAATGTCATGTGCTGCTTTTCACCAGGACTTTAACTCATAAATTCCAATATATCTAAGGATAATCTCCAGGAAGAGTGCAGGATCTCGATCTGAAAAAAAATGCACAAAACTTTACTAAATAAGAACAAAAAATAGAGAAACAGATTATGCTCCTAGTTAGGAAGACACAGTATTACAAAGCTATAAGTACCCTTCAAATAAATGAGATACATAAACCAAAATATCATCACGATGTTTTAGTCTTAAAGAATAGAACAGGTTCACTTAGAAAAAGTAAAATTAAATTAAATGCAAATAATCACTACTTGTGGGCTTCAAAACTATGCACTAATTGCTGAAAAAACTTTTGGTTTTAATTATGATTTCATTGTGAAAAATTTCATAATAATGGAAATTTTAAAAGGCTTTGCTAGGATGTTAGAGGACACTCATCTTCAAATGGATACCTTGAGATGTAATCTTTTACAAGGAATAAAAGATTCTTTTATATCTTTACTAGTGGCCTGGTGCACAAAATTCATACACATGAAAAGGGAATTAATTAGAGAAAATATTTTAATATTGCTATTTGCCTTTTCTCTATAATAGAAGTGTCCGGCTGGCCCCACCCCCATTGGGCAACACCAAGACCTGGCCAGCCCCACCCCTGTCAAGCCATGCTGGGCGGGGGATACAGTCTCAGGACCCCTGGCCCTGGCCCAGACCATGCAGCCTCATCCGGACCCCATGCGCTGCGAGACCCATCAGTGCACCTCCTGGTGACCAGTCGTGGTCATTACAGATGAAAATAAAGTCATGAATTTAAGCATGCACATTCATTTTCAATGCCTGATTTGTCTGCATTCTCCAAATTGCAAAATAAATAAGATCTTCAGCCAGATAGCATCCTACTGCCAAGTTCTTTATATAATGACACATACCATACTCTCCACTCAGTATGCTCTATTTGAATGGATTAAATGTATGTGACTCATATGAAAGGCACTGCTGCTTGCTCTTAATAGAGGAAGCATTAGCTCATTACCTAATGCGATAAAGTGGTTTAAATGGCATATACTGACTTGAAGAATAGAAGGAAAAATAACAAAAAAACCCCCACATAAAACAGTTCAGTGCTGTGGACGGCAGAATCAGAATCCTCTCCCTTTCCCTTCGATTTTTTTCCTGCTTTTCCAATGAACCTATTTGTGCTCTGCCTCAAAATCAACACAGAAGACAAAATCAGATGCTCTAATCTGCATTTTATAGTGCCATTTGAGTACAAAGAGGTGTTTTTCAATCTTTACTTTTTTTTTAATCAGTGCAGCTCAAACTTGCTCCCAATGTTCCAGGAGCCAGGCCGACATGACTGTGTAGACACACCTTTGCTAGGTGCTGTCAGGCTTGAGGGCTGGGGCAGGGAACATGCCCGGTGTTGCTGGAAATGAATCAGCTCACCTCTCTACATAGCAGGAGTCTTTTCATTATAAAATGCAAAGCAACAGCCATTTTCCATTACCCCCATCCCCAGCTCTCCTCGCCCAGGGGCATAGGAAGGGGCTGGGAGGATATTTACTCCCGGCTCTTTGATTTCTCTTATTTAATGGAGCCCAGTGACAGCTGCTTCTCTGAGTGCAGTGCCAGCCAGCTGGCTCAGGGCTAGCTACACCTGGAAGGCAAGTGACAGAGCTGACCAGGGACTTTGACCAAGCCCAAGAGCAGGTCAGAGCAACCTTGGCAGGTGGGCTGCTCCCAAAGACTCTAGGCCTCTCCCAGCTCCACATCCCAGCTCCCTGCTCTCCCCCTTTCACCCACAGGCTCCACCGGCATGGTGTGCCCCAAGGCTTGGTGTGCAGATGCCAGGGTTGCAGGTTCAAGACGCTCTGCCTCCTCCTGGCACTTTGAGCCATAAGCGCCGGCAGGGACCTTTCCACTCGGTCTTGGTCTTTGGTCACTGCTGAGGTTTTCTGAACTCTCTAGGCCAGGGACAGCCAGGACCTTTGCCTCTGACCAACGCTGTGCCTGCAGCCTGCCTGGAGTACCCCAAGCCCTGGGAAGGCGTGGGGGCATGGCTGGCCTAGGTGAGGGACCATGGGGGGTGAGGAGGTTGGCTAGCCACCCCACCCTCAATTGGGGTGGGAGAGGCTGATCAGGGGTGGGACCTGGGGAGGGGCTGGGCAGGGCACCCATCTTGTGATGGCGTTATGGCATGAGGGTCAATTTGCACATTACCTCTTTATTATATAGGATTTTTTAAAAGTATTTTTATTGATTTCAGAGAGAGGAAGGAAGAGGAAGAGAGAGATAAAAACATCAATGATGAGAGAGAATCATTGATCAGCTTCCTCCTTCAGGCCCCACACTGGGGATCAAGCCCACAACCAGGGCATGAGCCCTGACTGGGAATCGATCCCTGACCTTTTGGTTCCTAGGTCAACACTCAATTACTGAGCCACACTGGACCAGGAAAAGTTATTTTAATATGTCCTTTCCCTCCTCTTCCAATGTTTACTATATGTTCACTACATCTCAGAACAGGCCTGTGATAATGATGCAAGGTTCCTTTCTCAGCTACCCTTTCATAGTTGTCCTTCTCCTATGTTACCAGAAAAGGACAAACAGGAAACAAAAAAAGGAGAGAGACATTAAATGTATTATATCATGCCATGGACAGTGTGGCTCAATTGGCTGAGCAATGTCCCACACTGAAATGTTGCCAGTTGGATTCCTGGTCAAGGCACATGCCCAGGTTGTGGGCTCGAGTCCTGGTCAGCGTTTTTGTGGGAAGCAGCTGATTCATGTCTCTCTCTCTCTCTCCTTTCCTTTCCTCTCTAAATAAATAAAAAAATATTTTTAAAAGTCTTAAAAATATTGTATCAGTATTGAAAAAGTGAATAGTCCTTCTCATTGTAATAACAATTGCTTTTGTAAGTCATATAGTCACTGCTTCTCTGAGTTCGAGGAAATAGGATTGTTAGTTCATAGACCATTAAACACTACTTTTATGATGAATCACTTTATATAATTCAGGATTTCAAAAAAAGATTAAAATTGCTAGAGCAATCATCTTTTTATTCCAATCTATTTATTTATCTAGACAAGCTTAATTCACACTAAACACATATAAAAACAAAAGAGGACTATATTCAAAGCTGAACCATCTCATTCTAGGAATAATTCTCATTCATCTAGGAACAAGAAAATATTTTTTAAAGCCCTGCTGCCCATCTTGTTAACTCATGCATTTATCATGAGTTTACTTTTTTAAAATAACATTTTTCTTTATTTAGACCAAGTGGTGATATTTTATTTATTTATTTTTATTGAGATCAAGTGATAGTATTTGTTCTTGCTTTTTTTTTAATATGGAAGAATTAACAGCAGATTTGTTTGTTAAAAAAAAAAAATAGCCCAGTAAAGAACAACACAAAATATAATTTAAAAGAGAGAAGAAAGACTTGTAAGAGCAATATCCCTAAGCAGGCATACGGAGAAGTTAGTATTACAGGCTTGAAAGTGCTATTCTTAGAATGGCCTGCCTGCAAGAGTGGCGCTCAGGTTTGGGAACTTGGCTTTCGGGAGGGTTCCCACAACTCCCAGAAGTGATAAAAGTTGCTCAATTTACCTTAACTGTTTTTACAAACAATGCCGTTTATGCTAATCATTTGCTTTCCATCTGGGACTATGACATGTTAGTGTGTGCTAGGCAGAAGGTGAGAAGGTGACCAGCCCCCAATAATATCCTCGGGCACTTAGTTTTTAATGAAAATCCCTAGTAGACAACAATTCACCCGAGGAATTAAGTGCATTCTGTACCACTCCAATGAAAGAAAAATCTTGTGAGCTTGCACCTGTTTTCCTCTGGACTTTGCCTCATGCATTATTTCTATTATTTCAGTCCAATAAAACATGGCCATTGCGTATGACTATATACAGTGCATGTGTATCCTTCTAATGAATGACCAAACCTGGAGGTGGTATTGGTGACTCCGGAATAGTAGGCAAGAAGGAATGGGATCCAGGGTACAAGTGGAGGTGTTGGCTGTAGGCAGAATAATAGTTTTTCTATGATAACAGGAAGAATAGTAGATTATGCAGGTGAAGATGCTGGTGAATGGACAGATGTGAATGGAAATTTAGAATTTCTCTTCTACTTACTTTAGTTTTCCCAGTGAAATAGAAAAGTATGGTCAGCTAAGCTTGAAAATGGGGATGAGGAATTGGAGGTGAGAGGAGAGTGAAAAAGTTGAAAAACAGTCATCAAGGAAAGTAGAGAGAAAAATAGAATAAACAAGTAAAGTATGACTGCCAGACAGTATTAAGGACCTAATATTTATTGAGCATCCATTATGCTCCAACCACTGTCCCAGGCATTTGGGCATATAGCAATGAACAAGACAAAGTCCTTGGTCTTATGAACTTAATTTATGGTGTTTGACACAGCAATTAAGTAAAAAAAAAAAAGTTCAGAAAGGGACATGTTATAATGGAAAGAAAGTAAGATAAGGAACAGAGCATAATCTAAAGGAGATTTCAGATAGAGTGGATTAATGAAAATTGGAACAAAAGTTGCACACAAAAATATACATTATGTTTAGACATATAACTCAAATTTTAGAGGTTACAATTAACATTTAAGCTAAACTATATAAAAATAGAAGTAATTTTGAAGAAGAAAAAGAAGTTATTCTATAAAATGTCAAAAAATAGAACTGATCTTACACATTCATTCATTCTTAGGCTGCCTATTTTGTAGTCCTCTTAACCAGGTTCAGCTTTCGGTAACACTTCAGAGGCCTCTGAGTTTTGCAATATAATTCATTGGGAACATACCTGTCCAATTACAGAATGTGCTTCTTTCTCTTATTATCATTTCTTTCACATAAGTACTTACCATCTTTAGTTCGGCTTCTTTCTTTACTTCATCAACATAGGAAAGCACAAAATCGATTCGCCTAATCCCATCTCGGAAGAAGATGGAGTCTTTGCTTTGTTTATCTTTATCAAACTGGAAGAGACATGAATGACAGAACAGTTTTCTTTTCAAATGGCAAAAACATGATATCCTTAATCAGCTAAAATTGGGTCACCATCTAATTTTTTTCAGTCCTAAAATGACAGTTAAAGACAAGTAACCAGTTTTCATCAACATAAAATTATGCTTATTTTAGAAAATGAAGTTTCATAAAGGAGATGTTTATTAAACAATAAGGATTCCAGATGAAACTGAGTATATTAACAAGCATACACAACAAAAATGATGAAATTATATCCAAAATAGAATGAATATATGTATACACTGATCACAAAATGCATATTCAGAGAGAGACTTGCTATCTTCATTAAACAACATGCCAATTAGTTCAACAAATAATTAATGGTCACACACTACTTTAGGGTTAGTTAATGAATCTCACTATATTATGATTTCATAAAATTTCCTATCCTATGATTTCATAAAAGGGTTCAAATAAAATCAAAGTGCAGTAAAAAATTAGGAAGCTGGTAGCTTGCGGCTGGCTTCACTACAAGTCAAGTCTCATGCAAATCTTTCAACATTAATTTCTTAGGTGAGCCAAAATCAATCCTTTGTTTAAATTTGTGTTATTGATTCTCTAGGTATAATAATCAAACTTTCAAATTCAACTTTCATATGCTGTATAGTTCATTAGTGCCTTCCCTTTCAAAACCACAAGGACACTAGAGAGATTTAGAAAGAAGGAACTTCATATCTGACTGATTCTCATCTTGGTTTATAGGTATTTCTTGGAATAGCCCCATATAATACTTGGAATGATACAACCAGATAGGCAGCGGATGTCAGTGATCTCTCTAACTCTGTGATGCAAAGTTATAATATAGACAACTTTCTTGTATCTAACCTGTGAATGAAGAACTAGGTTTTTAAAATTTTCATAACTGGTGTTTATATCAGTTTGTGAGTTTCTTTTATGGTGCTCTATGCTGTTTTTCAGTCAAGTCAGGCCAGGCAATCCTCCCATATAAAAGAATGAGTGTAGATCAGTCATGTATAAATAAGACAAAAATCTCATGTATGATCTGTGTTTCATGAGCAGAGTAACTGCATTTTATCTATATGAACACATAGTTGATGCGTCTGCAAAATAAGTAGTTTCCAATGTATAGAAGGAAATGAGTGGAAAAATAGATTAAGAAACAAAAATATTTAGGGAGTCTAAAGATTAAATATCAAAATATAGTAACTCAAATATTATGTCTGAGTTCTCTATGCTCCAAAAGAATTACATAATCATCTCCCTTTTCCTAAAAGAAAGTAAAAAAAAAAAAACCTGAGAAAACTCAAACTGTTACCTTATATACTGATTATAAATCACTAAAAAAGTAAAAGTAAACAAAATAAACCATTTGAGCTCTTTTGTAAATCATCATAGTATTAACATGAAGTTCACTGGAACTCATGAAAGCTAATGGGGGCCAAAATAATTGATTAGGATAAATATAATCAAAACAGAAAATAGAGGGGAAAAACAATAATCCTTTCGCTATAAATCTGTGACAGCTATTTTGCATGGTATTTTATAAAAGGAAACAACATATATTTAAAAGTGCTCTTACTGTTTGGACAAGCTAAATTTAGGGCCATGGACAGTTCTGGTAACAGAAAATGTGCACATAGAAATCAATAAAAATCACAGAGTATTGACTATTAAGAAATAAACAAGTAGCTACAAGAGTAGTGACTCCAATTATTTTCCTGAGGGTTCAGGCAAAATGGGTATATATACTTCCCTTCTACGAAAGCCAAAGGCTACATGGAAAACCCAAACTTCTGTCATTATGTTGTGCCCTTACTAAACTGTAAACGTTTTTAAATTAAGGAAAAATCACTTGTAGCCTTGTAAATCACCATGAGGTATGTGTCAGCACTGTTAACCAAAACTAGTTGAAGCCACTGGGGCAGAAAAACCTGATAATTTTTAATATATAACCAGATACTATTATGACGAGATCGGGCGCGTTCAGGATGGTACGGCCGTAGACTAACCAGATACTATTAAAACCCATCATTGTTTTGTTTTGCCCAAGACATGACATTAAGATATTTTGCAGTATGTGTATGAGTTTGTGTTTATATTTGATTTGCTCTTAGAAATGCCTATATGTAATGAGCCTTTTATAAATCTGGGGCCTTTTCTTCGAATTAGGTAATTATTCTGAACTTCAGAGACTTGGATTCCTGATGGGGGTTCTGAAATAGTATGTAAATTATATGTATGTACATATATATGTGTGTACATATATACACACACACATATATATATATATGATACACATACACATTTTTAGGAAGAGGTCCCATAGCTTTAATCAGATAAAAGAAAATTAATAGTCACCATTCTAAAACTTCAATTGCCCGGGGAAGAGGAAATCAGTAACAAAGACCACCCCCTACTTCAAAATCAATACTATTCTTTGGGATAAAAATGACTTAGACTATCACTGCAGCTATTCAAGCATAAGCAGCAGCATTCAGCACTGCTTTTACCATAAGACGTCGCCTCAGGAACAAATTGTATCTCTTTGCAGGCTGTGAAGCAATCGACAGAGAGTTAACAAATCCTGCCCAGGCTTAAAGAAAAGATTTCAAATATCATGGAGGGACCTGGAGAGTATTAGGTTAAGTGAAATAAGCTAGTCAGAGAAAGACAAGTACCACATGATTTCACTTATATATGGAATCTAATGAACCAAATAAACAAACAAAATTGAAACAGATTAATAGATACAGAGACCAGACTGGCAGCTAGCTGTCAGAGGGGAAGAGGCTAGGAGGGCTCTCTCGCGCGTTCTCTCTCCCACTCAGTCTCTCTCCCTCCCTCCCTCCCTCCCTCCCTCCTTCAATCTTTCTAAAACCAATTAAAAAATTCCTTTATTTAAAAAAAATAAATCAATACTTGAAACCTATATAATCTTATAACCAATGTCACCCCAATAAATTTAATTTAAAAAGATAAAGTATAGTACTGATCATTGCTTACCAATCCTGCTTCACTGAGGAGAAAGCTGGTCTCTCTGCTGCTCAGGCTCTGCAATTAGCACCACAAGGAAGATACAATGCTGTTAATAATGATACAAGTGGGGAGCATATAATGTTCAACAACAAAAGCTCTAGCTTCTTTCTGCAGAAATACTAAACCTGCAATTCAGGGGAGCTCTGAAACACCGGAAACTAAATGCAAAACTGTGTTTATATATGTGTATACATGTGCATGTGTATTCATGCAAGTGTGGGTGTATATGTGTGTATGTGTGTGTGAAGAGAGAGAGCTTGAGAGGGAATGAGAATTTCGGAGGTACCTTTATCAAATCATAAAAACACCACCACCACCTGAGACACAAGAAATGGTTAAGAACCACTATAGTACAGAGAAATAGCAAGGATCTCTATTCTTTTAATGATGCTGAATTCTCAACAGGACCAAAACAAAGGGCAGAATCGATGGATTATTTTAGGCCTTTCAAACATTCGATGACATTACTGAAACAGTGGGAAGACTGAGCCTCAGTAAATAAATACTCAAAATCCTATTTCACTCATATGCGATCTATCTGCCTGTGAACCTTGAATGATTCCATTAACTCAGATAGCAGCATTGTTTTGGCTACAACCCTCAAACGTTACTATGTTGCATTTTCACTTTTATTCGGTTCAATGTTTTGTTTTGTGTTTTCCTTGAGACTTTCTTTGACCCATGAATTCTTTAGAAGTATGTTGTCTAGTTTCTAATTGTTGGAGATGTTCCTGTTATCATTCTGATTAATTTGATTCTATTGTGGTCGAAAAACACACTCTATGATTTAAATTATTTTAAATTTGTTGAGGTTTGTTTTATCTTGGCATATATTCCATAAGTACTTGAAATGAATGTGTATTCTCTTGCTATCAAATGGAATAGTCTATAAATGGCAGTTATATCCTGTTGATTGATGTATTAAGTTAATCTACATCTTTGCTGGTTTCTTCTTTAGTTTGTCATCTATTGTTGAGAAAGGAGTGAAGTCTCCAGTTGTAATTAAAGACTGGTGTATTACTGCTTTCCATTCTATTATTTTGCTTCATATATTATGATGCTATTTCTTGGCACATATATCTTACCTATATCTTAATGTTGGATGGACACTTCTAATGATTCTATTAATGTCCTGCTTTATCCATGGTGATTTTATTTGCTACAAAGTGTACTTTATATATTAATTTAGCACTCCTACTTTCTATTAATGTTTGTATATATTTTCAGTCATAATATGTTTTTAATCCTTAAACTTCCATGTTTTTAATCCACTTTGCAAATCTGTTTTTCAATTAGTGTGTTTAGACTATTTACATTTAATATAATTGATTAGAAATTAATTCTGCCATTTTATTTTTTGTTTTGTTTCCTGTTTGTTCTCTGTGTTATATTTCTCTATTTTATTTTGCATGACTTCATATCAGTTATTGGAACTTTCTTAATTCCATTTTGATTTATTTAAGCAGTTTTGAATGTATCACTTTCTGTATAGTTTTTTAAGTGATGGGTTTTCACATTACATTATATACACATTACTTATCACAACCCACAATATGTATGTTTTATCTATCAAGTGAAGTATATAACCCTCATGTCCATTTATATCCCTGAACCTCTTTATTTATTATCTTAAACTAGAGGCCTGGTGCACAAAAATGTGTGCACTCGGGAGGGTCCCTCAGCCCGGCCTGTGCCCTCTTGCAGTCTGGGACCCCTCAGGGGATGACCACCTGCTGGCTTAGGCCTGCTCCCCGGGGGATTTGGCCTAAGTTGGCAGTCAGACATCACTCTGGCAGCCCAGGAGCCTTCGGGGGATGTCCACTTGCCAGCGGGGAGCAGGCCTAGCTGCAGTTGGATATCCTTAGTGCTGATGAGGTGGTGGGAGAGGCTTCCACCACCACCGCTGTATTGGCAGCCATCAGCCTGGCTGTGGCTGAGCAGAGCTCCTCCATGTGGGAGCGCACTGACCACCAGGGGGCAGCTCCTGCATTGAGCATCTGCCCACTGGTGGTCAGTGTGTGTCATAGTAACCATTGATTCCCAGTCTTTCTGCTGTTAGGGTCAATTTGCATATTACCCTTTTATTATATAGGATAGAGGCCTGGTGCATGGGTGGGGGTTGGCTGGTTTGCCCTGAAGGGTGTCCCGGATCAGGGTGGGGTGCCTGGCCAGCCTGGGTGAGGGGCTGATGGCTGTTTGCAGGTGGGCCAAGCCCCCCGGCGGAGACCCTTACCCCATATGGGTGTGGCCAGCCTGGGTGAGGGGCTGATGGCTGTTTGCAGGCTGGTCACAGCCCCTTCAGAGTGGGGGTACCAACTGGGGTGCCTGGCCAGCCTGGGTGATGGGCTGATGGCTGTTTGCAGGCTGGCCACCGCCCCTTCAGGGGAGGGGTCCCTGCTGGGGTGCCTGGCCAGCCTGGATGAGGGGCTGAGGGCCATTTTCAGGCTGGCCACACCCCCTTCAAGGTGGAGGGTCCTGCTGGGGTGTCTGGCCAGTCTGGGTGAGGGGCTGATGGCTCTTTGCAGGCTGGCCAACCCCCCCAGCAGGGACCCTCACCCCATGATTGTGTGGCCATCCTGGGTGAGGGGCTGATGGCTGTTTGCAGGCTGGCCACAGCCCCCAGCCACCCAAGCTCCCAGTGAAGGCTGGCTGGAAGCAGGTATCTGGGATTTATTTAGCTTCTATAATTAAAACTTTGTTGCCTTTTGCGGAGGCTACAGCTGGCCAGGCCAGGTGGGAAGCTTGGCTTCCTCCATCGCAGGGGCAACCAAGCCTCCAGCTTACTCCAGCTCCGTGGCTGCCAGCCGCCATCTTGGTTGGGTTAATTTGCATATAGTCGCTCTGATAGGCTGGTGGGCATGGCTTGGGTATAGTGAAGGTATGGTCAATTAGCATCTTTGTCTTTTATTAGTGCAGCTATTTCTCTGTATACATTGAGAACATCAGAAATTGTTAAAAATTTTTACTTCAATTGTCAAGCATAATTTTGAAAACTCAGAGGAGAAAGTCTATTGCATTTAGTCATATTTTTACTCTTCCTGCTCTTTTTCCTCCTTTTTCATGTCTCAATATTCATTTTATCATTTATTTCTGTTAAATAACTTATTTTGGCCAATCTTTTAGGGTAGATGTGCTGGTAAAAGTTTTCATTAGTCTTCCTTCATTTGAGAATGTCTTGATTTTCTGTTGATACCAAAGGGTACTTTCATTGGCTATATAATTCTGGATTGGCACTTTTTTGACCACTTAAAACAATTATAGCACTTCCTTGGGTTTCTGATGAGAAAGCTACTGTAATTTTAATTACTTTCCCCCTATAGTTAAGGTGTTTTTTTCTCACTGCTTTCCTGGGTTTTCAGTAACACAAATACAAGATCTTTTGTTATAGTCACATAGGTGCCTGAGGCTCTGTTCATTTTATTTAATTTTTCCTCTCTTCTGTATAGAGTAGGTAATTTCTATTCTATCTCCAAATTCAGTGATTCTGTCTTCTATCCATTCCACCTTCTGTTGAGTTTTTTCTAATTTCAGTTATCTATTTTTCAATTCTCAAATTTCCCATAGGTTCTTCTTCAAAACTTCTGTTATATTTTTGCTGAGACCTTCTACTTTTTTATGTATGAAGTATGTTCACAATTGCTCACTGTAGCACTTGGATGATAGTTGCTTTAAAATCTTAATCAGATAAAGTTTAACATCTGTGTCACCTGGTAGCTATTGCTTGTCTCATCTCATTCAAATTGATGTCCTTCTGGTTCTTGGTATCATATGTGATTTTTCTACAGAAATCTAAACTTGTAGGGTATTGTGTTATAAGATTATAGATTTTATTTAAATCTCCTGTTTTACTAAAGCTGAAGACTTACTACTAAGTCTTCTCTGACACCACTCTGATGGAGTAAGTGGAGTGATGCCTTACAACCTGGTGGGGGTAGAATTCCAGATTTCCTTCTCAGCCTTTGTGGAAATGAAGGGCTGGTGGAATGCTGGAAGGGTTTCTCATTACTACTGAGTAGGGTGGAAGTTCAATCTTACCATTAGGCCTTCACTGATCCCAACCTGTCTGGAAAGATGCCTCCTTACTGCTCCCTACATGGTTTCCACTGTCACCATAGCAGGTAGTGGTATGGGGATGGCTTCTCCAGTGGTTCTCAACCTTCCTAACGCCATGACCCTTTAATACAGTTCCTCATGTTGTGGTGACCCCCAACCATAAAATTATTTTTGTTGCTACTTCATAACTGTAATTTTGCTAGTTATGAATCGTAACATAAATATCTGGTATGCAGGATGTATTTTCATTGTTCGCGACCCACAGGTTGAGAACCGCTGTGTGAAACTCATGGCTTTCCACCAGGCTACCTCTGACAACAACCCAGCACAAATGAATTGTGCATCTTGTTACTACTGATAAGAGTGAAAGTCCAGGCTGCCCACATGTTTTCCACTGATTCTATGCAGATGAGTATGTGAGAGGGACACATTTTTAGAGTACCTGCCTTTTCATTGTTAAACCCTAAAACAGTCTTTTCTGATGCTGAATATATTGTAAATCAGCTAATGTATGAATATTTCAAATCAGACTATCCTTACTATGTCAACAAGTCAATAGTTCAACTTCTGCAACACTAAAAACAAAAACCCCATAAACTATGGCATGCTATTACTAAAATGCTATAGTTGAATTTTTCTGAGTTTGACAAACCAATTGTAAAGCCTTAAAAATGTGAGCAAAATTTTTTGAAATAAAGTCCTATCTGAGGTTAAAGGCAAGGAAGCTATATCCATTGCTCTTGAAATTTGCAAAGGGATAAGGAACAGCATAAATATGACAAGAAATTATTTTTCTGTTATAGAAATTTAAGTCTAGAGTATATATGAATATGAAAGATAAACACAGAAGCCAAGAATGTAAACTGTAACTGCAGTTAACTTGAGAAATACATAAAAATCTGTGAGTATATTATTATGCCAATATGAACAAAATGACAATATATTTGTTATCATGTAAACTGGTTCAATCTTATAAGTATGTTCTCAGTGTCACATTATATCCCTTTAGTTGTGGAGACTATTTTATGATAGTGGTTTTCAAACTTTAATGGCAATAAGAATCACTTGGGTGCTTTTTAAAAATCATGACTTCTTAACCTTACCCTGAAGAGTCCTGATTAGTAATCTGAGGTTGGGCCCAAATGTTTTCATTTTGAGGGAGTTTTTCATATAATTCTTATTCAGGTGGTCTACAAATTATACTGTAAAAATTACTGGACTATATGATTTCCATAGTCTCTTCAGTTTTCATATTTTGTTTCTGTCAGCATTTTGGTCACTGAACTTTTAAAGGAATTGCAGAACTTCTGGGAATCTTTAGTCAACCAGTTTATCCTGCTAATAACTAGCACACAGCCAACCTACTCTGATAGACTTTCTTTCCCAGGGTGGGAATTTCAGTCATTCCTAAGTAGCTATTTTTAAAGAAATATTTTTTTTTGTTATCTTGTTGGTCACCCTTAACCCAATTCAAGGACACGTACCAGAAAGATTACTTTGTCTGAAGTACCTTCAGAATGCTTACATTCTGTATACGAGAAATCCTAATTGTTAGTATCTTATATTCTGTATACGAGAAATCCTAATTATCAGTTTATATAAATAAAATAAGGCTTTTGGTTGAGAAAAACCTGTATTTTTACAAGTAGCATTTAATTTTATTATTTATTATTTTATTTAATATGTTTACTTAACTCAGGTTGAATTACTGGAACCTTGGCATAGTCATCAATAAGCACTATTCACATACTAATCATTGTAACACAAAAAGCTGTCACATATTATAACTGCATTATACTCTATCAAAGTGTTAAGCCAGGTACTATTATATAGCATATCAAGTCCTAGCATTCTGAGTTTATTTCATAGGGATCCTGAAAACAAATCCAAGCTTGTGTTTGCTCCCTTACAACATCTAGAAAGACCCAATAATAAATCTGCATGAAACATGGTATTTGCTTTACTTAATAAAAAAATGACCAGGTTAGAGGAAAAAATAGAAAGAATGTAGTATGAGTAAATAGCTGAAGGGCAAAGACCTAAGGTATTCATATAAAGTACATTTCTAACCTAGTCTTGGTTTTTCATTCTGACTTATAGGCAGCTAGTATATATTTAACTTACCTCACTCATTCTTAAATCAAAGTCTGTTTGCCTAGTGAGTCTTCTTCCTAAATTAAATAAGAAAGGGAAAAAAAACACACATGTTAAATGGCCAATTGATCAGAATATGTTAAGAGTTTGCATAGAGAGAAAACAAGAATTCAAAAATCAAACAAAAAGTTCAAAGAAAAAAATACTGAAAGAAAATGCCCCAAATATTCCTGGAGCTAAGTTATTCAAAACAGCCTCCAAAACAAATCAGTGCCCCAAAATGTATATAATCTAGGAGAAAAACACCAAATACCAATATGTAGGATATAATGGCACCAACCAAGAAATAAACTTAACTCTGATAAATGCAGTTATTAAATACATAGACACAAAACTGCTGAGAGGAAAATATCCTATAGGGATGTCCATTGCTATCTCTTAATTCTCACCATGTGAGATTTAATATTCTATCAGCATATTTTCCTGGAGTGGACCCAAGTTGGTTGCAAATAAGCAACTTAAGGATACAACATAAGCCCGGCCTGCGTGGCTCACTGGTTGAGCATTGGCCTATGAAAGAGATCATGTTTCAATTCACAGTCAGGGCACATGCCTGGGTTGCAGGCTTGGACCCCAGTGTGGGGGGTGCAGTAGACAGCTGGTCAAAGATTCTCTGTCATCACTGGTGTATCACAAACTGCTTACACTGAATAAAGTTTCCTTCTTCACTGCACCCAAACTGGGGATTCCTGTTGATGGTACTAAGGACCATCAGTTGACACAAAGTATTTTAAAATTCTATTTTTTAGAAGAGAAAGTTTTTCTAGCACCTCCTTCCTCTAGTTATTTTTGCTGTATTTAAAATAAATAAAAATATTTTCAAACTGCTATTGGAACTTGATGCAATATGTTTATTTGAGAATGTAGAAAAGAGACGATATTTTTCCTCCAGGCTATCTCCTGTCCCTAGTAGTTCTCTCTTATGCTTTGCTTTCACCTTTTAGCTTGCTGCTTTCTTTCCCTATAACTAACAACTACTTTCCACTAGGCCAGTGGTCGGCAAACTGCAACTCGCGAGCCACATGCGGCTCTTTGGCCCCTTGAGTGTGGCTCTTCCACAAAATACCAACTTCTGCGCATGGGCCACGAAGTTTCAATCGCACTGCACATGCGCGCCCGCACGTGGTATTTTGTGGAAGAGCCACACTCAAGGGGCCAAAGAGCCGCATGTGGCTCACGAGCTGCAGTTTGCCGACCACTGGACTAGGCTAACTCTTGCTAATTTTTCACATTATAACAGTTTTGATATGTTCCTTTCAGGCCTTGCCAGAAACCTCCTCATCTGTCCCCTGGATTAGCCTCCTACCTCTCCCACACCACCTGAATGTAGCCCTCTCTGGAACCTATCCCAATTACTCTTTCCTCCACAAGACTGAAAGCTACCTGAGAGCCAGATGGAACACAAAGATTAAAGAGGAAAGGTGTATTACCTCAGACTATATGCTCCTTCTTACACATAGTGCTCACACACACACACACACACACACACACACAAAATCAGATATTTGCACATGCCATAGACCCAGACACACTTCCACACTAACTCACAGAGTATAGAATGTAATAACTATGCATAATCACCAAACCCCTGTCAAAACAGAGGCCTATCTGAAGAGTCAGGATTTGAACCCAACAACTCTCAATCAGCTTTTTGTTATTCTTCCAACTGCCTCTAAAATGAATGGAAATGACTATGTTCTTTCTAATGTGCTAGAAACCAGAGACATAAAGGGCTTATCTCATTGTGAAGTATCATAAAATATGAGATAAAAGTAAAGTCACCCCAAAGACTGAGCTCTAAGTTTTTGCTGAAAGCACATTACTAAGAATACACACTCCAGCAAACCCAGAGCCCAAAAATAGCACCTGCATTTACCAAATGATCTTCTCAGTTTACACTCCTTCCAGCTGCGTTAAATAAAAATACACTTGATCCACACAGGGATTAAAGGCACTGACACCCACCCCACCATAGCCAAAAGTCTTTGTATAACTTTTGACTCTTCAAAAATTTAACTACTAATAACCTACTGCTGACGGAAAGTCTGTCAGAGTTGATTAACACATATTTTGTACTAGAGGCCCGGTGCACGAGGGGGGGAGTGTTCCTCAGCCAGGCTTGCGTCCTCTTGCAGTCTGGGAGCCCTCAGTGGATGTCCAACTGACGGCTTAGGCCCAATTCCTGAGGGGGTCGGGCCTAAGCCATCAGTTGGACATCCTTAGTGCTGTTGTGGAGGCGGGAGAGGCTCTCACCACCGCCACTGCACTTGCCAGCGTCAGCCTGGCTTCTGGCTGAGCTGCGCTCCCCCTGTGGGAGCACATTGACCACCAGGGAACAGCTCCTGCATTGATCATCTGCCCCCTAGTGGTCAGTGTGTGTCATAGCGACCAGTCATTCTGCCGTCTGTCGATTTGCATATTAGCTTTTTAGTATATAGGAGGATTAAGATAAGAAAAGGAAAATATTAGGAAAATCATAAGGAAAATACATTGGCAATATTTATTGAAATGTATCCACTCATAAGTGAACCTACACAGTTCAAACCCATGTTGTTCAAGGATCAACTATATATGCAATAAAATATTCATATTATCAAATGATAGATGGTTTGGTTAAATACAATGTTTAACATGGTTGTAAAGATGCAAGCAACTCTACATTCAACTTTAAAACTGTCTCTCCCACCCCGCCCATGTGGCTCAGTGGTTGAGCATTCACTTCTGAACCAGGAAGTCATGGTTCCATTCCAGGTCAGGCACATGAACAGTTTACAGGCTTTATCCCCAGTGTGGGGTGTGCAGGAGATAGCCAATCTATGATTCACTCCCATCATTGATATCATTCTCCCTCCCCCACTTCCCTCTTCTCTGAAAGCAATAAAAATATATTTTAAAAAAATAAACCAACAAGTGTTGGCAAGGATGTGGAAAAAAAGGGAGTCCTCATGCACTGTTGGAAGAAATGTAGATTGGTGCAGCCACTATGGAAAACAATATGGAGGTTCCTCAAACATTTAAAAATGGAACTGCCTTATGACCCAGGTTTCCACTTCTGGGTATATATCAAAAAAACACACACTGATTTGAAAGAACATATGCAGCCTTATGTTCATTGCAGCACTATCTATGATATCCACATTAAAGAAGCAACCAAAGTGCCCATCAAGAGACGAGTAGATAAAAATGTGGGTACATATATACAATGGAATATTACTTAGCCACAATAAAGAATGACATCTTGCCATTTGCGAAAACATGGATGGACTTAGAGGGTATTTTGCTAAGTGAATAAATCAGACAAAGACAACTATCGTATGATTCACTTATATGTGGAATCTAAAGAACAAACTAAATGAACAAACAAAACAGAAGACTCATAGATACAGAGGACAAACTTATGGTTGCCAGAAGCAAGGGAGGTTAGGGGACTGAGTGAAAAAGGTGAAGGGATTGAGAAATATAGATTGGTGGTTACAAAATGGTCATGGGGATATAAAGAAAATATAGTCAATAATATTGTAATAACTATGTATGGTGCCAAGTATTGGAAATACCAGGGGGAACACTTTGTAAAATATATGACTATCTAACCACTATGCTGTAAACCTAAAACTAATACAAAATAATATTGAATGTAAACTGTAATTTAAAAATTTTAAAATACATCCTCACTGAAATGCACTTTTCATACAACCCTAGTAATAACAGAGGTCTTAATAATGAGAAGTAAAGCCAACCCAGCAAGATAATTCGCATATTGAAAAACATTTAGAAAAATAAATGTCATTCGAGTGGCTTGGACCTCACCAATTCACACACTCCTGTACTTGGATTCTGGATCTATAAACAAAACAGTCAACAGGAATTTGGGCAGGCACAGTCATCAGAATCAACCATCAAGTGTATATGGTATTCCATATCAATATCCTCTTCTATCTCCACCCAAATTGGAGGCAAAGCTTCAATCACAATGAGAGGAAATATAAATATACTAGAGGCCCGGTGCACAAAATTTGTGCACTGGGGGGGGGGGGGGGGGGCGGGTCCCTCAGCCCGGCCTGTGCCCTCTTGCAGTCTGGGACCCCTCAGGAGATAACGAACTGCTGGCTTAGGCCTGCTCCCGGGTGGCAAAGGGCAGGCCCAATCCCTAGGTGCAGCCCCTGGTCGGGCTCAGAGCAGGGCTGATTGGGGAGTTGGGGCGCCACCCCCTGTCACGCACAGAGCAGGGCCCATCAGGGGGTTGGGGAGCTCCCCCCTGTCACGCACAGAGTAGAGCCGATAGGGGAGTTAGGGCACCACCCCCTGTCACACACAGAGCAGGGCCGATCAGGGGGTTGGGGCGCCGCCACTGTCACACTCAGGGCAGGGCCGATGGGGAGGTTATGGCTCTACCCCGTCACACACAGAGCAGGGCCCGTGGGGGGGGGGGGGGGGGTTGGGGCGCCTTCCCCTGTCACGAACAGAGCAGGGCGGATAGGGAGGTTGTGGCCCCGCCCCCTGTCACACACAGAGCTGCAGGGTGATCAGGCGGTTTGGGCGCTGCCCCCTGTCATGCTGATCCCGGTGCTGGGAGGCATATTACCCTTTTACTATATAGGATAGAGGCCTGGGGGCTGGCTGGTTTGCCCTGAAGGGTGTCCTGGATCAGGGTGGGGGTCCCCACTGGGGTGCCTGGTCAGCCTGGATGAGGGGATGATGGCTGTTTGCAGCTGGTCACACACCCTTCAGGGTGGGGGTCCCCACTGGGGTGCCTGGCCAGTCTGGGTGAGGGGCTGAGGGCTGCTTTCAGGCTGGCGGTTGTTGACTGATGCTCCCAACCGCTCCTTTTTTCTCTCTTTTTTTATTTTATTCTGGGCCAGCTTTAGCTCTGGCTCTAGCTCTGAGGCTTCGTATCTGGTTTGTTTGCTGTTCTATAATCGAAACAATGTATAACTTCAGCTCTGAGATCCCGGCAGGCTGAAAGCTGATTTCTGGGGTTTTGTTTAGCTTCTTATTTGCAACATAGTACATAGTTGCTTAGAGTGTCAACTCAGAGGCCAGCAAGTCAGGCGGGGAACGTTGGAGTCTGCAGTCACTGGAGCAAGCAAGCCTCATGTTCGCTTCCAGCTGCCTGGCTGCCGGCCGCCATCTTGGCTGACAGTTAATTTGCATAAGAATATGCTGATTAGCCAATGGGAAGGGTAGCGGTCGTACGCTAATTACCATGTTTCTCTTTTATTAGTGTAGATTACAACGGCCTTCCCCCCCACCCCCCAAAGAAAAGAAAAAAAGAAAGAAAGAAAAGGAAAACTGAAATTCTTTTTGGAAAAGTTCTAAAACCTTCCTGGGACAGAGTCAAGCTGCACCATGACATTCTAGTAGCAAAGTTATCCTGAGGCTAAAGTAGATCACACTTCTAATATTGGAAAGATAATAATGGTCAATCTCTGCAATGCCATATTGATTTTTTAAATTATATATAGTTATATACTTCACATTTTTCTTCCACGCCTTCAATGAAGGACATATTGTTGTACTTTCTCATAGCTTTACTTCAGAAGGACTGATTATAAGGAATTACTGAATGTTTCAAGCTAAAAAAATATCTATTAAGACCTTCAAATTACTGGAATTACAACAAAAAGTAATTCTCAGCAAAGGAGAAAATCATTCAATAAATATAGGGACCTCTAATTTATTTATTATTTTACACATTTAAAAAATAAATATACTGGTAGGTAGGGACCCCCAATTTTATACATTCGAAAATCATTTGATTTCTTTTGCATTACTGAACACCAATCATTTTCCCTAACAAATAAATATATTGCATCATTTAGAAAAGCCATTAGTCAAAGCTAAAAGTTTTCAATTGTTTTATTTCCCTCTATCCTTAAATTATTTTTTGACTTAAAAAGGGAGTAGTTGCTTCTCAGAGAATGAGAGAAAATATTTGAAAATCATATATACAGAATATGTAAAGAACTTTTACAATGCAATAATAAAATGACAAATAACTAAATTTTTAAATGGCAAAGAATTTGAATAGACATTTCTCCAAAGAAGATATATGATTGGCTAGTAAGCACTGGAAAAGATATTTGACATATTAATCACTGAAAATAATGCAAATCAAAACCACATTAAGATACCATTTGACACACACTAGAATGGTGATAGCTAAGATAGATAACAAAAATGCTAGTGGGTACCAATATGTGGAACAATTAGATTGTTCGTGGGATTATGAAATGATGCAGACACTTGGAATAGTTTGGTAGTTTCTCAAAATTTACACTATAGAGCTACTGCATGATCCAGCAATTCCACTCCTAGGTATATAACCGAAAAAATAAAAAGAATGTCATACAAAACCTTGTACATAATCATTCATAATAGCATTATTCATGATAGCAAAAAAAAAAAAAAGTGAAAACCACCTAAATGTTCACCAACTGATGAATGAATAAAATGTGGAATATTATTTGGCAATAAAAAGGAATAATGCACCGATATAGGTTACAACATGGGTGAACTTCAACATCATTAAGATAAGAAAAAGAAGCCAGTTACAAACAACCACATATCATATGATTCTGTTTACATGATCACACTTGCAATTCATGCAAGAGTAGGTCTTCCTTCCCCTGGCTGCCGGCACCGGCTTCCTTCTGGCACCCGGGACCCCAGCTTCCCTCGCAGCCCCAGCTTCATCCAGAAGGTCGTCCGAAAGGACATCCTGTCTAATTAGCACATTACACTTTTGTTATTATAGATTATGTTTGCTATATAAATTTATAGTAAATAAATGCGTGGCTGCCCATAGGCACAGAATAAGAGGAAGGCGGGTGATGGGGAGTGACTACTAAGAGGATTCTATTTGAGGTGATGAAATGTTCTAAAATTAGATTATGGTGATGACTGCACAACTCTGTAAATATGCCAAACACCATGGAATTGCATACTTTAAATGGATGACTTTTATAGTGTATACATTGTATCAATAAAACTGTGAAGAAAGTGGAGGAGGGAGATGCAATAATACGTTCCATTTCTTGGTACCTTTGAAGACTACCTAGTAAGACCGCATAGATCTCTTATTACTTAAAAGGATTGTGTCCATGTCTAGATCTAACACTAAACAAGACAAGAAAACAGACTGGTATCAAGGGAACTTAGCGTCATTGGAGATAGTCCCAGAAAATAGGTGACTTTTTAGAAAAAGGTGTGTACCAAGGTAAAACAGATCCACAGAGTATGGGTCTGCGCAAAGGCCTTAGCAAACAATGAGCAAATAATTTCTCCACCGAAGATTCAATGAGAGCTGGTGGTACAGCGGTGCTCTAAGTGCATGCTTAAGAATCTCCACCCTCAGGGCCTGCCTCTCCCACAATTAACCAGGATCTCACAGCTCCAGCAGCCATCCGCGAATAGAAGCAAAAGCACCCACACAGCCTTGGCTGGTTTGGCTCAGTGGATAGAGCGTCAGCCTGCGGACTGAAGGGTCCCAGGTTCGATTCCAGCCAAGGGCACATGCCTGGGTTGCGGGCTTTATCCCCGGTGGGGGAATGTACGGGAGGCAGCCAATCAATGATTCTCTCTCATCATTGCTGTTTCTATCTCTCTTTCCTCTCCCTTCCTCTCTGAAATCAATAAAGATATATATATTTTTTAAAAAGCACCCATACAAGCGTCCGAGGTCATACACCCTAAGCAATGGCTCTCTGTAGGAGACTCTATTCTGGGTGCCTGGGCACCTAAGCTCACATGCCCGGCGCGCTCACCGCGCCTCCCAGCATTTCCCCCGGGCTCCTGGGCGCACAGAGGTGCAAAGGGAAGGTGATCTTGGAACCACAGGGGGTCACGGGAACTAGGGGGTCGGGGCTTGCAGGAGCCGCGGAGAAAATCATGGGGCGCCCACCCACCCAGGGCGGGGTCTTTGCAGCCCCCCGTCTTGCACAGGGCACGCCAACGTCCCCCGAGAGCCCGACCCTCCTCCCGCGCGCCTTGGCCGGCTCCTACCTTCCTCCTTCACCACTTCCAGGACCTCGGGGTCGCCCATCTTCGCCAGCTCGTTAATGATGCTGAACGAGGTGTTTGAAGGGAGACGGCCGGCCTTCGAGGACTGGATACTGAATCGGAGCTTGGGCCGCCGGAACAGCTGCTCCGCGGACTCACCCGCCGGGGCCTCCCTCTTCCGCTCGCGGAGGGACTGGCTGTCCCAGAGCGACCCCGTCGGGGACTCCTCCGGCCCCGCGATCTCCGGGAACTTGGCCTTCTTCTCCACGGGGTACCACCACTCGCCCTCCCGGACGCTGCCGGACTTGTGCCTCGCCGCCCTCTTCCGGTAGCGCTCCCGGGTCCCCTCCCAGTACTGCTCCCAGAGCGAGCCGTCCTCCCGGTCGTCCAGCTCCGCCGCCTTGCTCTCGGGCTCCCCCGGGTCCTCTCCACTCCCGCTCCCCTGCTGCGGTGCGGGACCCTCCCTGCCCCCCGCGGCCTCCAGCCCCGCCGCCGCCCCTGCCGCCGGGGCCTCCATCTCCCCGCCCCCCGGCCGCGCAGGCGGGGCGCCCGCCCCCTCCTCTCTGCCCCGACCGTCCGAGTCTCTCGGCCTCGGCCCCGCCGCCTCCCCGGGGTCAGTCTCTGCCCCTCCCTCCCGGGGGCCCGCCGCCTCTTGGCTCCCCTGGGCCGACAGCTCCGCGCTCGACAGGCTCGGCTCGTCCCATCCCAGCGGGCGGGTCCACGTCCAGGACTCCCCGGGCGTCGCCGACGGCACTCGCTCCCAACCCTCCTGCCCGGATCCCGGCCGGCCCGCCGGCTGCTCCCTCTGCCTTTTGTCCTGCTCCTCTGCCATCTGCCCAGCCCTCGCCCTCAGCGGCGGCACTCGCGGGGAGCCCCCTCCCAGTTGGGGACTTATTTTTTGTCGGGTGAGAAAAAGCCCCCCTTTCTTAAGGGGACCCTCCCCCTTAAGGCCAGGATTCTCGCAGCCCCCTCCAGCCTGCCCCGCGCTCGGGTATGAACTTTGCTTCTCAGCAGGGCAAGTTTCCTGCACCTGCAACCAACTCTCTTGTCTAATAAGGTTGGGGGCATGTCATACTTTTTTTTTGTCCCGAGTTCGAATTCAGCCTCTGCTCCTAAAAATTGGGTGGCATTGGCCAAGTTTCTATAAGCTTCCCTATCTTAAAATGAGAAGGATAGCAGTACCCAATCCCTAGGGATGTTGTGAGTACCGTGTGGAGTACACGGGCATAATGTGTTAAAAGTTTAGCCGCTATCAATACTAGGCCATATTACCTTGAGCCCTGCCCCGCCTCAAAGGGTCTCAGTGCCTTGAGCACTTCAGCTTCCCACTCTGCACAGGCTCCTCTGAATTCCTTCTATGTTGTTGAGACCATAACAGCTGCCAGCTCCCCAATAATTAGGAGATATGAAGAATTACTGTCTACTCAGACTTAGACTCTACTGGGTGAAAAATGCATGAGTGGTGATGAACTCAGGGTGACGTGGAGATATGAGATGGAGGGCTTTGAGAGTATGCAGGATTGCTTGACTTTGAGTTGGGGGCAGGATGGAATGATTTAAGAACAAGGAGGTGCCCAAAGAAGACTTGCCCTTCCCTTCCCTCCCTTCCTTCCTCCCTTCCTTCCTCCCTCCTTTCTTTTCTTTCTTTCTTTCTTTCTTTCTTTCTTTCTTTCTTTCTTTCTTTCTTTCTTTCTTTCTTTCTTTCTTTCTTTCTTTCTTTCTCTTTCTTTCTTCCTTCCTTCCTTCCTTCCTTCCTTCCTTCCTTCCTTCCTTCCTTCCTTCCTTTCTTCTTTCCTTCCTTCCTTCCTTCCTTCCTTCCTTCCTTCCTTCCTTCCTCCTTTCCTTCCTTCCTTCCTTCCTTCCTTCCTTCCTTCCTTCCTTCCTTCCTTCCTTCCTTCCTTCCTTCCTCCTTTCCTTTCCTTTCCTTTCCTTTCCTTTCCTTTCCTTTCCTTTCCTTTCCTTTCCTTTCCTTTCCTTTCCTTCCTTTTATGCTATTCTATTCCCCCCTCCCCTTTCTATGGACTTTTTAGAACTAAGAATTACCATTTACAGATGAGGAAAAAGGCCTAGAGAAAAGTGTTTTGGTGAAGGTCATGGTTAACTATAGAACTGGAAATCATCTTTTGGTTTTTTTCTATATCTTTCTATCTATACTCTTAAACCTCTAGGAATATATCAGTCCTGGTCATGTAATTTGAGACAAGCAATTCCTTACTTGATACATTCTGGAATTGTGTTTGAAATGTGAGTCAGCCAGTGGACTTACATGTAATTATAATAAATCCCTAGTTATAATGCAAAGTGTTTGGTTTTACCTCCTGATTACTAATCATTGTTTAATTCTAATAACATGTTTATAACATGATTTGTTTCATGGTCTTCCTGTATCTGTTTTATGTTCTTCCTGTATGTTTCATGTTCTTTCACTAGGCACTGTGCATATTTTGATTCAACAAATGAGTGCAATCTTTGCTTTATATAGATTAAATAAAAATATTCATTTAATTGTTTTTCTATTATTTTTCTATTGTTATATAATTATAAGTTTTATATTTCTTGGTTCTGCACCATATTTGAAGTGAGATATGAGAAGACATTTAATGCTCCTGGTTTTGCACAAAATTAAATGGAATATTTTGATGCTGAATTGGCTGAAATTTTATCAACTTTCTGTAAACATTGTTAACAAAATATTGCAGACTTCCTGTGTTCTTCAGATAAAGCTCTGTATCTTAGTTGATAAATTTTCTCTATAGCCTTATCACTGTAATTTTTTATATTGCTCATCCATTTATAATTTTAGGATATTTTTATGTTCCCCATCACTACACCCTGCCTCTTTTTTTTTTTTCCCTGCAAAAGCTTTATTGTTTCATTTGGTCCAATGCCTGGGAGAGGGCTTCAGGGTGGTTAAAAGAATGGATAGTAGTTTTGGGAAGAGGCTCAGGTAAAAGCCAGACATCAGGGGAATGCAGAGGGGCCTTCAAAGGCCTCTGGGCTCCAAAGGCTCCTTGTTGTGCTTGAGAGTGAGCCTTTTGAAGAGATACTCGCTCAGCCTGGCCCAGCCAACCTGTGGAGGTTAGTCAGGTAATTGCCCATCTTCTTGATGAGTTTCACCTCCTCATCCAGGAAGTGGTTCTCCAGGAAGTCACAGAGCTGAGGGTCTGCGGGGTAGAACCCAGGGCCTGCAGCTCCAAAAGGGCCTGGTTCAGGTTCCTCGCCAAGGTCAAGGTGGCTTCCATGGCGTCCTGAGTTTTGCGCATTCATCTTGGGAAGGCTCAGCAAGTCCTGGAAGAGAAGGAGGCCACCTCACGTGTTTTGCAACTTTAAGGGATGCTCAGTGCCCTCAAGCTTCTTCTCTGCCAACTCAGGGAAGAAGTGGCCCTCGCCCTCCAGAGCCACATCATCAGAGTCAAAATAGAAGTCCAGAGAGAGATAGGTGTAGGAGGCCCGCAGATGCAGGTTGGCCAGGCGGTTGACCACAGCCTCCCCCTCAGTGGAATAATTCTGACGAATTTGGGAGCTCATGGTTGTTCACCAATAAGGAGTTAAGGTAGGAAAAAAACAAACAAAACAAAACAAAAAGAAACACACCAGTGTATTGGCTGGTCCCAGAGGTGGTTCTGAAGGTGGTGACTGGATAAGACACAGGAGGGTGGTCGGAGGCTGGAAGAAGGGGTGTCCTTGGGTCTGTTCCGTCCAAACATTGTTGAAGCAAGAGGCAGATCCGGGACCGCAACCGAGGGCACTCTATACCCCGCCTCTTTAGACCCAATCTTCAGCTATACATTTTGAGAATGTGCTCTAAATAATGAATACATGTTCTCTTAATGAAATTGAACACGGGGTTAAGTACAACAGGCCCCCGTTTATCTGCAGTTTTGCTTCCCCCAGTTTCAATTATCCTCTGTCAACCAAGGTCCAAAAATATGAAATGGAAATTTTCAGAAATAAACAGTTACTAAGTTTTAAATTGCAGGCTGTTCTGAGTAGCATGATGAAATCTCGCACCCTCTGCACCCTCTCTCACTCAGTGTGAATTGCAGCCACGTGAATTGCAGCCACGTAAATTGTGGCCACGTGAATTACCCCACGGGAGCCTGCCTGTCACTCAGCAGCTCTCTTAGTTATCAGGTGGACTCTCATGGTATGGCAGTGCTTATGTTTGCCACCCTTATTTTACTTAATAATGTCCCCAAAGCTCAAGATTAGTGATGCTGGCAATTGATTATGCCAAAGAGAAGCCTGAAAGTGGTTCCTATAAGTGAAAAGGTGTAAGTTCTGGACATAACAATGAAAGAAAGGAAAAATGTATGCTGAGGTTACTATGGGTGGTAAGAAAAAAAAAATCTATCCATGAAATTGTGGAGAAGGAAAAAGAAATTAGTGCTAGCTTTACTGTCGCACCTCAATCTGCAAAAGCTATGGCCACAGTGCGTGATAAGTGCCTTAGTTCAAATGGAAAAGGCATTACATGTGTGAGTGGAAGACATGAACAGAAAACGTGTTCTGATTGATGGTGATGTGTTGTGGCAGAAAGCACTGAGCCTATAAGGCAGAGGTAGGACACCTTTTTTTTCTGCCAAGGGCCATTTGGATATTTGTAACATCATTCGAGGGCCATACAAAATTATCAACTCAAAAAATAGCCTGCTATATTTGGTCGAACATTTAAGTAACTCACCCCTAATGCCTTGACCAAATGATTTCTCAGGCCTTCTACAGCCTGTGGGTCAGTAGTTCCCACCCCCTGATATAAAGACTTCAGCAAGTGACATCAGACCATGTAAAGGATGGTTAAAGTAAGATATTTTGAGACAGAAGACCACACAACTTTATTACAGTATATTATTAAAATTATTTAATTTTATTATTAGTTGTTGTTCATCTCTCTCTCTCTCTCTATATATATATGTATGTATATATATATATACATACATATATATATTAATTGATTTCAGAAAGGAAGAGAGAGGGGGAGAGAGATAGAAACATCAATAATTAGAGAGAATCATTCATTGGCTGCCTCCTGCACACCCCCTACTGGGGATCAAGCCTGCAACCTGGGCATGTGCCCTTGACTGGAATCCAACCCAGGACCCTTCAGTCCCCAGGCCGAGGTTCTATCCACTGAGCCAAACCAGCTAGGGCTATTAATCTCTTACTGTAACTAATTAATACATTAAACTTTATCATAGCTGTGTATGTTAAATCATTTAGGAAACTGAGGCTAAACTGGTTAACTGCCCAGAATTGCATAGCTATTAAAAGACAGAACAAGAGCTTGGAGCCAGAAGAGCCTGACTCCTTGGTTCATTCATGTTCTTAATCACCATAGAGCTTTGCAAAATGCAAACTAAAATCAGCTTTGATTTTGTTCAATATTTTTAGTAATTGCTCTAAATTTCCAGTTTTCTGTCAGTTCTTCTTTGGAAATGTCTCACTCAGTCATTGAAAATGATTTCATATAGCTGGAAGCCACAATGCGTAATTTCCTACAGTTGTCACTTTATCACCTCCCTCTTTGTTTCCTATGATAGCCTGGTAGTTTGTTTTCTTCCTTCCCATCAGGCAATATTGTTCATAGATAAATATGTTGGTTTGGGCTTTGATGGAACTGATTTCAAGTTTAAGCTCTCTTACTTCTTAATCCATGTGGTATTTGATAAGACTCTTACCCTTTTCTGAGCCCCAGTTTTCTTACTTATAAAACAAAGAAAATAATTCTTACCTCACAGGGTTATTTAGTACAATAAATGTAAGAACTCCTATGTTTTCACTTGTTTAAATATTAAACCACGAGATGCCATTTTAATTTTATCGCATTTGTTATTGTTGTTGAGTTGATATTAAGTGATAGAGTTTTGGAGAAGCTGGAGCCTTTAATTGTAAAATATATCTTCATTCTTTTCATTTTCATGACAGAATTTATTTTTACTAGTCTCTAATCCTTCTTGTAATCTATGAAGCAATCCCACTGTTTTTTGGCTTTGAAATCAAGTGCATGATGCATGAAAATGTCAATACAAATATTGCTTAAAACAATGGGAAGGACTCTTAAGGCCCAATGGGCTCACATATGATTGAAGTGCTCCATTATGTAGCATTCAGATGATCTTTAGGGCTGTGGCGATGCCATAAAAAACTTCTGTGAAATAGCAGGTTCCTCTTAAAAGATGATTTAATGTTTGTATTCAAATATGCTGTCAGCCAATTTGTGTCCTCCAAAATATACCCACTACTGAAATTCTAAAAGAGACCTTCAAAATTGAGTTCAATACAAAACCAAATGATTGAATTACAGAAGCTTCAAGTTAGTGAAAGCATACAATTATGTACACTAAAATTGGTCAGGCCTTTAATAAAACATGTTTATGAAAATGTAGCCTATTTTCAAAGTATTCAATTTGGTTATAATTTCAACCAGGAGTACAAGATGCAGTTAAAGAGTTCCAGTGCCCTAGTAGTTACATCCAGGGTTTTATCCTTTTAATTAATCCTCTTTCCTGTGCTCCACCCAGTGGCTCCATGGTTTTCACCAGTAGCATAAGAAGCACCAAGAATATATTTGACTCCCCCAAAATCATGGGCGTACTTGTATCTGAGCCTGCTGTGGTTTGTAATTGTATGTTTTAAGGAGAAAATTGTTGATCACATTCTTTATTTAGTTCCCCTAAACCAGAAACTTATTTGTAGTTGCAAGCAGTCACTCACAGAGAAAAAGAATCCACCCTGTTTAATTACATAGTTATTTTACATTAAGGGGTGGATCCATTCTTGAATTGCCAAAAAAGTTGTCTTCAAAGACAAAGACGTGGGAGTATGTAAAATAAAAAGAGGCTGCTTTAAAATGAGCTGATCTACATCCACTCCACTGAGGTTAGAGAGGGCCCTGCAGGTAGAGCCAGGGCAGTGTCTGCGAACCAGGACTTAATCTTAAGTAGGGGTGTTTAGTCAGAAGAGAAAATAACTGATGGCCACTCTGAGGATATTTTACATCTATGATGATTTAATTATTTGTTCAGTATTCGCCCCTCTGTTGCTCCATGAGGACATGAACCATATCTTGATCATGTTTCTTTTACTCATCACTGTATCAGCAAGCATGGAGCCTGACATATGAATATTCATTCATTGATGGCCAGTTGAATCTCGCTTTTATTGTTTTGCTGTCTGATAGCTTCTATTGAGATTATCTTATCTTGCCAACTAGATTGTAGTCATTTGATAGCAGAGACCATGTCTAATATTTCTCCAAAATCCTTCCCAGTGATATTCCATTCGAATCAGTGTCAATAGCTATAGGATAGTAAGGTATGAATTTGAGAAAGTGAGGAAAATACAGGGGAGCAACAGTGTTAGTAAGGCGTTGTGATGATTTCTGCACAGCGCATCTCTAAGTATACATTGAATTATATGACATTTCCAAATTTGACCATATTTGACTGATAAATTTCATATTAATTTTATACAGTTCCATCTAACTATTGGAGAGTAATAAAGGTTGAGAAATCAAGAAAAATCCATGACATTTTGGGTGGAGAAACAAATTTAAATCAGAGCTCTCTGCTAATTTAGTAATCTTGCACAAGCTCCCAATTCTTTTTTGAAAAAATATTTTTATTGATTTCAGAGAGGAAGGAAGAGGGAGAGAGAGATGGAAACATTAATGATGAGAATCATTGATCAGCTGCCTCCTGCATGCCCCCCGCTGGGGATCAAGTCTGCAACCCAGGCATATGCCCTTGACCGAAATCGAAGCCGAGACCTTTCAGTTCATAGGCCAATGCCCTACCCACTGAGCCAAACCAGCTAGGACCAAGCTTCCAATTCTTGTTGGATCTCTGTTTCCTCAATTGTGAAATGGGCATCATGCCCTTTATGGAGGGTTGTTGTGGAGTAATTAGGTGAGCTGAGAATTTAAGTCTCTAGTCCATTACAGATGCTCAATAAAAGCAGCTCCCACTCATCTTGTGCAAGTATATTTACATCTCCTTGTCTCAATATGCTTATCTGCAAAACAGATAAATTAAATGTGGCTCAGAGCCCATGCTCATTACTACTATACTATAGTGTTTGTTTGTTTTTAAAATTTAGGCTTCAAATTCAAACTGCATAAAAAAATAGTCCTTCATACACCAAGATATGGAGTTAGTGTAGGAAATAGGAAAAAAGAATGTCTGTGTGCATGTGTGTGTGCACACATGCATTGTGTGTGTGTTTGTGTGTGTGTGTGTATGTGTGTGTGTAATGGGGGTGGCTAATGTCTGTGTCTGGCTTGGCTTATCTATTTTTCCTCTTAATGCATGAATGAGTGACTAGTAAGCATCACACTTCATAAATCTTTGTGTGCCTAACCTTCATTTGGTAGAAGCATGAGGTATTTATCTCTGAGTCAGAGTGTGTAAAGTTTTCCCCCCATGTCCCACGTGGTTCAGGGTTCAGGATCTGGAAGAGGAGCCGCACACAAATGAAAGAGAAGAGACAAGAGATAATTTGGGAATATTGGGGGGCCAGGTGGGCAAGTCCAACTCAAGGGGAAGGACTTCCACCAGTGCCCAGGCCTCACCAAACTTTTATGGGTTTGGGATACACCCATAGCCCTTAGGCAGGGAATTTCCAGTAACAGCAAACTAGCCCATCAGCAAGGATTTATATAATAATAAATGGGGAAGTTGCTTCAGCTACCATTGTCTGGACTAATAGTGGGTGCACAGCTCTGACTTTTGCCAGGGCTTCAAGGATCACCAGCCTTCCTGGTTCCTTGTCCATACCTCTCTGCTAGTGAAGACAACAAGTGGCTTCCCACATCAGAGTTTGCAAGTCTGTTGTTTAAATAAAAGAACATTTATGGTACAAGAATATGCATTTTCTTTATATTTAGGATCTTCCTTTTAATCATTTTAATAAACTATTTTCAATTTCAACATTGGCACTGTTCTAAGAACTTTACATGTATTAATTCACTTAATTTTTCTAACAACCTCATACAACATACACTATTCTCCCCCCTTTTTTTTCCCAGATAAGAAAACTGAGGCACAGAGTGCAGCCGGGTTTTAGTAACTTTCCCAAGGCCACACAGCAGGTAAGTGGCAGAGCCAGGATTTTTAAGGAGACAAATAAATTCCCAAGATCATGCTCTTCCTCTCTGTACTACTCTAAATCCTAACGGTTTATTAATTTTATACATTAGAGCTGAAAACCTACTGCCTAGCAGATGTATTGTAGGCAAAAGTGATGACCAATTATTGTTAGGGAATGTCCCTGAGGGGTGTCCTGGCATCTATAACTCTTTAACTGCCTCCAATGGCACCATTAAAGTTTCATTTACTTGTGTCACAATTTACCTTCTTTAAGATGCTTATGGCGGGTGAGAACCTGAAGGTGGGCATGGAGAGGGGGGAGGGAAAGAAATGAATCCTGGATCCTTGGAGAACTGCTGGGAGGCCAGGCCAGGATTTGGTGCCTCAGGAAGAGGAAGGTGGAGGGGAAAGAAAGGAGCTGCCCTGTTTGTTAAAAGGTCATAACAGAGAGGCTGTTACCATGAGTCCCATGAGGAAACTGAACCTCAGAGGTTAAGGACTTTCCCTTGGTCACATAGCTGGTAAGCAGCAGAGCATAGATTCAAAATTGTGTCTAAATGACCCCAAATTTAAGTGGTATTTCCTCTGGGTATGTTTTAGGGAAGGGGAGAAAAAGGGGGAAAATGTGTATCCAGGGTCCTGAAAGGGGAAATAGGAGAGGATGGAGAAAAATAATCCTCTTTCTAATTTTATAAGGTTGCCCTGCTCCTTGACTTTTTATTTCTATTATTTTATTATGAATTCATGTCAACTTGTTTTCCCCTATATTGTGCTTTATTTGAAAAAAACTTTGTTGATTGAGATGTACAAAGTACTGTGATCTCTGCTGTTGATTTCTGTAGTTGGCATCTTGCTCTGCTGTTTGTCAAAATCCATTATTCCACAGCTGCTTGAAGGAACTTCTGCATGCCTGTGGCGATGAAGCAGCTGGTGTTTCAGCAGGTCAAAGCAAGGTATTTTTAGGAAGAGACTTATAGTGGCACTGCCAGTTCCTAAGTCCCTCATGACTGGGCTTCCTCAGGCTCAGGTCCTCACTCTTCTCTTGCCTAGAAGCTCTCATATGACCTAAGGGGTCTGTTGGGAAGCAAACCTCATTCCATTGCCTCTATTCTTCCATCCCTAACATTGCCTTGATGCCTCTTTCTAAAAAAAAAAGGAAAAATATATCTTTGTTTCTCTAGCTAAGTAAGGGTGGGGAATGTCTACCCTCAGGCTGTATCAGACCCTCAAACTCATTTGGTCTGGCCTTGCCCAGGCATTAGGGGTGACTTAATTAAATGTTTGACCAAATATAGCAGGCTATTTTTTAGGTTGGTAATTTTGGATGGCCCTAAAATGATGTTATAAATATCCAAATGACCCTTGGCAGAAAAAAGGTTTCCCACCCCTGAGCTAAAGCAAAGCCCCATGTATAACAATTCATGTAAAGACAAAACTTGCCCAAAGAGGGTGTGTTACCTAACTGCATACAGCTTTGCTCCAGGTAACACACTCATTGCATAAGAGTAAAAAGTCTAAGGAAAGGAGATATTTTTGTTATAGAGCTAGTGTGAGGTTGTCAGAGACAAACAGCCCTTCTCCCCAGGCTGATCAAAGACTTGGAACTTGTTCTCCAGCTCTCCTGTGACTTGTTACTCTTCCCAATGCCATAGGGACGTTTACTTCTCCATGTATTGGTGGGATATTAGTTAATGAGAACTTTATAAAGTGTAGAGGTGTAGCTTCTGGGCTTTGGCTCAATTCAACCACAGGATTTTGGTAGAGAATGGAAAGGAGGGGCTTTAGTGGTTGCATCAGCCCTGTAACAGAGGTGTCAGGGAAATAACCAGTATCCTTTGACACCTGTTTGTTTTGTACGCAGGCCTAATGCAAGAGAAGGGAGGCCAATTGCAGGTAAGGAAAGAAGCCAAGAATAATCACAGAGGAAAAGGAGAGTGGATTAGGTTGAGAGATGAGTTCAGGGTTAGAAACAGAGAATAGGAACGTGTTGGAAATTAAGTGTGATATATCACCTGCTGGGGTCCAATCCCAGCGGGTCCAGGGGTCCCCAAAGGTGTGGACGGAGTCGGCGATTAATTAAGCGCCAATCTGAGAGGTGGCCACTGATTTGCATGCGCTATCATTTAAAAAATAAAAAAGGGGGAATTTGCCGGGAGCCGGTCCATCCTTGCTGCTTGACACAGTCGCTGCAGGAAAGAAACATCTGCACAGCATATGTTTCAAGGGACCTGGCATATATAGCATATTGTTCTTAATATGTTTGCTCTCTTTAGCGCCATGTGTTTTAACCAAGGTCACCTCTCCGAGAAAGGTTGTTTCCCCAGGTGGGGATCTTTCCCTGAGGTTAGGGAGGGGATACAACCCCTTAATTAAGTGCCAGGCGGGTAGTTAAGCTACATAATCTTTGTAATAGAAATTGACAGGATTAAAATCAGCTGGTATAAATATGGATGTAACAAGACAATCAAACCATCAGATCCACATCAGATCCACATCAGATCCACATCAGCTCCTCATCAGCTCCTCATCAGATCCACATCAGATCCTCATCAGATCCTAACCAGAACCTAGCCAGAGAACATGGCAAAAGAACCTAGATAGAACCTGGCTAAAGAACCTGGTGACTGAACCTGGCTGGAGAATTTGGAAACCCTGGCTGGAGAACCAGAACCTGGCTACAGAACTTGGTTGGAGATCCTGGAGGGAGAACCTCGCTATGCTGATGAATTGAAACCAGTTTCCATGTCATTCCTTCTTCGCCGACTCCGTCCACACCTTTGGGGACCCCTGGACCCGCTGGGGTTGGACCCCAGCAATCACCTATATAAGGGACAGTGTATTAGCTTGCTAGGGCTTCTATAACAAAATGTCACTGACTGGATGGCTTAAAAGACATTTATTCTTCCCAGTTCTGCAGGCTCGAAGTCTAAGATCAAGGTGTCAGCATCTTCAGTTCAGTTTCTCCTGAGGCCTTTCTCTTTGGTGGGCAGATGGCTATTTTTTTCCCTCTTTGTCCTCATATGATCCTCCCTCTGTATGTGCATGCCCCTAGTGTTTCTTTGTGTATTCACATTTCCTCTTCTTATAAGAACACTGATCATATTGGATTAGGAACTACTTAACAAATTCCTTTAACTTAATTTCTTTAAAGGCCCTGTTAACAAATACAGTCCCATCATGAGATACTTGGGGTTATGGCTTTAACATTTGAAGTTGGGGGCAGAAACAATTCAGCCAATATCAAATATACAGGGTGGGGCAAAAGTAGGTGTACAGTTGTTCATATAGAAAATACAATAATTAATAAATAATGTGAGAATAAGCTGTTTCCCATACTCATAACTGGGAAACAATTATCTTTGTTAAATGGCATTTAAATGTATAAAATAAATATCCCTACCCTGTGTATTCAGCATAATGAACAAACATGGTGCTTTGCACAGTTGAAACACTATCTTATGTTAATCTTTCATTATTCCTTAAATAGTTATTTAGTGGAGGTAAACATTTATCCAGCCTGGATGGTATTTGGGAATAGCCTAAGACTTTTTTTCAAAGAGTTAAAAGATACTTAAATTTACAAAACATTGTTTCAGTTCAGTAATTAGGAAGTGGTCATTTCCAGATATTAAGTGATTCAACCTTTATTGAAAGGTAAGACTTCTTACCTCCCTCCTTTCTAAGGTCTATAGATGGCAGCTGCCCACTTACAAGAAAGGCCTGTGTAATTGGACTTTTTATCTCATTGCCCCCCTCCTACTCACTTATCAGCTGATGTTTCTGGCTTCTAGAGGCAACGAGAGAAGAAAGGAATTAGAAGTAATAGCTTGGGCTGCTATAAGGAAATACCATAGGCAGGGTAACTTAAAAACAGACATGTTTCTCACAGCTCTGGCTTCTGAGAGGTCAGGGTCAAGGTGTCAGCCAATTCAGTTCTTGGTGAGGGCTCTCCTCCTGACTTGTAGATAGCTGCCTCCTTGCTGTGTTCTCATATAGCCTTTCCTCAATGTGTGCAGTTGGAGAGAAGGAGAGGGAACAAGAAAGGAAGAGAAGGAATGAGAAAGGGATAGAGAGAGCGAGAGTGAGAGTGAGCATGAGCGAGAGCAAGAGCGAGACACACACAGAGAGATCTTCCTCTTCTAAGGACACTAATCCCATCATGAGAGTTCTACCCTCAGGCCCTAAAACTAATTACCTCTCAAAGGTCTCACCCTCATACACAGGCACGATGGGGGTTAGGGCTTCAATATAGGGATTTTGGGGGACACAAACATTTAGCCCATAACAGGCACAGAGGCATCCTGACTAGGCTGGAAGGCTTTGTGATTTTAGATGCTGGCAAACACTATCGGATCCTTAGGGATCACCACTGAGAGCACCTCTCTGACAAAACTCCCTTGACTTGGGTAGATGCTTCCTTATTCCATCTGGTTGCTTATAGCTCATTTATTTAGCCCCCAGGAATCGATTGGCCATGTCCAGCATTTTGCAGCTAGGGTTCCTCTGCCCTTCCAGGCAGCTTTGTTTGTTGGCCAGGACCTAGGCCAGTGATGGCGAACCTTTTGAGCTCCGCGTGTCAGCATTTTGAAAAACCCTAACTTAACTCTGGTGCCATGTCACATATAGAAATTTTCTGATATTTGCAACCATAGTAAAACAAAGACTTATATTTTTGATATTTATTTTATACATTTAAATGCCATTTAACAAAGAAAAATCAACCAAAAAAATGAGTTCGCGTGTCACCTCTGACATGTGTGTCATAGGTTCCCCATCACTGACCTAGGCTAACCCCTTTTGCCCCTTGATCCTGCATAGTTCACATCTGGTTCATGGGGAAACTTTTTTCATTTTATTTTTTGTTTTTTTTGGCTTCAACAAAGTCTAAGAGTTCAGACCCTATGCTGATTTGCTTTGCTGCCAGGCTGCGTTGGCATTCTCACCCACATACAAATCAGTTACTGATCCTCAAGACTTCTTAACCTCAGAAACACATTTTAAGTCTTGTGAAGAGTTAAACTTGAGAACTTCTCTGCCTGGATAAGCTTCAAGTAAAGGTTTTTCTGGGGTGAAGTCAAATGAGAACTCATATTATAGAAGCAGCTTTTTACTGATTCTTCTGCCTACTCTCCAGTCCTTCTGTATTCTCTATTTGATTGAGATATTTAAGAGTCAGTTGACATTTCATATCTATTATATTTTGGAATTCTGGCCAAAGCACACATACATTTATCCAAAGACAGCCAGTGAATGTGAGAGGCAGAAAGAAAAGTATACTAACAATATTGAAAGAGATCAAGATAGAAATAGAGAGATAACAAGGAGGGAGAAAAGATAGGAAGGAGAAGTGGGGGAGAAAAAGAGAGGGAGTGATAGAGAAAGAGAAAATATGCTAAAAATATTAAAGGTATTTATATAGAAATGGTACAAATAATTAAGTTTTCCTCCTTAAATGTTTTGCATTTTCCAAATATTCTACACCAATTTTTAAAATAAACTTTTAATTTTAGAATAGCTTTATATTTACAGGAAAATTATAAAGATAGTAGGGAGAGTTTCCATATACCCACAGTTTCACCTATTATTAATATCTTACATAGTAGAGAACATTTGTTACATTAATAAACCTAAATTGGTACATTGTCATTAACTAAAGTTCATACTTGTTCAGATTTCCCTACTTTTTACCTAATGTCCTATTTCTGTTCCAAGATCTCACCCAGAACACTATATTACCTTTAGTGGATCATGTTGCCATAGGCTCTTTTTGTCTGTTGTAGTTTCTTATTCTTTCCTTGCTTCTGATGAATGACCTTGAAAGTTTTGAGGTGTACTGGTCAAATATTTATTAGAATGTCACTCCATTGGGATTTTTCTGATGTTTTTCTTATGATTAGACTGGGGTAATGTAATTGGGGCGGGGCGGGGGGGGGGGGGGGGTGACCACAGAGGTAAAATGCCATTTCATCATTTCAAGAGTAGGTACTATTAATATGATATCACTGTTGATGTTAACCTTGATAACCTGGATGACAGGGTCTGGTAGGTTGCTTTACTGTAAAGTTATTCTTTTTGCCTCCTTTTCATGCTGTACTATTTGGAAGGAAGTCACAATGCACAGCCCACACTTAAGGAGAAAGGAGTTATGTTTCACCACCTTGAGGATAAACTATATCAATTACAGTATTTGAAATTCTTCTGCATGGGAGATTGGTCTCTTATCCACATATATTTACTTACTCATTTACTTGTACCAGTGATATTTATTTTATACTTTTGGTTATATGATACTTTTCATCTTCAGAAAAAAGAAACATTGTAAAAACATTAAGTAAATGAAAATACTTTTACTTGGCATTGAATTGAAAAACATATTAGTAAGACCAGAAGAACCTTCAAATAAGCTTATTCACATAAGTTAAATTTAATCAAATATAATTATCTTTCTGAAATTAATTTTAAGTAACATAACCACAGTAAAGGGGTTAAAAGATCTAACCAAATATCTTTTTAAAATATTTTTAAATCAAATAATTTGAACTACACCTTTACTCTAAAGACAAAATGAACTATGAACTAATCCTCAACTCTTTTTGTAGGTTTGCATTTCACAGTAGCACAAGTTTAGCAATTCTGAAACTACTTTCTGTGTATTGCAGAGGCTGGAGTGAACGAGGAAAGACACTGATCATGTTCAGAGCCAGGGTTTTTACTTTGAGATAAGGGAGATGCAAATATGGAATAGTGGAAGGCTAGAAAGAACTCTGTAGTGTTAGACTGGAATTTTTTAGAGCTGAAGCAAGGAAGGAAAAGTACAAATAATCTTAGAACGTTTTGTGGTGCCACCAAGTAAGTGCTCAAAAACAATTAATAAAGGAAAAATGATGGGGGCATGTCAAAGGACAAAGGACCCTGGCAGCGTGGCTCAGTTGGTTAGAGTGTTGTCCCTAAACCAAAAAGTTGCAGGATTGATTCCTGGTTGGGGAGAAATAGGGAGGCAACCAATGGATGTTTCTCTCTCCCACCAATCTCTCTCTCTCTCTCTCTCTCTCTCTCTCTCTCTCTCTCTTTCCTTCCTCTCTAAAAACCAACAAAAATATATCCTCAAGTGAGGATTAAAAAAATAAAAGGGACAAAGGGGCTAGCTAGCCTCTAGTGGCTTACCATGACCAAATCTGGCAGCATTGGAATATCAAAATAAAAAATAACAGTAATGGATTATAACCCATTGATTAAAAGAAAAGTCCATGTGCCTATACTGCTAAGTAAATGGGAGAGAAAAGAAAACTTTACAAAAGAAAAGCCAACTATTAAAAGTAGAAGAAATGATGGTCAGAAAGCCATCATCTTGTGACTCAGGCATAAATAATCAAAGGATGAAAGCACTCTAGTATACATTTTTATGAGATTCAGGGTATGTACATTATCTCAAAGCATCTTCCCAGAAATAACTTATTAATCACCACAAATGGGACATATGATGTGATTTACTGAGGCAAAACATATTACTTAATTAATATCCCAAACAAAAATATAACCAGAATTATATTATAAGGAAGAAACCTACAAATTGTTGAGAGACATTCTACAAAATAACTGGCATATAATCTTAAAAATAAAATGCTGGTATATAGTTAGTAAAATAGGTACTCTCATACCTCATTCATATGTGTGTATCTTGATGGATAGACAGATAATCAATAGCAATATATATATATATTATTGATTTTTTACAGAGAGGAAGGGAGAGGAATAGAGAGTTAGAAACATCGATGAGAGAGAAACATCGATCAGCTACCTCCTGCACACTCCCCACTGGGGATGTGCCCACAACCAAGGTACATGCCCTTGACCAGAACTGAACCTGGGACCCTTGAGTCCGCAGGCCGATGCTCTATCCACTGAGCCAAACCGGTTAGGATGCAATATATATTTTAACCTGAAAGATGTCAGCTCTTTGAACTTACTCTAATAAGAAATGTTGGTTTTTGCTGTTGTTTTACTATTCTTGAATCTTTTTGGAAACATTGTTGTTGTTGTTTTAAAAAAAAAAAGGTAAAAATGTTTCCCTCCCTCTAACCATAAGGTTGGTATGTTGCCCATTGTAGAAAATTTAGAAAGAATCAAAAATTTAAAAAGAAAATTTAAAAGTATCTGTAATCCTACTAAGTAAATCTAACCACCATTTATAAAGAAACATTTTTAAATATATTGTGAACATACTGTTTATATAATTTTATTTTCTGTTCTTTTTAATTTACTAAGATAGCATAATCTAATTAAATGTTATTTAATATTTTTTGAAGACCGAAATTTCAATGAGAGCATGATATTTTTGAAATGAAAGTTATACTTTACTATTCCCATTATATTAAGTTTACTTACACTTTTTACTATCGCATTGCTCTGGAAAATGTCTTTGTACATTTATATTTTACATATCTCTTATGATTTTCTTAAGCTAAATTAAAAGAGGTGAAATTTTTCAGGTTTAAAACCTATAAACATGCATTTCCACATTGCTTTCTGGAAGATTTTTTTAAACCAATTATTACTTCCGAAGTGGTGTATGAGAATGTCTATTTGCTACATGCTCACTAGCATTTAACATTATAGTTAAAAAAAAAATTTTTTTTGATCTCAGAGAGGAAGAGAGAGGGAGAGATAGAAACATCAATGAGGAGAGAGAACCATCATTTGACTGCCTCCTGCATGCCCCCCACTGGGGATGGAGCCCTGCAAACCAGCACATGCCCCTACCAGGAATCCAACCAGATCCCCTGGTTCATAGATCTATGCTCAACCACCAAGCCACACCGGATGGGCTGTTTTTGTTTCATTTTGCATTGCTGAATTATTATTATAGATGAACATTTTTTCCTTGTAATATTTTGCCATGCTACTTCTGTAAATTCTGTTTTTATACTTTGCTGACTTTTCTATTTAAATGTTAAAGCTTTTATTTTTTGCTTTGTGTAATATATATCTATATTGAGATTGATATATGTATAAAACTAGAGTTAAAGGTATAAAGCTGGAGATGGAGATAAAAATAGAGGGATAAGTATAAAGGGAGGAAAGAAGGAAGTGAGGATAGAGACAGAGAGGGAGAGAGGATAGCAATGATATATGTGATAAAATATAGCTTTTCTATCACTTTAAGATTCCTGAGGAAGAGATGATCTTTTCTGGTTGCTTTTTATTATAATCATCCTGATAGTATTATGCTTCTTTAGGTTAAAATAATTATGTCCCCCTCTCTTAAAGAAGCATATATATTCTATTTAAAGAGACTCTTTCAAGAATGTAGAGAGTATATTATTTGAATTTGATTTTTTCTTTGCTCCCCCTAGTGAGAAATCTATTTATGTACACGTTGTAAATTTGACTTCTTTTTCAGTAGGTAGTTCCCTCTGGTGTTGCAAAGAAGGAATAGCAGTATATTTTGCCTTCAATTTGTTTTCTGTTTATCAGAATTCCTTGGCACTGATGAGTTATATCTACACAGATTGAGATAAAAATTGAATATATTCAAATTTACTTCAGAAATAAAAAATAAATGACAGTCAATAGTTATTTTGGAAGATTCCTGACATTTAAAAATATCTGGTATTTCCATTTGGCAAATTAGAATAAAACTTTCAGTGGCTCAGTGGTTGAGTTTGATCTATGAACCAGGAGGTCATGGTTTGATTCCTTGTCAGGGCACATGCCCGGGTTGTGGGCTCTATCCCCAGTGTGGGGTGTGCAGGAGGCAGCCAGCTGATCAATGATTTTCTCTCATCACTGATGTTTTTATCTCTCTCCCTCTCCTTTCTTCTCTGAAATCAATAAAAAAATATATATTTTTAAAAATTGCCTGAGAAACATAGTTACCAGTGGCTCTCCTTTACAAAGTCACAAAAAGAAATGTTCACATTCAAACTATGAAGTTCATTTCTTGATGATGTAGCAAATACTATAAGAATAATAGCAGCAGCCAGAGGGAAAGTGAACAATTCTCCAAGGAGGAGAAAAGAGGAGAAAGAAAGGAGCAATTCTTCTTTGTTATTAGATGACTACTATATTTTTTTCCAGGGGATTTTCCTCCTCTTGGGAATTTTAAAATTTTTTATTCTAATATAGAGATAGTACGTTAGACATTTCTGCAGCTTGAAGTTATTTCGGTCACTTAATGTGGGCTTCAATTTTCTTAACTGTACGTTGATATTTACCTAGTTCAGTAATTTTCAAATCGTTGTGAGGGAAGAGGTAGAGTAGGCACTTATTCAAAGAAAATATTCCATGGAAGTCTAATGTAAACACAGCGAAAAGCAAAGTTAATCTGGCTTGAATGGAGCACAGAGCTGGGGAGGGGTTAGGTACCTGCTCTTTAACCTTCCCTTTTGTTGACCTCCCAGTTCACATCTGGGTCACCTCTGAGGCTTCCCTAGTTCTTGAAGAACATATTTTGATGAATAGGGCAGCAAAAATGAAATTTACAAATTGCCTCCTCCTCTTAACTGGTTAAATGTTACCCTGAAATGCAGAAAATCTGCTCTCTGTGTTTTTGTATTTCAAAAACTAGTAAAATCTCTTTCATGTATTAATGTTCTTAACAAATACATGTTTAATAGATAGTATGCTAGGTTCTGGGGGTACAAAAAATTGATACATGCCCGGTCCTCCATCCTATATAATAAAAGGCTAATATGCAAATTGTCCCCTTGGGTGGTCGTTTGACCAGGAGACAGGGAGTTTGACCTCTTGCTATGACGTGTGCTGACCACCAGAGGCTGGTGTGGAACATTGGCCAGCATCAGCGACCATGGTGGGATGGTGGAGCAGGTGAGCGGGCGGTGCCAGGCCAAGGCTGGTGCGAGCTGTGGCCCAATCGCCCTTCTGATCGTCCAGTAGACAGTGACCAGTGGTAGCGGCAGGGGTTGGGACCACCACCCAGCTCCCAGGTGCTGAGGGAGCCAGGCAGGGGGCCTGGCCCCTATTTATCACCCCACAGGCAGGATGGTGGAGCAAATGAGGGGGTGGCACCAGGCCACAGCAGGGTGCCAGGCGGGGCTGTGGGGCTGTGAGCCTGGGGGTGTGAGTTGGGGCTCAATCTCCGCAGGCTACCCCGAGGGACCCCACCCATGCACCAATTCGTGCACTGGGCCTCTAGTAAATCCTATAAGGGAGAAAAAGGAAAAGGTTGCATATGTAAATATAACATTGTGGTGGTGAGACATTTAATGAGGGAGATGCAGATGTTAGCATGAGATCATATGATAGGAAGATTTGATCCAGACGGTATTATCAAGAAGGCTTTCTAGGGAAAGTGATGGGAGAAACCAGATCTAAAGATAAGTTGGGAGTTACCTGGGCAAAGCTAAGAAGCATTTCATGCAGAACAGGGTGAGAAGCAGCATGGCACTTCAATTCATTGAAATGGTCAATATTGTAAAACAAAGGAAGCAAGGGGCAGGGGAGGAATGGAATTAGTAGGGGTCAGGACAAAGAGCCTGTGAACTACTCCAAAATGTTGATCTATATCTTAAGAGAAATAGAAAGCTATTAAAGTGTTTTAAGGAGAGATGATATCAGATCACCCTGTGGATAGCATGGTGAATGTACTGGGGTAGGTGGTGAGAAGTACAAATTTGGACAAGGATACATGTGAGATTTGTTAATGTCTGGTAGAAAGATTTTAATGCCATGGACTTGGATGTGTCAATGGAGATTTAAAAAGGGGGAGGGGTATATTTAAGAAATTCTTACGGGATAAAATTGACTCAACTTGGTGATCAATTGGATAAAAGGTATATGGGAGGATGGTGTCAGGAATAACCCCCAGATGTCTGTCTTATTTAATTAAGTAGATGAGACACGATCCATCACAGGATAAAATTTTGGGTGAAAGAAGGGGAATCATGAGTGTGATTTGGATGTGTTATATCTGAAGCGTTTCTGAGACAATTTGTCCAGTTGCCTATTACAAATTCTTAGTTGAAGTACAAAGGAGCTATCTAAGCATGGGGTATATATTTGGGAGTCATCTACGTTTAGGGGCAATGGAGACATGAGCATAAATAATGGTTCTAAGAAAGAGAGGGAAAAGTGACAATATAATAGGGCCTATGATAGAACATTTAGGAGCTTCAACATTAAATGGCTACATAAAGAAGGAAAAAGAGTTTAAAGTGAGCAACCATAATTGTGACCAAATCAAGAGAGTATCATGATTATGTCCCAGGATGATGGGGAAAGAAGTGTTAGGAAGCAGTCAGCAGATTCAAAGCTGAGAAGTTAAGTCAGATAAGGCCTATAAATATCCACTGGATTTAGCAACCGAAGGTTTTAAGAGCCCTGTTTTAGTAAAATGATAGAGGACACACTCTAGATTAATGTAGTTAGAGGAGAGAATTCAAGGTGAGTTGACTCATTTTTTTTTATATAAGTTTGTCCTTAAAATTGAGGAGAGAGACTGGCTGCTAATTGGTGTAGGATATAGCATTGAGGGAAAGATTTTTAATTTTGGAAGGTACTTCCCCTAATAGGCAAATGGGCTTTATGTCCATTTTAACCTAAGAGAAGCATTGTTAGTTTAGTTCATTATATAGAGCAAATTTGAATATTTGGTGGCAAGTGGAGAAGGCATTTGTGTGTGTATGTGCATGTATATACATCATTTTGATACTTTATCTGTAAAATAAACTGATATTTTCTGCTTAATTTTTTAAGTGAGAAGGGGTGAGTTAAGTTTTGAGGTTAGATTAGTAGGTCAAAATAACAGAAGAATGAGTTGACCAGACAAATCTAGGAGGTTGGCCTGAGAGTTTTGAGTCTATGCCAAGATTGGTTACCATGAATTTATGGGTAGCCATTCTGCTTTCCTTGACTGACTCACCTTTACACTTATATTTTGTTTTGCCTTTTGCCACGCACAGTTTAGCTGGAAGAAATATAATAAGAAGGCAACCATGGAAATAAAATTTTATGTCTATTTCAAACAGCCGGCATGGTGCTCTTCCCATTCACTATAATAACCTTTTTGAAATTCCCTGGAGCCACCCCTGATGTAATTGAATAAGTACAAATGTAAAACAGTGAACTAAATCATTTAAAATATAAAATCACTTAGAACAGAAAAAAGAGGACTGAGGAGACCACAGGACCACAGAATCTAATGGGGCAGGGACATTTTGATATGCATGCTAACCTTTCCTGGCATTAGGGAGGGATGAAAGAGGCGTAGAATGGTTTCTTCATGCTTTCAGAAGCAAACCTACGAGATGAAGCATGCTAGTGTATATAAACGAAAATGTTGTTATATAAAAGGAAGGAAATGGGGATTTAATATGACTAATTTCACTTCTCAATCAATTTTTTATGCCATTGCATGAAACCTTGGGTCCTAAAGCTAAAAGAACAGGTAAAAAATGATGAGACAACAAATCTTACAGCATTTTGCTGCTGTCTCTTCTTTTTTTAAAAATATGTTTTTACTAGAGGCCCAGCGTGTGATATCACGCAAGACCCAGACCTGCCAGCTGGTGGGACCCAGACTGACTCCCACCATGCCGTGAGACCCAGAGTCAAGTCCCCGCCCACCCACGTGCGCCTGGCAGGCACGCAGCCTCCTGGTGACCAGTCTTTGGTTGTTAGGCTGTGACGGTGTCATGACCACGGAGTTTTTATGATAGAGTTTGATTTCCAAGAGAGGAAGGGGATGGAGCCCACAACCAAGGCCTGGTGCATGGGATGATTCTCAACCAACTGAGCCACACCTGTCTCTTTTTTTTAATATGCAAGCGATTATCCTTTTAATGAGACTGACCTTATGTAAGCATAAAATATGGTTTTAGTATAATAATCACTATAGCTTTTTTAATTTCAGCTCTCCAGTGGATTTGCTGCATGTGCAGTAAGGAATTTTTTTTAAAAATATATTTTATTGATTTTTTGCACACTCCCTAATGGGGATGTGCCAGCAACCAAAGTACATGCCCTTGACCGGAATCGAACCCGGGACTCTTCAGTCCCCAGGCCTACACTCTATCCAGTGAGCCAAACCAGCTAGGGCTGCAGTAAGGAATTTAACCTTCCTCAAGAGAGGTCTGTTCTTTGTTCCAGATTCCCTGGAGGTAACCTCTAAACCCTTGTAATTTCCTGAGTGACAGGAATATCTTTGTTATTCATGATGGGCTCCTTGGCCTTCACCTGGTAGTTTTATGATACCTGCTCTCCAGGTGGCTCAGGGTGGGCCCCTTTGTCCCATGTGATGTTAGTCCAATCTCCAAGAAGGAAGTGGGTATTGGAATTGAGTTCAACCACATGAGCAATGGTTCAATCAATCAGGCTTATGTAATGAATCCTAATAAAATCTCTGGATGCCAAAGCTGATGTAAACTGCCCTGTTTGGCAATACTTGTGCGTATTATCATACATCATGGCCAGGAGAAGTAACGCTGGCTGTCCATAAGTTGATTGGGAGAGAATGGCTGGAAGCTATGTTTGATGCTCCTAGACCAGCTGTGGGCAAACTACGGCCCGCGGGCCGGATCTGGCCCGTTTGAAATGAATAAAACTAAAAAAAAAAAAAAAAAAGACCGTACCCTTTTATGTAATGATGTTTACTTTGAATTTATATTAGTTCACACAAACACTCCATCCATGCTTTTGTTCCAGCCCTCCGGTCCAGTTTAAGAACCCATTGTGGCCCTCGAGTCAAAAAGTTTGCCCACCCCTGTCCTAGACTTTATCCTATGCTTTCATTCCTTTGACTGGTTCTACTTTCTATCTTTTCTCTGTAATAAATATGACCTTAAGAATAATAGTGAGTTCTATGAGTATTTCTAGAGAATTATCAAATCCCAGGATGGTTTGGGGAACACCCAAACTTTCAGTTGGTGTCAGAAGTCTTGGTCAGACTTGGCAATCTGGAGGACTGTGCCCGTAACCTCCCAGTTTGGCTAACTCCTGGCTGTGCAGAATCAAATCAAAGCTTTTGAATGTCCCCTCTTGGTTATTCAGATGCTTTTGGACTCCAAAAGGCACATTTCCTTTGCATCCTAAATGAAGGCTTATCCTCTTATTAAAAACCATGTTTCTCTCTATTGACATCTCACTTCAGAAACAATGCCCCTCTGGGAGGCTTAGCAGTGAGTCTAGATGATCCCATTCCAAATAACATCACCTCTGAAATCAATAATTCCGGGTGTCAGAATCTTAAGCTGTGTATCAGTCAATGCCCAAACAGAAGGTAAAACTGCACAGTATTAAATAGGAAACATTTAATTTAAAGAATGATCAGCTATAACAATGTTTGGTGAGTAAAGAGGGTTCTAAGAGGGCAGGAAAAGCAGATTAAAGGAGTAGCCAGCACCCCTAGTGCTAAAATAGAGCACCAAGGGCGACCGTCCCCTCAAGCCTAGGGCTGAGATCCAGACCTTGTTGAAGGCTCTGCTATGGCTCACTGGATGGTAGAGAAGTGGCTGTGGTGTCTCACTAGTGGAACTTGCTGGAAATTCACCCTCTAGTGGCTGGGGAATGTTATTCACAGGAAGTTATTTTACCTGAGGCACTAAAGTGCAAAACTGCCTCCATGAGAGGATTCTGGTGGAAGCTGCTGTCCATGGGGTGCCCCTACTCACTGGTCACTGCAGGAGCCAGGATCTGGGGAAGCCACGCTTCCTGCAGGAGCTGGGTGCCAGTGAAGGCCCTGGTGCTGCAGAAGTCTGCTAAGAAAGCAGAGCGTGACCAGGACGGGAAATCTTTTCTCTCAGCAGTATTTCTCTAGCACCCTCTACTGATATATCTTAATATTGTGCCAGCTGGCAAAGAAGAGATGTTTAAAGAGCCCAGTTCCATTTTCACATAGTGAGCAATAAATTATGCATTTAGATTTGAGAAGAAATAGATTGATAACTAGCAAAAGCTTAAAACTATATGATAGGTTATTTTACTCTCTGGAAGGTTGAGGGAGTTGCCCAAGGTTACACAATGATATGGGACCAGATCCCAGGTCTTTCAATACTTGATCCAGCATGAAGTTGTGCACATTGAAAGGAAATTAATTAGAAGGTGGCTGGTAAGGAGGGACTGGGCAAGATGGGCTGGACATGCCCTGGAACCAACCTCCTATGGTCCCTTCCCGGCTGGCCGGCGGCACCTGGGGCAACGCCAGGGCTTGAAGGGCATCTGCGGAGTGAGTGGGGTCCCTCCAGCAGGTGGGGTCCCTCAGCCTGGCCTGTGGGATTGGGCCGAAACCAGCAGTCTGACATACCCTGAGGGGTAGCGGTGTGCACTCTGCAAAGGGCACTCTGCAAAGTTGTTGTCCCTCAGCAGCTCCTGCGTTGAGCATCTGCCCCCTGGTGGTCAGTGCACATCATACCTACTGGCTGCTTAGCCTTTTATATATATAGATTTGCAGTTGGATGAACTCATATTTTTACCATGGGTTTATCCAACTGAAAATTGTTGGGTATTTTTCCCTTCCAAATTATTTTCTTCTGGGAGAATTTTCTCTCTTTGAAGTTCTAGCAAGAAAAACAGTGGTGATATTTACAGGGTAGAAACTATATCCTTACAACAACCCAGAGAAAAATGAAATATTATTCTCATTTTATAGATGAAGAAAGTAAGACTTGTGGAGATTAAGAAATTTACTTAATGTCAGGCAGTAAGTGGCAGAGTAGTTTCTCTGATTCTAAAACCTGGCTCTTAAACCATTATGCTAGTTGAATCAAATTCCTTATTAATTAGAGCCAAGAAAGTACACAGGTCTGGGTGGGCTGCTTACTTGACTATGGGTGTGAGTGGTGGAGGGTTGTAGACCAGTGTCAGTTGAGAGAACACTGCTTGGCAGCTGGGCAGCTGGGCAGAAGCTGAAGGGCACTGGGCAGCTGGGGTCAGGGTAGGACTGCAGGAGGCAGGTGGCCTTTGCAGATGACTAATGCCTCTTCCACAGCTGGTTAAAAATACAGCTTCCTGCTTGCTCCCTTCACATGGCTCTTTTCCCGTGAGCTGTGGTAAGGTGTGGGAATATGTGAGTGTGTGTATCTGTGTGTGTTGATCTCACCCTTCCCAGCTGGTTTTGTAACCACTGAGCTAGAACAGCCCCCTAATTTTAGATACACGGAACTGAGGTCCCAGAGAGCAATTGTGATTAGCCCCACACCATGGAGGGACTGTGTCAAATGCATTCTGCTCCTCTGCTTCCGGGCCTCACACACAAAGATCCTAATCCACAGGATATAAATTCAGCTGAGTTATAAAGTTTCTTCTCTCCTTTTTGCCTTGCTTCTTTAGCTGTGTATTATGAATTTTATATTAGGAAGTGGTTCATATCATTCAAGTAAAGGTAGGGTATGTATTTTGAGCAATTACTGTTATAATGCCACCACAAATCGTATTATCAGTGGTGAAGGGTCTGGAAATGTTGCCAAGTTCCTCAAGGTACATAGAGTAGAGGTACAACCCTCATCATAGAACATAACAACTAAATGTGGTTTTATTTGTGCCCTTGGTCAGAAAATGACTTTTCAGTGAGATGAATGAAATGTCACTTGAGGTTAGGAAAACAGCACTTTAATATTCTTGAATCAGCTATATTTAAATCAGCCTGTCCAGTAAAGGTAGACCTGAAGTTCATTGTCAGTTGATGGACTCAGATTAGATGTTTCTGAGCCTTTGAACTGATCTGTGCATGGGTACTCAGGGGATGCAATAGATTTTCTTGTGAATTTACAGAAAAAAAGCACAAATATTATTAGTAAGCATACTTACAGTAGAAAGAGATGAAACAAAAACACTATACACTAAAAACTACAAAAACTACAGTCTACAAAACACTTTGTAGAATCATATAATTGGAAAATATCTTACTAGTAGATATATTCTCATTCAGCCTCTTAATTTCACAAAAGGAGAACGTCAGAATTGAGTTTTTCCTCTGATTTTGCCTTTAGAAGGCCTTTTAATCATGTAAATATACTACAACATAATGTATGGTATGGACACAGAGTTGAATTTGTAATTACAAAAACACTAAAGCAAAACTACAAATTTAGACCTAAATTTCACTTCACTCCTCATTTCTATTTTTTTTTTAATATATTTTATTGATTTTTTACAGAGAGGAAGGGAGAGAGATAGAGAGTTAGAAACATCAATGAGAGAGAAACATCGACCAGCTGCCTCCTGCACATCTCCCACTGGGGATGCACCCGCAACCCAGGTACATGCCCTTGACCGGAATCGAACCTGGGACCTTTCAGTCCGCAGGCCGACGCTCTATCCACTGAGCCAAGCCGGTTTCGGCCACTCCTCATTTCTAAATTGGGAAAGAGGGTACTATTAAGATGGAGGCCTCTCCAAGCCAAGACCTGAAATGATTTCTCCTGTTTTTCTGTTTGTAGCTCTGTCAGTTGCTAGGTATAGGACTTCAGGCATGATCTTCAGTGACTTTTATTTATCTTCTTTGTAAAATTGGAGTAATAATTCTTTATAGGATTTTTGTAAGAATGAAATGAATTAATAGCTAGAAAAGTAGTTTCAAAATATGGAGTACTACATCTACACTAATAAAAGAGAAACATGGTAATTAGCGTACGACCGCTACCCTTTTCATTGGCTAATCAGTGAGTATATGCAAATTAACTGTCAGGCAAGATGGCAGCCGGCAGCCAGGCAGCTGGAAGCGAACATGAGGCTTGCTTGCTTCAGTGAAGGAGGACTCCAACGTTCCCCGCCTGCCTTGCCGGCCTCTGAGCAGGCAATTTGAAACTTTGTAGCAAATATAGAAGCTAAACAAAACCCCAGAAACCAGCTTTCAGCCTCCGGGATCTCAGAGCTGGAGTTATACATTGTTTCGATTATAGAATGCAAACAAACCAGATACCAGCTTTCAGCAGCCGAGGCCTCAGAGCTAGAGCCAGAGCTAAAGCTGGCCCAGAGTAAAAAAAGAAAAAAAGGAGCGGTTGGGAGCTTCAGTCAATTGCCAGCCTGAAGGCAGCCCTCAGCCCCTCACCCAGACTGGCCAGGCACCCCAGTGGGGACCCCCACCCTGAAGGGGGTGTGACCAGCTGCAAACAGCCATCATCCCCTCATCCAGGCTGGCCAGGCCCCCAAGCAGAACCCCCACCCTGATCCAGGACACCCTTCAGGGCAAACCAGCCGGCCCCCAGGCCTCTATCCTATATAGCAAAAGGGTAATATGCCTCCTAGCACCGGGATCAGCGGAGCCGCGAGGCCTCCTGGCACCGGATCAGCGTGACGGGGCAGCGCCCAAACCCCCTGATCGCCCTGCGACTATGTGTGTGACAGTGCGGCATCCCAACCCCCTGATCGGCCCTGCTCTGTGTGTGACAGGGTGCGGCGCCCCAACACCCCCCCACACACAGGCCCTGCTCTGTGGGTGATGAGGTAGAGCCATAACCACCCCATTGGCCCGGCCCTGAGTGTGACAGTGGCGGTGCCCCAACCCCCTGATCGGCCCTGCTCTGTGGGTGATAGAGGGCGGTGCCCCAACCCCCTGATCCACCCTGCTCTGTGTGTGACAGGAGGCGGTGCCCCAACTCCCCTATCGGCCCTACTCTGTGAGTGACAGGGGGGAGCTCCTCAACCCCCTGATTGGCCCTGCTCTGTGGGTGACAGGGGGGAGCTCCCGAATCCCCTGATGGGCCCTGCTCTGTGCATGACAGGGGGGCAGCGCCCAACCCCCTGATTGGCCCTGCTCTGTGCGTGACAGGGGGCAGCGCCCCAACCCCCTGATGGGCCCTGCTCTCTGCGTGACGGGGTGGCGCCGCAACCTCCCCATCGACCCTGCCTTGAGTGTGACAGGGGGCTGTGCCCCAACCCCCCAATCGGCCCTACCCTGAGCGTGACTGAGGGTGGCATCGCAACCTCCCAATCCACCCTGCTCTGTGCATGACAGGGGGCAGCGCCCCAACTCCCCAATCAGTCCTGCTCTGAGCCCGACCAGGGGCTGCACCTAGGGATTGGGCCTTCCCTCTGCCACCCAGGAGCAGGCCTAAGCCAGCAGGTCGTTATCTCCTGAGGGGTCCCAGACTGTGAGAGGGCACAGGCCGGGCTGAGAGATTCCCTCCCTCCCCCCAGTGCACAAATTTTTGTGCACCGGGCCTCTAGTATTTATATAAATAAAATGAGTACAGTATATACTAACCTATAAAATAAATATGAGTATTGTTGTTTATATTATTTCAAAGGAAAACCCAGATAATTCTAAGCACTGAGTAGAGCTTCTATTTTCATGCAGAGAAACTCAATTTTTTAAATAAAGACCTGACTTCTAAAGAACATAGGCAGCATTTAAGGCAAATCCACAAAGTATATGATAAAAATTGATAGGAATAGCATTGCAGGTGTGAAAAGTCACTGTCTGTTTTGAAATTTGCCTGAGGCTTTGTTACTTTTAGTGCTAAAGGGCAGATTATTGATCATTTTAAATTATCTTCTCAATTAATCTGTTAGACTTAGTACGATGTCTATTAGTATGGCAAAATTTCATCTTTCAGAGAGAGTAAACAGAATATGGGACATGTTTATTGTGATGAAGGGGGCATGGAAAGTCCAGCTTGGGGGAACTATGGAAAAGGGCCTAGTGGAGTTCTACCCCCGCCCCATCATTTCTACTTCTGTTCTCCATCACAACCTTCCTTAATTTAGCACTTATAACTATTTCATATACATGTTTTTTTTTTTGTTTGTACCCACCCAATAACTATAAGCACTTTGAGACAATAAAATTAGATAAGCAAGAAGAGCGTCTGGACATTCTAGCTGCTCAGTAATCACTTGTTGGATGAATGCTACAAGTTGGACTGTGGGAGAAACAGAGGAGTCAGATATAAGCACTAATTACCTAAAATGTTATTTTTGGAATCCCAAACATAGTCTTTCCTTTCTGTGTTTTTGCTCATTCCACTTGATGGAATTTCAGCAATCCTGCTTCTCTATGATTTGTTGCCACTTTAGGTGTGGCCACATAATTCATCTGCAGTTCCCAGTAGTTTTCACTTTATACCTCCATTTACCTAGTGAGGATTTAGTTATTTTAGGAGGCAAGTTTAACTCCTTGTTCCTATTGCAACCTGTCAAAAGCATTTCCATTTTTGATCTTTCTGCAGTGGACATATGTTATTTCTGCCCGGGATTTAGCCTTTTTTGACACTATTCTCAGTTTTCTCACACGTGCTTGCCTGAGTGGAAAAGAATGGCCCCTGACCAAGAGAACCTTAACTCCTCAGCTTAACAAGGGCTTCTCCCTGACTCTAGGTCCCTGACCTCCATTTTCTTGGTGTATTTACTTTACAAAATTTGTAATCCCAACTCCTGGTACCTTTGGGATGTAAATCTTTAAAAGCTTATTGCCAGTTTTACAACCCAACAATGATTTTCTCAAGGACTTGAGAGTCCTCTTTTCCAAAGGAAGACATGACTATGTCTCTGATTCTGTAAGAGGATTGGAGCCTAACTTCAGCTGGCCTCTTGCTCCAAATTGTAAAACTGTCTTCTGCCATGAAGGTACAGGAAAGTTTACTTTTCCTTTGAGTAAGGCCAATTAACAAAGACAGATGGCCTATTCCCCCACCCCAGCTCTTAAAACCTCTTCAGCTCTTTTTTTTTTTTTTTTTTTAAATAAACATTGACATCCAGATTTGGTCTGTGGTGTCTCCCCTATTGCTGGTAGTGGTATTGGAGTAATATCAACTTCTGTCTGCTCATCTTGTCCAGTGTGATTTTTTTTCTTTAAGATTCCCTTTTTCTATATTTGTTTTCAAAATCAGAACTCATTAGAATGCTGTGTGTAGACAGACTCCAATTGGGTTTTCTGGACACCTCCCTTGTTTCTTCCTCATAATATGGGATGATATATATTTAGGATTTTCTTTCTAGAAAGTTCTCTTTGAATTTAATTTTTCTTTATTTTTGGAGTTTCCTGCCAGATCACTATAGCTATAGCTGAGTGTTTGGAGATATATTCCATCATCATTATTTACAAATAATGATTTACATTATTATTTACATTATTTCAATTTTACATAGCTCTTTTACATGGTACTTTATATAATGCTTTTATATATAATTCTCCTGAAAAGCATGCATGTGCTCAATGAAATTCAAAAGGTTTTGTTTGAATGCCCTTCTTAGTATATTGATATTGGGGGGAGGGGGCAAAGTTGTCTGATTCAAATTTTAGTAAAAACAATTTATTTTGCAAGTGTCTAATGGCTCAGGAACCTTTAGGGTAATTCCATTCAGATAAGAGCATTTGAGAAACAGGAATAATATGAATCACTATTTGGTGATTGCCCCCTGAATTAGTGAAATGACAGGAAGCCGCATTCTTGGCAAAAGACACTAGGGAGATAAAGCTTGTAAATAATACTTTTTCTGGAATTTTACTGAATGCAAATATAAATAAAAGGGAAAAAGTAAACTTCCATTAACTCCCCCCACAAAAAACCCCCACAAAAAAACAAAACCCAGCTTAAGTGTTATTAATTTTCTAGTGACATTGTAAATTCTTGATCTCAAGAATTTTGCTTACCTTTTCCTTTTGTGTCTCCACCATAGAGCAAAGCTTGGTTAACAATAGGCTCTTATTAAGTGAATGGAAGAGAGTCTCTGTTTTAATTTCATTTTAAATTCATAGTTGGTAGGATTCATTGATACATTTTTCTTCTAATGGTGCCAAATACATAGTGTCACCAAGAGGGGAGGGTACTATGAAGGTTCAGTTTTTCACTGGGAGGAACCATTCAGTTACTTTCTGGGGAAATCTGTTATAAAAAATATAGTAAACATTTATTGGACACTTTTATGTGCCAAGGGCTGTGCTAAATACTTCATATGAAGTGTCTCCTTTTAATCTTCATTAACTGAACTATACATTTAACCTATTATTACAGAAGAGAATTCTCTGGTTATTATCTCGTCCCTGATTATATTAGGAATCATTTTCCCCATTTTTTCCCATTGTAATTTCCGAAGAGTTGGAATTGATAAGTCTAAGAAGGAATACAAGAAAGAAGAGACTAATTATTAAACAGTGTGAAAAGTTTTACCTGTTAGAAACCCTATCAAAGATACCAGAAATTGAGAGCAGAGACCTACTTAGCTTTGGTAGGGTGAGAAATTTGAATTAGAATTTTGTGCCCCCCTTCCCACCTCTCCTAACACAGGAACAGACTATAAATATTCAGATAATCTTAAAATAGAAATGTAGTTGGTTTGCTTTTCTTGCCTTTCTTTGCTCACCTCCAAGAATTGAACCTAAATTTCTCTTTTTACCCCCTGGATAGTTTGAAGATTAAATCATCTTTTTTCTCAAAGAAAGGGGAATAAGTTAGGATCTGACTTTAATGAGCCACCAAAGTCAATTGAGGAAAATAAATAGAAAGGCTAGGGTTTTGATGAAAGAGGCTAAGAGAACAGGAGAAATGGAAGGCAGACATGGGAGTTCATCAGTCCAGGGCTAAAAGAAAGAGCGCTGTATATTGAAGTAATATGACTGAAAAAATTCATTTGTTTATGACGTAAGTGACATTGTTTTAATCCATTTTATATAACAAAGAAAAAAGGTGCTTTTAAAATCGAAGTTGTTTTGATATAAGATTGCAGTAAGTTGTGTCAGGATGTCACCATCTCATCTGTCCTCCTTGATAAACAGTAGCTTAGTTGCTGAGAGGCCCTGCTGTGGGCTTTTCTCTAAGAACCTGGGGAGAAACAATTATGGCCAGAGGACATTTAGACTATAAATACCGAGAGTTTGTGAGAACTATTGAAGAGTTTTGCTCTGGGCAAGGCGCACTTTGTTGCCCTAAACAGCTCTCCCAAGATCTTGAGATATTTGCTCTCACTGTGGCCAAGATGATTCTTTGGTTGGTAGTGATGCTAAACCTTGCAACAGTCTCTGGAACGATGATCATCAGAGCAGCCTTGGTCTGTCTGTCAGCACTGCTCCTTCATTCCTTAGCAACCTGCTCTAGCAACAAGGGATGTGTGTGTGTGTGTGTGTGTGTGTGTGTGTGTGTGTTTGCGATGGGAGCTGGAAGTTCACTTGCAGTAGGTCAAGCCTTCTCTCCCCTGAGAAATCAAATTAATATAAAAAGTTACACCTCTGCTTAATTTAGACTTTATTTCTTTCATTTCCCCTTGCCTGGAATAATAGTGTGATTAATCTGTCATTTGTTTGGAGCAGGGGTCCTCAAACTTTTTAAACAGGGGGCCAGTTCACTGTCCCTCAGACCGTTGGAGGGCCGGACTATAGTTTAAAAAAACAACTATGAACAAATTCCTATGCACACTGCACATATCTTATTTTGAAGTAAAAAAACAAAATGGGAACAAATACAATATTTGTATTTGCATGTGGCCCGCGGGCCGTAGTTTGAGGACCCCTGGTTTGGAGTATGCTTTTTCTTTAATTGGCTTATTGAGAGATATCACCCTATATGCTATTGGCTTATAAAATTATTACAGTTCTCTTAGCGAACCTGTGTTAAATAAGTGGCTGGGAAAGATAAAAAACGTCTCCGTGCTTAATTTTGCCACCTAAAGCAAAAACAAAACAAAACAGGGAGGAGTGTGGGTCCTGGGGCTGTGGTGATCTGTCCAGGAAGTTCCCAGAAAGCCACAAATTCCTAAGGAAAAGGGCTGGGTGACCAGTCAGCGTCAATGAGAGGAGATTCACTGTTCTTTCCCTCCCTCTAACTATGTAGGTTAAGGACTGTAAAAATCCCTCCCCATGTCTCCCTTGTGGTAAGTAGAGCAAGAGATAGTTTTTGCCTTTTTCAAGCCAAAGTGTTTAACAGGAGGTGATGTAGGAGGCAGAGCCTGAGGGCAGGATCCCTGTGAGGACCTGATTAAGAAACATTCTCCCCACCCCACCTCAAGGGGAAGATGAAGCTCAGGACCTCTTGGGCAAATTCCTCTTGCTAATGTTCCTTCTGATGACCACTATTGGTGGGCCTAAATTTTGTTCTGTGGTGGTAATGTTATTTAGTGCAGTCCTCTGAGGATCCCTGACATGACACACCTACATTCATAATTTAAGCTAAATACATTGTTGTTTATTCAGAGCCAACTGTTCTTCTCCTTTGGTTTATGGCTGTGGGAAGCACTGAGCTAAAGTGGCATTCTCTGCTTTCGTAAGGAACTGAGGGAACCAACTTCCAGTTGGTGTTCTTCAGTGTACCCACCGTGAGGAGTGGATACAAGCAACTGCCCCCTCCTGGCCTTGGATTTCCCTTTGTGAAAATGTGGAGGCTGATGCTGTGCCGGTCAATTCTGATGATTGTGGAGCCCTTTGCTCTCCCATACAGAGTCACGTTATGCAAATATTAACCACAAGCTGCCAAATGGGGCGGTTAACCAAGGTTTAAAAATAAAGTGACATTTAGAGATTGCCCTGGGGGTCAGTTCAGATTGAAAGGGAGTAGTCTATCCCACAGAACTGAATATTCAAGTTGTTAATTAGGGGGCTTCTGCTTCTGTGCCTTCCTGGCTGAATTTTTAAATGATGGGAAGGGAATGAGAAAAGGAAGCCTGGGGAGGTGAGTGAGGAATCAGGCTAGTGGCTACATCTGCTGTCTGCCTACCCCAGGATGGTACCAGCTCTATGAAGCTACCTTTTCAGCTCTACCTGGAAGCAGCAGGGTTCTCATGGGTAGTACAGTACCAGTACCTGTGGACCAAGAGTCCGGAGACCTGCTTTATTACTATGAATAATGAAAGTAACAGTTTTACCATCTATTGAACACTTACCTAAATGCCAGGGCCAAGAACTTTTGCTACATGAGCTCAGTTCATTTGTACAGCAACCCTGTGAAGTGGGTATTGAAAGGGCCGGCGGGGCACGTGGCCCCGCAGGCATCCGACAGGGAGGATGGCGGGCAGCCATGGCCGAGGCAGCGCCTGACCAGATAGGCGCAGGCCCGCGGACGCCCAGAAGGACCCGGGCCGCCCTCCTCGGCCTCCGAGTCACTTTCGGGCCGAGCAGCGGGCGACCCAAGGGCCAGGTGGGGTGGTGGGCGGCCCGCCTCCCGGGTGACGCCCACGGCGGCAGGCCTTGCATGGGAGCCGAGTGGCTGGCTTCCCATCCATTAAGGGACCTCCATTTTGTATGGAACCATGTGCTCAGTGAAAGCTCCTTCCCCCTCGGAAGGAGCCTCTGCTAGCCACACCCACCATTTCTCTGGACTAACCAATGGTAATCAAGGGAAGTGCACGCCATCGCTATAACCACATCCTGTGTAATGGGTCACCGGCTCGCACCTGGCCAATCGGCGGGGGGCGCAGCCCCCTCTCCCGCCCCTACTCCAACCCTCTATGAAACCCCTGGTTCGAGCAGACTGCTCTCTCTTTGCCACCTGCTGCTGCGTCAGTAAGGAAGGTAGAAGAGCTAAGCCCGGGCTTAAAATAAAAGACTCTTTGCTTTTGCATCGGATTGGATGGCTCCCTGGTGGCTTCTTGGGAATCTTGAAATCTGGGCATAACAGATATATAATATGCTCTGTGAGTGTGCATAAGGTGGTAGCTATATTTGTTCTGCATGAGATTTGGTACGTCATTTATAAATGCCTAAAGCAATTTTGATTATGATGATAGCTGAAAACCTCTACTTCCATTTAAAGCCCAGGTATCATGAATGCTGAACATCCTGCAATATTTGGTATAACACACCCACCATGAAAAATTTAGGCCTAAAAGCTAGTAACCTCTCATTGACATTGGCAGAGAATTCCCCAAAGGAATTTGACTACAGAGCCTTTAATTTAGAGAGCAATTTGTGAGACTAGTATTTTCTGGGATCTATTTTGGGAAAGTTAGCCTAAGTGTATACTTAGATTTAGATTATAGCATTAACCAGACCTCCTACTCCCTCACTCCACCTATGAATTCTGCCACTTTTTTAAAAAATTGAGGTATAATTAACATCAAACATTACATTAATTTCAGGCATACAACATAATGATAGGATATTTGTATATATTGCAAAGTCATCACCACAATAAGTCTAATTAACATCTGTCATCACACACAGTTATAATATTTTTTCTTGTGATGAGAACTTTTAAGAATTACTCCCTTAGCAACTTTCAAACATACAATACTGAATTTCTCTTTCTAACTGGGACTTGGTGAACTTTAAAATTATTTCAACCCCTTTAAACATGGGGAAATGGAGTCAGTGGATGGGAGATAGATATTTGTGGGTAAAAATCCTACCTTGAATCCACTGAGTCAGAAAGCCAACAATACTCCTTAGAGTATTTATGGCCCATTCATCTTTCCTCAACTATTAGCATGACCTCATAATCAAAGCCTTCCACACTGTAGGACAGATTGCTGAAGTGGCTGAAAACCTTCTTCCATGCACTGGGGCTGAGGTCAAGACTTTGACCGAGGAAGAGAAGATACAGGATTAACATATATTGAGAAAAACAAAACAAGACAATCAAACCAAAACAAGTCTTATATGCTCAAAAAAACACACAAAACAAACACACAAACAACAACAAAAAAATGAATCTTATATGCTTCTAAACAATCAGCTGTGGCATTTCCCTATCCCTACCCCTACGATAAGAAATCTTTTCACACAAACCTTCTCAAATTTGTACCCTTTTGAGACTTTGCCCCCACCTTAATTGCTGCCTGGAAACAGTTTTTCATTTAATTTCCTCTTTAAAAATTGAAAGGATTTTCAGGAGAGTAAAAGTGGGGATAAACTAGAGATGTGACAGCCATTTCCTTTATACTCTCTTCCAAAATAATGGCCATGAACTTCTTCACCCATTACAAAAACACTTAGCTGGAATCATCTCGGGCAAATCATTAATACTTTTGGAGTCTCAGTTTCTCTGTTTCTAAAATAGAGTGACTAAAAATACCTGTTATGCCCAGATTTCAAGATTCCCAAGAAGCCACCAGGGAGCCATCCAATCCGATGCAAAAGCAAAGAGTCTTTTATTTTAAGCCCGGGCTTAGCTCTTCTACCTTCCTTACTGACGCAGCAGCAGGTGGCAAAGAGAGAGCAGTCTGCTCGAACCAGGGGTTTCATAGAGGGTTGGAGTAGGGGCGGGAGAGGGGGCTGCGCCCCCCGCCGATTGGCCAGGTGCGAGCCGGTGACCCATTACACAGGATGTGGTTATAGCGATGGCGTGCACTTCCCTTGATTACCATTGGTTAGTCCAGAGAAATGGTGGGTGTGGCTAGCAGAGGCTCCTTCCGAGGGGGAAGGAGCTTTCACTGAGCACATGGTTCCATACAAAATGGAGGTCCCTTAATGGATGGGAAGCCAGCCACTCGGCTCCCATGCAAGGCCTGCCGCCGTGGGCGTCACCCGGGAGGCGGGCCGCCCACCACCCCACCTGGCCCTTGGGTCGCCCGCTGCTCGGCCCGAAAGTGACTCGGAGGCCGAGGAGGGCGGCCCGGGTCCTTCTGGGCGTCCGCGGGCCTGCGCCTATCTGGTCAGGCGCTGCCTCGGCCATGGCTGCCCGCCATCCTCCCTGTCGGATGCCTGCGGGGCCACGTGCCCCGCCGGCCCTTTCATTCCCCCCTTGTCTTGGAACTTCCGGCTCAATCATGAGACGGACTGCATTTCTATTTTACCAGAATTATCAATTGAATTATCCCTATAAGCTTAATAAATGGTTCAGTGGAAGGGAAAGAAACCATTTTAGATTTAATAAATTCTATTGAAATAGGATTTTTTTTCTTAAAATTCCTCCATGGCTATCAAAAAGCTAAATCAAGATTAATCCCGATGTTTGCATAAACACAACAAGAATGGTGACTGACTACCTTTGCTGGAATCTCATGGTTGAATCTTAATGTGCCCCGTAGGGCCAGGAAGCCACGCCATCCAGCTGCCATCAGGCCCGCCTGCAGTATCTGCTGAGTTAGGTGAACCCCTCACCTGTAGCAACTCCATCTGAGCCCACGCTCCAGGCTTTAAGGCCCATCTCAGTAGCCCTTCTACTTGTTGCAGTCCAGAGTGTGTGGGGGTTCCGCAGGAACGTAGAGGCATCCCTACTGCTCCCCTTCTACTTTTATCAACCGCCAGTGATGGTAGGGCATCGGCCTGACACTCCAGCGCCAGCCATCTTCAGGGCTTCCAAGCAGGATACCAGGCTTTCTTCGTGGCATTCTTACTGGCTTCAAGTCTTTAGAGCTCAGACAGGGCTCTTTAAAACATGATACTCCAGTCAAAGTTTTCCGTTAATAAAACCACTATTAGGAACCGGTCTTATTGAATCTATGCAAAGAAACGTATTGCCATGTTAGCATTGCCAAATTTCGGAGGAATTACATAAGAAGAAAGATATACTGATCTGCTCTAAGATTTTCTGACTTTCCTTGCCAATTTCTTTCAATTGTTGGTATTAAACTTTCTTTCTATGCATAACCATGCTTCAGACCTTCTACTCTAAACAGGCTTTTTTCAGACTACCCCTGACATGGGCATGGTTACAAAGGCCTGCAAGCAGTACACAGGCTGCCAACTGTTAGCTGTCTTTAGGCAGCCACATCTTCTGTTATTAAACATGTGATATTAAAGTCTATTCTTGACCTTCCTATGAATTGTCCTTGTCTTTTTGGAGCCATGTCCATGAAGACGCAGGCATTATCTAAGTCTATTCAATGTTACCAGCATCAGGCAGGTCGATCACGCTGTAGCTTGACGAAGTCTTTCCGGATCATGGATGGGTCCGCTGACCGGACGTGGGTGTGATGGACCCAGGTCGCACGTGCAGGGCTGCCAGGGCCTCGTCAGGTTCAGGACTTTCTGGCAGAAGGCTGAGGCTTCGGGGCTGGCTCCCGGTTGGCGTAGCACACAGATGGGCACCAGACTGCAGATGAGTGTGAGCACCAGCAGGAGCACTAGGGCCCCCAACTTCACCTCCAGGCCCACAGGCAGTGGGGGAGCCGAGGCTACTGCCTCTGGGCGACACACCAGGAGCTCTGGTTCTCCCCAGGACCCCATGGTGGTCGGCTGCTCCAGTGACTCTCAGACCTTGCGAGGGTTTTACTCCATGGCCCTCACCAGGTTCAGCAACCAGGCCTCTTTCAAGGGAATGCGCTAGGACCAAACTCTTTCAGTACATTAGACCAGCTTCATTCCTGCTTATTTTTATAGATTTCAAGGCCTATTGTTTTCCTTTACAGGCAGGGGGAAAGGCCCTTTAAGTCTTTGCCTTGGGGAACTGTGAGCCCCATCCTTAAATGTTACTAGAAAAGCCACAAAATATCTTTTAAATTACCCCAGAATTTCAAAATCCCAACCCAGCATAGAATATCACATAGAAAATCAAAGTTCCCAGTAAACAACAGAGATGCTTATAAACATCAAATAAACATTTACATTTACACCTTTTCAGTGAACAAGTATTTTTACAGCCTTGGGCTCTTGAGCAGATAACAGGAACACCGCCGGAGCCCCCTGATGGGGGCCTGACAGGGACAGATGTGAGGGTCTTCCCTTTCCCACATTCCAGGACAGGATTCTTGATTTATGTCTTATTTAGATAGAAACGGTATTTATCACAAACAAACAAACAAATCCAAACCCAAGAAAATCGAGGCCAGAAGTACCCTCTGATGTTTTAGGGGTACCAAGGAAGGAGAAGTTAGGCAGTGTCCAGCCCTTCTTATAATCCACCACCAGTGACCAGTTCCAGCTTACTGGCTTATCATCCATTTAATATTTCTTTCCTTCCATCACACTAAAGCCATGCTTTCCAGTTAAAATTTTTAGCCTTAATTTTTAGGTGACATGTAAATAATTAACATTTCTTAGATTAACAATACATTTAAATTTAACAACAAGGATACATAAGCAATAAGGACAGATCAATTTACAGAAACCAGTTTCTACCTGAACTAATTGTACTTTTACTTTAGAAATTGGATTCAAGCACACTTTCTGCTTCATAGGTGATTTGAACTTAAAAGTTTTAAGTTTCCAGCCAATAAGCCTGGCATAGTCGCTAAATTTCAAAATGGTCACAATTTTCCTGCTGGGGAAGTCAAAAGCAATCCCCATAGCTATTCACATGTAAATTTGAAAACTTTTACATTTCTAGCTGGGGCGATCTCCAAGGGAAGAGGCCGGCTAGCATCCAGAGCCGCAGCCGCCCCCGGCCTCCCGGGTGTCCGGCCCGCAGGCTCCGCGGGGGACCTTCCCCCGGACCCGATGCCGACGGGGGCCTTTGCTGCTCCCGCCTCCCGTGAGCGATGCGCCGGCCCCGCCCCCCGAGCTCCACTCACTTGCCACAAGCCCGGGGCCAACGCCGGCCAACGCCGGCGGCCGCCGCCGCCGCTGCCGCCGCCGCCGCCAGGCTCCGCGAACGAGTCCGCGCCCGGCCGCCGCCGCCGCCGCCTCTCCCGGCCTCCGGCCTCTTCCAGGCCCCGCCGCAGCGCCCGCCGCCGACCAGGCCGGAGGCCGAGCCCCCAGGGCCGCCGCCGCAGCCGGGCTCCGGGGCAGCCGCGCGCCGCTCCTGCACGCCTGCCCCCGACTGCAGAGCAAGGGGCCCCTGCGGCCCCAGGCACAGTGATTTCCAGCTCACCTTCCCTGCCTGGGAGGCGCGCGGGCGGGGAGCCCTCCCCTGTCTTTACATTCACATATTTTTACCAGACATTCATTCAGAGTTTAAACAATCCATTCAATTCCTAACAACTTCCCAATTCCTGAGGGAGCTCTAAAGCTTCCCGCAATCTCCTTGAACTGATCAATCACAATATCCAAAGGAGCAGTCTGAGTCCGTCCCACAACATCCGTCCATAAGTCTACAGAAAACAACAACAAAAAAAAAAACACAGACAGACAAACAGGGCCCCAAAGAACAGCCTTTCAACTCCATGGAAGTAACTAGACGATGGCATTACGCCAAACCCGGCGGGAGCTAACCGCCTCGTCTCAAATCCTCGAGAGGAATACACTTCTCTCATGAGGGGGATACACATCCCTCGTGGGGAGCAGAACTTCTTCTAACTCTCCCCCGCCTGTGGTCGTTCACGGGCGCGTCCGCCCTAGACCCCCTCAGGCACTGATTCCAGAAGTGAGCTCACACAGAACAGAATACACAACATACAGACACTTACCGCGGCCAAGCAGACTCTACGGATTGAGGATCCCTGCATGGTCCTGAGAATCCCGGGCGAGCCCCCAAATGTTATGCCCAGATTTCAAGATTCCCAAGAAGCCACCAGGGAGCCATCCAATCCGATGCAAAAGCAAAGAGTCTTTTATTTTAAGCCCGGGCTTAGCTCTTCTACCTTCCTTACTGACGCAGCAGCAGGTGGCAAAGAGAGAGCAGTCTGCTCGAACCAGGGGTTTCATAGAGGGTTGGAGTAGGGGCGGGAGAGGGGGCTGCGCCCCCCGCCGATTGGCCAGGTGCGAGCCGGTGACCCATTACACAGGATGTGGTTATAGCGATGGCGTGCACTTCCCTTGATTACCATTGGTTAGTCCAGAGAAATGGTGGGTGTGGCTAGCAGAGGCTCCTTCCGAGGGGGAAGGAGCTTTCACTGAGCACATGGTTCCATACAAAATGGAGGTCCCTTAATGGATGGGAAGCCAGCCACTCGGCTCCCATGCAAGGCCTGCCGCCGTGGGCGTCACCCGGGAGGCGGGCCGCCCACCACCCCACCTGGCCCTTGGGTCGCCCGCTGCTCGGCCCGAAAGTGACTCGGAGGCCGAGGAGGGCGGCCCGGGTCCTTCTGGGCGTCCGCGGGCCTGCGCCTATCTGGTCAGGCGCTGCCTCGGCCATGGCTGCCCGCCATCCTCCCTGTCGGATGCCTGCGGGGCCACGTGCCCCGCCGGCCCTTTCAATATCAGTATATTAAAAACTGAGAAGAATTCTTTTAAAAATATTTTTATTCTATTCAGCATATCCTAAATAGATATAGATCCTCCTCATTCTCCCCACTCTTCCCCTCCTCCCCCACCTTGTTTTCCTTAAAACACCAAGTGAAATCCCTGTGGGATAACTTTTGAAAAATATTGCTTTAGCAAAAAGGACCAGGAAGGGAATATTAGCATGTGAAGAGATACTAATGATCATCCTATACCTGAAACCCACTATTCACCCCCAGACCAGATATGGCCTAGTTGGCCCTGGGGATTTTTAGAATTTTTGTTTTAAATATTATCACCACTCATGATCTTTGGAGCCACTGGAACTAACCATCTGTTTCTCTGTGAGCCTGACCGCCGGGTATCCAAGCTAAGTAGCTTAGATAAGTGCATCATTTTATTTGATGCTGATAGTAATTCATTATACAGTTTGAGCTGTTCAGTTTTCATTTTACTAACATCTCATCATAAAGCAACAGGGTATCCTTATGAAAGATTCCTGCCAAAAGGAAAATAGATGTGAGTAAGGCTTTCATATGCACTTTACTCATGTTTGGGTCATGTATAGTTCTTGTACACGAACTGTGGACCCTTAGACCCACCTCTCTTTTCAATTAAAAATCTTAAACTATTTAAGAACATGTGGATAACTGTCTATTTGTATAGTAGTCACCAAGAAAAACAAATGCATTTTCTTCTTTTCTAACTTCTGTCTTTGGCCAATGGGAGAGACCAGCCCAGAAGCTGGTCAGTGACAGAGATGTAATTTGGGCCCAGATATACTGGGCCCAGGAAGGACTCTTTATATTGCTACATTTTGTTATTCTTAACAAAAGAACTACTGAGGTGTGGGAAATGAGTTCTTTGCAGTGAGAAGTAGATTAAAGAAAGAGACCGAACTTGATGGAAGGGCCTCATAACAGAAAGTCCCAGAAAACCATTATTAACTGTTCCAGTGCCTCCCCCCACCAAAAAACCCCACAAAACCATTTCATGCCAAATATATAAGCCGAGTAAACTTAACAACTGCTTTGGTGAACCAGAACCAAGGAGCAGTGAGCCCAGATGGGGGCACATAATAACAGACCAAATAAGGCTTTGCTTTTTATCCAAATGCAGTGTTAAAGGAGGTTGGGTTTACTAAATTCCAGCCTGTCTTAGGCAGGTCTTGATAGAGTCATGTGGTCTTTTCTTGAAAGTCCTGATACTCATTCCTTTCATCCCTTTCTTGGTCACAGTACACTTTTTCTCCTGCTATCTAACTCATAAAGTTTCCTGGATATTACTCACTCTTATTTCCTTTGCTATAAATGTAAAAACAGATTCAGAAATGAAGCAGTAACTCTAAACTATATTCTTTTTAAAAAATATGTTTTTATTGATTTTTACAGAGAGAGAGAGGAAAGGAGAGGGAAAGAGAGATGGAAACATCGATGAGAAAGAAACATCAACATTGATCGGCTACCTCCTATACACCTCCCACTAGAGATCTAGCTGGCAATCCAGGCATGTGCCCTGACTGGGAATCAAACCAGCAACTTTCCAGTACATAAGTCGATGCTCAACCACTGAGCAACACCAGTCGGGCTAAACTATATTCTTTTGATAGTTTTTCTTCATTAAGAGCATTCTCTATATGTACTTTTCTCATGTTTAAACTCCAGGTGATAACTATCTCATTAGCAGTTAAGTCCTGAATTACAGTTTTCAAAGAATACTTTCCCCCAGGTATACTAGCCCTTTTTATATCAAACTAACAACAACAAAATCTGAGCCTGAAAGGGATTGAGGTATGAGGATGTGCAGGACTAACTAGTAGATTTTAGAGAAAGTGGTTCTTGAATTATAAGTCAAAGCAGAATTCTAAGACTCAAATAACCTGATAGAATTAGGGCACAAAATAATAATGGGTGACATGTGCCAAGTACACAAAAAAATAAAATAACTGCTCATGCCTGATCATAATGGGCAACTGATATTTAGGTCAATGTGGATGAGATCAGAGGAAATACCAGTAATGATGGCAGACCCTAGTGGGTATGCTCCATCTAAGAAGATCAAACACTGTTTACCACAGCCATGAGGCAATATTGGCTCACTGTTGTCATCCTTTCAAGGGAAACTATAAATCTAGATTTTAAATATAGGCAACCACTTCATAAAAATGTTAAGGAAATGAACATGTCAAACAGAATGGGCCGAGCCTCTCTGGCTCTTGGCTTAAAGAGACTGAGTCCTATCTTTATATCTCTCTGCTCTTCTGAAGGAGAATCTTCCAGCATTAGGCACCATTCTGATACTTTTCCTCTATCTGAAGGTGGATTCCAGCGTACAGGTATAAAAGGTGTTTTTATGTTCCGATTCTTACAGTTAAATAGCCAGCAGGGGGAACCCACAGACTGTGTGACTTAAAACTAAAGGACTAGATTTTTAATCTATCCATGGAAAGTAATTCAAAGCAGTTTTGAGGAACAGCAAACAGCTTCCAGCTGTCTGGCCAGCAATTTGAGTTTACCTTAAATACCGACACTTGCTTTTACTTGTCTAATAAAATATTATGGCAATCATCATTTATACAATTGGAAACGTTGAATGCAAAATCTTTTCTGGAACTTAGGTCAGCATATAGAATATGGCTTAAATGCTGAACATAAGAATCATTCCCTCACCTGGATTTGTCTGAGTGTGAGTGGGTGATGTGGCCTGCTATTGACACAAAATGGACTTACATCAATCAGAATTATATTATTTAAATCTTACTGTGAATGGAGCAATGTATTATGTACCATGGACTTGCAAAATTTTATAATATTGATTTGCTTTTTCAAGAAATATTAGGAATATTTAGACTAATTCTGAAAGCTAACAGAGAGAGAGAGAGAGAGAGAGAGAGAGAGAGAAATAGCTAGATTAGTATGGTCTGTCCTGTGGAGATTCCCATAGGCAAGAACTGTAAAATTTTTATTTTGCAATAACATATGTAAAAAAATGATATTTGTAGGCACATTGGGAAAAATCAATGAATATGATGGTATAAAAGATGAATAGCTCTGACTGGCCCAGGTATTGTATGGCCATGAAGAAGGCTGTGGGGATCAGTATCTGCCGGGAGCCGGTCCATCCTTGCTGCTTGACACAGTCGCTGCAGAGAAGAAACGTCTGCACAGCATATGTTTCAAGGGACCTGGCGTATATAGCATACTGTTCTTAATATGTTTTACTCCCCTTAGTGCTATGTGTTTTGACCAAGGTCACCTCTCCAAGAAAGGTTGTTTCCCCAGGTGGGGATTTTTCCCTGAGGTTAGGGAGGGGATACAACCCCTTAATTAAGTGCCAGGCGGGTAGTTAAGCTACATAATCTTTACTCCCTGGAATGGAGATAAGAAACGCCCTAACCTTTGTAATAGAAATTGACAGGATTAAAATCGACTGGTATAAATATAGATGTAATAAGACAATAAACATCAGAACCTCATCAGATCCTAACCAGAACCTAGCCAGAGAACATGGCAAAAGATCCTGGACAGAACCTGGCTACAGAACTTCACTGGAGAACCTAGACAGAACATGGCAAAAGAACCTGGATAGAACCTGGCTAAAGAACCTGGTGACTGAACCTGGCTGGAGAACCTGGAGAACCTGGCTGGAGAAACTAGCGAGAGAACATGGCACCAGAACTTGGTTGGAGATCCTGACCAGAACTTCGCTGGAGATCCTGGAGGGAGAACCTCGCTATGCTGATGAACTGAAACCAGTTTCCATGTCATTCATTCTTCGCCGACTCCGTCCACACCTTTGGGGATCCCTGGACCCTTTGGGGTTGGACCCCAACAAGTATCTGGGCAGACCTTCAGCCCACTGTGGCTTTGCAGAATGTTATGGGACACTGGTTTGGGAGGCTCCACTTTTGGAATATAAAGAAAGGGGAGATGAAAATAGAGGCAACTTTAGCCCAGCTGGTGTGGCTCAGTGGTTGAGCATCGACCTAAGAACCAGGAGGTCATGGTTCCATTCTCAGTGTGGGGCCCAGTCCCCAGTTTGGGTCATGCAGGAGGCAGCCGATCAGTCATTCTCTCTCATCGTTGATGGTTCTATCTCTCTTTCCCTCTCCCTTCCTCTCTCTAAAATCAATAAAATATTTTTTTAAAAATAGAGGCAACTTTAAGTCTGAATACCCTTTCCCTTTTCAGTTTTTCCTAATGTTGGTTTGGTTATAGGTTATAGGCATTTGTCATTTTCTTCACTTTGAAAATACAGGATAAAATTAAAGATTTATTTTTTTCATAAATTTTCTATCCTTTCCAAAGTTCTAATGATGCATCTTATATCTAGAAAAGATGACATTTTCTCCAAGTATGTATTTATCCTATTGCAAAAGCTGGTTAGCTTTGTTTGGCAAATTCACTTTTTGTTGTGCTGGGGTCCAGCCCCAGTGGGTCCAGGTGTTCCCAAAGGTGTGGACGGAGTCTGCGAAGAAGAATGAATGACAGGGAGGCAGTGTTCAGGTGATCATCATAGCCAGCTTCCTCCTAGCCAGGTTCCTCCCTTTATTGTCCTCTTACATTTATATTTATACTATTTGATCTTAATCCCATCCATTCTATTCCAAAGGTTAGGGTATTTCTTATCTCCATTCCAAGGTTACTCTATTGTTTTATTAAGCTACAAGGAAGTAACTGAAGGAGGTTATTCTATGTAAAGATTATGTAGCTTAAGCCTGATTGTTCGTAGTTAAAGTGATTAACTACCCCTCTGGCACTTAGTTAAAGGGTTGACTGATAAAAATCCTCACCTGGGGAAACAACCTTTCTCGGGGAGCATTAAGAGGGGGAGCAAACATATTAAGAACAGTGTGCCATATACACCAGGTCCCTTGAAACATCCCTGCAGCGACTGCGTCAAGCAGCCAGGGTGGATAGGCTTCCAGCATTGTTGTACTATTGTTTTGGAGGAAGAGAGAGGTCAGCAAGCAGGGAAAAAAAGAGAGACAATACAGCCATTGTTGATGTTATTATTATTTCTAAATGAAAGTCTAATGAAAAGCCATCAACCTCTATGTTTATAGGGAAATGGGTTGCTACTATTTTGGAATAGAATAATGTTGAGTTATATTCAAGCATATTGAAGTCTAATGATAGTTATTAGTGATCTGAAACTTTTATTTTTATACTGCACAGTATTGAGTGACCACACTGTTGTGTAGTGGCTTTCCTTTGTTTCTCTCTGTCAATCTAATCAAGATAAATTACACCTATTAAATAAATATGCTTTCATGCTTTGAAACAACCCTCAATAAACAAAATGAGAGGTAGAAAGGTGAAAACTCTCCCCTACAAGTTGGAAAACAAAAATGTAGAATTTTGGATTTTTGATGTTTAGCACAAGCTGCCAAGAGTTTTGAAAATAGCTTAGTTGGAATTTAAAAGGATGAGAAAAAGCCTCTTAAGACAAGGGCAAGGTTATAGTAACTAGTTTTTCTTCAGTATCTTTTTGCTCTCACACCCCCTCCCCAACTACATCTGGGATTATGCTGTTCTGTTGAGAAGGGGATTATATTAACCAGAAAGACTTGAAAATGTGTTGTAATTTTAAAAATGATCACATTTTTAAATAATGCATTCAGTCTGAGTTAGGCTGGATCCTAGAAGATACTGCTTCACACCTAAAGTGCGGGGAATGCTATAAGACCAATATAAATTTCCAATATTCTTTTAAGCCAATGGTGGCTGCTAGTCTTTAGATTACCTCCAAGACTCTAGAGCTCATAGCTACCAGGGTAATACATCCTCATTGTTGGAAAAAAGAAACTCCTGAGCACTTTTCTTCAGTCTATTTTAAATTGTATTTGAGTAAAATCTCTCCCAGTGGCCCCTAAACCACCATCAGAACAATATTTTCATTCCATAAGAAGGCTCTTACTCTATTTAATTATCTCCCTTGGACTATTCATGCCAGTGGCCTTCAAACTTTTCACTTGAAGAGTATCCCTCACATTTCTTGAGTCATCAGTGAGAACAAATCCACAGCAAGATTTTATAACTCCTGTATCAAAGGAGAAAGCAGCCATCATAGGAATGGTTGAAAACAAATATATAAGAATCAATTGGAATGTAAATCCATGGAAAATAGGAAAGCTGTGAAGAACAGGGATAGATTAAAAGAAGTCATTATGCAATTACACAGAGAAAGATATGGTCAGCATTATTACATTCCATTTTCATAGAGAACTTTATTTTTCTAAGTATTTTTCTGCTTTAGTTTATGTTTCATAAATACTTGGAGATTTATTAAAGTTACACTAGTAACTCATCATTTTTTCTGATAGATATTCTTATCATTGATATATCACCATCAGTTTGCCCATTTTAATAAATAATTTGGTTATTTCTAATAAAGCTAGTACAAACAAACAAACGAACAAAAAGAATCAATTGGAGATAAATTAGAACACAGTCAATGAAACCTTTCCTGGGTGAGTTGAAGGCCATTGTATCTTCGAGTCTGTGGGGAGGATGGCTGGGAGGTAAGTGCATCTCAACTCAGCCTCTCTACCAAACTACATAATGATTCCCAACTTAGGATCCATAAGGCAGTAATGTGGGTTTTGTCTACTCTCCTTAAATTTTTTAAAACCTAGTAGAAATTGCACATTTTTTTCCATAATGATACCCTGTAAATTAAAAATGAAAAACAAACAAACAAGTTTCTTTATTATTATTATTTTGGCCTGGGATTCTATTTGCTGAGTTATTTGCAGTATCTGTTATCTGTGGCAGGTTCAAAACACTGATCAGCTATTGTTGGCATTGATTACCATGATTCATGAAGAAATTGACAATGCAAGGATTTATTAGGGATGGAAAGACTGAGAAATCTTTCATAGTATAACAATATTAATAAAACAACAATAATTTATATGGTGCACTTAACCTTTTATGAATTATCTCACTTGTATATCCCAGTAGCTCCAATGAAATGGGTAGGGTAAGAAAATTGAACATCAGAGAACTCAAGTTATTTTCCAAAAATGGAAACACATACAACTTCTCTAATCACTATCACCACCACTTGGTACCAACCCTCAGTGATAGGTACTATATTATTCTCATATCATTGTAATTATGGGAGTATGAACTCTGGACAAAAATTACCTGGGTTCAAATTCTGACTGTAATCCATAGCAGTGTGATCTTGGAAAGTTACTTAATCTTATTCATCATTCCTCAGTTTTCTGTTGGGGATAAGAATATCCAGCTTGAGGTTATGGTGATGATTATTGAGTTAATAATGCAAAGTATTTAGAAGAGTGCTTGAAATATAACTATTCAGTAAATGTTAGCTATCATTATTATTTCAGATACGAAGATTGATTCTCAGAAACTAAGATCCACAACTCTTACATGATAGATGCCAGATCATCTCTCATTTGATTCTCAGACTTCTTTGATAAAGTCCTTTCAAAATCTAAAAAGTTCAAAACCATAGAAAGCAGTGTTTGGGAGTATTAGGATGATCTGATCTATAGTCAGCCAGATGGCTAATTAGTAGCAGAACTGGGAATAGAATCCACTGCTCCTGATTTACAAGCCATGGCTTATTCAGTAAAATTCATAATTCTTATTAATTTATATAACAAATCCTAAATTCCCTGCCATGCTTTTAAAATGTTTTACCAAAGGAAAGGAAATGATGGTAAACTAAAGTCTATTATACACCATCTAGAAAATGCAACTTGAATAACATTGGTCCTCCAGGACCGGGAATTTTTTACCATCTGAAATGCAAGTGCAGACTGGAATACTAATCTGAGCACTTGCTTTTGTGTCAGTGGTGAGGATGGCTAATCGATGTCACTGTTTGTAGAACATATTTTGGGAAAGTGAAACTGGGAAGGACCACAGCCTTTAGTGCTTTGTTTTCACAACTGAAATGAACAAAGGTGGAAATTTCCAAGCAAGCTTTCCTCCATATTTTTCCATCGTAGGAAAATTTGAAGACTTGTTTTGGTAATAATCATAGACAATCTGAGTTTGCCAAGGGAAGGAGAAGAAAAACTATTCTTTGACAAGACTATTTATTGAACATGGCAAAGGATTAGAATTTCTATGCATGTGTTTAGAGGGCAGAACCAGACCAAGTGAGTTAATGTTACAGAGAGGCAGATTTTGCCTTGTAACGCCCTGGATGCAAGCCGCTGTCACAAAGAACCAAGAGACGCTTCTCATGCAAAAAGCAAAGGGTTTATTGATACCAGCATGCTGGGACTCACAGCCTACTCTGAGCACAGAGCAGTGTCTGTGAGTCCCGACCAAGAGTTCAAGCACACACTATATACTTTTCAGCAAACGGGGGAAGTAACCTGGGGTCATTCCATTGGAGATCTGGCGCCATACAACGTACATCTATCTGCTTTCGGTGGGGAGGGAATGTAGTTTGGAATTTTTTTACTAATGATCTGGCTTTCTAAGTGAGTTAATGCCTGTCTGGTTTCTTATCAGGTTGTTTGTTCTGCAGCCATCTCCCGTAACCTCCCTGGCTGCAGCTGTCTCCCATAAAAGTTGTTTGTTCTGTCTGCCTTTTCTGACCCTCCTGATTATATTGGCGCCTCTCATTCCCCCCTTTTTCTGTGGGCGGTCTCTAATCTTAGAGACCCTCAGACTCAGCCAAGGCTGAGTATTGTTGCCTGATAATCAGGAGCTTAATGTCCTCTACCCTCTGTTGTATGAATTCCATAATTTTATTTATAATACAGGGTCCTATAGAGAGAATTAACAACAGCCTTACTATAAGTAACAATTATTTTGTGAACTCTGTAGCTGGAAGTACAGCACATAGGACACACTAGTTGCACAGTAAGATTTGCTGATTTCTTTTCTCAATGTACCTGAGTTTATCTCTGTCGTGGCACTTTTATACTGTATTATCCTCTTACTTTATTGTATTTCAGGATAAGCTACTTGAAGTTAAGGACTATATCTTTTTCATTATTATATCCATAGACCTAACATAGAACTTGCCTCATATTAACATTTAATAAGCATTGTGGGAAGAAAGAAAGAAAAAACTAAAGAAAGGGAAGGCAAAGGGAGGGACAAATTACATCAGCGTTTTCAGAAAATGGAATGAAATACTTTGCAACAAATTTTTGAACCCTGCTTTCATAATCACTTACTGGAACTGTTGTAGAGTTGAACTGAAATTTCTTTGGGTGATAAAATCTTTCAGGTGGTATAATTATACACAGTATATGAAAAGCTACATATGTCTTTTAAGATTTCAGTTATTAAGAAATTTCATTCAAAATGGGGTATTTACTTGCCTCCTAAATTACAGAGCTGTTATTTGTCATAACATAGCTAATGAAAGTGTTGGCATTGAATTTTCATATATCTTTGACAAACATGGCATTTAAATTCAGAAATGCTCCATTAGTCTTATAATTTTATAACTACAGGAGGAAGATATTAAGTTATTATTGCTGCAAAAAGAACTCTGGATTTTGTAGAAACACTTTTAATTATGTTAAATTGAAGTGAAGCTTGATCCTGACAATCTCTAGTTACTGGTAATATCTGCACTATATCTACCATAGAAGGCTTCTTGGGGAAGAAGGACTTCTGTTTCCTCTGCTACATCTAGAACAGATATCATATTTGATCAGGGCACTTCATCAACTTTGTAAATAACTTTGAATGATTTAATAGTCTAGATCTGCTCTGTGCTCACATGTCACCACTTAAATTTAAAATGTTAACAAGCATTTTGAAGGTTAATTGACAGTCAATAAACTGAACATACTTAAAGTTTACAGCTTGATAAATTTTGACATGTGTAGTGTATACACCTATAAAAAAACCAGCATAATCAAGAACATATTCATCATCCAAATATTTCTTTGTGCCCCTTTGTCTTTTCTCCTTCTCCCCCACCCTTCCCTGCCCTACTCCCAGCCCCCAGGCAACCACTTATCTGCTTTATAGCTCCATAGATTAATTGATTTTAAAGAATTTTATATAAATTAAACCAAACAGTATGCACTATTTTACACTCAGCATAGTTATTGCTATGTAAAAAATTATAATGTCTACATTAGGGATGTCTAAAATAGATATGACTTAAATTCTTCCTTTCCAAATTGTCTTTTATTTCCTTAGTTTGTTGTTGTTGTTGTTGTTGCTGTATTGCACTGGCTAGATCTTCTAATAACAGGTAGAGTAAAAACTTTAAGAGTAGATATTCTTTGTTTCTGATCTTAGTGGGAAAGCTTTTGTACTTCACTATTAATAATGAAGTTAGCTATAGGTTTTTCACAGATGCCCTTCATCAAATTGAGGAAGATCCTTTCTATTCTTATTTTGATGAGAGTTTATCAGGACTAGATTTTGAGTTTCAATAAATACTTTTCTGTACTTATTTATAGAATTGTACCTTTTATTGAATTCATTTGCTAATATGGTGAATTAAATATATTCACCATATATTTTTTAAAAAATATATTAAACCAACCTTACATTGCTGGGATAAATCCCACTTGGTTATCATGTAGCATCCACTTTATATACTGTTCAATTTGCTAAAAATTTTTCATAAATTTTTGCATCTGTGCTCATGAGGTATATTGGTTGGTGTTTTGCTTTATTATAATACTTTTGTCTGGTTTTGGTATCAGGGCAATGCTGATTTCATAAAATGAGTTGGAAGCATTCCCTCCTTTATAATTTTCTGGAAGATTTTATATTGTTTCTTTTTTAAGTGTTTGATACCAGAGCACCCACTTGAGCTTGGATTTTTCATTGTGGGAGGGTTTTTAACTCTAAATTCAATTTCTTTAATATATATAGAGAGCTTTTCTGATTATGTATTTCTTTTTGAGTCAGCTTTGATAGGTTGGGTATTTTAATAGTCCATTTTATTTAAGTTGTCAAATTTAGTGGTGTAAACTTGTTCATTCAATTTATTGTAAAGTAATTAAACTTTAATACAATTAAAATATAGTTTATCAATCACAACAGTGAATATTAAGGACAAATCCTTAATAAGTACATATGGCTAACTGATACTGTACGGGACAGCCCAAATATAGAACATTTTTATCACTGTAGAAAGTTCTACTAGAAACACTAGAGACCAGCTATTAACAATGTAAGTTGCACTTAAGATGAAACCCATTTCTATATGTTTCTTATTAATTATGGATCAAGATTGGTAATGTGTCTGCTCTAGGTGGGGAGTGAGCTGTGTCCCCCAAACCATTTCAGTCTTAATAATGTTTCTATTTTTAATAATATTTTAACTCTGGAGGAAAACCACATACTCCTTTGCTTAGATTTTATTCACTTTTAGTGTAGGGTTTCCCAAAGAAGACAGCCTTTTCACATTCAGAGGAGCAAGTTCTGGAGTGAAGCTGGTTTCACCCACTTGACTTGATAAACCCTAGAAGAGGGAAGTACAGGAGCCCCCCTTCTTAGTGGTTTCAGTTATCCACACTTCAGGAATATTAAATGAAACGTTCCCTTTGTGCAGCCTATCCATGCTGTGTATGCTACCTGCCCCTTAGTCACTTAGCAGTCATCTTGGACTACCTGAGGCATCACAGTGCTTGCGTTCAAGTAACCCTATTTGACTTAATCATGGCCCCATATCACAAGAATAGTGATACTAGCGATTCAGATATGCCAATGAGAAGGAGTAAAGTACTTTCTTTAAGTGAAAAGGTAAGAATGCATAGCAAAAAACATAGTCCATATAGGGTTCAGTACTATCCGTGGTTTCAGGCATCCGCACGGCATCTTGGAATGTATCCCCATGGATGAGGGGAACTATTGTAAATTAAAAAAAAAAATAAAGAAAAATAGTTTTAACCTGTAAATTCTACGCTTTGACAAAACCTCTGACTCTGTGAGTATTTTAGATCTTTATAAAGTCCTTTTGACAGGGTATTTTTCCTGACTGGAAAGAGAGAGTTTAGCAAATATTTACACTGAGTTGTCCTAAAGTCTGTAAATCAGAATTTTCATGGTGGAGCCATCACTTGTTATAGGGATTGATATTTCTGAGTAGAACTTCCTTCATGTTTTGTCGGCATTTCCAAATGATTTGTTTCAAGTGGCTTGCTCTGTTGATGAATGTATATTCTAATTATTCACACCGAAGCAGAGATAATCAATTACATTTAACATCCTGACCTAAAGATTAGGTGTTTTATCAGAACTGGTCTTTTTGAATGCAGAAAAAATATTTTTACAATTTAAAATGTGTGAAGACCTTTGCATTTCTTACCTGGAGCAGTAATCAGAGGCTCTTTTTCTATTCAATTAATTAACATTGCTTAATAGCTTTTTTTAGCCATCCATATTTTCAGACCCAACAGATTTGTTCTTAACAACTGAATGTTTGTTTATTTATTTCCCTTGATATAGGGTAATTTAGAGCTTTGGCACAAAACAGATCTGGGTTTGAATGTTGTTCCTTATGTTACTTAATGAATTGGACCCTCAGTTTCTGAGCTCTATAACTGGCAATAAACATACCTCACAAAGAGATAGTGAAGCATAGTAATTAAGAATATGTATATTAGGGTCAGATATATTTGTGTCCTTCATCTTAGGTCTACCATTTACTTAGCAATTTGATCTTGGACACTGTCACCCTCCCACGCCTGCAACAGTTGCAAACCAAGGCGTGCACAAGTTCCCCCCGCCTCTCCACCGCACTTCCATCAACCCGGCATGCCTAACACCCCCACAGGATGTGCACACATCCCCTCTGATGCGCTCATGTCCTTTGGAGAGTGTCTGGGTGTTCTGGGTGCTGAGAGTGGGCACCTGTGAGATGACAGTGAGAGGGCAGAGTGGTGATGCCCTGTTCCCACGGAGGCCAGTGCAGCTACGAGATCACCTCTGAGGAGTTAATGCAGGTGCTGAGGCAGGAGCAGGTGCAGACAGACACACCTGGTGGGCGCGGGCGGCCCTCTCGGAGGTGCCTTCGGTCAGCATTCAAGATCAAGAGCCCAGAGGCAGAGAGGAATTCCGTCCTTTCAGTGAAACAGTGGGATAGTCGGGGCGACTGTAGAGAAGGAATGTGCACTTTGGGTGCCAGCACCCATGAGTGAAGGCTGCCCTGACTGAGCCTTGCTTGCTTGGGGCCTAGCGCACTCGTGCCGGGCAACGGGTGACAGGACGTGCTTTTCTGAATTAATGAGAGAAAATATTGATTCTCCTGCTGCCCACGAAGGTGGAAAGTGAAGTGGGGAGACATGTGGGGAATGAGCAAGGTTCCCTGTCTAGGGGTTCCAAATCTGCTGTTGGTTTCTTTCACCACTGACTAGAGATATACAGGGTGTCCCCCCAAAATGTATACACACTTTGAATACCTACTAATTCCAATGGTTTTAAGCATAAGAAAGGAACAACAATTGGGTTTTTATCTGTTAAAAGTGTGGGCACAAACAGGTAGTTGGACATTCCCTGAGGGGTCTCAGATTGGAGAGGGTGAAGGCCAGACTGAGGGGCCCCTTTTCCCCCCTACCCCAGTGCACGAATTTCGTGCACTGGGCTACTAGTTTAAAATATAAAGAAGCAAACATTCTGAGGGACCAGATGGGCATATTAGGTAGTCAGTATACCTTTCAGAATACAGTATTATCCAGGCTATTTCCTGTTTGAGTCTTCTATACTTTGCACAAGGTTACCTTTGTTTGCGGATAAGCAGGAATCAAGATCTCTTTAAATAAATGGCTTGCCTAGCCTTCTACAATCTGCTTGCCCAGCCTTCTACAATCTCAAAGAGAGATGGGACTAAATAGCAAAATTCTGGCCAGGCCCTGAGAACTTTGGCTGGTTTAGCAGCCAGACAGGACAATATTCTGAGTAAGTCCATCACTCCTGCTGAACTCAATGTGCTATAACAGATATTTGAGGCTTTCAGCATTCCAGGTCACCTTTACAAACTTCCTAAAATGGTAACATGTGGTGGGAAATTCTGGCTTGAACTTCCATCCATTACTGTACTAGACATATTGTGGCTGCTCCCCTTAATGGTTCCTAGGCTGTACTATTAAAGGCAAGGTATTACTCTGCAAAGTTTATGATAGCAGTCTTGCTGAAACAAGCACATACCTTCTATTACGTTAATGTTCTATTTAAATAACAAATGGCTCTGCTTCATCCTCTTATGTGTGTCTGGGCAGTAGTGCTTCCATGCTGGTGAATATTTTTAGGCTCCTTCAAACAGCCAGAACACAGTTAATGCAAGATCATCCTGACAGCCCTTTGAAAATCTCACCACCTGATGCTGTCTTTCTCTGAATGCTTTGTAAATGCAACTTATATAATTCCAACCTCTAATATAGGCATAAAAGTGTGATGTGTCTTTTCAGAAGAGAACTCTGCTATAAAAAGGGAAAATTGAGTAAATTAAGTCAGGGTGCTTTTCAAGCCATCAAATAAGATGTTATATACCATCATGACATTTCAACCCACAACTTGGTGCTGATGCTTATCAATTGAGCTGATGAGCTGTGTCTGCACAAAAATAAGAATCCAAGCTAGTCAAATACCTTTCTAAGCAGCTTGCCTTATCACAATCTATTTTTCCAAGTACCTAATCAAGGGCATTTATTTCCCATGGTTGCAGTAAAAATGGAAATATCAATGGAGAGCAATTGGTTATTAGAATTTGCTCAGTGGTTGAGCAAGGAACCTTGCAGGAATCTTTAGCTTCACCCATTCACACTATCATAAAAGCTTTGTGCTTTAGCAGACTCCTTCCTAATTGGAAACATTTTGCAATAAGCCACCAACCAATAGGGTCTATCTTCATATGGTTGTGGAAGGAAAAATTAAGTTACATGGATACATGAAATAGGTGATAATTCATAGACTAATTGTTAATGTAATTGCTATGCTATAATAGTAACTAGCAACTTGGTTTTTGTCTCAATGTCCTTTCCAACTGTACTCTCCAGGGGAAATATTCCCATGACCTTGGATTGAAACTTGCACATTTCTCATTACTTTACATCTTACAGGCAGATAATAAATTAGATTTATGACTCCTTAAAGTTGAAAATGCAGCTTTAATTTAGAAATTAGATGGATCCTTCCAAGATATTAATTGAGCATTTCAATCTTGTTTCAAAGGTGAGGTTCCTTCTTTACCTTTTCATGCCCCTAAAATAAACACTGTAGTAGACCAGGAATGGGTATCACTGACCAGTAGGCAAAGTTGTCTACTAGATACCACTGTATCCTACTTATGCATGAACCTTCCGGACTGTGGCTCAGCAAATCCTTCTACCTTACAGAACAATCATGCTTCACCTTCTCCCACCCCCTTTATCTATAGCCAAAATAAAAATCTTTCAAAACAACCTACATCTTTCTTCCTTCTACATAAGATATTAAAAAAGGCCATTGATTCCAGGATGGTGGACAATGTTGCCTTCTCCACTTAGACCTTCATTTTTTCTCCCTTAAGATTACTCATTTTTTGAAGGGAGAAATAAAATTTAAATTCCTCATAGAGAAATTATAGTGATTCAATGAGATATGGATATAAATCACCTAGTATAAGGTCTGGCACATACAAAGACCTTGATTAATGTTGGTTTCACATTTGTCCTCCCACTCATAGCAGAGGCTAGGTTTCATACGTTTTTGCAAGCCTTAGCAACTCAGATGAGGCAAGGCACATAGAAGATGCTGAGTAAATGTCTGTAGAATGACAAATAAGTCAAGTGTTATAAACACACAAAAGATAAAGCAATTAATTATGAACTCATTAAAATAATCATATTTATTTTCCTTTATATCTGTACTTAGTAAGCAACTTTTTTTATATTATTTCAGTTCCCAAGCAAATATGCCTACTAAAAAAAGAATATATTATTCATTTAACTTCATATTTTTGGTCCACAAAGCAGTAATGTTTCTCATTATAAAATTCAAAAAAATAGCTTTGAAGTTACTAATCAAGCTCTAATGAGCTTGATTAGCATCAGTTAGTCCCCTACAATTTGTTCAACCTTGAATAAATCAATAGGAGAGAACTTTTGACATTAAGAAGATGAGGATCAGGTCTTAGAGACTCATGGGGACTTTGCAAAGAATCATGTAAGATACCAACCTTTTTAATGGGAAATTGGTAACTCTGAGTTTAGCAATGTGTGTACAGGGACAGGGGCTGGGCTCACTCTTTCCTCTTCCCTTTATTTAAATACTGCCTACATTTGGTTAAGACTGATTATGTAACTCCTTATAGTTTTAAGCAACCAGGTATACTGAACAGTGATTTGAGGGAAATGAGAGTGTAAGGATATCTAAGTCAATACTGTTCCAGGCATTTGAATTGCAAGGGCACAGGCCCTGAAGCCTTTCCAAGAAGCCATGGTGGGGACATAGTGAGATGGGGAGAGGAGGGGGAGGGGCTCTCAGAGACCAAACTGGGTAAGGACTTGGTATTTTACTGTGAGCAAAGTAGGAAGACTTTGAGGTGTTTGAGTAGAGAAATGTAATAATTGACTTACATGTTAAAAGGATCATCTGGCTACTCTGATATCTGGGTAGAGACCTACGAATAGAAGTCATACACCTAAGGGCACATGGTGGGGAGCTGGTTCTTCTTATAGAAGATGGTTGCAGATGAAAAAGATAATCTCAGGAAGTGATAAACATAGAACAACACTGATGCCTGGTTCCTGACTGTCATCTGTCCATGCAGATGTCTTTTGTGATATCCGTGATAGAAGTTGGGGGCTGGGAGTTACTTGTCCACTGTAGATAAGTTCATTAGGGTCAGTCTTTCTTAGGAAGTAACATTTGAGCTTAGAGTTTAAGATGAGAAAACCCAGCTAAATGACTATGCAGTGGCAGAGGATTCTTGCAAGGATGAACATTGCTCAAATAGATCATACCAATGACTTTTGTAGCCAACACTAAGCCATCAGGCAAAATTTGAACTTTTAATGTGGTTCAAGTTTGGGGAGGTGTGTGGTATAGTTGCAGTGCATATGCTTCAGAGCCGAGCCAACTTGACATCACTTCACAGTGTTCCCCTTATCAGTTTTATGACCTAAGAGCAGTCACTAAACATCTCTGAGCATCACTTTCCTCATTTGAAAATGCTTATCCTGACAGTGCTGTTGTGAGTATTAAAGGACATAATACACATAAAGTGGCTAGCATGTCTTCTGATGTATATTTTTGTATTCAATAAATAATTATTCTTTTCTGAAAAAGAAGGAAAGGAAAGTGTGTTGTAGCTGAATAAGATAAAGATGTCTTGCTAACCTGGACCACAGGAAATCCCCCCCCCCCCCCCCCCCCCGGCGCCATCCCCACTCACCACTTCTTAATGTCTTGTTTTGTATACAGATGGGTTCTGTCGAACTTCTATTAGAGGTGGGTAAGTTTGTACTTCACAGTCATACAGCAGGAATGCTGAGCAAGCCACCTTCTTTCACTCAGTCTTCCTTATGCTTAACAGTTCACCTGTAATTAGGAGGCTGGCCTAGGATAGAGGATTGGTAAGTTGAAGAGGAGTTATTCTTAGTCACAAGTCCAAGAGATGCTGAGGGTGTGGTGGCCTCCACTGTGTGGAATTAAGGACTAAATGTCTGCAACAAAACTTGATTTTTTCATTTAGCACAAAACCTTGAGTTTGCAGATCCAAAGCCAAATATTAAATGACTGATTAAAATTTTTGGTTGGTTATTTTACTCTGAAAAAAATTTTTAACACTTCAGTAATGATGATGAGCTCTGTCTACCCACAGACTCCAGTGCTTAAGAAATGTACCTTCTGTTTTTCTATAACTCAGTAAAATTCTGTTTCAAGACCTCATTACCCTAATGCCAGGAACTAAAATCTTAATCAATTTAAGGCCCTGTCCCTTTATCCCCAGGATAGCAGCAAAATTCCATAGCTCATGTTGCAGGGCACAGCGATGTCTGGTTCCTATCATCTGTCCATACTGATGTCTTCTGTGATATCAATCACCTGGTCTGGCCCTGGGCCATTGATTGTTGAAGATGGCTATTGTGCTATCCTTTGTTCCAGGTCTGACTCTCTCTGCTGCTTCAGAGCCCCTCTTGGGAGCATGAAAGACCACTGACTGCTCTCCCTGCCTACCCTGAAGCTATGGGACACTGAAGGATGGAATTAGGCATGTACCACACAGAGACTTCCATTTTAGTATTGCTGGGGGCCCCTTTCCAGGAATCTCACCCACTTCTCAGCTCTCTTCAACTCCCTCTACTTTCTTCTTCTTTTTAAAAAAATATATTTTATTGATTTCAGAGAGGAAGGGAGAGGGAGAGAGAGATAAAAACATCAGTGATGAGAGAAAATCATTGATTGGCTACCTCCTGCATGCCCCGCACTGGGCATAGAGCCTGCAAACCGGGAATATGCCCTGACCAGGAATTGAACTGTGACTTCCTGGTCCATAAGTTGTTGCACAACCCCTGAGCCATGCTGGCTGAGCTCCCTCTATTTTCTTCTATTTAGACTTTTACTGCTCAAAAGCTACAACCTGAATTAGGCCTTTTGTTGTCACCCCATTATAATAGTAAAGAAAAGACCCTCAGTTGCTTTCATTAGGAGAAGGCGTTGGGTAATAAATATTTGGGGAGAAGAACATTAGTTAATGTTTCAAAAATATTACTCTGTCTTACTTATATAGCAAAATAACTTTGGCAACTAATGAAATAACCATTTATCAACTTTAATTAAAGCTGATCATAAATATATGGAGAGGAGGACACATAAGAGCTGAGAGGGCCAATATTTTTTGTTGAAATATCTTTGGTGTGTCTCCTGAGTTTGGGTCCTTAATGTGATTTTGAAGACAAACTTTTTTGAATGATTCAGATTACCATGATTTAAAGATTACCTCCATTTCATATTCTTATATGATTTTAGTCTAAATTACGTATCCTAGTAAAAAAAAAAGTATCACAAGCATGTTGGTTTATATTTATTTTGCACTGGTAAAACATGGTTCTAGAGATTATGACTTAGAAAGATTCCAATATACTCTATATTAGCACTCCTTTAGCCAAAAGCCCCAGAAATCTAATTTAAAATTCTGAAGCTAAAAGGAAAATTTATTGACTTACATATCTGGAAGCAGCTTGATTGTGCATATTAAGATTCAGTGACAGAAATTATATCACTGTAGTTTTCTTTGTTGTCCATCTGTATCTTCTGTCTCCACCTTTTAGCTCTTCCTTCTGCCTGCAGGTTCAACTTGCTGACTTTTTGTGGTGGGAGAGATGACCAAGCTTATATCACTACTAGAAGCCCATTGCACGAAGATTTGTGCAATAGGCCTTCCTTCCCCTGGCTGCTGGCACCAGTTTGGTTTTCCTCCAGCACCCGGGACCCAGGCCTTTGGTCCGCCACAGGGAGGCTTGGCTTCTCCCCTCCAGCACAGCAGAGAAGCCAAGCCTCTTCAGTCTTCAGTCTTCAGTCTTCACTCTGGCTGGAGCCTTCAGTCTTCCCTCCGGAGCCTTCAGTCTTTGCTCTGCGCCTGCATATGCAAATTAACTGCCATCTTTGTTGGGTTAATTTGCATAGTCACTCTGATTGGCTGGTCGGCGTAGCAGAGTGACACCAATTTGCATGTTTCTCTTTTATTAGTGTAGATAGCTTGTGAGTCTAACAAAAGAAGGAAACACATCCCCTCCCCCCTGTCTCCAAATATCAGTTATCTGTAAAGCTTGTGTTATCTTGAGCCACGTGTTCATGATGAACCCAATCACCATAACCATAGAGATGGAGTACTCTGATTGGCTGGCCTTAATCACATGCTCACAGGTACAATTGACAGCTTATCATACCACAGGAAATGTGGGAACATTTATCGCTGATAGAAAAAGCAGTTCTCTGTTACCAGAAGAATGAAGTAGGGCTACAACAACAATACAGATGTTACTAACTGGGAGGAAGGAGAAGGGTAGACTGAGGCTCTCTTTTGTGTGTTTCTTTCCAAATCTGGTTTGGATGGTCCTTTATGATGGTACATACACTATGATTGGAGAGCCATAATACCCAAAGTATCATGTAAGAAAAGAAAATGCTTATTTCCATATTGCTGAAGTAGATTTTCACCTTGTTTTTGAAGATGCTATATGGATTTTCATTAAGACATATTGTTATTTTTCTCCTCCTACTTCCTCCTTCCTTCCATGTCACCACATACAAAGGGGCTTTGTGACTACTTTTGCAGAGGGTTGAACAGGCTATTTACTTAGCCAGATAAGGTGGTAATAAATATCTAATTGGGTCTGATTGGATCCGTATGTTTAAAAAATTATTTCCAAGTTTCCTTGGAGGTAACCTTATTCTAGGTGAAAAAATAAAAGGGAGCTGAACAGCAGAATTCTTCATCATATATCACACTCATATCTCAGAATCAAGTTCCTCTTCTTCACTTTGTTTCTCTGGCATGACACATGCTCCTGCCAAAGTCAGAATTATCAGTGATATGGAGAATGAGACTAAGTCAGATTTACTGTAGCTTGTGGAGAAAGCACCTCCAAATCAGGCAGAAAATGTCAATATCATTGACCTCCAGGGAGATATGTGGTTTTTGCACAGTGTAGCTTTGGGCTCTTCAGCCAGCAGCAAAGCATCGAAACAGTAGTAGAGAGTGATTTTCCCATGACCAGAATGTAAAGTGCCATCATTGATCCAGACTGAGGAAGGACTGTAACAGTTCTGAGCCTGTGCAGAGAGCACTGGACATGAAGCCAAAAACCTGAAATTCTAGCCCTGTCTCTTTCTTCTGCATCTCAGGGGGTTCTTGCCTAAACACTGAACTATTTCTGCATCTCTTTTATTTCAAATAAATATTATGACAATAGTTGTCATGGAATTTTGACTAGACACATTTATAATAATATAATATGAATAATAATCTATTCATAATATTGTGATGGTTAGTTTTAAAGGGATGCCCAGATAGCTGTAAAACATTATTTTTGAGCTTGTCTGTGAGAGTGTCCCCAGAATACATTAGCATTTGAGTAGATTGAGTAAAAGCTTCCTCACCAATGTCTATGGGCATCATCCTATCTGTTGATGCCCTGAATAGAACAAAAACGATGGAGGGAGGGTGAGTTCTATCTCTTTGCTTGAGCTGAGACACCCATATTTACCTGCCCTCATATTTACTTGCTCCTGGTTCTCAGACCTTGAAATTCTGGGACTTACACCAGAATCAGTTCCATGATTCTCAGGCCTTTAGATTTGAACTTAATTATACCACTGGCTTTCCTGGTTGTCTAGCTTACAGCAGGCATATCATAGGACTTCTATATCTCTATATCCTATTGGTTTTGTTTCTCTGGAGAACCCTGACTGACACAAATATCATCATTTAATATTTCCTATATGATATACATAGTTTTCCAAATACTTTTCACATCTTTTATGCCATTTTACCTTTTCAACATCCCAGCCAAGAGAGTATTTTTATTCTGATTTTTAGAATAAGAAATAGTAGTACAGAAATGAGGTTGTTACCAGTGAAACCTAGTCCTTTTTGTGGTGTTGAGAGAAAAGAATTTCAAATGGCACACGTGGAGAAGTTTAAATGAGATGGCAAGATTTTACTTGGGCTTAAGGCAATTAATACACTCTCGGGTACATAGAGGGCATGGAGGCTCTGGAATCAACTGCCACGAGGCTCTTGCTATCCTCCATATATTTTCCTGGTTCACGGTAAAGAACAAGGTGCCATTTAAACGATCAAACCCAACTTTCTGATTCTTCCTGGGCCTGAGTTGGGTCCTCTTCCAATTATCATCGTAGTAACTAGCTAGTTTGTTATTGGTTCTTTACAGTAATGCTGCAGGTTCTTTAACATATTGTTTCAGAGTGCAGTTTTCTCTCATTTGTTTTTTTATTCTTTCTAGCTCTGACTCAGGCCAGCCCAATCTGGCCTGGCATTTCAGGAAGGATTTATTTTTGACCAGTCTCACCTGATTTTCTGCTTACTCAGAGTGAGAGCAGGGGAAAAGAACACAAGCATGTCATGATCCATCTTTATCCCTTACCTCTCAGCTCGGACAACCAGACTGCATTTGCTGACTTAGCTCCAGGAGAGGCAATTATCTTCCCAAGTGCAGATTTCATTGCTGGCTCTGTTGGTTTCAAAGACCCAGCTGGCCTCCTGCTGCTACTGGACACTTATCCAAGGCAGTCACAGGTCCTGATTCTTATGATGGAAACATTCCCGGCTCAAGTCATAATTAGAAAGGACATTGCTCCAGACCCTGAGGTTTCTAAGCAACAGATAGTCAATTGACTATTATTGGCTGCATATCCTGTTCTGCTGCTGCATCCATGTTGCTTGATATAGGGACTCTTGGCCAATCTTCTGCATGTCCATCTGCTAAGATGGCAACATGCCCTCTTCTTTTGTATTTGGATTCTGGCCATGGCTTCCAGGCCATGACAGACACCTGCAGATCAACAGGAGTGTTTCTACCTATGTCTCCTCTGGCAGCCACAGGCCTTGTAAGACATGATGCACACCTGTTGAGTACCATCTGCCAAACAGCATGACTATTTGGGAATAAGATTAGGAGAAGGCAGGTGCCATGAAGACAAGCTTCATCGCATGTGAAAGTTGGAGTGTCAAAATACCCGTATCTTTAATGAGAGAGCAGGCCTATGCTAGAGGGCATGAGGAATAGTCAGGACAGCAAGGATGCTGAGTGATCATGACACCTCAGACAAGCACAGACCTTAGCAGGTTTTACTATGACCCCTCTGCAATATGGGTAACTTGCTGGAAGCAGAATCCAACAAGGCCAAGAGAAGTCTGTGTATTGAACTCACTGGTCTTTATAATAGAAAAAAAGTAAAGAATCTAAAATCTCAACCTTGTGTATGAAATCTATTAAAAATGATTCCCCTTAGCCTTAGCTCTTAGTCATTTAAAACTCATGTGTGTATAAATACTTATGTATATTACATGAGCTTTCTTATTCCGAGCCTCACCACGCATGCAGCCCCGCCCACCCGCGCACACCTCCGCAAGCTGCTGCACACACAGCCTCCTGGTGACCAGTCTTTGGTCATTATGGTGTTACGACCACTGGGTTTTTATTATATAGATTAGCTGTAGAGGTGAACTAAATGGGATGCAGAGGGTACAGCATCCGTGGATACTCTTTATTCAGATGGATGAAGAATAGAATAAGGTGAAACAGTTATTTTGTTTCTTAATAATTCTGTAATAATTTCAGTGACATCAAAATATTAAAATATTTATCAAGAACACTACAGGTAGACATATTGAGAGAGTGTAATTGATGAAACACGATAGAATTAAATTGATTTTGGATATTTAATGCTTTTATTGGTGAGTCCTAACAAGAAGAAGAAAAATGTGTCAACATTTTTCATGTCAACATTTTTGAGCATCTATGATATGCTGGATATTTTATATGCATACATACATTTACTCTTCACACCAAAAGATCTATGAGATAGAGATCTTCACCCCATTAGGAATATATTAATCTATTATTATTATTATACAGTAGCATAAAATCATTTTGAGAGGTTATTTAACATTTTTGAATCCTAGGTAATTGTACTCAACACTTAGGAATAATTAAGGAACTTGCTAGGTATAGGTGGAATGTCAGGCAGATTTAGGGCAAATTTGTTTTACAGTTTAGTTCTAGCAAGGGAAACGTATTTTGCAGGTTTCTGAGTGAAAGGAGAGTTTTATTATTTTACTTTATTTTATGTGGGTTTTTTTCCCCACACAAATGTTCATAGCACTTTTATTGTTATTGCCCCCAAACAGGAAATAGCTGAAATGCCCCCAGGAGTGAATGGTCAAACAACCAGGGGCACCAGAGAGCACTACTTAGCAATAAAACCAAATGAACTATTGACACAAGCAATACCTGGATAGGCCTCAGGAAACTATGCAGAGTGAAAAATCAATCTCAAAAAGGCCACATATGGTATGGTTTTGTTTATGTAATATTCTAGAAAAACAGATTAGTAGCTGTCAAGGGTTGGAAATGTTAGAGGTATAGGGAGTGGGGTGGGAATAACTATAAAGTGCTAGCAAAAGGGGTATCTTGTGTTGATGGAATAGTTCTGAATCCTGATGGTGGTGGTGGTTATAAGAATCTAGACATGTGATTGCACCAATGCCCAATTTCTGATTTTGGTATTATAATCATGTGAAATGTAACCATTGGCACACAATTGGGTGAAAGGTACATTGGGACCTCTCTGTACTCTCTTTGCAACTTCCTGTGAATCTATAATTATATTTTTTAAAATGACTTGCTCTCTATGTAGTGGATTACATTACCCTTCACAATATATAATACAGGAAGAAGTCTACCTCTGCATCCTACTGCTCTTCCTATTTTATTCCTAACTCACACCATCACCTGTCTCTTGTCACACTTACTTGGACATACTTCATCATCCCTGCTATGGATTGAACATTTGTTTCCCCTCAAAATTCATATGTTGAAACCTAATCCCCAATGTGATGATAATTGGAGGTGGGGAACTTTGGGAGTTGGTGAAGTGATGAAGGTGGGGCCCTCGTGAATGGCATTAGTGTCCTTATTTTAAATTGGATTTACTGGGGTAATATTGGTCAACAGAACCATAGAGAGATCAACTGTACAACTCAGGAAAACATCATCTGCATACCACATTATGCACTCAGCGCCCAAAGTGAGTCTCTATCCATCTCCACTTACCGCCCGCCTCCCCCCCCCCCCCCCCCCCCCCCCACTCCCGTTTGCCCACTTCCACTTCCCCCTACTCCCTTTTCCCTCTGGTTATCACCATACTGTTGTCTGTGTCTATGTGTTATATATATATACGTTTTTTGCTTAATCCCTGCACCTTTTTCACCCAGTCCACCCAACCTCCTCCCCTCCTCCCCTCTGAACCACTGACATCTTTCAGTCTGTTCTTTGTATCTATGCTTCTGTTTCTATTTTGTTTGTTCAATTATTTTGTTCAATAGATTCCACATATAAGTGAGATCATACAGTATTTGTCTTTCCCTGACTGACTTATTTCACTTACATAATTGTGAAGCCACGGCCTGCATGGCTTGGGTTCAGAAGCGTGGAGAAAGAGCTGACACGCAAATTAATACACAAGACAAGAAATATAAATTCAGAAAATGATGGGGGAAGCCAGAGAAAGCTTAGTTCTAGTGACCAAGCTCCACTGAATCTCCAAACCCATCTCCTTTTTATTTACTAGAATACACAATTGTCTTTTAGGAATGCAAACAGGCATATCAAAGATAATGTTTAGTAAACAGTAAAAGATTAGGGGGTTGCCTTCGGCCATTCAGTCAGCAGCAGGTAGTAATATGCAGATATTCGGCCTTCTAAATATCAAAGTCCATTCAGCCTTCTGACCCAGGACTTCTCGCATTTGTATATTAATTACTGTTGATCTTTGCTTCCAGCACATAATGATCTCCAAGTTAATTCATGCTGTCGGAAAAAGGTGTCATTTTCTTCTTTTTTATAGATGAGTAGCATTCCATTGTGTAAATGTACTACAGGTTTTCTATTCACTCATCTAACAATGGGCATTTGGGCTGCCTCCAGATCTTGGCTATTGTAAATAAAGCTGCAATGAATGTACAGTTTCATACATTGTTTTGTATTAGTGTTTGAGGTTTCTTCAGGTATATTCCCTGATGTGGAATTGCTGGGTCAAAAGGTAGTTCCATTTTTAATATTTAGAGGAACCTCCAGACTGTTTTCCACAGTCTCCGCACCACTATGCATTTTCCACTACATTGCACAAGGGTTCCATTTTTTCCATATCCTCACCAACTCTTGTTTTTTTTATTTATTGATGATAGCTATTCTGAACAAATGTGAGGTGATATTTCATTGTGGTTTTAATTTGGATCTCTTTGGTGATTAGTGATGTTGAGCATCTTTCATGTCTCTATTGGCCATGTGTATGTCTTCTTTGGAGAAGTATCTTATTCAGATACTTGGCCCATTTATTTTAAAATAATAGTTTATTGACTTTTAGAGAAGGAGCGAGAAGCAAGAAACATCAATGTGAGAGCATAGCATCAATTAGCTGTTTCCTGCACATTCCCAACTGGGGATTGAGCCCACAACATGGGCATGTATGTGCCCTGACTGGGAATTGAACCAGCAACCAGTTTAGGTGCACAGGATGGAGCCCTACCAACTGAGCCACACCAGCCAGGATGCCCATTTTTTTTTAATTGGGTTGTTTGTCTTCTTGGTATTGAGTATATGAGTTTTTTATATATTTTGGAAATCAACCCCTTATCAAAATGAAAGTTTTAAATGTTACATATTTCAATATAAGGTGAATTTTAAGATTTATATTGGCATGGATTGCTCCTATCTTGCTTATTATTATAGCACTAGTACCTAGAATAGGAATTAAACTTTAATTGATTGAACAAATAAATAAGTGAATGGTGGGAAAAGAGAATATTAACACTATCTTCAATTTATTTGTTATAAAATTAATATTCTCTACAAACACATACATACACACACACTTCTTTTTCAGTACAAGGTGCTCAGGATATAGCTACCCATTAGGGACAATTATAGTCCAGGTCAGAGAGAACAAAGACATGAGTCATGGCTGTGAAAGTAGGACAAAGAGCAAAAACTGTTAAAATAGTATCTTTTGAAGAGGCTTTAAAATATTTAAAATATTTGTTTACTCATGAAATGTGGGCTGTAAGGGCAGATATGAGAGAAGGGGAGCAGTTTAGGGTGACTCCAGTAGATACCCTGGGAGATAGGATAATGTCTGACAATAGCATAAAATACCTTGAAATGTTTTGAACAAGGAATACTGCTCAAAACTCAGTCTCAGATGTGGAGAGCTCAGACAACAAACAAGAGTATGGCCAAGGGAGTCTTACTTAGCCTCCTTGTTGTCACTGTAGCCATTACTCAGCCCCCCTCAGAGACCTGCAATGTTAAGAACATCACATAGGCATACCTTGAAAATATTGTGCATTTGGTTCCAGAGCATTACCATAAAGCAAGGCACACAAATGTTGGGGTTTCCCAGTGTATCTAAAAGTTATATTTATACTAAGTGTACAATAGCATTATATCTAAAAATGTGCATACCATAATTAAGAATACTTTATTGTTGTTCCATTTATATTGAGTGCAGTCAGAGTAAATTTAGCATAATTCTTGAGGGCCCTAGGATTTCCAGAATGGTGAATGAGCACTGGCTTCAACTTTAAGTCATCAGCTACATTAGCCCCTAACAAACAAGTCAGCCTGTCCTTTGAAGATTTGAAATCAGGCATTGACTTCTCTCTAGCTATTAAAGTTCTAGATGGCATCTTCTTTTAATATAATGCTGTTTTATCTACAATAGAAATCTGTTGTTTAACTACATGCATTAATTATATTAGCTTGATCTTCTGAAAATCTTGCTGCAGCTTTAATCAGCACTTATTGCTTCACCTTGTAATTTTATGTTATAGAGATGGCTTCTTTCCATAAGCTTCGCAAACCAACCCCCACTAATTTCCAGCTTTTCTTCTATAGCTTCTTCACCTCTCTCAATGTTTATAAAATTGAGGAGAGTTAGGGGCTTGCTCTCGTTCAGGGTTTGGCTTAAGGGGCTTTTGTGGATGGTTTCATCTTCTATCCAGATCACTAAAACTTTCTCCACATCAGCAATAAGGCTATTTCACTTTCCTGTCATTCATGTGTTCACTGGACTAGCACTTTTAATTTCCTTCAAGAAATATTCCCTTATTTTTACCACTTGGCTAACTGGCTCATGTGGCCTAGCTTTCAGGTATACTGACTTTCAACATGCCTTCCTCACTAAGCTTAATTATTTCTAGCTTTTGATTTCAATGAGAAATGTGCTACTCTTCCTTCCATTTGAACACTTAGAGGCCATTTTATGGTCATTAATTGGCCTAATTTTGATTCTGCTGTATCTCAGGGGGTTGGGAGGTCTGAGGAGGGAGAGATGGGGGGAAGATAGATAGATAAAGAGAGAGAGAGAGAGAGAGAGAGAGAGAGAGGAATGGCTGGTCGGTAAAGCAGTCAGAACACACAATATTTATCAATTAATTTTGCCATCTTATAGGGGTGCAGTTTGTGGCACCCCAGAACAACTACAACAGTAACACCAAAGATCACCAATCACAGCTCACCATAACAAATTTATTAATTATTAAAAATTTGGAAATATTGCACGAATTACAAAGATCTGACACAGAGACATGAAGTAAGCAAATTAAGTTGGAAACATGGTGCCCATTGACTTGCTCAATGCAGGGTTGCCACAAACCTTCGATTTGTACAAAACACAATATCTGCAAAGCAAAATAAAGTGAAGTGCAATAAAACCAGGTTTGCCTGTAAGTGCTCAGTGAATGCAAACTGATTAAGGAAATGAATGTGTCACCATAGTTTGTCTAGAGGCTATGAGTTGTTGGAAACACTAACAGCACCTGTTATATAATAGAAATTACTCAAGGCAGTGGCTTCCTAAATAGGCTTAGAGATTGTAACCAGAGGCTTTTCATTTTTTATAAAGGCTTGGGTTTGAAGCAAAACCAAATTAAATGGTAGATGCCAGAAGAGATCTTGTTTTCATCAAACTGGTGACATTTATTTCCTTGGCTCTTGGTACTGCATTAAAATTTCTATTAGTTTTTTTTTGTTTTTATTACCGAGTTTTAAAGAATAACATTTCAGATGACATTTTTCTATGAGAAGGTTTCTTGCCATTAGAAAGCGCAACTAATCACTAGCCTCCCAAGTTATTCAGGTGATGTGTTTCCAAGTTACCCACATTTTCTAAATAATTAATGAAGCTGTTTTAATGAAATAGCTTTTTTCCCCCTAATAAATAAGACTTTTAATTGAGCTGTGATAAATGTGTCCTTCTAGGTTTTTCACATTGGTTTGTAACCTGTATATAATTGAAAGTCAGCAAAATCCAAAAGCCCTGAGTCATACACTAGAAATATTGGGATGGGAAAATAAAAGTTGGAGAGATTTTTGTTATTTTCTTCTTACCAGAAAAGAATGTATCGTTGAGATTAAATTGTCTGTAGAACAGTTTTAAGATTATCCCTACTTTTTTTTTTTTTTTTGTACTTGGACTAATCTATTAATTATAGTGTAAGCCCTGACCATTGTGTTTTAATTTTTTTATTTATTTTTTTTGTTTTTTTGGTAATGCAAGTGACTCATTTAAGCTTTGATTGCCAAGGCATCCACTTCAAGGATGGCTATTTCAAATAAACACTTTGCCAGCCCCAAGACTAGATAAAAAGCCAGGCAGACACCCGTCCACGCACACCATCCAGCTAAGTCTCACCGCCACTCCTGATTCCTGTTGCCACTTCCCTCCAACAGGCTCCTTTGTTTTAGACATTTTGGTTGATTTCAATAACTGACAATTTGGGCCATTTCTCCCCTCCTCTGTTCTTGTGCTTGAAATTCTTGCTCTTATGTTTTAAATTCACCAATAAAGAGTGATCCATGCCCATCTTTGACCCCAATAAAGGCAGAATCCCAGGCACACTCTCTCACTACCTCTAACCTCCAGGATCTGTAATAAACCTTTTTCTTCCCCAAAATTTTCCTGATGGTTATTGCTGAAGGCATCTTGTAATCACAATAAGAACCACAAGCATGGGGGCCAGCTACCTCATTGGTTATTGATGGGTTGAGACTGGCAACAACACCCATTAGTGCGTCAAGTTCATTCCCGCCTCTGTATCTTTACTCATGTCACTCTCCACATCTGGGTTATCTGAGTCTTATTAATTCTTCAGCACTGACTTTATACTTCCTTATACTGCTATGAAACTTTCCATGCTCAATGCACTCCAGAATATACTATTTGTTCATTCATCATTTATCAAAAATTAGTGGGCAAGTGATTCCATTATATTTACAATTCAATATGGTAAGGCTTAGAGTAGAAGGTAGGGGGAAAGTTCTATGGAAATAAAAGAAAGGTCTGTCTTTTTTCCTCCTATCTAACATTTTTGCCACTTACATCTTGCTTGTCACATCTCTTCTGTTAACTTTAACTTTTGTAAAATCCAGTCTTTATTTTCATAACAGAAAAAAAATTTAAGAGTAGGAGGGATGGAGAGTATGGATATAAGGTTAATTATTGGTTAAGAAATGTAGCTAATATCCTAGTCTAGCTAGGATATAGCTACTAAAACACTGATGCCTTCTGTAGTTTTTCTCCCTTTTTTAAGGAAAAAGAGGAAATATAGTTCTCATTAAGAACAACTGAATATTAAGAACAAGTGTGTGTGCACCCACTCACACCCACTGCCTTCCCCACCCCTCACTTACATAAGTACTAAATGATGAATCACCATGTTTGGGGGCTTTATTAAATGGAGGAATGACATCTCTTTCTGATATATTGTATTAGCTGAATGTTGATGTTTCACTTCTTCATTTTCCCTAAAGAAAAAGGGAACCATAGTGGGGCCATCATGAGATATGGAAAGGACATACGAGAGAGGATCAGGATGACTGCCCTGGAGACTTCCAGACAATTAGGTGGCTTTCTGTGATTCTTTTTTTCAACCTTCTTCTTTCCAAACAAAGGAAAAGAAACAAACAAATTTACCAGCTGATAAAATAACACTAGCATAAATGGGAACGCTTATGACAAGTGTTGCTGTGAAATAATTTGCTAGGATGGAAAATAAAAAACTCCCTATTCTGAGATCACGTGTAGCTATGCTATTAAAACTTTTCTTTGAGTAAGGGGGAGCTCCTGAGTTTAAAAGGGCCATGGTGAAATGTTTTTCATTGGTGGTGAGAGATGTGCAGGTAGAAAAAGTTCTCTTAGGGATGTGGTTTTCAACAGATCGACTGTGGTATATAGATGTCAGGCAAACTCTTCAGTACTGGACTGGCCATCAAATTTTAAATGAAGTGTAAAATTTGCTTTCAAAGCAGCTGAGAATACATATTATTACCTTGACATATAACAGATGGAATGTTGAACTAAAGGCTTTGTGCAACCTTTTATATAGGCAAGTCCCTCTTGCTGTGAGTTAGGAAAAAAGGGCAGGATAGTGTGGAAATGGCTTATTTATAGAAACACAAGGGCTGTCTGTCAAGTGAAGGAAAAATATGTAGTCAAATGTTCTGTCAATAATGACAGAGTGCTGAAAGGGGAATGAGGAAATAGTAGAATATCTGTGAATAAAAAGGAACCTTTAAGTGAAGATGCAAATTTTAGAATTTAAACTGTACCTAAGACTATAAAAGATTGAAAATCAAGATAGTATTCATGGAGAGTTTTTGTGTGATGGAGAAATTAGCTTTGGGCAGGACTTATAAGACTAAGCTAGTGGTTATGTTCCTTTGAGGCCTCTTATAACTGCTCTAATTCATGGTCACCAGAGCTCTTGCCAATAAGTAATGCTGGTCATCAGAAAGCCAGGTGGGCAGGGTATGGCTTGGTGTAAACTCATGATGCTCATTCATTTATTCATTCAAGAAATGCATTGTGACCTTAGTATGGATACATAGGACACAGTGTAACTTTATATATTTTAGTGTCCTGGAGAGAACACAAATACTCACTTGGTGCTCTGTTATAAATACTACTAGAGGCCCGGTGCATGAATTCGTGCACGGGTGAGGTGCCTTGGGATGGCCTGGGGGGAATCAGGCCCCAGCTTGCGCCCCCAGCCTCGCAGCCCCACAGCCCCACCTGGCACCCCACTGTGGCCTAGCGTCGACCCCTCATCTGCTCCATCATCCCGCCTACAGGGCGATTGATCAAGGCAGGGCCCCCTGCCCAGCTCCCTCAGAGGCTGGGAGCTGGGCAGCAGCCCCATCCCCCGCTACCACTGGTCACCATCTGCAGGGAGATAGGCAGAGCGATCGGGCCCCTGCTTGCACCAGCCTCGGCCTGGTGCCACCTGCTCACCTGCTCCACCATCCCACCATGGTCCCACTCTCATCGGGGCCCATCGGAGCTGGCAGTGCCTCCAATGCCACCTTCTGCCAGTGTCGCGTTGCTGACACCCGCCATGTTCTGCGCCACCCCCTGGTGGTCAGTGCAGGTCATAGTGAGCAGTCAAACTCCCAGTCAAATGACCACTCGAGGGGACAATTTCCATATTAAGCTTTTATTATATAGGATAATAGGAGGTAAGTTCGTGACTCTATGACATTATATGGAAGGGTGAAGGGTACCTGACCACGTGAGTATCATGGTAACAGAGAAAACCTCCTGGAGGAGAGTAATTAAAAAGGAAACCCAGATGAAATTAGCAAGGAAGAAGGGAAAGTTTGGGTGCTGTGTGGAAAATTTCCTGGATTGACCAACAGACCCTGAACGACAGATGAATGATTACTCTGACACGTTTCTGTGAAAGAGAGGTTAAAGGGCTAGTTGGCATAAGGAGCCAAAAAAGCCCTGATTGCCTGCTTCCTTAGGCTTTTATTGTCACAACAGCTTGAACTAAAATTAATCTCTAGATATAATCAGCAGGATAAGTATCCTTGAGAAAGCACATGCTTCTATAAGGTCGGGTTTTAAACAGAAATTCTAGTAAAACACCTGGGGGCTCAGACTTGTTTGGAAAAGTCAAGGCAGGGCCGCCGCCTTTAGCAAGGTCCCCCTAAGAGGCTCCGATCTTTGGAGAATTCTCCTTACAGACTTTCCAACCAAGTCCCATGCTTCTCTACAGAAAATATCTGGCAAAGGAATGAAATATTCTAAACAGAGAGAAATTTAAACATATACCCTGTTAATGGGCAACATTGTCATCCTCCTCTTCAGGGAACAAGACTTTTCAAAAGTTTATAGTATGGCTAGGTACATGGTTTAGCTTATGATAAGTATCAGTAAGAGTAATTTACTTATAAATTCTATTACTCTTTGGTTGATTATAAAAATTGTTATTCTTCTCATTATCCTAATATTTTTTAAATTGGGCTTTTTGGTAGTAGAAAGGAATGAAGAGAATTGGTAGATTAGGGAGTTTTGCTTTAATGATAGTCTAATAATAAATACCTGAGAATCATACTTAAGCAAAATCAAGAATAGGCTGTCTAAAAGATTGGGTATATTTGATTATCCCAGATAATCTCCATAATTTTGTGCAAATTTATGACATCTCTATGAATCATTTTTTAATCTTATTTGGAAAATGAGGGGAGCTAGATGATTGATAATATACCTTTTAGTTTTAATATTTAATATGATATGAATTCAACCATCTTGTGATCGCAGCATCTACCAACATTTAAAACAACTGCTTTTCTTTAATAGATAAGTGTGGGCTAAATATAAAAAGCTATAGGAAGGCACTTGGGAGGTTATTGTGATGGTTCGTTTGATAGAAAAGAAGAGGATGGAGTAGGGTAAGGGCAGAGCAGATGGTAAGCAGAGGAGAGAAAAGATGTAGTGGTTGTAAGGGTGGGTAGTTAATACTTGCATATAAGCCTTTGTCCAATGTAGTTCTTTATAATAAAGACTGTCTTGATTATGTTTCTCTGAAAAGTTGAGGTAGGTTATCTCATTCTTTCTATCTTGGGCCTCCTTCCACCCCATTTTCTCCTTTTCTTTCCGAGTTTTCCCTTTGAGGAAGAACTGACAAACACACTAATAAGTAAAAGCATAATTTGTTAATAAAAGCATATTTTGCTGCATAAGTTACTATATCTAAAATGCTTAGCTCAATGCCTGGTTCATGGTAAACCTTCAGTGTATTAGCTATTACTACTAGTAAATAGTAAGAACAACAATAATACCTTATAATTTAATCATTATTATTACCTTTCATGTGAGAATTATTTTAGTCTTTAGGATAAGGGATTACTCCCCAAGGTAGAGTCATTGTACAGAGGATTAGAGGTCATTTGTTCCTGCCTAAAATGTCCACGGAGACATTTGGTTCATGCCAGGAGGTCCTTGATATTCGGTCCTGTCCAAAACAAACAGATATATATATTTTTAAATATATTTTATTGGTTTTTCACAGAGAGGAAGGGAGAGGGACAGAGAGTCAGAAACATCGATGAGAGAGAAACATCGATCAGCTGCCTCCTGCACTCTCCCTACTGGGGTGTGCCCGCAACCCAGGTACATGCCCTTGACTGGAATCGAACCCTGGACCCTTCAGTCCGCAGGCCAACGCTCCATCCACTGAGCCAAACCAGTCAGGGCCAAACAGATATTTGGTCCACACCGACCCATCGACCTCACCCCATGTGCCATTACCAACTAGGCTCCCAAGACAAGAAGGCTTATTACTGGAAAGGTAGCCACCACACAATGATTGGGCCAATAAAACATGAGTAGTATTGTTTATGTATTAATCCTATAAACCAAAGTTTAAATGAATGTTAGGGGTTATTTGGACCCAGGGACATTTGCACAGGACCAACTATCAAGGATTTTTGGTATAAACCAAATGTCATCTGTAAATGTTTTGGAAAGGACAAAATATCGTGCAAGGCTATGGGACTCTGATAGGTTAATGGCAGAAGCAACCATTGAAACGATACATATGAAGATAAGGTACCACAAGGTCTAAGAGTCAGTACATAATTTTTTAAAAATACATCTTCTGATAGTATCATCTGAAACAAAAAATTCATAAGAAGAAAAGTTAGACACATTTATGATATAATTTTCATAGTAGTTTTGTTATGGTGGTATAATTTTTTTCTTGATATCTAAATTTTTTCTGATACTTTTATTGTAATTAAATTATAATTCTGATTCTGCTACTTACTAACTCTGATACCTACAGTAAGTTATTTATCCTTTCTAAATCTGAATGTAACAATTTAAAAATTAAAAAAAATCTTAACTTACTTATAAAATTGTGTTGAGCAGTAGGTGAAGGCAGTCTTGAGCATCAACACTGGTTCATTTGTTGTAACAAATTCTTAATCATAAAGGATATGTGTTTTGAAGTAAAGTTACAAATTACACAGTTATTTACATTATTTAAATAACTAATTCATTTAATTTATTCATTTATTTGAAAATTTATAAATTCACTCATTCATTTATTCAACAAGTATGTATTAGGCACCTGTTATTTCCTAGCATTTTTTTAGGTGGTAGGAATATTGAAGTTAAAAAAGCAGACAAAAACTCTTGCTTTCATGAAATTTGCAATCCTAATAAATTTATTTTGCTATAACCATAAAATTGACAAAACCAAGCATCAGTGAACATGTGCTGCTATGGAAAAACCTTTGGGGGTGAAGGGTTTCCTTCGTACTCCTCAAAATAAGTGATTTAGGTGTTGGCTTCAGCAGGTCACGAAAGGATGATGTATGACATAGTCTGGGGAAAGTTTAAAACGTGTCTGGGATGCTGACATATTTCAACTGAGCTCCAAATCCCTTTCACACTATTTTCTTTTCCCATGAATGAAATAGTTACTAGGTAGTTTAAAATCTTTGTGCCTCTCCTTCTAAAATTTTGTTTACGCAGTGTATTATCACTATAGGGGGAAAAGGAAGGGAAAAAAAGAGACACTAGATAAACAGGAACAAGGAATCCTGAATCAGAAGTGGCACAAGCGGGTGAGAGGAGCTCAGATTAAAAGGAGCAAAACAGCTGCCAAACCTAAACACGGGAAGGCAAAGATTTATGAGGTTTTAAAAAAGCCTATCAGACAAACTAATTAAAAGTACAAATTTTAATTGGAGTTAATTGGATTGGGTAGTTGAATGAAAGGAGTGGTGGTGGGGGGGGGGGGGGGCTTCACTTTTTTCCCTCCTGTCAGACACACTAATGGATGATGAAGCACGGGCAGTTAATCAAGATAAAGCATCCAGTTTCCTCACCAATCCTGGAATGTCAGAGCCAGAGGGTTTACATTTAGATCAAACATCTAACACCATCATTCCATAGACCGCGGCACTAAGAACAAGTATGAATAAGCATGCTGAAGATTACCCATAATGCCAATCTGGGGAAGGACTTGTGTCCAATTTCCCAAATTAGAACTTTTCTAAGCAAAACACCATTACAGCTGAAAAGCGTGTGTGTCCTCCAAGGAACGAACAGAAGAGATTTTCAGTTCAAGGCCATTTAGAAATCAGGTATTCAGGTTTCTAAATATCGGGAAATAACACTTTTGATCACGGGATTCACATAATTAAAATAGCAGTTGGGTAATCCTTATAGCTGGTGTGAATGAAAAATGGTTATAAAGAAATGAGAGAGAGCAAATGAGGGGAGCTTTGATTGTAAAAGCTAATGCAAGCTCTAATATGCTTATATCCTACACCTCCCACCTGGGGTCGAGCCCACAACTCGGGCATGCACCCTTGGCCAGAATCAAACCTGGGACCCCTTCAGTCCACAGGCTGACACCCTATCTACTGAACCAAACTAGCTAGGGCGACATTGGGATTTTAATGGGCATTGCATTAAATCTGTATATTGCTTTGGGTAATATGGCCATTTTAACTATGTTGATTCTTCTAATCCATGAACATGGAATATTTTTCCATTTTGTTGTGTCTTTCTCAATCTCTTTTAATAATTTTTTGTAATTTTCAGTATATGGGTCTTTCACATCCTTTGTTAGGTATTTTATTCTTTTGGTTATAACTGTGAAAGGAATTTTTTTTCCATTTCTTTTTCTGACATAACTCAGACAAAGCTAGGAACTATATGATTTCACTCATCTGTGAGATATAAAACTGAAACTTGTGAACACAAACAGCAGTGTGATGATTGCCAGAGTGAAGAGGGTGGGGGGAAGGGGTCCTAATATATAGTGACAGGAGAAGGTATGATTTTGGGTGATGGGCACATGGTGCAATATATAGATCTTACAACATAGAAACCCACACTTAAAACCTATGTGTTCTTGTTGACCAATGTCACACCAATAAATTTAATGATAAAAGAAAAAAACAATTACAACTTTTATTTGAATGGGCAAAATACCACAGTTTAATATAAAATCGAATTATATTTTTAAGTATAACATTCTAAGTAAGTAAAGTTAGAATTAGAGCTCTAAAAACATTGTTGTCAATCAAAACATTGTGGTTCACTGAAATACCTATTCATGTCATAATAGCAAATATTTTTCTTATTTAACTTTTATATTAAATTGGTAATAGTATTAAAAGTGATATCTATATCTATATCTATATCCATATCTATCTATATCTATATCTATATCTATATCCATATCTATCTATATCTATATCTATATCTATATCTATATCTATATATATATATATATATAGAACGAGAGAGAGAGAGAGAGAGAGAGAGAGAAAAACACATAGTAATTAAAATATAACACTTTTGAGGCAAATTGGATATTAGATATAAAAACAATGAATATAATGAACAACATATACTGATGAACAAAAATAAATCCAGAGACATAGAAGCATCAAACAGACCATCCAACCTCAGAGGGAAGACAGGGGAGGGGGCAGGGGCAAGAGATCAACCAAAGGACTTGTATGCATGCATATAAGCATAACCAATGGACACAGACAGGGCGGTGAGGGCATGTACTGGTGGGTGGCAACTGCTGGGGAGAAGTCAATGGGGGAAAAAGGAGACATATGTAATACAATGTAGTTAAACAATAAAGAATTTTTAGAAATGCATCAAATGGCAGGTAATGCTTGCTTTCTATACTTCCCTTCATCAATTGGATTTCAGAAACAAATGAGCCTTTTAAGAACTTTGAGGTCACCTTAGGGATATAAGCATACTGGACCTTGCATTAGGTTTTACAATCAAAATGATTTATTTCTGGTAGTACAGACTCCAACTAGATTTATTTTGATCCCATAAATTGGTTGAAATAATTGAAATATTATTGGACTTAATTTATATTTTAAAGTATATGATGATATGGATATAAAACTGCCATCATTTAAAACTGATAAATTCTTCTGCTAATGGACCCAACACATTAACTGTCACTTCATTTTTGTATATGTCCAAGAAAATTTGGAATTGAAAGTGAGCAAATTTAATTTTCAAAATAGTCATTTGATTTACTTAGCCTTGCTCACGGAACAATATACAAACAAGTGTTTGCCAAAGTTAGTCATTTTCAGGCACATTCTTTTTAATGAATAACTTTTGAAGTAGACACTGATGCTTCTTTCCACAGATTTATGCCTTTCCACAGATTTAGTCATCAGTGATGTCACCCTGGCATTCATAATAAACTGTAAATATTGACCAATATTTTGCACACGTCACATAAGCACAATGAACTTTTGTAAACAAAGAAAATTCAGTATTTCTAATTCTTTACAAACACCTTTTACTTTTTAACTCATTGCTGCCAAAGAGGTTATTGTAAAATACATAAAATAAAAAACAAATAGTTTTAGATTTATACCATATAAAATCATTGTAGCAAGAGTATTCTGAATACTCTCTATCTGGTTTATGGCAAAATTGTTCAGCCTTTACATCCTGCACTTACTGTATGTTCAAGTCAACTATAATATCTCTTGATTCCCACTAACCCCAGCAAATGGTGGTCTGGTGGATTTATATACTTTGCATGCTGTATGTAGCACAGTAAATTTGGCTAGTGTGTCTAGTAGCTATAAAGTATCACAGGATCAAATAATTGTCCACTACTCCCTCAGACAACAGGAGTTAGCTTCCCTGGTTGCTTGGCTCCGAGGTCACTTTGTTTTATGAAAGGTTGTCCTACATTCTGTCCTTGAACTGGACAAGATCATAAAGCGAGAGAGGAATTATCACTGGTCATATTTCAGATTTATCTTCCTATTATAGCGAGTGTTCTGTTAATTGTCCATGTGGTTCATACACAACTGGGAGAAGCCACAGCAGAAGCTGGGAGTACACAGTAGAGGGAGGTCTATCAAATTCATTCCAGTGTGCTTTCTTACAATGACTAATAATGAAACTTCGTAAAGGAAAAGGATAGAACAAATGCTCAACTAGATAGGAAGTCAGACACATCACTGGGGACTGCTTCAGGTAAACTGGGATGTATGGATAGTCTAGTTTTGGAGCCAGGGTCAAGCTGGGAAGGGTGTCACTTTAAGAGTTGCATGGGGCCCAGCTGGCATGGCTCAGTGGTTGAGTGTCGATCTATGAATCAGGAGGTCACAGTTTGATTCCCACTCAGGGCACATGCCCAGGTTTTAGGCTTGATCCCCAGGGTGGGGCATGTAGGAGGCAGCCAATCAATGATTCTTTCTCATCAGTGTTTCTGTCTCTCTTCCTCTCTGAAAGCAATAAAAATATAAAATTAAAAAAAAAAGAGTTGCCTGAGAATACACTGAGGGAAGGAGGACTGATTAAAGCATAGCTAAGGGGAAAGACAAATGACTGTGTGAGTGGAACTAGAACATGCATCAAGCTGTGGAAAGGCTGATAAAGTACAGGAATAGGCATTGTGATCTGTATGTAATTTAGGGAAAGTCTCAGGACACATAGTGAAGAGTTTGTGGCAAGGCTTAAACATATTGGAAGCTAAGTGTGTGAACACTAAACATGAGGTAGGATATAGTAAGTTTTAACAATAACAAAATATTTTACTTATTAAATTCCTGTATAGGATAGGCACATCACTAAGTGTCTAACCAACACGGCTACTGGGTAAGATTTGCATTAATTTCTCGATGACATAAATGAAAAGTTGTGGAAATAAAGGAGGAGTAAGAAACTATTAGGGGGGGGAAAGCTGGAATGAAACCCAGATCTTTTTGCTCCAAAACAGATGCTTTCTACTTGGCTCTCTAACTGCCCTATTTCTTAAATAGACTGCTTAAATTTTTAAAAGCAAACCTGATCTGCCCATTCCAGTATTTTTATCCTCCCTCTCAAATTTGACCTTTATACCGATCCAGGCTTAGATTCAAAGCAGTGAGTCACTTGATTACATAGGAGTCGTGTTTGCTCACTCCTTTAGAATGTAAGCCTGTTTCAGACTAACTCCATTCTAAGTGTGCTCCCTGACATCTCTACTTCCTGGAAGAGTCAGGCTATGTTTTACTATTGAGCTCCCTTCTTTTGGGTTCTGGACCAAAGAAATCCAAGGTTCTTTCTCGAACTGTAGCATTTAAATTTTTTGGTTAAAACTAAAATTGAATCCTAATGATTGAGCTCTGTACAGCCTCTTTAAGAAAATTTCTTTTTTCCCAGAATGACATAGAAAAAGCACCATAAAAAGAAAACAAAAGAATTTTTAACCTAATCAGAGTTTGAAACCTTAACTTAACTTTGTCCTACTCTTGAAACGTCTGATATCTCAGTTCATTGCTACATCTCCTATTTCTTGCTTCACCTTCACTGAGACCAGTCTGATTTTCCTGGTTATCACCAAGGCTTCCCCTTAATGGTATTATAGTTTTTCTTCTTGAATCCTCCTTATGGGGATCACATTCATGCAATTTGCTCCAGCTTCACAGATCTAATAATCCCTAAGTAAATGCAACATGATTCAACATTAATAGTTCTAATTGAAAGACTATGTATAAATCTTTTCAATTTTCTACCAAGAAAATTCAAATTCAAATACGACCCTGGTACAAAACAACTTCATCTCAGTCATATCTGCCCGTATCTAATGGCCTGAGGAAAAAGTGCTTATAAAGAACAAGTAGGGAGTTGAGGCTTGGCCCTTATCTATATCCACATAAAGAAAATTAATGAAACTATAAACTGTTAGGGCAGATAACCTGGCAGCCTGCAGATAGAATTCAGTCTCCTCAAAGACTGAGTGATGATATTATTAAACAACATCTGGCAGAGACTTTAAAAATCTTCACCCCTTTTTAGATCTTCATTAACTGTGGAGGAAAAGCAATCTTCCCTTTCATAAATTTAAGCAGGAACAACCACTTTGATGGACTTCGGGGGCCCAGTGGTGGGCCGGCTGACAGATGGACAGCAAGGAAAACCTGCCCCTGCCAAGTTGTGGGGCTGAAAGAGGCCTTGCTCAAGGAAGAAAAGCAAATTGGCCATGTGAATGATCTGGAACCTCACTCAGCCACTTCTGTGCTTTTAGGGTAAACATAACTACATTCTTATATAATCATTTGTAATTTTCTCTTTTCACCATCTACCGTGTCACTGACTGCTTGCTCTCTTTGTCACATAATTGTTCAACCTTGGATGAGAATTGCAACCTGTTTTAGCTTATGTTTTTGTATATATAAAATCAGGATTGAATTTAATTAGAATTTTTCAACCTTGGCATTATTGACATTTGTTTTTTGTTTTTTTTTAATAATTAAATCTTTATTGTTCAGATTATTACATTTGTTCCTCTTTTTCCCCCCCATAACTCCCCTCCTCCCAGTTCCCACCCCACCCTCCGCCCTCACTCCCCACCCACTGTCCTCATCCATAGGTGCATGATTTTTGTCCAGTCTCTTCCCGCATTTCCCACACCCCTTCCCCCCGCCAAGCATACTCAGTCCATTCCCTTTCTATGTCCCTGATTCTATTATAATCACCAGTTCATTCTGTTCATCAGATTATTTATTCACTTGATTCTTAGATTCACTTGTTGATAGATGCGTATTTGTTGTGCATAATTTGTATCTTTACCTTTTTCTTCTTCTTCCTCTTCTTGAAGGATACCTTTCAGCATTTCATATAATACTGGTTTGGTGGTGATGAACTCCTTTAGCTTTTCCTTATCGGTGAAGCTCTTTATCTGACCTTCAATTCTGAATGATAGCTTTGCTGGATAAAGTACTCTTGGTTGTAGGTTCTTGGTATTCATCACTTTGAATATTTCTTGCCACTCCCTTCTGGCCTGCAAAGTTTCTGTTGAGAAATCAGCTGACAGTCGTATGGGTATTCCCTTGTAGGTAACTGAGTTTCTTTCTCTTGCTGCTTTTAAGATTCTCTCTTTGTCTTTTGCTCTTGGCATTTTAATTATGATGTGTCTTGGTATGGTCCTCTTTGGATTCCTTTTGTTTGGGGTTCTCTGTGCTTCCTGGACTTGTAAGTCTATTTCTTTCACCAAGTAGGGGAAGTTTTCTGCCATTATTTCTTCAAATAGGTTTTCAATATCTTGCTCTCTCTCATCTTCTGGCACCCCTATTATTCTGATGTTGGTACACTTGTAGCTGTCCCAGAGGCTCCTTACACTATCTTCACACTTTCGGATTCTTTTTTCATTTTGCTTTTCCGGTTGGGTGTTTTTTGCTTCCTCGCATTTCAAATCTTTGACTTGATTCTTGCGCTCCTCTGGTCTGCTGTTGGGAGTCTGTATAATATTCTTTATTTCAGTCAGTGTATGCTTACTTTCTCGTCGGTCCTTTATTACACCATAGAGGGTCTCATTAGATTTTCTGTACATCTCATCAAGTTTATCGACAGCCTCTAGAAGCCTCTTGAGAGACCTCAAAAGTGTGGTTTTGAATTCTATATCCAGTAGCCTGCTTTCCTCCGGCTCTGTCCTTTGTGGCCTGTTTCTTTGTCTTGGCATTTTTTTATGCTTCGCTGTGTCGATAGAGTGGCTTTCTGTGTTAAGTGTCCCAATTACCTGAGGTAGACACTCTTGGTGCACCCCCTTGTGATCTCTGTGAGCAGTCTTGTTGTAGTCAAGCCTTAATTGTTGGCCCGGGGCGGGTCCCACAAGATCAACAGGGCGGAGGAGGGAGCAGTTATGGTTGCTCTTAGTCTGTCCCCAGGGGCTTTGCCTCTCTGTCCCAGCAACCGCTGCAAACCTCGGAGGGACCATAGCCAGACAGTCCCGCTTCTCCCTTTTGAGTCTGGGTCCCTAGAGACTCGCCCGGATCTGGAGCTCAGAGACTGAGGCTCCCTTCGGATTGAAACAGACAGCCACACCCTCAGCCACCAGCCCGCACCTCGCGCACTCCCCACCTTAGTGTTTTACTTCAGCACTGCGGCTCCTCTGATTCTCGGTTCCTCCTAGTTGTAGAACTTCCACTCAGCCAGCCTTCCTGTGGTTCTGGATGATGTCCGTTCGGTCTTTTAGTTGTATTTTTGAAGTGGTTGTTTGAGGCAGCAAACTCCCACGTTAACCTATGCCGCCATCTTGGTTTCTCTGATTATTGACATTTGATGCTGGATGGTTCTTTGTTGTCAGGGCTGTCCTGTGCATTGTAGGATGTTTCGCAGCACCCCTGGGCTCTCCTCACTAGAGGCTAGTAGCCTGCCCCTTCCCAGTTGTGACATTATTGTCTCCAAGCATTACCGTGTGTCCCTGGGGGCAGAATCACTTCTGGTTTTGAAGCACTGCACTGAAATTTTCTAAATTTCCTTTCACTTTGTACATTCGGTCATCTTCTGTTGCCTGGAGAGATATTCTTGCTTTTTCAATAGATCAAAACAACTCTTAGAAATAGAGTTCAGGAGGATAGGATGGAAATGAAGGGAATGGTGACCTGAGCTTATAATTAATAATGCATGTTTCTCTGGGAAATCTAGATTTGGGCATTTGCTTCTTTCCTATATGAAGCTGGTTTTCTTATTTACAAAGTAATATAGTTCACTACTATATTAAACTACAGAAGCATCAACAAAAAAAGTTAGTCTTATTAAAATAACCAAAGAAAATCACATCAACAATCTGGCATATTTCGTTGTAGGCTTTTGGTCAAAATGACCTAAGTTCTTTAATAAAGAAGCTTCAATCATATTTATTGAATTTTTGAACTTGCTGGTAAACTTGCTTGAGAAAATTGTTCTTATGGGGAAATTGTCTATGCAGTGTTACAGTATTATTCCCATTGAACAGTATAATTTATACTGAGATTATTTACTTTTAAGCATCATTTTGATGTCATTGTGAAAGGAATTCTAAATACTTGCACTTTCTTGCAGGATCAATGCTGTGTTGGGCTTAATTTGTATAGCACTCACTGGTATCATCACTATTCCAGGGACTTGGATCTTGTGCTACTGTAGAGTCCCATAGGAATATCTTCTAGGCTTTTTTTTTTTTTTTTAAATGAATTCTTTACTTGTGCTTTTCTATTTTGACTTCCTTATTGTCCAAGTTAAGAGAGTGGCATATTTTTAGCTCTCATATACTGGAGAGTGTATTTTCTGATATTTTTAATGTATAAGAGATAAGTTGACTGACTATAGTCTCTAAAGATCACATCATGTCCCTTCTTATAGTCTCTATTACTTCATTGTTTTCTGACATCAAGTATCTTAAAATGGGATCTCAGGTAAGCATGGGCCTTTTTTTTTGGTAGATTAGCTCTTTTTCTGTAAAGGTACTTCGAGGATTTTTTTTTCTTTATTCATCTAATTCAGAGATTTTTCTGGGATTTGTCTAGATAGGCATTGTATTTTATTATTTTCCCCTGCAATATACATAGGTTTTGAGTTCTGTGTACATAGGATTTGCTTTGCTTTTTTAAGCTGAAGAATATTCTCTTCAGTTGTGAAGATAATTTTAGACTATTTGCTTCCTGTTTTGGGATTTTTTTTCTTTTAAAACAGTGTTCTAATTACTGAGCCTATAGGGTGAAGGTGGAAGGTGAGGGTACAGTTTGGGTGACCATACATGACAATTTGTCCAGGTCACCTCCAGTTTATGTCGGTTGTTCAGTGTAAATATTAATTAAAATATTAATAGCCAGTTTAAAAAATATCCAGTTTGGTCTGTGTTCATTGCTATTGACTGCTTACCCCTGGCTGGATATTACCCTATAACCCACAGGTGGTGAAGCTCTGTTCTTGTTGCTCCATTGCAGGAGCAGCAGGGTGGGGAATTCTATGCCTAGGGCAAAGCAGGGGCATGTTGTTGACCTAGAAATTAGATAGCTATCCCTGCTCTCCTCCATTCTGAGTCATCTTTCCCCTCTTAGCAAGGCAAACCTCTGACTCTTTAGCATGTCTTCATGATTCATTAACCTCTCACATTTAGAGCTACAGTATACAGAATAGTTGAAAATGAAAAGATAGAAAAAATGTGGAACAGGCTAAATGGCAGCTAGATAGCAGTTTGGTACAATTGTAATATCCGATTAAAAAAAAGAACTTGAGGCAAAAATTGCCAAGCATCATTGAAAATTATTATACACTGATAATGGTCAAGAGTATTTAAAGTTCCTGAATATGTATGTACTTAACAATATAATCTTGAAATAAGCAAAGTTATAATTTAGATAGTAATGGGGAGATCTAGGTAAAATACCACTTGTAGTTGAGATATTTTAACAAACTGCTCTCAAAAAATGATAGATCAAGACAAAAAATCATAATAAAAATCATTTAAAATATTTCTGTAGAAATTTACACCAACAAACACAGGATATACATTCTCTTTAACACACCTGCCAAGTCACAACATTAAATTTGTACTAATGTCTTAGATTGGATCCCATGGAAACAGAATCTGAGATGGAGAGTTGTATGCAGAATATTTATTGGGATGTGCTCTTAGGAGATATGCCTGTACATATATGAGAATGGTAAGAGTAGGTAGAGTGAGGTTGCAAGTGAGGCTCAACCAACCCTAATGGGAGGTTTGGGGTTGAGAAGGACCTTCAGTTTTTCCAAACTAAGATGAGGGGATACTGTATGTCATTGGCTGCAAGCTGAACCAGGGAAGGCATAACCTTGCCAGAGGCATCTCTCTGCCTCTGAGGGTGGTTTCCAGTAAGGAACATGCTTGATGACATCAGCAGATGATATTGCCAACAGCTGGGAGATCAGTGAATCAGCCCTGATGAAGCCATCTGGATAGAGCACCACAGTATCTACTACAACTGGATCACAAAGGAAGCCTCCATACATTCAAGAGAATTAGCATTGTACAGACCATATTTTCTGGTAACAAGACAACAATGCATGAAAACTAGAAATCAGTAACCAAAGAAGCGCTTAAAATTCCATATGTTTAGAAAATTAAATCAAACTAACAAATTATCACTTAGTTAAAAAGGAAGTCATAAAGATAAAATGATGAAATACTTAGAACTGTATGAAATAAAAACACCACATGTGGAAATTTGTGAGATGAATGTGGAGCAGTACTCATTAAAAAAAATTAAAGCTTTAGCTATGTTTATGAGGAAATAGCAATGACTGAAAACAAGTGAGTAAAGAGTTCAACAAAAGAGGCTAGAAAAAATTACAAAGAATTTTTAGGAATAAATACAAAGGGATAAATACAAAGAATCAGGGGCGAAAAAAATAGTAAAGTTAAGGGCATGAGTCAAGAAAATAGGGGATAAAAATAGGTAAAATTAATAAAACCAAAGCATGGCTCTTTGCAAAATCTAACAGAATTGATAAACATCAGGTAGGAGAGGGGGGAACATGAGAAGGGGCAAGATGATATATGAAAGAAACTTCCTCTGCTTTAAAGAAAAACACAGAATGATAAAGGGGAAAATAATTACATCTTTGTTAAGAGAATAAAGTAATATTGTAAAGTACTAGTCAGTTCATTGGAGAAATGAAAAAGAAATAAAAAATGAAATAATTGACACAAGAAGAAATAGAAAATAGAACAGTAACAATGAAGTTCGTGAAATAGTATCTTCCTTGCAAAATCCTTCACACACTGATGATATAAGGGGGTAATATTTATTTCATATGAGTTGTTCTAGAAAATAAAAAATAGGAATATTACGTAATCCATTTTATGAGGTGGATATAGTCTTCATCCTAAAAATATATTAAGTCCCAAACATGAAAAGGACAATATGAAAAAATAAAACCATAAATTCACTCTTAAACATATCTGTAAATATAATTTTCTAATTGATTTTGAGAGAGAGAGAAAGAGAGAGGGAGAGAGAGAAACATCGATGTGAGAACGAAGCATGAATGGGCTGCCTCCTGCACACCCCTACTGGGGCTCGAGCCTCCAACCCAGGCATGTGCCCTGACCAGGAATCAAACCTGCAACCTTTTGGTGCCCGGAAGTATGACCACCCAAATGAGCCACACTAGCCAGGGCTGCAAATACCTTAAACAAAATATTACAAGACTAAATTAACTAGGCTAAAATAACTATACATACCAAATAAGTATGTAAAGATGGCTCAAGTTTAGAAAATATATTAAATCTCAAACATGAAAAGGAAAAATATAAAGTCAATAAAATAAATAACAGAAAACAATCTGTGAGAAATATGGGTGAGAAAATATTTTTTAAACATGATTTGAAAAATACCAGCCATGAGGAGAAAAACTATTATTGATTTTACCACAATTCTTAAGGAGAAAGATTCAAATGACCAGGGCCATAATTTTTGAAAAACCATATGAAGAAGTTTCTGTTTACTTATGGTGAAAAAGACCTCTTAGAAAACTAAAGATGAACTTACTTTAATAAAGATCAGAAGAAAGCCTATATCAGTGTTTTCCTTAACTTGATACTTATTCCCTTTGAAGTTGTTATTAGAACAATGATTCTTCTGTCACTTCTACTGTTCATCAAAGTACTGGAGGATCTGACAAATAAATTCAGTATAACTGAAACAAATATATATATATTAGAATTGCCATTATTTGCAGATGGTAAGAACTAATAAGAGTTTGGAGAGTTGTGGAATACAAGATCAACATACCATAAAATGAATGGCATTTTTCAGTAACAAATAGTAAATAAAATAAGAGAAACGCATTATTCACTAAATTGAAAATATTTATAAAGGAATATTTAGATCCTTAACACAGAGTCTGTTACAAAAATTCTGAGGTACATAGTTACATTAAAATGACAGGTAACTTATAGACTGAGGTCAAATGTCAAATAAATAAGTTTCTTTAGTATTATTTACATATTTAAATACATATGCATATCACCATCCCTGAACAGGAGATAGGGTGGTAGTGTTTATGTTGAAAATAATTTTTTAGTTCTTATTTAGAAATAACTAAATAATAACAGGACAAACAAAGCAGTTTATGTGTACACAAGTTAACACCAATCTATGCTTTGGTGTTTGTTAAGATTTTAAAAACCCACTGAAGGTGTGTTTAATTATAGCACCTTAATCACAGTTATATAACACTCAAGTATAATGTTTTTAGTACACAGCAATAGCATTATCAAAATCTACACAAGAAAGTTTATTAACTAGAATAATGAATATTAAAAATATCCTCTTATTGGAGAAATAAATGGTGTTGAAAATGAGTGATGATAACAATGGCATGTTTGGGGAGGTTGGGTAAATTTGTATATTCATACTAAAGCCAGATTAAATGTTATCCAACTTTTGATAAAGCAAATGATATACCATATTTCATTTAGCCACTCAACAAATGCCTATAATCTTTTTGAATTACTTATACTTAGTCTGGCACTGTGTTGGGCTCTGAGATCAGAGAGATGAATAATACATAGTCATCCCACATGTGAAAATCATTGTCCAATAAAGCTACCATTAGGGGAAAAATAACACATAATACCCTGCCTTCATTTGATAAGTGGGTTCCTTAAAACATCAACTCTTATGAAAAACGAGAGGCCTGGTGCATGAAATTTGTGCAGGGGCTGTGGGGCGGTGGGTCCCTCAGCCCGGCCTGCACCCTCTTCCAATCCCTCTTGCAATCTAGGACCACTGGCTCTGGACCACTGACTCCTAACCATTCTCCTGCCTGCCTACCTGTTCTCCCCTAACCACTCTGCCTGCTTGCCTGATCTCCCCTAACCACTCTGCCTGCCTGCCTGATCACCCCTAACCACCCTGCCTGATGCCCCTAACAGCTCACCTGCCTGTCTGCCTCATTGCCCCTAACCATCTCTGCCTCAGTTCCTGCCACTGTGGCTTCACCCAGAAGGATATCTGGAAGGTCATTTGGCTGTCTGATCTAATTAGCATATTATGCTTTTACTAGAGGCCCAGTGCACAAAATTTGTGCACGGGGGAGAGGGAAGTGTTGCTCAGCCCATCCTACACCCTCTCACAATCCGGGACCTTTTGGGGGATGTCCAACTGCTGGTTTAGGCCGGTTTAGACTGCCTGTCTGCCTGATTGCCCCTAACCACTTGACTGCCTGCCTGATTTCACCCCTAAAACTCAAGCTTCTTCTTTTTTTATTTTTAATATTTATCTTTCTTCTTTATTTTTTGTTTTAAAATTCAAGCCTCTTGAGAACATGAGGCATTTGACATTATTCCATATTCCTTACAGAGAGCTAAGCATGGTAAACACAGCAAATCCTTAATACTTATGGGCTTCTATACAAACACTTTCCAACCAGGAATGTTTAATAGGCAGTCTCCAAAAACTTGAACTGGAAAACCTAAAAGTAGAGTGCTCAGATTTCAGCATCAGGTGCTACTAGCAGGATTTCTAACCCAATTAAACCCTAATTCTGAGCTCTCAACAGTCTGGACAAACTGCCCTTACTATCTCCAAAGTTTCTTATTCGTCACTGTCCCATTTTCCTCCACTTAAAACCAAGGTAACAAACAAAACCTTTAATTCTGATTTTCCTCACTGCAAGGGAACAACAAACCTCAATTGAAATAATTTCCCCCCAGAAGTCACGTCCAAATACTGCAAGACTGAGGACTATAGGGCTGACTATGTACATGCGCAATAACAGGCCCACGTTCTAGCGGTAGACGCTCAGACATCCTCCACAATCCCACAATCCTCTGGTTGCATACTTCCGGTTTTTCTAGCTCTGCCTTAAGTGGTGTTTCCTTCAGTCCTATTGCAAGGTCCAGGGCCTCCAGTTGGAGTGGATTTTTCTGTTTTGGCATTGATAGCTGTTTACTACTTGGAATCAGTGAAGTTTCGGGAGTACTGCTGCGGCCATGAACATGTCGATCCCAAGCGCACTCATGAAACAACCATGCATTCAATCCACTGTTGCCATCCTAGTTTGTAATGAGGAAGGTACTGTGCTAAGCCATTTTCCAATCGAATCTTCCTCTTTCTTCCCCAGCACACTCCAAACCTACTCTGGGCCCACCCCCCCACCGTGCCGACCCTTAAGACCTTCCCCCCTATTTCTTTGACTTTCCCCCATCAAACTAGTACTCTATCGCTGCCTAGGGGCATCCCTAACTGCTCCCTGGGGGGCGGGACCAGCCTGGGCAAGGGGTCATGCTGTTCTGGTCTCTGGTTGTTCCAGTTGTTATGGTCGCTGGCTTTATATATATATATATATATATATATATATATATATATATATACAGTGGGGCCTTGACTTACGAGTTTAATTCGTTCCGTGACGGAGCTCATAACTCAAATTACTCGTATGTCAAACCATTAAAGTGAATGAGTGAGACACGTGATGCTGGGCTGATGTTGTGGCGTTCACTGTGACGTTTGCTGTGCCAACTAGCGGTGGGGTATCTGAAGCTGGCTCATAACCCGAATTTTAGCTCGCAACTCAAAGCAAAAAATCGGCCAAGAGACGGCTCGTATCTCAAAAAACTCATTAGTCAGGACACTTGTAAGTCAAGGCCCCACTGTATGTATGCGTGTGTGTATATATATATATATATGTATATATATATATATATTATAGATAGGTAGCATATTGAAGAGTTATGGACTGTGAGTCTTCACAAAGCTAGTCTTCCTTATATTCTAAGATTCAGCTTATATTTTTCCATCACACCTGCAATTTGAAGGAACCTAGTGAAGCTTGTTTATTGCAGCTTAAGTGAGGTTAGAGACAACATTGGTGTCTGGCTTTCCTGGACACTGTCAGTGATTCAGGAAGCTCCTGGTTAGCTTGGGTCAGGAGCCCATTCAACTTAGAAGTCAGGGGAAGTTGGACACCGGGAACAGTAGAGAGTTGGGTATCCACTGTCTTCTCCCTGCAATGCTTCCCAAGATGGGGTTGCTTGCAGACTCTCTTCCCAATCTCCTGTCATTTTCTCCCTGCCAGGATGGAATGTTAGCTCACCTCCTGTCCCATTATAGGAATGCAGACTAGATAAAGTAGCTCATTACTGAAATAGGAATTTTAGGGGTTAAAATTGCAGGTTTAGGAAATTTTTAAAATTAAGGGAGTCCATGGAAAAAACACAGGGCTACAGAGTTGCAAAAGGGTACATTTCCATAAGCTGGGAGAGGCAGCAGTTACATTTCCATAAGATAAGGGAATCATGCTCTCACTTAACTGTGTATTTCCTATTGCAGGACTTATTCTAAATTTGAAATGAAAATTCAGTATATATTTCCCCATAATAATAAGAAATTGGGTCTCACTGCTTGGTAATGATATGGGATTTTTGGACTGGAACACGCGGTGCTCCCCTGGGGAGGATGGCTTTCCTGGGCTCTTTGTCTGTCAGATTTGAAGAATGAAACCACAGACAGAAGATGGTATAGCATAGGTGGAAATTTACTGAAGAACAAGCACAGACTCCCACATGGCATGGAGAGGGGGAAAGAGTCCCTTGGAGTTCCTTAGAGCAGAGACTACCAAATGCTGTCTGGGGAGTGGAAGCCTACAGAAAGGGGGCTGCATTTGAGTTTGGACTTGAGTAGGTGTACAATAGGCAGACGTTAGGAGGAGGTAGAAAAGAAAGCTTGTCACAGGAAGAACGAATAGTGTACAAGGCAATGATGTGGCTGAAGCAAATACTGCCAGGCAAAGAAATGTGTTTGTTGTGTGTGCTTTGGAGGAAAAAAGGGGTATGTAAGGCAATAAAGGCAGGTTGAAGGCACATTATCTTGAAGGATGCTATGTATTGACATTATCCTCTGTCCATGGAGAGCAACACATCATTCTGTGCAGTTTGGAGTGGGGAGTTCCAGTGGGAGGAGCATGTAGTATTCCAGGGCAAAGATGATAAGAATCAGGATTAAGCTGAATTTACTATGTATATATTGAGTAGGATTGCCAGATATAAAAAAATCTATCAATCAAACAAACAAAATGATGCCCAATTAAGTCTGAACTTTAGGTAAACAACAAACAATCTTATATTATTGATGTGTTGCATGCAACATTTGGGATATATTTATACTAACATTTTATTTGTTGTTTACCTGATACTCAGATTTAATTGGGTGTCCTTTATGCTACCTAGTAACCCTAATATTGAGAGAAAGAAGAAGAGAGTTTATAAAATTAGTCATTGTTTTGACTTTATCTATGAATGAAGCACGTCTTTTCTTAAACTGTCGAAATGTACACAATTCAATTTAAATTGCATTTAAATGTTCCATGCCATTTGAATGTAATTAATTCTGGTATTGCTTTAGCAATGTTCCTTTCTCTGAAAACATTTTTTTTTTATTCATGGAAATGCATTCTTCCCATTATTTCTAAAGTACTCTCTCTTTGTTTAATTGCAAACATAATATCTACTGAGAATGGATTGCAAGGAAAGCATAATAGTGCCAACACAGTTGACAAAAATGCCTTAAGTCTATAAAAGTATAACATTCGTCTGTGGGCTGAAATCCATTTTCACTTTGAGTATATTTTGGGGGAGTGTAACACCCACACTGCCATGGCTGCTTCAGAACTCAGGAGTGATTATTCTTATTTGTATAAGTCTGTAGTCATATGCTGCTCAAGTTTTTCTTTTAATTGTATGTGGTTTGGTATATAGCTTTTCACCAGAGTCAATCAACCAGCAAGAACTTTTTGCAGCTGTGAAAGGAACTGGCATTTATTGATCATTTACCAAATACTATAACGAGTATGTGCTTCACATCTGTTTTTACTGCATCTGACACCATCCCTGTGAGGTAGATATTATTAGCCCCACGTTAAAAGTATGGAATTTAGGTCTCAGAGAGGGGAGGAAACTTGCCCAAAGCATACTGCTTGGCAGAGTGAGATTTTGAGACTAGGTCATTATTAATGCATAGCCTTGGTTCTTGTTTATTGTTCTACATCAGTTGTTCTCAACTGGGGCAGTCTTGCTCTCAGATGACAGTTGGCAATATCTAAAGACAGTATTGATTGTCGTGAGTGAGAGGAGGATGTGTGCAGGTACCAAGTAAATAGAAGGATGCTGCTAAAAACTCTATAATGCACACAACAACCCCCACAGTAAATAATAATTCAGCCCAAAATGTAAATAATGCTGAAATGAAATAATCCCTCTCTAAAGTGCAGAATCATACCAAATGCCAGAGGGAAACAGATTTAGGTAAACTTAAAAAGATCTTGCTGATGATCTTATTTATCCCAGTAAATAAGGCAGGCTATGTGCAAGGCTAAACTTCCCATCACTTTAAGTATCCAAATCCAGGCTGGCTGAATACCAACTACGCCGACTGTTGAGGGGCTGCAGCCATTGGGTGATAGTTTGGAACTAAGGAGCTCTAAGTTATTATGGTATTTCCATGTTCTAATGTCATCCGAATTAGAATAATTTAAAATATATTTAGAAGGCACATTATAACTAGGTTGAAATTTTTCCCATTTTTATTTATCCTAGCTTAAAGGAAAATAGAAGAAACATAGCTCTGGTTATTTAAAAAGGGCTTTGGAAGAATAAAATGACACTACTCAATCAAAATCAGAAATAATCTTTTATAGAAAAAATACAGGGTATTTTAATAAAATGTAACCTGAAGTACACATGCCTGTTAAAATTGAAGAAAGTAAAAGCTATCTGGCTTTCAGCATTCACAAGGGACTGAACATCAATATTCCAAATCCTTATCCATGCTCCTCAATTCCTCCTACAGCTACCTTTATCCAGATATTATTGTCTTTTACTTGGAATATAGCTACTATCTCCCAGCTGATTTTTCCTCACTTCAGGTTAGTTTAAGAAATTGATCATTTCCATTGTTCACATCAAATCCTGACGGTGAATGTGTTGTATCAAGTTCACTACAATCATAGAATTTTGCTCGACTTTGAGTTACCAAAGTCTAACTCATTGTCTGTTACTAGTAAATGGCTGTATAATGGAGTTTCAATCTGGGGCATTTTACATCAAGACTTTTATAAAATGTGTTCAATAAATTTATATTGGTTTAACTTTTTATCAGCATAGCTGATTATTTGGTTTGCTTCAGAATCGTGGCAATATGCACTAAATAAAACACCAAATGAAAAGAATTGTTCAAACTAATCAAATATTGCTGAAAGATAAACTAATTCTTAGAAGAACAACAATATATACAACCACAGTTTCTGATTTCAAAAGCTAGCTGTTAAAAGCAAAAGAAGGAAGGAAGAAGCACTTTAGGAATGGCAGGGTCAGGACTTTTGAAAATCTACTTCTTTGTAAAAGAATGAAATAAAAAGCTTTTGCACAGCAAAAGAAACCATCAACAAAACAACAAGAAAGCCCACTGCAGGGGAGAACATATTTGCCAGTGTTATCACCGATAAGGGTTTAATCTCCAACATTTAAAGGGAACTCATTCAACTTAACAAAAGGAAGATAAACAATCCAATCAAAAAATGGGCAACGGACTTTTTGAAAGAAGACATAAGGAAGGCCAAGAGACATATGAAAACATGCTCAAAGTCACTAATCATCCCAGAGATGCAAATCAAAATGACAATGTGGTACCATCTCACACCTGTCAGAATGGCTATCATCAACAAACCAACAAAGGACAAGAGCTGGCGAGGATGTGGAGAAAAAGGAACCCTCGTGCACTGCTGGTGGGAATGCAGACTGGTGCAAGCACTGTAAAGAACAGTATGGAGTTTCCTCAAAAAACTAAAAATGGAACTCCCATTTGACCCAGTAATCCCACTTCTAGGAATATATCCCAAGAAATTAGAAACACCAATCAGAAAGGATATATGCACCCCTATGTTCATAGTGGCACAATTTACCATAGCTACGATTTGGAAACAGCCTAAGTGCCCATCAGCAGATGAGTGGATTAAAAAACTGTGGTACATCTACACAATGGAATACTATGTTGTGGTAAAAAAAGAAGGAATTTTTACCATATGTAATGGCATGGATGGAGCTGGAGAGCATTATGCTAAGCGAAATAAGCCAGTCAGAGAAAGATAAATATCACATTATCTCACTCATTTGTGGAATTTAATGAACAACATAAACTGATGAATAAAAACAGATCCAGAGTCAGAGAAGCATCGATCAGACCGTCAAACCTCAGAGGGAAGGTAGGGGAGGGTGGGAGTAAGAGGGAGAGATCAACCAAATGACTTGTATACATGCATATAAGCCTAACCAATGGACACAGACACCAGGGTGGGGAGTGGGTGAGGGCATGAGTGGGGGGGTGGTGGTGGGGCAATAAGGACACATATGTAATACCTTAATCAATAAAGACAAAAAATTAAAAATAAAACATTACCAGCTTAAAAAAAAAAGGAATGAGAACACTGGTCCCCCTTGCAGATATCAAAGTCAACATTTTCAAAACTGGACATTAACCTAAGGTTTGCAGCAATCTGAGGAGAAATTTACTTCAGAAGTATCGCTAAATTTCTGTAAGAACAGCAAGCTTCCAAGTATTTATCTTGCGATTTTCCCATTCCTCAACTTCCACCTCTGGGATAGCATTGAAATTAAGTTGCCTGCCGTATAGCAGCCACTGGAGGGGTGGGAGGGATTGGAAGCTCCTCAACAGCCTCATCTTAGAGGATTGTCATTATTTGATTTCTCTTGCAGCTCCCAGAAAAGCGCTATTCACGGCACTTGTCTTTATTGGACCTAACTCGGAGCCCACTCAGTGACAGAAGCTCTATCTCTAGTGCTTCTGTTAAAAAATAAATCCTGGCTATTGTCTAACATAACACCACAGCTGCCTCAGAGCAATACCAGTTGAGGCAAACAGAAGCTGACCGAAAAACTTAAAAGGAAAATTTGAGAGATTCCCTTAGAGGGTTTTAAAAAGTTCCAATATATTCCTAAGGATAGAGTCATGATTCTCAGAGTGTGGTCCAGAAACTGCACAGGGCAAACATTGTTTTCATAACAATCGTAAGACATTATTTACCCTTTTTTTCTCTCATTTTCTCATAGTGCGCATGGAGTTTTTCAGAATCTGTGTGACGTGATGTTATAAAAATATATAAAATAATGTCATCCTTGTCAACAATTTTTTAAAATAAAGTTAGTTTTCATAAAAAATGTTATTTTTGTTCCTATGTAATGGGTTTACTATTGTTATTTAAAATATTTACAAACTATCTCAGTGGAAATCTCTAAATTAATAAATATCAATAAATGTAAGCCCCATATATACATTTTAAAGGTCCTCAATCATTTGTAAGCATATAAGCAACCCTGAGACCAAGAAGCTTAAAATTATAGTCAGATAGCATACACCCTTAAGGGCATAAAGTGTATGTATTATTTATCCTTATAAGGCCTGCGTTTAGTTCAGAGCCCATTTCAAACCAGTAGCTTTAGTATCTTTGTTTGCCAAGAAAAGAGTGAAGTGAAAATAGTTTCACATAAATTGAGCACCAACTTTAATAACCTATGTGATTACATTAGAATTGCCTTATAATAACTGATGTGGTGCTTAACAATGATCCTTGGTTTCTTTATTGTTTTTTAATGTACTTGTAAACAAGCCTCAAGTGTTTAATACCTAGAATAGCATAGAAGCTACCACAGTGCAATACTCACGATGATCGATCATTTTTTAAAAACTAATATGTCAGACCAAAATCTAACAAAAGGGCCACAAAATTCCAGTTGAAATAGTGATGACAAACATTTGAAGTAACTACATACTGGTTGGCTTTTATCTTGGTTTACATAAAAGGGAATATGCCCATTTTTATTGCCAATTTCCTTGTGTTTTCCTAGGTCATAGTCACTCTTTACTAGACATATGAGAATATCTAAAACAGGGGCATAAACACTTCAGTGGTTATTTGTAAGTAGTTATCATTATTACCTGCTTTCTTTGGAAGGAAATCATAAAAGCACACCTACCTATCAGCCTAAACATTTTCTAACAGAGCCTGAAGAATTGCCACTTTGCCATGAATGATGACAGACTACAAAGGATGGTTCATAAATTTAGATCCAAATGCCTGAAGCACATTGGATAGTGTGCTAGAGGGGTTAGTTCATTTTGTACTCCTTGAATGTAAGACCAGAAGTGGGCCTAGAAAATATGGTGTTTATGTTAGCTATTTAAAATCTCCCAGTAAAAATTATAAATAAATAATGCAACAATGGAAGATATGCTGACATGTTTCCTTCAGCTTGTTGCATGGGCTTAAATTTTCACATATGATTACAAAATTTTGCAAAACTTGGACAACCCACGTGCAGGGGAGACCTCAAGTTGTATTTGTGTCTGAGATTCAGTTGCCTTCATTTTTATATTATACCACATCTTTCAGGTAAGTCCCAGGAGGCATAGATTTCAGCTTTTGATGATGAAGCTGCCAAATGAGCAAGGTGACTGTTCTCTGAGCATGGGAGTCAGCCATCAGTCTCTCTTCTCCAGAACCACTCCTGCTCACCTCCGCTGAACTATTGTATATTCTGGGTACTTTGAGGCAGTCCTCACCTGGGATGCTTCCAGTTATTTTTCACTAAGTTAATTAAAACTTTTTCAACAGTGAGGTATGAGACTTCTTAATTTAAACATTCAACTTAATGGTAGAAATTAAAACTATAGATCATTCGTGGGCAAAATCCCCAGGAAACTTGAAATGTGTTTCTGCACATTTTGGAAAAAAAAATACGACAACAAACAAGTTAAAGTTGTGCCTTGGTGACAGCTTTCCTATTACAATAGTGTGCAGTTTATGAGGTGTGGAGCTAATATGGATTAGGCAACACACATCGGTGCAGATCTTGTTACGTAGCTAATAGGATTGTGGCACTGCAGATTGGGCTGTTTAGCTGAGAAGATGTACATAGTGTTGTGAACAAAAGTACATTTTAGGATTAGATCTAAATCAAAAGAAGTTCCTTCAATATTACTCCTAATCAATTCACAAGTCCTCTTTCAAAGTAGCAATAGCATTTTATTGTATGCTGAGCATTTAGAAGAAGCATTTGTTCAGGTGTGTTTTGTTTTGTTTTCCTGGCTAGTCTTTGACTCTACATAAGGGTGATGCCAGTTACCATCACATTTTTTTCTAAGCATCAGAGAGCCCCCACATAAGATTAGACCGCCCCCCCCCCCCCCATGATGAGGTGAATGGGCAAAGTACAATTGGGTCTCTCAGGCCCGATGAGCCAGCTTCCACTTCTGTCACCACTACTGCCTCAGTCCTACGATAGATTTCAAATGGCATTTGTACATTTAATCTGGATTATCAAACTTGTGTCCATAGAATTATTCATACTATTCTTTTATTATCCTCTTAATTTGCATGGTATCTGTCATGATTGCCCTGCTCTCATTTCTGATATTAGTAATTTGTGTTCTTTCTCTTTTGTTTGGTTAGCCTGAGTAGAGGCTTATTGATTTTCTTGATCTTTTCAAAGAATCATCTTTTGGTTTCATTGATTTTCTCTATTAATTTGCAGCTTCATATTTATTTATTTATTTTTGTTCTAATTTTTATTATGTCTTTACTTCTACTTATTTTGGGTTAAATTTGCTGTGTTTTTTTTTTCTCATTCCAGAGGCGGAAACTTAGATTATTGATTTTACAAGTTTCTTCTTTTGTAATGTATTCATTCAATTCTACGTATTTCTGTCTAAGTACTGTTTTTCACTGAAGCGGTTGGAGTTGGGTATTTCCCTTCCCCAGTCACCAGGCTCTGATCATCCTCCAGAGATTAGGCTATGCTTAACTAGTTTCTGCTGGGCAAAGACTTGGGTAAGAAGAACAGAGCACTCTGGTGTCTTTCAAAGTGGTTCCTTTGCCCTTCCCTTTGCCAGAAGCATGAAGGAATTAGTCTTTGATATTTACTGTGGAAATGTGGTGTAGCTCCTGGATATAGATATCACAAAATTATGGGAGTTCCCATATGACTGATTCCCCCCTGGAGTTTTTAACTCTCAGACTTAACTGCACTGAGTGTCCAATAATCATCAGTTACTATAGCATTGGTTGCCATGGCAGTGTCTGCTCACGAGTCACTGCTTTGGCAAATTGGTGTCCTCTCTATTTGCCTATCTGTCTCTCCAGTCTCAAAGGCAGCTGTTTTCCCTGTGTCCTCACCTCTCTTAAGGATCCTAGAAGAGTTGTGGCCATTCCAGGTTGTTCAGCTTTTTACTTATTGTTAGGATGGAGTGGTGAATTCCAAACTTCTTACATGCAGAATGGGAAACTAGAAGTGCAGTTTATAATTTTGACCTCTTGAAAGATGGCCTTGAAGTTGCACTGGTAGGGAAAAATCATACCAAGGATTAAAGGCCCCATGGGAATAGAGATGCAGCCACATTAGCTGCCCAATTCATCCCTAAGCTGACCACTCCCCACCCCTTCCCCACCACCAGCTGCATGCAACACATAAGTGAGCTCATGCAAACCACCAGAATTGTCTAGTCCAGTGGTTCTCAACCTTGGCTGAACATTAGAATCACCTGGGAATCTTTTTAAAATCCTGATTTCTGGGCCTCATCCTTCAGAAATTCTGTTTCTTTGTTTCCAATGTTGTGGCACCACCCCATAACAAAGAAACAGAATTTCCAGAGGATGAGGCCCAGAAATCAGGATTTTAAAAAGATTTCCAGGTGATTCTAATGTGCAGCCAAGGTTGAGAACCACTGGTCTAGTCAACCCACAGAATTGTCAGAAATAAGAAATCATTGTTGCTTTAAAGCCATTCAGTATTGAATTATAATATAGACAACTGAAAGTTATAGTGATACTTATAAGTCAAACATAATAGATAATGGGTATATTTTGATAGATCTATCTTTTGACTGAGTAAGCACATTACTTGAAAAAGTATATTAAACATAGTTATTGCTAAGGGACACTGAAACCTCATATATTTCTAAACCTTACAGAAGTCATTAGGTAAGTCTATTATTTTTCTTGTTTTCAGCTTTATTGAGGTAAAGTTAACAAATAATATTGCAAGATATTTTAAGTGTACGACATGATTTGATTTATGTATACACGTGAATGGATTCCTATAATTGACTTAATTAACAGCTCACGTATTTATCTTTCATGTGTTTTGTTTTTTGGTGAGAACATTTACATTCTACTCTCAACAAATTTCAAATTTATAATATAGTGTTATCAGCTATAGTCATCATGTTATCATTAAATCCTCAGACCTTAATCATCTTATGACTGAAAGTTTGGACCATTTTACAAGTCTTTCCTTATCCCCCACCCCAGCCCTTGGCAATTACTTTTATACTCTCTGTTTCTATGAGTTTGACTTTCTTTAAAGATTCCACATATTGCCAAAACCGGTTTGGCTCAGTGGATAGAGCGTCAGCCTGCAGACCGAAAGGTCCCAGGTTCGATTCCAGTCAAGGGCATGTACCTGGGTTGCGGGCACATCCCCAGTAGGAGATGTGCAGGAGGGGGCTGATCGATGTTTCTCTCTCATCGATGTTTCTGACTCTCTATCTCTCTCCCTTTCTCTCTGTAAAAAATCAATAAAATATATTAAAAAAAAAAAAAAAGATTCCACATATGTGATACCATACAGTACTCATCTTGCTCTGCCTGGCTTATTTTGCTTGGCCTCGTGCCCCTCAGCACATCACAAATGGCAGGATTTCCTTTTTATGACTTAGTATTCCATATTGTGTGTGTGTGTATATGTGTGTGTGTGTATATGTGTGTGTGTGTGTGTGTAATCTTTTCTTTATCCATTCAGCTATTGACACCACTTATGTTGACTCAGTATCTTGACTCCTGTGAATGATGCAGCAATAAACAAGAAAGTAAAGGTATATTTTCAACATAATGATTTTGCTTCCTTTGGATATATACCCAGAAGTGGGATTACTGGATCATATTGTAGTTCTACTTTTAATTTCTTGAGGAACCTCCATACTGTTTTCCACAGTGGCTATCCAAATTTACATTCCCACCAACTGTGCACAAGGGTTCCCTTTTCTCTATGTCTTACCAGCATTTACAATCCCTTGTCTTTTTTATAATAGTCATCCTAACAGATGTGAAGTAATAATTCTTTGTGGTTTTGATTTACGTTTCCCTAGTGGTTAGTAATATTCATACCTTTTTATGTACCTGTTGGCAATTTGTATGTATTCTTTTTTTTTGGGGGGGGGGGGAGTCTATTCAGATCCTTTGATCCTTTGTCCATATTTTATTTTGGTTATTTTGTTGATGCTATTGAGTTTGTAGGAGTTCCTTGTGAATTTTGTATATCAACCCTTTATTAGATATGTAATTTGAAAATATTTTCTCCCATTCCATTGCTTTTTAATTCTTTTGATTCCTTCCTTCCTTCCTTCCTTCCTTCCTTCCTTCCTTCCTTCCTTCCTTCCTTCCTTCCTTCCTTTCTTTCTCTTTTCTTTTCTTTTCTTTCCTTTTCTTTTCTTTTCTTTTTTCTTTTCTTTTCTTTTCTTTTCTTTTCTTTTCTTTTCTTTTCTTTTCTTTTCTTTTCTTTTCTTTTCTTTTCTTCCTCTTCTTCTTCTTCTTCTTCTTCTTCTTCTTCTTCTTCTTCTTCTTCTTCTTCTTCTTCTTCTTCTTCTTCTTCTTCTGCTCTTCCTCCTCCTCCTCCTCCTCCTCCTTTTTGCTGTGCAGGTTTTCTTTATGTTATCATTTCATATTTTTTTCTGAACTCTAATCTGCAAAATCATTTTCATTTCTTGTATATTTAGGAGTTTCCTTCTAGCCTTTGTGTGAAAATGTCTATTTTAAATTTCTTTTCCTTTTCTGCATCAGCTTATATCTGTCTATATTGCCTTTCTATGTTCTCTGATTTCTGAGAGGCACAGAAGGCTTCTGATGTGCACTAGCCCCCAATATTCTCTCCATCCTTCACTGGTTTAATGTTTAGAAGCAAATGAGCCATTAAGATAATAATCCCTTTCTTTACTTTTTTGCCCTGGGTCTTGTTTGCTTGTATTTCTTTTCACTGAATATAGTCATTGCTTTCATCAAGTCAAGTCATTATAAAGGTTTCTACAGGTCTTTTCCCTTTCTGATGTTCAGTGTTCTGAATACATTTTCATTGACCCTTTGCTTCAGTCTCATTGCCAGACGTAATTACATTTCTGCTTCAGGACAGATGAACGGTTAAAGTTACTGGCTCTGAAGTCAGAGCCAGCCTCTGCCTCTTACGGTCTGTGTGATCTTGGTTAAATAATTAACTTCCTCATCTGTATAATAGATAGCAATAATAGCAACAAAATAAATGTATTAAGCACTTAACTTATGTTAGGTAATTCTGTTCAAAACCTATTCAGTGTTCCAGCAACTCTTCCAATTTTAGAGATAGAAATGAAGATGAGAGGTATGGATTTACTTATATTGGAGTTGTTGAAAGTGCTGTGGAAATTAGTTCTGAATGTCCCATGTAGCCTAGGGAACACATAAATTGTATTTGATTAGACCAGTTAAAAGCAATACTTTGAAATTAAACGGTATTAACTATCTAGAGATCAAGTTGTCCCTAAGGCAGAACTAGGGTAATGACGTATCTAAAGCATACATCGGGCCACAAATACCCAAGCATCTACTGGCATGTTCTTTAGGATCTAAGTCTGAGGTAGCATAAAACTTCCTCTGTTGCCAGTATAGATTTGCTTTAGAGACATAAAGAGTAGGAAGACGCCATAAGTACACAACTCATTCACCTCCTATCCCAGGTAGATATTTGTGAACTTTTGGTCCTGCTAGCCATTATTCCCAAGAAGGAATGATTTGTAGCCTAGAGATTGCTCATTACAGCCCCCAGTGCAGAACAAGACAGTTCGCCCTCAATACAAACTTATTGAATGAAAAAACACATGGACTCCAGACCAGTGGTCAGACAATTTGAGTTTTCATCCCAGTTGTTTCTTCTGTTAAAGGTGTCATTTATTAAAGGTTGTTGGATCTGCTGCAGAGGCCCAGGGAGAATATTCCCTGCCTTGTCTCAATAATAGGCTTAGCTTAAAGATTAAATGAGATGATGGATGTGAACATGTTTATGAAATTTTTAAATGTCCATTAGTAGTTGAGATGAGTGTTAATTTACACTCAGCTTTTTAACTTGCCTCATTACCATCATGAGCCCCATTAATCTTTGCCTGCATTGCTGCTCCTTATTTCCTCCTCTGTAGAATATTCTCAGTCTATAATCTTGATCCTATATTATATCATATCTTCGCTAAGTGTTTTACAAAAGAACACTACCCTGCTGATTATAGTCCTGCAGTTAAAATAATTCAATAATAAGATAATTTCTTGATAATTAATCAGCTATAAAATATCATTATGTCTATTGAAATTAAGGCTGAAGTTAGTGCCATTGATTGAGATGCCACCAAATTCCATGCCCTTGAATAGCTGAAGCTTTCTTTACAAGTTTTACTAATACAGCGGTTCTCAACCTGTGGGTCGTGAACAATGAAAATACATCCTGCAAATCAGATATTTACATTACGATTCATAACAGTAGCAAAATTACAGTTATGAAGTAGCAATGAAAATAATTTTATGGTTGGGGGTCACCACAACATGAAGAACTATATTAAAGGGTCGCGGCATTAGGAAAGTTGAGAACCACTGGGTGGGCACCTCTAATCTCATGACCTCCTTTATTCTGCTTCCTGTCTCTGTATATTTTGTTGTTGTTGTTGTTGTTTTGTTTCCCTGGCATCTACCCAAACCCAGGAATGAACCCTTCTTTGTTTTTCCAAAGGAATATCTTCACACAAAAGCATTTCCACATAAAGCAATGTAGAAATTACTTTAGATTTTGTTGGGGAAGCTTAAGAAAACGCTGTTTAGCAATTTTATTCTCTCAAACTTTTTTTGATGCTGCTGCTCCCAAGAAGGTCTCTTTCTCTCACCCTTTCCCCAACATTCTTGTACCTTTCTGAGTCCTCTTTCTTCATGAAGTATCTAAAGCTCTTTGCCCACTGGAATGTCACAGTTTTTGTCTGTTGTACAGAGTAGTTTTGCTTATTTTCTGAATCAATCTTGTGGCAGCCAACACATAGTCCCTATAGACCGGCTTGGAAATATGGAAGGCCTCAATTTCACACCAAGCACCTATTAATCCATCTTTATGGTTAAAATGGAACTTTATCCCTTAGTCAAACTCTTTCAAATAAAACTTTCTCCATATTATTGCTGGTATATTTCATTTTGAGTCTAGTAAGTTATCTCTGTTTGTCCACAGGGACTGGAGAAAAGATTAGATCTGAACAGTCACAGAGAAGAAAAAAAATGATTTATTGATTATGATGTCAAAGATTTATTGACACTGTTTCCTAAAAAATCATTTAGTTTATTCATTTAGTTATTTTAATAACCCAATGGGGTGGGTAGTATTGTTTTTATTTTTTAAAAATGAAGAAGTTGAGGCAGGAGTGTTACGTAGCTGCATCCAGCCACAGATTTAGTAATGTCAGAGCCATCATTAAACAGCCAGGCTGTTTGGCTTCAGAATTTATGCTCATAATTGCTATTCTATATGGACTTTAACATGTTAAGAAACTACTTAACTTTCCATTGTGTTGACATTTCACTCTTCAATCCATGGTGGCCAGACCACCATGGTAGTAAGTAACAAGTTCATCAGCAGTTTCTCTAAAACAATGGAGATTGCTCTTCTAAGTCCCTTGGGTACCATTAAGAACTTTATTGATTCACTAGAGAGCCGTGCATGAATTCAGGGGTCCCTCTGGGTGGCCTGCAGGGATCTGGCCAAAACCCTCAGTCAAACGCTGCCTGTAGCTCCTACCTGCTGCTCCTGATTATCCCGGCCCCACTGTGCCTGCATGGGGCTCACGCTCACGCTGCTGCAGCAGCACTTGCCAGCCACAAGCCCTGCATCTGGCACCCTCCCAAGGGGAGTGGCCTGTGGGATCAGGCTGAAACAGGCTCTCTGACATCCCCTGAGGGGTCCTGGATTGTGATAGGGCGCAGGCCAGGCTGAGGGACTCCACCGGTGCAGGATTGGGGCAAGGGAGGGACTGCGGGAGGGCTCCAGGGCATGGCTAGCTCATCTCGCTCAGCTGGACCCTAGCAGCAAGCTAACCTACTGGTCAGAACATCTGCCCCCTGGTGGTCAGTGCATGTCATAGCGACTGGTCGACCAGTTGAATGTCTGTCCCCTAGTGGTCAGTGCATGTCATAGTGAGCGGTTGAGCAGCCTTAGCATATCATTAGCATTTTACACTTTGGTTGTTCTGTTCTGCCATTTGGTCTATTTGCATATTATCCTTTTATTATATAGGATTCCTAGCCATTGGCACTTACTAGTAAGGATAAGTGTTATTGCTCCTTGAACCCATAGAAATAGGAAGATATATTATTCTGTCAAAGGTAGGTAATGAAGCCATGGAATCATATCTTAGGAATCAGGGCCTAAGATATGATTATAAATGGGTTGTTACTTTGTTTATTAATTTATTTGTTTGGACAATAAGAGTACACTGTATAAAATAGATTTTAATTCTAGACATACATGAGCCATAATTCTGGATCCTCCATTTACCAGTGGAACTCTTAGTCTCAATTTCTTATATGTAAAATGGGGAAATATAACTACTCCTTTGAAGACATAAATGAAGATAAGGCAAACTAATAGACGTGAGGTAATAAACACAGTGTTTGGCACCAAGTAACTACCATTTATTGGGTCCTCAGTATGTGACAGCCACCATGCTCAGCGTTTCATGCACATTATCATTTTGTGTCCTGTGTATCATAAGCTCTCATTAAATTGAAGTGCATATTGTTATTGATGTAGATTTTTAATATCTGGACATTTTAGCCTTGGACCTTTTTTCCTCTTTCAGGAGACTTTGAAGTCCATGGGCACACTGAATTAGGACGGAACTAATTTCAGAGGCCTATTCTCTTCACAATAAGATTCTCTGTAAAAGTATTGGCATGGCAAAATGCAATCTAAAAAGTAAATGTAGAAAAAAATAATAGATGATGACATCAAAGAATATCAGACTTCAGAATACACGTGGAGAATGTTATTCCTGCACTTCCAACCTCTGGCAAATCTTCTTTCTGGAACATTTATTGTATTTCTGATATCTACACCAAATGCATAGACATAGCCTTCCCCTTTTCGACTCTTCCATCATCTCTTGGAAAATAAAGTGGCAAAGAGACATTGCATTGGCTTGTGGCTTTTCTTCTGCTATATGAAAATAAGAAAGAAAACCCACAACAGCTGTGGGCGGCCTTGGAATGAATATACAGGATGAGGGGAAAGTAAGTTTAGAGTTGTTAGTATGGGAAACAATATAATAACTAAAAATAATAATGTAAGAATAAACTCTGTTTCACGTACTCAAAACTATAAAACTACCTTTGCCCCACCCTGTTTATAAATGTTTATAAATATATACGTATTTCTGCAGATTTTGCCTTATACTGATTAGAAATTGACTTATAATGATTACAAATCAGAAGGCATGAGAAGGATAGAATTATTGAGTTAAGTCAGATAAGGGAATGTTAAAATATGTAAATGTTTATACTTATCTTCAGGGAAGGCAGAGTAGGAAATTTCAAATTGGTGCATTTAGTGCATTTGCTGGCTGCCTTTCAGCTTGCTGGAGCCTCTCCCGGGCCTGCTGTTCTTACTTAATCCTGCAGCTGGAGATGCTTCCCATTTACCAGGGAACTCTGGTAAGCAAGGAAGCACAGTGCTAACTTTGGATCTCTGAACTTCAGTTTACTTTGTTTAAAAGTGTTTCAACATTTCCAAATTTTCTGGAGTTCTAGAAAATTTTTGGTGATTTTTAGTGATTTTTTTAAACCACTTACACTGTAATTTGTAGTTCTAGTACCCCATGTACAAAGCATTTCTAAACCATTCTGATTCTCTGCCTATGGTGAGGTGACAATACACCAGAACAGGGAAATCTTTGCAGTCTTTATGGAGAAGTCTAGGGCCGGGGAGGGGGCAGGGAGGTTTGTTTCTTTTTGTGAAAAATGTGAATTGTGGATAGAGGATGTAGAACATAAAGTTGTCTTCTCCAAGCTCCCATTCTCTAAAGTGGCAACTGATTCAGTCAGTATCAGTAGACCAACATTGATTTAATTTGGATCCACAATACCTGGCACATAGTTGGGGCTCAAATATGAGTGAATGAGTATTTGTGTGGCTGCAATGAAGGTAGGCTTCTCAGAGGTTTTCTACGAGACAATATTTGGTGTCGATCCTCTATTAAACATTTGAAAGAAAATGCATATAAGGTCTCAGGTGAGGCATTGCAAAACCTTTTAGTATGGTGCTGAAGTGGCCTCCAGATTAACTTTTATATGAATGGCTTTGTGTTTCAGAATACTGTGTAGTTACAAGATCCATCAACTTTAAGCTCAGCCTTATCTCCCCAAATCTTCTTTTATACCAGACAAGGGTTCAAAGCTGTCTTTCTTTGTTTTTGTCTGCAGTGTTGCACTATGGCTAGAGGACTTGTATATGGCTTTATTGTGGTGCCTCAAATACCTTTTTTTTAAATAATTTTTTTTATTGCTTAAATTATTACAAAGAGTATTACATATGTCTCCTTTTTTTTCCCCCGCCCTTGACAATCCCCTGGCCTCCCCTACCCCCCAGTGTCTTATGTCCATTGGTTATGCTTATATGCATGCATACAAGTCCTTTGGTTGATCTCTTACCCCCCCACCTTCCTGCCCCCCCACCCTCCCTGGCCTTCCTGCTGTAGTTTAACAGTCTGTTCGAGGCAACTCTGCCTCTGTATCTATTATTGTTCAAAAGTTTATAATGGACTCTATTATCCATGAAAGAGTGAGATCATGTGGTATTTTTCCTTTATTGACTGGCTTATTTCACTTAGCATAATGCTCTCCAGTTCCATCCATGCTGTTGCAAATGGTAAAAGTTCCTTCTTTTTTACAGCAGCATAGTATTCCATCGTGTAGATGTACCACAGTTTTCTAATCCATTCATCTACTGATGGGCACTTAGGCTGTTTCCAGATCTTAGCTATGGTGAATTGTGCTGCTATGAACATAGGGGTGCATATATCCTTTCTAATTGGTGTTTCTGGTTTCTTGGGATATATTCCTAGAAGTGGGATCACAGGGTCAAATGGGAGTTCCATTTCCAGTTTTTTGAGGAAACTCCATACTGTCTTCCATAGTGGCTGCACCAGTCTGCATTCCCACCAGCAGTGCACAAGTGTTCCTTTTTCTCCACATCCTCTCCAGCACTTGTCGTTTGTTGATTTGTTGATGATAGCCATTCTGACAGGTGTGAGATGGTACCTCATTGTTGTTTTGATTTGCATCTCTCGGATGATTAGTGACTTTGAGCATGTTTTCATATGTCTCTTGGCTTTCTGAATGTCCTCTTTTAAAAAGTGTCTATTTAGGTCCTTTGCCCATTTTTTGATTGGATTGTTTATCTTCCTTTTGTTAAGTTGTATGAGTTCCCTATAAATGTTGGAGATTAGGCCCTTATCAGATATAATGTTGGCAAATATGTTCTCCCATGTAGTGGGCTTTCTTGTTGTTTTGTTGATGGTTTCTTTTGCTGTGCAGAAACTTTTTATTTTGATGTAGTCCCATTTGTTTATTTTCTCTTTAGTTACCAATGCCCTAGGATCTGTATCGATGAAGAAAATGCTTCAGCATATGTCTGAGATTTTGTTGCCTTTGGATTCTTCTAGTATTTTTATGGTTTCCCGTCGTATATTTAAATCCTTTATCCATTTTGAGTTTATTTTTGTGTATGGTGTAAGTTGGGGGTCTAGTTTCATTTTCTTGCATGTATCTGTCCAATTTTCCCAACACCATTTATTGAAGAGACTATCTTGACTCCATTGTATGTTCTTGCCTCCTTTGTCAAATATTAATTGAGCGTATTGGTTGGGGCTGATTTCTGGGCTCTCTATTCTATTCCATTGATCTATATGTCTGTCCTTGTGCCAGTACTAGGCAGTTTTGAGAACAGTGGCTTTGTAATACAGCTTGATATCTGGTATTGAGATCCCACCTACTTTGTTCTTTCTCAGGATCGCTGCAGCTATTCGGGGTTGTTTTTTATTCCAGATGAATTTTTGGAGAGTTCGTTCTAGATCTGTGAAATATGCCATTGGTATTTTAATGGGAAGTGCGTTGAATTTATAGATTGCTTTGGGCAGTATGGACATTTTAATGATGTTGATTCTACCAATCCAAGAACATGGTATGTTCTTCCATCTCTTTATGTCTTCCTCTATCTCTTTTTTCAACGTCCTGTAGTTTTCTGAGTAGAGGTCTTTTACCTCTTTAGTTAAGTTTATTCCTAGGTAGCTTAATTTTTTTGGTGCGATGGTAAATGGGATTGCTTTTTTAGTCTCTCTTTCTGCAAGTTCACTATTGGTGTATAGAAATGCCATAGATTTCTTGGCATTAATTCTATATCCTGTTACATTGCCGAATTCTTTTATTAAGTCTAATAGTTTTTTGATAGAGTCTTTAGGGTTTTTTAAGTATAATATCATGTCATCTGCAAATAAGGACAGTTTTACTTCTTCTTTTCCAATTTGGATGCCTTTTATTTCTTCTTCTTGTCTAATTGCAATGGCTAATACTTCCAGTACTATGTCGAACAGGAGTGGTGAGAGTGGGCATCCCTGTCTTGTTCCTGTTCTTAGGAGAAATGGTGTTAGTTTATGTCCATTGAGTATGATGTTGGCTGTGGGTTTGTCATATATGGCTTTTATTATGTCCTCAAATACCTTTTAAACTGCGATTAGATAGAAGGTCAAAGCCTGAGATTGGAGGACAGAGCAGTTGATAAGTGCTCTTTTACCCAGTACTTTATTACCTACTAGAGGCCCGCTGCACAAAACTTGTGTACTTAGGGGGGTGCCTCAGCCCACCCTGTGCCCTCTTGCAGTCTGGGAGCCCTCGGGGGATGTCCGACAGAGGCAAGAGGGGCTCCCGGCTCAGGGCTTCTGGCTGAGCGGTGCTGCCCCTGTGGGAGCGCACTGACCAACCAGGGGGCAGCTCCTGCATTGAGCATCTGCCCCCTAGTGGTCAGTGCACATCATCACGACCTGTCATTCCATAGTTTGTTCGATTTGCATAGTAGCCTTTTATTATATGGGATTAGTAGGCGAGTTCTTGTCTGACTCCTGGAAGGGATCCTACCAAGAACAAAAACAAAAAATTGCTTTACCTGATTTCAGTCAAATTATCATTGTTAAATAATGATTGAATTTAGCCCCACCTCAGTTTCTCTTGCTAGATACCTTTGTGCCTCAGTGCCATAATCTGCAAAGCAGGGGTGTGTGACAGGGAATGTGACAAGCATGTATCTCCTAGGGCATGACTTCTCAATCTTTAATGTGCATAGAAATCACCTGTGAAGCAAGTTAAAAATCCAGATTCTGAGTTAGTAGCTCTAGGTGAGAACCAAGATCCTCCATTTCCAACAAGCTTCCAGCTGATGCCGACACAGGTGGTCCACAGCTCTCATTTTGAGTACCAAGGCTCCAGGTCTACATAGAGTCAAGGAACATCCAGGTCTGATTTTAATAGTGACTCAATAATATTTTATTCTGTGAATGTTTCATCAGTTAGTTAATATGTTGGAAATGCACTCTTTGGCTTTTGTAAATATCATTCTAATGAACTTCCTTATACATAAATATTTGCCTGTGCTGCTGGTTATTTTACTTATATATTTATTTTTTGATCTATTGCTAGAAGTGTAATTGGTTTTTCAAAGGCACACATTTGGGTATGCATTTTAGCATGTATTCCCAAATTGGCAAGAATTTTCAAATGAACTCTTTGATGAAGTTATTCTGTATAATTTCATCTTTGCAGCTTTTGCTGCCTACAGACTCATGCGACATTCTGACACCATGACATTTTAAATAATGCCTTAAGTCACATTTTATTCCAGCTATCTAATCATGCCCCATCTTTTTTATGCTGGTTAAGTATTTTAAGTGTTGAGTTTGTGAAGAATCATAGCTGTTGCTAAGGAAAGAATTTATAAGTGCATTCCTGGTTCAGAATACAAATATAGTTTATGGCACATAGATAATATATGGAACCTCAAATCAGACAAAATGACTTTGTATCTTAAGATATGCATGCAATTCAATCAGTTGATTAAACATTATCCAGAACAGCTGGCAGCTGACAGGAATGACTTCTTTTAGAATTACTTGGATTCTCTAGATTCAAATATATATAAAAAACAAAAAGAAAAAAATCCCTAATTACAGCTTAACACATACAATAATAATTTCTCCATTGTGTTTTCCACCAAGTAAAAAGGATTTATCTGAATGGTATACTGTTGATCTGGTCCTCCACTCCAACATGTTTTGGGTTGTCCTTGTTTTTTCCTACCTGACATCTAACATCCAGATCTCTTCTGCTACAAATTGTCCAAAGCAAAAGCAAAAGAAAAAAAAAGGAAGAGCATGTGCTCTTTTAAAAACTATAATGCAATACCCTCAACAATAAAGGTTTTTTAAAAGGTAAAAGTTATAAGGGCAAAGCCATATACTGGCAAGAATCTGCTTTGGAGTTATGTAACATAGCTTATCGGGAGGCTAACACTATGATCAAATGAGAGAATATAAATAAAAATATTTTCAAACTGAAGTATCACTTACAGTAGTGAACGCCATTGTTATTTTGAGGTGCAGTAGGGGCAGATAAACTATGTAATGCAAGCACATAACTTATCTCCTTGTTTCTTTTTTTTTTTTTTTAAATCTTTATTGTTCAGATTATTACATTTGTTCCTCTTTTTTCCCCCCATAACTCCCCTCCTTCCAGCTCCCACCCCACCCTCCACCCTCACTCCCCACCCACTGAGTTCATCCATAGGTGCATGATTTTTGTCCAGTCACTTCCCGCATCTCCCACACCCCTTTTCCCCCAAGAATAGTCAGTCCATTCCCTTTCTATGTCCCTGTTTCATTATAGTCACCAGTTCATTCTGTACATCAGGTTATTTATTCACTTGATTCTTAGATTCATTTGTTGATAGATGCATATTTGTTGTTCATAATTTGTATCTTTACCTTTTTCTTCTTCTTCCTCTTCTTAAAGGATACCTTTCAGCATTTCATATAATACTGGTTTGGCGGTGATGAACTCCTTTAGTTTTTCCTTATCTGTGAAGCTCTTTATCTGACCTTCAATTCTGAATGATAGCTTTGCTGGATAAAGTAATCTTGGTTGTAGGTTCTTGGTATTCAGCACTTTGAATATTTCTTGCCATTCCCTTCTGGCCTGCAAAGTTTCTGTTGAGAAATCAGCTGACAGTCGTATGGGTATTCCCTTGTAGGTAATTGAGCCTCTTTCTCTTGCTGCTTTTAAGATTTTCTCTTTGTCTTTTGCTCTTGGCATTTTAATGATGATGTGTCTTGGTGTGGTCCTCTTTGGATTCCTTTTGTTTGGGGTTCTCTGCGCTTCTTGGACCTGTAAGTCCATTTCTTTCTCCAGGTGGGGGAAGTTTTCTGCCATTATTTCTTGAAATAGGTTTTCAATATCTTGCTGTCTCTCATCTTCTGGCACTCCAATGACTCTGATATTAGTCCGCTTAAAGCTGTCCCAGAGGCTCCTTACACTATCTTCACACTTTCGGATTCTTTTTTCATTTTGCTTTTCCAATTGGGTGTTTTTTGTCGAATCTTTGGTTTGATTCTTGTGCTCCTCTGGTCTGCTATTGGGTATAATATTCTTTATTTCAGTCCGTGTATGCTTACTTTCTAATTTCTTTATCGTAGCATCGAGGGTCTCATTAGTTTTCGTGAGGCTCTGCACAAATTTATGGCAAGCCCTCAAAATTGCGATTCTTAGCTCCATATCCTCCATTTCTGTCATGTTTTTTTGTCTCCGCATCTTTTATGCTTTCTTGGTGCACCCCCTTGTGGTCTCTGTGCGCAGTCTTGTTCTAGCCAAGCCTTAATTGTTGTAGTTAACACTAGAGGGATTTGACCACCAGGCCGACTGGCTGTGGAAATCAGCTGTGGGAAAACTTCAGTCCTCAGGGGAGGCGCTAGTCCAGCCCTTGCCTGAGGCGATCGGCAAATGGCTGTGCACAGGGTTTGGGCGGGGCGGGCTCAACAGGGCGGAGGGAGGGAGCAGCTATGGCCGCTCTCAGTCCGTCCCCAGGGGCTCTGCCTCTCTGTCCCAGCAATCGCTGCAAACCTCGGAGGGGCCGTAGCCAGACAGTCCCGCTTCTCCCGTTTGAGTCTGGGTCCCTAGAGACTCGCCCGGATCTGTAGCCCAGAGTCTGAGACTCGCTCCTGATTGAAAACGACAATCGCGCCCTCAGCCGCTAGCCCGCTTTGCGCGCGCACCCTCACCACCGCACCGCCGTACCTTTAAATTTTCCACACTGCGCCTCCGCTGAGCGTCGGAATGCTGTTGTTTTTGCTTCTAGTTGAAGAGACTCTCCTCAGCCAGCCTTCCCGTGGTTCTGGTTGATGTCCGCTCCGACTTTTAGTTGTATTTTTGAAGTGGTTGTCCACGGCGGCAGTCTCCGGTGTTTACCTATGCCGCCATCTTCGATTCCTCCTTCAAGTCCTTATATCTATCTCCTTGTTTCTATCAGATACCTACATTGTTCTTCCTATGGGAAGCTTCCACTTATTCTCTACTTCAAAGTTGACCACAAATCTTATTTCTTCCAGGTTTTCTAGACCTCCCGGTACTTGGTGATTGTCCTTTCTCAGAATTTATACAACATAATTTTCTGTTACCTCCTTGTTATACATGCTTTTAGATTATCTTTCTGTTATGAGCTGATCTGTGTCCCCCTAAATTAAATATATAGAAGTCTTAATGCCTAGTAGTTCAGAATGTGACTATATTTGGAGATAGGGCCTTTAAATGGTGATTAAGCTAAAATGAGGTCTTTAGGTTGAATTCTAATCCAATCTGACTGGTATCCTTATAAGAAGAGGAAATTTGGACACACAAAAAGATACCAGGATGCACATGCACAGAGGAAAGATAATGTTGAGGACAAAGTGAGAAGGCAGCCAAGGAAAAAGGCCTCAGAAAAAAACACAAACCTTGATCTTGGACTTCTAACCTCCAAAACTATTGATTAAGGCACCCAAACTCTGGTCCCTTGTCATGGCAGCCCCAGTAAATGAATACACTTTCTTTAGCATTAGATTGTAATTTACTTGGAGGGACCACCAGTGCCTTCTTGCTTTTTCATTTTAATTTATTACTAGAGGTCTGGTGCACAAAATTGTGCACTTGGCGGGGTCCCTCAGCCTGGCCTGTGCCCTCTCACAGTCCAAGAGCCCTCAGGGGATGTCCAACTGATCACAGTCAGACATCCTTAGTGCTGCAGAGGAGGTGGGAGAAGCTTCTGCCACTGCTGCTGTGCTTGCCAGCCGTGAGCCTGGCTTCTGGCTGAGCAGTGCTCCCCTGTGGGAGCACACTGACTCCAGGAGGCAGCTCCTGCATTGAGTATCTGCCCCTGGTGGTCAGTGTGTGTCAGTGACCAGTCGTTCCACTGTTTGGTCGATTTGCCTATTAGCCTTTTATTATATAGGATTTTTTGTTGTTGTTAATCCTCAAGGGAAGATATTTTTCCATTGATTTTTAGAGAGAATGGAAGGGAGGGGAGAAGACAGAGAGAGATAAACATCACTGTGAGAGAGACACATTGATTGATTGCCTCCTGCATATGTCCCAACCAGGGTCAGGGATCAAATCTGCAACTGAGATACATGCCCTTGACCAGAAACAAACCCAGGACCCTTAAGTCAGCAGGCCAATGCTCTATCTATGGAGCCAAACCAGCTCCATAGCTCCATATCTTTGGTCTCAGTTAATATTATGTCTTAAATAAATAGTTTTAGTATGAGTAAATCTAGTGACTGGAGAATGAAGCACTTGATTCTGATAAATATGTCCCGTACTTGTGGTTTCTTGATTCAGATATTTTGGAAAAAAATTCTACCTCTCAGATATCCGAGGAACTTAAATGATAACAGTAGTCTTAGACAATTCCATTTGGATTCTTTAGTTGACCCTGAGAGCAACTTTTGGATATGATTAAACAGGTATGAAATACACCACTTTATAGAATCTTGAGAATCTATGTCTCAGGATTGAGTGACCTGTTCAAGTCAGATAATGAGGAAATAGCTTAGGACCTGATCCAGGTCCTCCTATTGCAAATTTAGTCTTGCCTTCCCTCCTGTCATTCACCTGCTAGGGACAACTGTGTGTTAAGGGAAAAACACCAGCACCAAGTGTTAGGAAACTTAGAGCTTAGAAATAATTCTTCCCCTTGCATTTAAATTTATTTATTCATTTATTCAACTAAATGTCGCTAATAGCCTAGAATATAAAATATACCAGACAAATAATACTTAACTTTGAAACTTAGTTTTTTTGTCTGCTAAATGAAAAGTGCTATCTTATTTGCGTACCTCCCAGGGATTTTTTGAAGATAAATATAAGAAATAAACTGTACCAAGCATAGGAAATTCAGAAGAAGGGGTGATTCATTTTCACAGTGAGGTGCTTTGTGATTGCAGAAACATTGGCTGTCCTGGTACAGCCGGAGTATCTTGTGGAGGCTCCTTAATTTATAGAGTTACCTTTCTGGAGGCCATAAGCATGGGAATGTGGTGACATATTTCCTTTAGGACACATTAACCAAGGAGAGGAAGTTTATTGTGTTGGACACTAGACCTCTGAACACACACACACACACACACACACACACAAACACACACACACACACACAAAATCTGTATTTCCTAGATGATAAATATAGAGAAGATAGGATCAATTAAATTTTCTCTAAGTTCTTTATATCTCATTGATCTTTGGGGCCCCAAACTAGTTTATGCTAAAATGAAAGGTCCCAGATCTGAGTTAATACAAAATATAATTGGCAAATTAATATCCAGCACATTCCTCAGAAGGAGTATATAGAATGAGGTCTACTGGGTGTGGGGAAAAAATAACTTCTATTAATATATCTCATCATTAAAATTTTTGGCTTATAAAATGTATATTGTATATGATTATAACAAGTAAATAAATATTTAGCTATTGGGGATGCATATTTAAAATGTGGTTATTGTTAGGAATTTGTAGTCCTCAGAATAAAGAGTTAAATGGCAGTGCGGAGAAAACACTAGGCTGGAAACGTGGTTCTGAATCTTCTATTTTCTAGCTTCACCCTTTATTACCTGTATAATCTTTTAGTCACTTAACCTTTTTGACTCAGTCTTCTTCTTAATAAGATGGACACAATATTTATCCTCTCTCTCCCATGAGATTGAGCTTACATAAAATAATCTTATTTTCTACCCAACAGAAGAAAAAAAACATGAGTAAAGTATTATAATTGTCCTATTTTATTATCAATTATGGTTGTTGATCTCTTACTGTGCCTAAGTATGCATGTTTAGGAAAAAGCAGTATATCTAGGGTTTGGTACTATTTGTAGGTTCAGACAATCCTTGGGGTTCTTGGAACATATACAGTGAATAATAGGGGACTATTGTACTACCATGATTTTTTGACATGAGATTTTTTTAGCCTGCATTTTGTTTCTTGGATACATTGAAGGAAACAAGTAACAGACTGTAGGGGAGAGCACAGCAAAGGGCAAAAAACAGGGGGAGCAAAGGGAGACACTGACAATTGCCTGAAACCATGTTGAGCTGGGACCCATTTTTCTCCTTTCACACTGTGTGCTATTTTTAGTGTACCTATGTGTTGACTTTGTTACAATACGGACTGGATTCCTGCTTAATTAACAATTGTTTGGAAATGTTACATTGGCTTACAACAATCCCACCAGAGGAAAATCAATTCTACATGGCATGAAGGGGAAGATACAGGTCATATTCCAAAATGTGACCCTAATAGACACTGCTCAGATTCATAACTATCCACTAGATAGTTTTAGTGGAGGGATTATTATTCTGTCCTAATCACATGTCTTTAGGTCATAGCTCTCGGATCAAATAACAACAGCAATTTCCCCCTAGTTTTAAATGTGATTGTATATATTTTTTCTAAATTCTTTATCAACACTCATTGTTCAATCAGTTTTCTCCAAACATAGTTTTTGTAAACTGCTTTTGCATCTCAGTTGTTCCTCTGTCATTGAAAATTGTACTTTTTTAAGCTTTTGTTTTGTGTTTTAAAATTTCATTAACTGACATCTCAAAACTCAGTTTATTGCCTGTTATTGTCGTTGTCAATACTTGAATCAGCATAGAGCAAATATGACAGAGGGGTAAACTAATCACATACAGTTCCTGTTTGGCTTCAGAGATTATTCAGGGAAAAGGGGTTAGGTGCATGTCTAACTTCTGAGAGTCAGGAGTTCAAAGGGTTAGAAAATACTGAAAGGTCGTGGTGTTTTCTGATTTTCCTTTCCTGGATAAATTGGGGCCTTGGGGGATAGGTTTGGATTGGGCTGCCCAAACCCTGACTTTAGGTCAGATATAAAGAGGTGTTGCCACCTGCATGTGGTGCAAATACTGTGGTGTTTGGAATGGGGAGCTGGATATAGGGGTGGTGTGTAGGGAAGAACAGAAGGCAAATTTAGCAAGAGCTTGAGAGAGGCTTATCTAAACATCTTAAACATAGTTTTAATGTTCTCCCCTTCACTCAGAAAGTCAACTGTGATAAATAGTTTGCAGCAGTGAGCCTTAAGCCGAGTCAGAACAAACATGACTTCAGGAGCTCTGGAATATCCCTTCCTTTCCCTAAAACCCAATTGTTGGTTGTTGATGCCAGAGATGCCACTGTTAAGGGGGCTGGTTCATATTTGATAGCCATCCACTGATGGTGGGATTAGCCTGGCTGAGGAACATAGATGAGCTGGAGGAAACTGTCCCAACAGTAGACAAAAATGGAAAGGTCCTGAGTGACATAGCAGTATCCAGGTTATGTTACCACAGGATGGATGCACTAGAAGAGGAGGTCACAGAGACATGCAGGAGGACCCTATGGGCCAGCACCTGTCCTGAGGATGTTGACCACAGCTGGTGGGCTCTATGAGCTTCTTTTATTATGCCCTTTGATAAATACGTTGCACTTTAAGGGCCTGGAGAATCCAAATTGTAGAATATGCTGTTAAAACAAAACCTCCCAAAAGGGGTCGCTATTAAGCTATAATTTGGTGTGACAGCATTTCTCAGATGCTGAGAACAGGTTTGAAGGAGAGGATAGCTGAGGAACCAGAAGACACTGAGGGCTTCACCTAGGCTTCCCGGGGGACCCCTGAGGGAGGTAAGGGAGTGTGAATGGAAGGATTAAGGGGTTCAAGGGGTCCTATATATGTTTCACAATTTTTCTTAAAGCAAGTCCTTGTTTTCAAGGCAAGGCTGGAGTTCTTGCCTGGTGCAGTGGAGTGGCTTTAAAAATAACTGTGTTCAAGTTCCCTTTTATTCATCATAAAATGCAGCATTTTCCCTGATGAGGATAATGAAATAAATCCTGTCTACTGTATAGGATATTAGAAATGTTCAAATGAGATTACCCAATTCAGTAGTTTATTAAGTAGTATAGAAATATGAAAGGATTACCATTTCTATGAACAACCAGTCATTCATTTGTTCAACTAATACCCACTGAATTATCTCCTATATGTGAACAACAAATAAAATAATTCCTGCCTTCCAACGAAGCTAATCATATGAATATCATTATTATGTAAACATCCTCTAAATTTCTTCTCATTTAAACACAGAACAACTCCATTCATAATAAGCTCTTTTTTTTTTTTAGTTATTGTTTTTTGTTTTTTTGTTAATCCTCACCCGAGGATATTTTTCCATTGATTTTTAGGGAGAGTAGAAGAGAGAGGGAAAGACAGAAACATCGAATGTGATGAGAGAAACACATCAATTGGTTGCCTCCTGCATGCTCCAGATCAGGGCCTGTGCCCGGGTCGGAGAGGAGCCTGCAACTAAGGTACGTGCCCTTGACTGGAATAGCACGTACCCTTTGGTCCACAGGCCAACACTTTGGTCCACAGGTCGACCCTTTGGTCCACAGGCCGACACTCTATCCACTGAGCTAAACCAGCTAGGCCCATAATAAGCTCATTTAAATTTAAAAATTTAAATCTATGGCAAAATTTCAGTAACCATTAATGAGTTATATTGTACTTTATAACTTAGATTATGGCCAAAACAAATCTTATTAATATTATATCATAGAAATGCACACTTGGTGGTTAAGATGCCATAAATAACTGATTGAACACTAGGAGCTGCCAACATTGTTAACCTGGGCCCTTGGTCAGCGCCAGGGAAAGTGCAAAGATAATTGCAAAAACTGAAAACTAGCACTTTGATTCGAAGGCTGCTTCTGAGGGTAACTGGAGTCTTGAATGAAGGGCAGTCTTGGACTATTTATTTGAACAATGACACCCCCATGGGCCACACTTTTGAAAATCATTCTTAGCCAAGATTGCAATGTGATGTATGGAAATCGCCCCTCGTGCTATCTTATCTTTGGCTCGTGGAACCAAGGGATGCATGGAAAGTGAGCTGTCCCCTTGTTGCCTGTCAGATCAGTGTATGTATTTATTCCAGCCTTTTTTTCTATTTTCAGCCGTGAGAGGTAAGAGGAACGCAGGCTGGAAGAGCAAACACATCTGACGAGGAGAAAAATATCCCTGTTTACCTGAAGCCATGTTCATTACAACCTTAAAGTTTCCCTCAGTAAGAGCCTTCTTATCCTTACCCAGTGACCAGCTGACACCTAGTAGGCAATGGGGAGTGGTCTTTTCATCCCCTTTAAATACTGACCTATTCACTTGGTAAATGAGGTGAGCTATAAAGTGTAAACTTCTAGGCCAACTTTCTCTGAGAATTAAAACGATTCCTTTGGTTAAGAGCTTAGGTTGCAAGTTCATCATCAAGGAAGCACTTCCTATGCTACGATTATATTCTAGAATGAACAGGCGGCAACACCATTATGTGGAAAGAGCACTGACTTCAAAAGCAGACACATTTTCAGTTTAATCTCTTCAACCCCCTCATCCCAATGCATCTACTAATAATTTTGTGGTATTTGTAAAGGCACTTGACTTTTCTAAAATTTTAGTTCCTTCATCTGTGAAGTGGAAATAATAATGCCACACGATTGACAAAGTAGGGAAGTGCCTTGCAAATAAAACCCTGCACACCCTACCATAATCCATCCTTCACACTTTAACCGGGGGTATTTCCCAAGTCTAGTGAATGGTCCCGCACTGTTCTCATGATTAAGTACAAATTAATTAATGAACCAACATGGCCTGCATGGTTTGAGCAATACTTCTCCGGCTTTACCAATCACTTCTCTTCCCAACACTCTGGATCCCCAAGCATGCTTTGCCTTGAGGTGTTCTTAGGTCTAACTTCATGCCAGTCTCTGTCCCAATGCTTTCTGTTTAAAAAATTGATTTTACAGAGAGAGGAAGGGAGAGGGAGAGAGAGAGAAGCATAGATGTGAGAGAGAAACATCTATTGGTAGCTTCTGATACATGCCGAACCCGCACCTGGGTATGTGCCCTGACCGGAAATCGAATCAGCTACTCTTTGGTACATGGCATGATGCTCACCCAATGGCGCAACACCGACCAGGGTGAATTTCTTCTTTATTCTACTGCATTTGTACTCATCCTAATGACTTGACCAGTTTTTCTTAGAATTCTTCTTTGACATTTCTAAGTCTGGGTTAGGTGTTCCTCCCAAAGGTCTTCTTTCATCTCCCAGCACTTCCTGTACTGGTTTAACTGCCTGCTCACTTGCCTGTCTTCACCTAATAACTATAATTCCTATGACACTGATTCTGTAAAGTTGGGCATGGTAGCCAACAGCAGTTGGTGTGTGGTGAGAACACACCTCCTGGTTGTCTCTCAGCTGTGTCCGCACATGGTGGGAGTGGTGAGGGAGCTCTCTGCAGTTTACTTAATAAGGGCACTAATCCCTTCCATGAGGCCCCCATTGTCATGACCTAATCATCTCCCAAAGATCCCACCTCTACAGCCATCACAGACTTCCAGGCCACACCAAATCAATTTCTGGGTGTTAATATCAAATCAGAATTTCTGGGTGTTAAGTTTATAAATCTGCATTGTGAGAAAGATGCCAACTGATTTATATGCATGCTAAGATTTGACAGTGACAGGTACAATCAGTATTCAAATGAGTATTTGATAATTAATTCAAGCTGAACCAGATTTCTGTTTTTAAAATGCATCCCCATCTCTGGCTCAGCCATTGGCAAAAGCAGAATGCTGTGCTGGCTCCCTAAGGTTATTTTAATCAATTATGTAATACTTCCCCGGTGGATGAGCAGTTTCCTCCAGACACCACTGCCGTGTGCCATGCGAGCCTGCACTGCGTGTGTTAGACTGTAACATCTGCAGATCTAATGCAGCAGTTAACGATTTAAGGACTCTGCCTTCTCATTCACACGGTGCATCACAACTCCAAAGGCACATGTGCTTGTTCTTGTACACTTAGGACACCTGTATGGTGGGAGACAGGCCAGGGCACCATAGGGCAGGTCCAAGGGTAGATATCAGTTCTCCACATTACAAACCAGAGCTTCTTTATGAAAACTTATTACAACTATTAGGTAGTATTCCTTGCCAAGGCTACTTCCCTCTGTATTACATCAGATCACTTTTTTAGGGTCATATATCCGGCAGTGAATCTTAATAAGACATACGTTGTGCTGCTTCCATATAAACGTTATGTAAAGAATAGCTCATTAGTTGGTTAGTAATGACCTGTCTTAGGAAAAATACACAAAGCACCCATAATGGGGAAAAAGTTAGCACTTATGAAGTCTGTCTGAATGTAATGGAAATCAGAAGGGGAAAAATCTAAGATAAGCCTACTTTCTACAAAAGATGTTTTCAAAGATATTGCCAGCTTTGCAGCATGCCCAACTTAATTACTGGGTTTGCATTCCAGAGTATATTTACTACTGTGGCACGTTTGAAAATCATATGCAGTAAAATCTCAAGTAGAATATATAATTCTGTACTACATTTCAGAGAGGAGGTGTCAGTGTAATATACAAGTATATATCAATAATGGAATTTTTAAAAATAAAAAACAAAATATGCATTAGGGTCAGTACTCATTCACACCTTCTGCAGATATTAGAATCAATGCTATATCCAATCAATGAACACTTAGTGTGTGAACATTTACCATGCTAAGCACCAAACATAAATGATAAGTAGAACACCATCATGCCCCTAAGCAGTTCAGTCTGGTTGGGGAAACAGCCAGCAAACAAGGTATGAGGTGGGAAGGATAGAAATGGAGAGTATGTGTAGAGAGTCAAGAGGAGGAGATATGAACTCCAGGGCTCTGCAACATCATCTCCAGTTTGTTCTTGCTTAGGTAAGAAATAGAGCTCCTACATTCAGGGTGATTTTTCTAACAATTGTGTGCGCTGCTTCATTGTTTAAAAAGCCCATTTGTAACCCAGAGTCAGGGAAAACCTTATATCCCAAATGGAGAGCTTTTATCTTAGCCTGTGCTGCCTTAGGCACAAGATATTTGAGTAATGGAACCATCCCCCCAGGGAGCATTTACCTGAAATATATTTCTTTCCCCTTTCTAAAACCAGAAATGTGTATAAAAGCAATCTTCCCCATAGTAGGCAAAGTGAGTCCCCATCAATATCTCACAAGGCAATATTTGCAGTCCTTAAGTTTATAAATTTCTGCAGTAGCTAATATGAGCTTCATTTAGTTGTAGCCGAGGAAAAGCCCACAAGCCTAGATGGCTGAACTTTGAACAGCTGCAGTTTGAGAGACTGAGTGCTGAAAAGAAGTAAATCAGACTTGCTATTAAAACTCAGCAGCCAGGCCTGGGATGTGAGGAGAGAAGTAGCACAAAAGCAAAGTGGAGAGAAAAGATGATCTAGGTTGGGACTTGAGTAGCTACATCAGGTTCACAACTCCTGGCCATACCAGGTAATCATTAGACGATAGTAAGAACCACACCATGCTAAAATAATTTATCCTATCTAATAATAGACAAACATGGTAATTAACCATACCTCCGACACGCTTCCCATTGGCTAATCAGGGCGATATGCAAATTAACTGCCAACCAAGACAGCGGCCGGCAGCCACGCAACTGAAGCAAGCAGGAGGCTTGCTTGTTGCAGTGATGGAGGAAGCCAACGTTCCCCGCCTGCCGCTGCTGGCCTCTGAGCTGCACTCTAAGCAACTATGTTGCAATTATAGAAGCTAAACAATCCCCAGAAACCTGCTTTCAGCCAGCCGGGCCTCAGAGCTGGAGTTGCAACAGTGTTTCAATTATAGAAGCTAAACAAAGCCCAGATACCTGCTTTCAGCAGCCGAGGTCTCAGAGCTGGAGCCGAGCCTCAGAGCTAAAGCCGGCTCTCAGCTCCAGTGACAGCCATAGAAGGTAAATAAATCCCAGAAAAAAAAAGAAAAGAAAAAAAGGAGAGGTTGGGAGCTTCAGTCACCCGCCAGCCTGAAAATGGCCCTCAGCCCCTCACCCAGACTGGCCAGGCACCCCAGTGGGGACCCCTACCCTGAAGGCAGTGTGACCAGCTGCAAACAGCCATCATCCCTCATCCAGGCTGGCCAGGCACCCAAGTGGGACCCCCACCCTGATCCGGGACACCCTTCAGGGCAAACCAGCCGGCCCCCACCCATGCACCAGGCCTCTATCCTATACAGTAAAAGGGTAATAGGCAAACTGACCCTAACAGCAGAAGGACTGGGAATGACTGGTCACTATGACACACACTGACCACCAGGAGGCAGATACTCAATGTAGGAGCTGCCCTCTGGTGGTCAGGGCGCTCTCACATGGGAGGAGCTCTGCTCAGCCACAAGCCAGGCTGATGGCTGCCAGTACAGCGGTGGTGGTGGGAGCCTCTCCTACCTCCTCAGCAGCGCTAAGGATGTCTGACTGCAGTTTAGGCCTGCTCCCCGCTGGCAAGTGGACATCCCCCAAGGGCTGCCGGGCTGCCAGAGGGATGCCTGATTGCCATCTTAGGCCCAATCCCTTGGGGAGCGGGCCTAAGCCAGTAGGTGGTCATCCTCTGAGGGGTCCCAGATTGCGAGAGGGCACAGGTCTGGCTGAGGGACCCCCCTCCCCGCCGAGTGCACAAATTTTTGTGCACCGGGCCTCTAGTATATATATAAAAGCCCAAGCGACCGTTATAACCGAATGACCGGAACGAACAGAACGACTGGTAGACCAGTCACTATGACATGCACTGACCACCGGGGAGCAGATGCTCAGTGAAGGAGCTGTCCCCTGGTGGTCAGTGTGCTCCCATAGCTAACCTCTTGTGGTCCCTCACCCTTAGCCTCCCCAGTTAAGGCTCTGGGCACTGGAGAATCTAGGTCTGGGAAGCCTGTAGGAGGAGAGCAACCCTGATGCTGGTCAAGACAGAGTAGCAGCTTGGAGGGGGCAGAAGGGGCAAGGCAGCAGCCTAATTGCAGCTGTATTTCCACCTCAGAGCATAGCTGGTTTCAGGCCGTTTGGGGGTGCTCTGTCAGTGGTCTTTGCTTGCTTCTTCCTCAGCACATCTACACAACTAGATTGGAACCAGCCAGCCAACCACCTGCGGTCCCTCCTTCCCCAACTCTCTCCCCCACAAGGATTCATGCACTGGGCCACTAGTTTTTAATAAAATAGACACTATTTCCCCAGAGAATAAACTCTTTTCTCAAGGGTTCTTGTGTATACAAATATACATTTTTATGGATGAGGCAGAGACACTTACTGACCAAAACCCCTGGATAAATAATTTACTTATGACCTGCCGCCACTGTGCTCTATTAGGTATCTCCCTGCTCATGTTTATGATTGGTGAATGGTTTAGGTCTTGATGTGGAGTTAGTCCTGCTTCTTGCCAGTATGAAATCAAATGAAGAAACCCCTGGGGTATTGTTAAGGCAAACTACCTGAGCTCGGGTGTAAGCAAATGGGTCAGAACCTTTGCTCAAAGTGGACTAAATACATCACTATTACCACATTTCTGAGGTGATGTGTAAGACAAGAATCATGATTCCCATTTCATAGATTAAGAAACCAGATTTCTGAAAGGTTAAGTTGCTAGTCCAATAATTTATAAATCTAAGAAACCTCATTCCCTTTTAGACAGGAGAAAGCAGGCTTGGGGAGATTAAGTGACTTGCCCAAGTGCAGTTTTAAAACTAATATATAGAGGAGGCAGTACCTTAATTCAGATCCATCAACCCGATGACCAGCAAGCACTCTTTATTCTTCAAGCTTTATCATAATGATGTCGGTTAGGGTTGTGCTGTTTAACTTTTGCTAAATTCCATAGTTTCTCCCATTCAACATTTAGGAAGTCTTGATTTCAAAGCATTAACCATACACATTAGTACAGGACTCTATTGGGGGGGGGGCTCGATTTGCCCAATTTCAGCCTCCAGTGAATATTCATGATTGCATTTTGAAAAGTCAGTAATCTCTGCAAGGTAAGGGCTGATAAAGGAATTGCTGACACATTAAGTCCTTAACTCCGGCAGCCCTGGGAGCAAAGGAAGGCAGATTACCCCACAGACAGGCTGCAGATGTCAAGTTAGCTACATTTTAAAAAGATGTAAAGTCAGCTAGAGCCTGTTTTGGCACTTTCTTAATTTATTTTTTACAAAGTAATTATGATAATATTAATCTCTTAGCTTTAGGAGTCTCTTTGGCAGTTTTAGTTACCCTCTAGAAAAAGTCTTGGGAATTTCTCTTTCATACATTTCTGGGAAATACACATGGAGTACTTTTTGTGGAATTGAAAACACTTGCAATTACGAAAAAAAATAAAAGAGGTTTTATAACCTCAGAATAACATTCTCTTTCCTCAAACCTCCTCACTCTCCATAATGGCAAAGGCAATGTGTTTATTTTTAGGGTTAGGTACTTAAGACCCTCTGACAAATAGAGATGTATGATTCTGGAGCAAAAGAACAAGGAATCTGGAGGAAAAAACGCATTCAGTGAAATATTGGAAATGAATTATGGCATCTTTTTGAATGTATGTTTGTTTACAATTCTGCATATTAATTGTTACACAATTTACCAGGCGACTGGAAAATACACACACATGTACTTGGAGATACAGGAAAAACCCATTTATTTCCAGATGTACTAGTACCATGACTCAGGGGAACCTGTTTCCAAATCCTGAGCAAGCCAATATGGGGGAAGCTTTCTCTTTATACCCTTTGGTTTCTTTGTCCCCCCAATAAGGATCAGACTTCTGGACCTTTCACGGGCTTTGCAGAAAGCCCTGTGTGTTGGGATGAGGGCTGTGAGACCACATCTAAAGGCCTGGCCTGGTGCCAGCACTGATAACCCCCTCCAGGGGTTGTGTATTGTTCATGGTGTATGGCTTCTGTAAAATGTATTTAGGTAAATAGGTCTTGCTAGACCAGATAATTAAGGAAGGGGCAGTGACTAGACTATAGGCTAATAGGAATGTTCATTAGGCATACTAATTAACTAAATACAGAGTCAGGCTGCTGGTCTCCCCCCCAAACATGTCTCAGTTTCCTCATCAAATGATTGGACCTCTTATCTGTTGACTGCTGAGGATGTACATAATAAGGAATAGGAAGAAGATTTTCTGAACATATTTTAAGGTCATGAGGCTTAATACTTTATTTTAATAAGTTTCTTCTATTAATATGGTTTAATATTTTAAACTATCTTTTCTTATTCTCTGTTTCTTTTTCTCTTATGAGTTTAACAAGTTGTAATTTTTAGAAATGTCAGTCAGGTTACCAGAAATCAGAGATAGTTAGAAATTACCTACAGGTATTATATCTGTTTTCCATGGATATTATGAACAATATATGATTCCAGTAAAGTTAGACTTAAGAATGACCCCTATAACTATACAATGAGAACAGGGGATGAATAATGAACTCGAAGAACTTGAGGTGTCACGTTTCATAAAATTAATACAATGTCCCAAGTGACTATGATCTGACTATCTTTGTGTATTCTAAATATCCCAAAAGCTATAACTGGTAAAGGAAAAGACCTGGACCATAACAGAGATTAGTCCTGTTTCCATGGAAGCTACCATTTACTGTGTGTCTGTTATGAGCCAGTGAACTTACCCCTAAACTTTTAAAAATACTTATTGTTGAAAGTATTACAGATGTTCCCTTTTTTTCTCATTGATACCTTCCAGCCAGAACTCACGCCCTCCTCAACCTCAGGCCTTCACCATCCTATTGTCTGTGTCCATGGGTTATGCATATATGCATACAGGTTCTTTGATTGATCTCTTTCTACCCACCCACCCACCCCCACCTTCTCTCTGAGATTCTGCAGTCTGTTCCATGCTTCTGTGTCTCTGGCTCTATTTTGCTCATTAGTTTATTTTGTTCATTAGATTCCACATATGAGTGAGACCATGTGATACTTGTCTTTCTCTGACTGGCTTATTTCACTCAGCATAATATTCTTCAAGTCCCTCCACACTGGCTCAAAGGGTAAGAATTACACCTAATCTTCAAAGCAATCCTGTAAAATACATGTTCTATTTTTCACTTCCTAAATGATAAAACTGAAACTCAAGCGATTAAGTTATGTTATACCCAGGGTGTAAGTTGTATAACCAAAGTATATAACCACAAGTAAATGTTGAAGCAAAAATTTGATCTGACACAAAGGCAAGTGCATAGTGCTCTCATGTGATTAGGGCACTGTACAAATATTTTAATAGAAAGTTTTACTTTGTGTGATTAGTCCAAGGAAAAAATATGAAGACCAATTTATAAAATCAATCAATCTATCTATCTTGGAGAAGAATGAGAGAGCAATTAAAGACTTCTTATAGAAAACTAGTTTTTCTGGGTGATAAACCAGATCATAGTGGCTGGGAAGGGAGAATGATATCAGAGTGATTATGAGTGACTCACTCCTCAGTGCGTGAAGGGCCGTCATCCATTGAGTGGAGATACCTGGTGATAACTGTACAGTGAGATCAGTGCCACCGGAGCCAGCCTGCCAGACAACTCTTGAAAACAAAGAGAGTCTCATTTATGTCTGGGAGCGAAAATCTGACCCAGAATAAATCACCTCACAGTCTCATTCGTCAGCCTGATGGTTTTAATTGTTAAATCGGAAGTTTAATTTGCCATGCTTGGATAACAATCCAATTCCAGCAAAGCATATGCATCAAGTGATCAATGGGGGACGAGCATAGAAAGTTAATTGTAACTAATCATTGAATCCTAATGTAAATCAAAACAATAGGAAAATTTTAACTTTATATTCTCTCAATATTTTATATCTTAGAGACCTATGTAAACTAACAAATTTTATCAAGTTCATTTTTTAATTTTTTTTTTAAATCCTCACCCAAGGATATTTTCCCACTGATTTTAGAGATACACATAAAGACACACATATTTTTGTTCCTTGTTTTAGTGTTCTGCTGACTAAATTAGCAAAGGCTATTTAGGTTTAAGTTTGTTTATTTAATCTCCGCAGAACACTATGTTGTATTACCCCATTTTACAGATGAGGAAACCAGTACTCAACTCTGATAAATAGATAGTTCCCAGTAGGTCACAGAACTAGTCAGGTTCAGAGCCAGGACTCAAACCCGAGGGAGCTTGTTGTCAAAGCCCATATATTTTTACAACCTTCACATTGACTCCCATGCAAATTGCAAACAATGAAAAGTAAGCAATTAAGAGAATGACATAGTAAAATGATATGAGTGAACCATGTCACATTAGCAACAACTAAAATAATTGTTTATATTCATCCTAGCTAAGGGAGAACTCAGAGAAACATAAATGTTGCCTTTCAGTTTCTGAAAGATAATCATGTGGAAGTCAGACTATACTTGGTCTCTATGCTCTCAATAGGGAAGACTCAGAAAGCAGTATATTTTGTTCATTATGAGTGTGAGCTCTGTAGTATGTTGGAACTAGGATTAAGATTAAGCCCCAGCTTCATTACTCATTAGTTAGTGCAAGTAAGACAACTTTTCTCATTTTACTATTTATAAAATATGTATCATAAAACTATTAATATTTAGTGGAACTACTCTAAACATATTTTATATATCAAAGACCTGCCAAACACGGGGGCCATCCAGAAATGGAGTGGAGTTGCTCTTTAGTATTGACTTCCTCATGTCCAGTGGAATTTGAATTATGGAAGGTGGCCATACAAAAGACTAGAGAGGGTTTTAAACATTAAATGGAGGAGACTGTTGATTAGACTATTAGTTCCCCCAAATTAATTTCACCAAGTATTAAAAGTTTAAAAAGAATGTAATGATATGGTGACAGGAGAAGATTTGACTCAGGGTGGTGGGCACACAGTGCGATACATAGACCTTAAAACATAGAAATGCACACGTGAAACCTATATGTTCATGTTGACTGATGTCACCCCAATAAATTTAATTTTAAAAAATAGAATGCAAACAACAACAAAACAAAAAATGTACAGATATTATTTTACCAAGTAAGTATATATACAAAAAAACAACAATAAAGATTAAATTTATCTATAATTATCACTTAATAAAAAAACTCCATATTAAGTTTGAAGTACATAATCTTAGAAAAAAGAGATTCTCTTAATTGACTAAATATAGCTTTATTTAAAATTTAATAAAATGTCTTTTTCTAATTTTGCTTTGGACCAACAATAACTTTCTCATGCATGAATACCTATCTGTGAACCATCATTTAGAAAACATTGTAGTAGATGGCTTTGAATAATTGTTTCAATATTGAGATTTTAAAATACTAAACCATGTTGTAAGCCAATTACCCTCCTCCTTCTGATGGTGGAACTAGTTCAAATTATTAAAGGCAAATAGACTTATATGTAAATGTCCCTTTCTTTAGCTGTTTATGAAGTTATGTCATACCTAGTACATCGGATCACTTTAAATCGTTTTGATAAGGGTGAGACAGTGTTTAGCTCTGACCATAGAGCAATTTATCAGAGCCCCCTGCTTTATTTTCACCTAAAGTCTCACTTTAAGATGACACAATAATAAACCAAACAAGGGATTCTGAGAAGGCTGAGGGTACATCTAAGTATGTAATGTGAGTTGACCAATTCACAAAGATACATTTACTTCCTGTGCCCAAAGAGCATGGCATTTCCATGTCTGAAATCAGCAAATTCCATTTGTATATGGAGCTATTTAATGCTATGAAACCTTATTCCACATAAATGAAGAAAGAAATTTTAACTTCCTGATGGAACCAATATAAATAACATCTTGGAAGTGACTTCTAATTCAATTTGCTTATTTTTTAAATGAAGAAAATGAAACCTAGAGCTGTTAAGTAACTTGGTTAAGATCATACTTCAAGTTTGTGGCCCAAACTAGGAATTTAGACTCTAATCCCTCAGTTCAATGAACTTTCTATCAGACCATACTGCCACTCAGATCTCCAAAGTTCATTTGCCATGTTTTTAGAGAGATGTTTCTAAGAAGTCTGAATTTTCAAAAAGTAATTGACACAGTTCAGAGCATACAGTAAAAAGATTGATCACCTTGGTTTGAATCCTGGCTATGCCACTTGTTAGTTGTATAATTTTGGGCAAGTGACAATCTCTCAGAGCTTCATTTTATCACCAGTGGTTCTCAATCTTCCTAATGTTGCTACCCTTTAATACAGTTCCTCATGTTGTGGTGACCCCCAATTTCATTGTTACAAATTGAACATAATTAAAGCATAGTGATTAATCCACAAAAACAATATGTAATTATATATGTGTTTCCCGATGGTCTTAGGTGACCCCTGTGAAAGGGTCGTTCGAACACCAAAGGGGTCGCGACCCACAGGTTGAGAACCGCTGTTTATCACAGTGAAGATGCCTACTTAATAGTGTTGCTGAGATAAGCAAATGATGTAGTATGTATAAATTTCTTAGCCCAAAGCTAGGCACATTGTTAGTGCTTCATAAATTTTAATTTTTATTATCAACTTTTACAGTTCCTTCAGAAATTCCAGAATTTCAAACTATTTTTATGTTTTGTGTAGGTCCAGAATTATTTATGATGTTGCTTTTTAAAAATTAAATTTACTGGGTAAGACATTTGAAGTTTGAAGAATTTCAAACTTTAATATCTTTCAAACTTGAAATGTCTCACTTTATTAAAGGAAATCATAGACAATATAGTGAACACCAAAAAGTGTTCATGGCAGAGGATTGGAACCAGCTCATCAGTATTGATAAGGCTCTTATGACAGAGCTTATTAAATATATATATAAGTTTTGTCATTAGGGCATATGAATATACTCATATGTCTTAGCACACTGAAAATGTATAAAGAGCCATAGAGTGCTATCCAACCTTTTTTTTTTGCTAAACATTACTATTCTCTACCAAAACACAAACCTGGGACGTCTATTTCTTCTGCTCCTTCTTTGCAAACTCAGCCTCATATTCAATTTTAATTCCCATTGTGTCCATTTTCAGGGTAACTGTCTTGGTTCAGATTCTCCTGGCTCTCACTGGACTACCATAAGAGACTAATCACCACACTACAACTTCAGCACTGTCATCCTGTGGTCCACCTCCCCACGCTGCCAAAATGATCTAATGTTAAAATCTAACGTTATAATTTCCCTGCTCAAAATTCACCAGTGACTTCCCATGCCTACAAGGTAACATCACCAGTGACTTCCCATGCCTACAAGGTAACAGAGAATCTTGTACAAGGCATGTCCATGCAAAGGCTCTTCTTGAAGTATTTTCAATATGCTTGTCCAGTCTCATCTCTCTGAAGTCATACTTCAGTACCTAGCCCAGTGTTAAGCATGTGGTAGGCATTTAAGAAATAATGGCTGAATTAAGAGATGAATAAATAATTGAATAATAAATGAATAAATCAAAATCTAACATATTTTTATTCCCCCAGTCTCCTTTTGAGCAAGTGACCTGTTAGAAATCCATGAAGCACAAATCAATAGTTTCAGGCTTCCTTTAGCAGAGTTACATTTCTTTCTTCCAGTGCATTACTCTACAATTTTAAGACCCTGTATGCTTTTCATGGAACTCTAGTGCTATGGAATAGCTATACCATTCATTCATTTTATTGTGGCTATTCCCATGTGATTATATAATCTTCTATAACTTACATTAAATGGCTAAAGATATGTTATAGTTTACTTAACCAATTTCCTATGATCAGAACTTTAGATCATTTCCACTTACTCATTTTATATGCTTACGTGGTATGCATATTTCTTTAGGGAAAAAAGTCCTAAAAATGAATTAAATTTGTTGGGTTTTAAGGTTTTTTTGTTAGTTATTTTAAAATGTCCCTCAGAAGGTTTTAACATCCTATCTAATAAATAGGGGAGTATGCTAATCGACCCTCATGCCATCACAAAAGATGGCAGCTCCTGCAGCCAATAAGGAGGGAATATGCTAATTGACTGCTCCACTCTCAAAGATGGCGGTGCCCACAGCCAATGAGGAGGGAATATGCCAATTGACTGCCATGCCCTCAAAGATGGTGGTGCCCACAGCCACAAGATGGTGGCACCTAATCCTCTCAGCCCTGCTGGGGTGGCAGGCACATGGCAAGGCTGGGCCTGTCCTCACACAGGCCCGGCCATTCCGTGCGCCTGCCTGTGAAGTCCCCCAGTCCCCTTAGCCGCCCAGCCACCCAGGGCTGGCCAGAAAGGCAGGAAAGCCTCAGATGGCGGCTTCCCAGCCACCCAGGGCCGCCTGAGGTGCAGGTAACCAGGGCCAGCCAAGACTTGCGCTGCCGGCAATGGCAGCAGCAGAGGTGTGATGGGGTGTTGCCTTCCCCTGATCGCTGAGTCGCCTCCCGCCCCTGAGGGCTCTCGGACTATGAGAGGGGGCAGGCCGGGCTGAGGGAACCCCCCTCCAGTGCATGAATTTTCATGCACCGGGCCTCTAGTAGTATATAACTACCAGTAGATTAAAAGAGTGCCAAGTGAAAAAAACTAGTGCTAGAAGACTACCACAAGAATTACTGTAGAGGCATTTTTTTTTTTTTTGGTCTTAATATAAATCTAGTCACAATATTGGTTCATCTGATACCTAGTAATTCTGTGGTTGAGTTTCAATGTTTTCCCATACCATTTTTTTCTCTTTCTTCCTCCTCCTCTCTATCTTGCTATCGCTTTCTCATTCTCTTCTCATAATGGCTCTTTTTGCTCTTCTCCTAGGATTAATAAAACCAGAATTGTGTGTTTCTCCCCCTAAAAAGTACATTTACATGATCAGTGACTATTCTTTGGTATTTGGGGTATATTCATCAGAAATGGTGTTCAGAGCCCTGTCATTTCTGGGTTATGTACAAAGAAGAAACTGTAGCAGTAACCAATGTCTTCCTCCCAATAAAGCTTTGAAAATTTTAAATCATTATATATTTGGCCCCCTTAAATTTTAAATCTTTGTTTATATGCAGAGTCAGAAATTAAAGCCATTAAAGAAAGCAATTTTCCCTTTCCAAATTTATGCTTCATTCTTAACACTTTGCAAAATAGATGTTTAAAAAATAATAGATAGAAATAATACCCCATTCACTCTTTTATGAGACCATGCTCTGAGACCTTGGACTTAAGGGTATAATAATATTTCAATTATCATGTAAAATATTAATTCTGTGAAGCTTAATGGTCCTAATTGTTTTTATTAAAATTGACATGATGCTTGCAGTGACATCAGGGAGTTATGAAGGCAGGTAAACCACAGGACCTTGTGAATACCCAACTTCTTGGACTGTTGTTCAGCCCAGCTGCCTCTTCCTTATGAGCCCCAGGGACTCCACGTGTTTATGTTTATGTTCTCAGTCTCCTTTCAATGCCACCACTGCTCTCTTTTTTTAGAGATTTAATCCTCCCAAATCTAGGTGTAAGAAGATATAGGCTACAGAAGTTCTGTTCCTTTAACAAGTTGCCTGGGTCAAGGAAACATCTGAGTGAAAAATAAAAGTTACCCAGCTTTAGGAAACCTTACCAAGGCTGCAGTGTCCATTGCTTTTCTTAAGTGGCAACCTGAAACCCCAGCAGCCTTTTGTCTCGCTGTCAACACTGTCTTAGGGTATGCTTTGGCTTGTCTCTTTCACCCATGGGGAGTGGATGGCTTTGGTAATTCCTGTGAGACCTCATTGAGCTTCAGTTTTAAGTGACCATATATAATCCCATGTTTCCCTGAGGCACAAATTGCTCGTAGTCCCCTGCTTTTATTCACACCTTCATTAAGAAGCGTCTCTAATTTTGTGCAGCCTTTCTATCTTATCATACATCCATAGGTGTTGCCTTTTGGGATACATGCTGGGGTGATTTTAAAATAAATTATAGAGGAAAGAAATTTTCCACTAGAAGAAAACTAATATCAATAGGACCAGCAGGACCTTCACATAAGATCTTGAAGGGGGAAAATTGTGCAGTACTTAACAATGGAAGGACAGATCCTTTTAATACCAGTCTCTTTGTGGCAGGGAATGAATGATGATAAACTCCATTACTGTGAATGTCAGTTTAAGGGTTGATGAGAAAAGTTAGTGTAATTCCACACTGAACGTGTCCACTTAGAAAGAGAGAATCTGTTTCCCTTGTTCTCTACCTTTAACAACTCCATCTCTGACCAAAGTTAGCTGATTCTTATAAGAGCATAGCTGTCCATTATCATGAAAATAGAATATTTATGAAACCAAAGGGTTTGGAATTCCCCCATTTTCGTTGTTCTAAAATAAAATGGATTCTTCCCTTTCTCATAAAACTCATTTTCTCATGATATCCTTTGTTCTGTTACATTAGTTTACAAAAGTCTCTGTCTGCAATTAAGACTGAATGACAGAATGTGTTAATAGGGAGGAACCAAGTTTTTGCTTCCACAAAGTACAGGTAGCTAATGGGCAAACAGATGAAGGGAAAAGATCAGGGCCATTTTACTAGAAAGTTCACCTGATTATTCATGATCATCAACCCCAATCTAAAGAGAATAACGATTCCTGTTTCTTATATCTCACCTAATTTTCTCCAATCAATGAGTCAGAACAAACTGGCCATCAAAGAAAACATTAAGGCCCCAAATTATTGAGAATCTACACAATCTGTGGAATTTAACTGAGTTCTTTGTATCTCTGTGAAGACTAACACCTAGTGACATTTGAGTTAGGTGCCTCAAAATAATCAACTAGCTGTGTGTGGATTCTTTCCCAAATGCATTTGTCTTGAGTGGTTTCTGAGAGATGCACTATTAGTTACCTTTGCATATAGGATCAAAGGAACTCATTGAACTGCAGCTCTCTTTTCTGGAAGATGTAATGCTCTTGTATCATTGTCCATTACTATTCATCAACTTAAAAAAAATCAGTTTGAGACACAAAATAACACATTAGTGAATATGACCATTTAATGGGACAAAGCACACTGCATGGTAACATGGCACATTGAAGGAGAGCCATAGGGGCAGAGATATAAGAAGTACCCAGGCTTGACTCCCTCCCTCCTGGTAAAGATGGGGTGATTACATTTGAAGAGACTAGCAAAAGAGGTTGGGTAGCCATATTCTCAGCTAAAATAAAATGTTTTATTTATCTAAAAGGAGTTCCTACATCATTTTTTTAAAAGGAGAAGCTCGCCGAAGCCGGTTTGGCTCAGTGGATAGAGCGTCGGCCTGCGGACTGAAGGGTCCCAGGTTCGATTCCGGTCAAGGGCATGTACCTGGGTTGCGGGCACATCCCCAGTGGGAGATGTGCAGGAGGCAGCTGATCGATGTTTCTCTCTCATCGATGTTTCTAACTCTCTGTCTCTCTCCCTTCCTCTCTGTAAAAAATCAATAAAATATATTAAAAAAAATAAAAAACAATTTAAAAAAAAAGGAGAAGCTACAACTATAAAAAGCATCATGTTTTATTTATTAAGAATTCTACTTTTTAGGGAAAATATTTTTGATTAAAAAGAAAGAGTGTTAATTTTCTGAGCCTTTACTGGTTTTAATGGCAACCCATTAGAAAGAAAAGGAAGAAAAGGAAAAGAGTAGTTATACAAGTAGGCTGCTTTTCATTCATTTTTTAACCACATTATTGCAAGCATATAATAAGATTCTAATAGAATGTTATCATACTTGCTTTATTTCAGTTATATGGATGCTCTTAGTAGACCACAGAGATCACTTAGAAATCAAATTGATTTTTTAAAAGAATATGTTGAATTTACTGGGGTCACATCCTATATAATGAAAGCCTAATATGCTAAGTGTCAGGTTGACTGGTCTGCCGTTCAACCAATCAAAGTGTAATATGCTAATGATATGCTAAGGCCACTCAACTGCTCGCTATGGTCTATACTGACCACCAGGGGCAGACAGTTGACTGGTTGACCAGTCGCTATGACATGTGCTAACACAAGGGGGAAGATGCTCCAACAGGTAGGTTAGCTTGCTGCTGGGGTCCAGCCGATTGGGACTGAGTGAGATGGGCTTGACACACCCTGGAGCCCTCTCAGGGTCCCTCCCCGGCTGGCCAACCTCCCATGTCTCTCCCCGGCCCCAATCGTGCACTGGTGGGGTCCCTCGGCCTGGCCTGCACCCTCTCTCAATCCAGGACCCCTAAGGGGATGTCAGAGAGCCAGTTTCAGCTTGATCCCGCAGGCCAGGCCAGGGGACCCCACCGGTGCATGAATTCATGTACCGGGCCTCTAGTTAATTAATACAATTATGTAGGTTTCAGGTATACAATTCTTTAATATATTATATGTATACTAGAAACCCGGTGCACATCATAGCAACTGCTCAACCAGTTGAATGCCCCCTGGTGGTCAGTGCATGTCATAGCAAGCGGTTGAGCGGCTTTAGCATATCATAAGCATATTATGCTTTGATTGGTTGAATGGCAGACTGGTTGACTGGGCACTTAGCATATTAGGCTTTTATTATATAAGATTATATTGTATGTTCACCTCCCCAAGTCAAATCTCCTTCCATCATCATTTATCTCCCCTTTATTCTCTCCTCCCTCCCTGCACTCCTTTGGTAATCACCATACTGTTGTCTGTGTCTATGAGGGTTTTTTTTTTTCCTTTGCTTAATCCCTTCACCTTTTTCAACCAACCCTCCAACCTCCCTCTCCTCTGACAATTGTCAGGCTGTTCTCAGTACCTATGAGTCTGTTTCTATTTTGTGTAATTATTTTACTCATTAGATTCCACATATAAATAAAATCATGTGATATTTTTCTTTTTCTAACTGGCTTTATTTCACTTAGCATAATCATCTCCAGATCTATCCATGCTGTTCCTTTTTCATGGCTGCTTAGTATTCCATCGTGTGCACCACATCTTCTTTATCCACTCATCTACTTATGGTACTTGGGCTGCTTTTAAATCTTGACTATTGTAAATAATGCTGCAATAAACATACAGGTGCACATATTCTTTAAAACTAGTACTTCACGTTTTTTTTTTTTAATGTATTCCCAGAAGTGGAATCACTGGGTCATAAGTAGTTCCATTTTTAATTTTTTGAGGTTACCCCATATTGCTTTCCATAATGGTTGCACCAGTCTGCATTTCTACTAACAGTGCACAAGGGTTCCCTTTTCTCCACATCCTCTCCAACACTTGGTATCTGTTGATTTATTGATGATAGCCATTCTGACAGTTGTGAGGTCATATCTCATTGTGGTTTTAATTTGCATTTCTCTGATGATTAGTGACATTGAGCATCTTTTCATATGTCTATTGGCCATTTGTATGTCCTCTTTGGAAAAGTGTCTATTTAGGTTCTTGGCTCATTTTTTTTAACTGAATTATTTGTTTTGTTGTTGAGTTTTGTAAGTTCTTTATAAATTTTATTTATTTTTATATATTTTTTATTGATTTTATAGAGGGAGGGAGAGGGAGAGAGAGATAGAAACATCCATGATGAAAGGGAATCACTGATCAATCAGCTGCCTCCTGCACACCCCACACTGGGGATGGAGCCACAACCTGGGCATATATTCTGACTGGGAATCAAACTGTGACCCCCTGGTTCATAGGTGACACAACCACTGAGCCATGCCCACTGGGCAGTTCTTTATAAATTTTAGATATTAACTCCTTATCAACTGTATCACTGGTGAATAATTTCTCTCTTTTAGTGGGTTGTGTTTTCATTCTGTTGATGGTTTCCTTTGCTGTGCAAAAACTTTTTAGTTTGATATAATCCCATTTGTTTATTTTTTCTTTTCAGAAGAACTTTTCATATTTTGAGGAGCACTCACATTGCCAATCTATAGTAAAGAACCCATGAGAACATGGGAGTCTTTTTTTTTTTGTGGCTCTTAGCACATTAGATGTCTAAAAAGAGCTCTCAGAGGTAAATGGCATAAAGTGGCTTGCCTTACAGAATACACTGATGCATTTCTCAATGCTAAGGCTGGACTTGAGTACTACTCTGGCTTAGTTCATTATTTTTTTCCCTTTTGAGCAATAAAAATTACTCCTCTCCTATCGTCCCCTGTAAACTGTTTCAGGAGGTGACAGGTCCTAGATCCTAGGAAACTGGGGACTGAGAGGCCCTCACAGGTTTTGAGAATACCTGAGATCAGCCCTCACTGATTTGGCTCAGTGGATAGAGTGTTGGCTTGCAGATTGAAGGTTCCCAGGTTCGGTTCCAGTCAAGGGCATGTAACTTGGTTGCGGGCACATCCCCAGTGTGTGTGTGGGGGGGTGGTGCAGGAGGCAGCTGATCGATGTTTCTCTCTCATCAATGTTTCTCTCTATCTCTCTCCCTTCCTCTCTGTAAAAAAAAAATCAATAAAATATATGAAAAAAAAAAAGAATACCTGAGATCAGTCCTTCAATGTCCCCCAGGAGGGTGTCTCTGCAGGGAAGGACCCAGGAAATCCAGCAGTCTGATTTTTCAGTCTGAGAGCTCAGAATTTCTCCATGGACTCAGTCTAGAGTTAAAGCCTGGCACTCACAGACACAGCTATGTTTGGCAGTACAGTATACAGTACATATAATCAACTTAATAAAAATAACGTGATGCTTTTACACAGGGCATGCACTTTCCATTTGACAGAGGCGTCACTTCTTTCAGTTTTCTTATACTTCATATGTTTCAGATATTTTAAGGTACATGCCAGACCTTATGGGCATTTATGTTTGTAACCCATAAAACTCTTTATAAGGCAGAGCAAGTCAATGTCTTTATGTCTAATTTATATTTATCCCCCCCTCCTCTCTCTCTCTCTTCCTTGTTTTTCCCTTTTTTGTGTTTGTCGCAGCTCAACCTCATTTCTCTTCTCTCTACTTTTATCCTTAACCTCAGGCCCCATTTTAAGTAGTTTCCCATCCAGAATTACCACCACCACAGGGGTGAATTGGGTTATTAATGCAAAAAGAAGGATGAGGTAGAAAGAAACTATAAAAGATACATTTCACATTCTGTCTTTGTTGATTATCATTTTAGTCTTTGGAAAATAATTGAAAAAGAATATAGCATTATTTTTTTTGAAATAGTTAATGAATATGAAGTTGCTGGTTCATTCTTTCTGTTTGGTCTTGATCACTAGAAAGCTCAGAGTTAAATTCTATGCTCATAGCAGGCAGCATTATTAGACAAGTTTTCTGGTAAAATCACTTGTTCCTTCATTTGTTCAGCTTTTCTCATTTTAAAATTATCATCATTCAAATTACCACATATCTGTGGTATACATTAAGATGGTTGCATATTCTGAGCTACTAAGAAGTATTATCTAGCCCTGGCCAGGTAGCTCAGTTGGTTAGAGGAGTGGGGTATGTCAGTCCTCGGGCCATATAAGGCCCGCAAAATCATTTGTTTTAGCCATGCCAAGGCATTAGGAGTGAATTAATTAAATGTTTGACCAAATACAGCAGGCCAGTTTTTAACTTTATAATTTTGTATGACCCGTGAATGATGTTATACATATCCAAATGGCCCCTGTCAGAAAACAGGTTCCTCATCCCTGCGATAAGCCAAGGTTGCATAAATGGAATAAAAAAAAATTAAATGTTTCTGTGTCTGTTTCTCTAAAAAAAAAATCAATCATTAATTTTTTTAAAAAAAGAAGTATTGTCTAATTTGTCTCTTTTTGAGTCAAGGCTGGCCTTAGTGAGTTGTTTGACCTCTGGAATGTGATGGAAATCATATTCTGAAATCAGGTCATTCTCATGAAGTTTCAGCTTCAGCCCAGGCCTCATGGACAGCTAGGTGCCATGTAAGCAGTTCATCTACCCAAAGACTGATGTGCTGTGAGGAGGCTGCCTGGGGAGAACCCATGAAAAGAGAGGAGATGTCCAGCTACCCTCATCTGTTAGTCATTCCAGAAGTCATTCCAGCTATGTGAATGAAGAAACCATCTTGGCCATTCCGTTACTAGGTAGTGTGGCATGGAGAAGATCCAAGGAAGCCCCAAACTACTTGAGACTCTAGACATGTGGCCTCAGCAATTTAAGGTGTTTAAACCACCCCAGTTTAGATCCCTGTCATTATGGAACAAAGACAAACCAAACCATCTCACCATTAATTCCCACCATTCTGACACATACAATTGTGTGTAGAATAAAATGATTGTCATTTTGTGCCCTTAAGATTTGGGTAGTTTGATACATAGCAATAGATAACTGGAATTCGGGTTATACAAGGCTTTTCAGGTAGGCCACTTTAAGTTCTTTTTCTCAGAAGACATTTCACAAGTAATTAAAAAATGACATTTTTACTGATAATCAAGGAGAGGGAAATCCTTCAGTTGCTGAACAATGTAGTGTACATTTTTTTCTCTATTTCAAATTTTATATCTTTCTCTAACTTTTAGATTGGAAAGATAACTTATAAATTTGCAAATGTGATTGGTGTGAGAGAAAGCTTGCTTGCAAGAACAATTGAGTTGATTGAATTATGCAATAGCATCATTCTCTGCCCCTTTAGTGCTGTGTGGTGGCACAAGGAATACCCAGCAATGTGTTTAACAACCCCGGTCATGGTATTTGTCATAAACCATGCCAAACTCACTGGGTAGCACTGTCTACAGTTGAATGAAAATATATTAAGTCTCCATAAAGCAGCTTCTCATTCTTAAAAATGCTCTGAATGTAGAGACACTGCTCTCCAGGTGGACACATGATTTTGCAACGGAAATACTACAATCGGGGAGTCTATGCAAGTAGCTTTTCTAACACATACAAAAATAAACATGACATAAGTTATCCTCCATGAACAAGCTGCACTCCATCGCTTGGCCATTACAGTGATGAAATATGTCAGTAAATCACCGTCTTTACACTGTCCTTGGGTCTTTTGCAGTCTCAGCGGCTGCAGTGGTATAATGTACATTGATTTCTGCTTGGGATTCAATGGCAAGGAAAGCTGCTTAATCATTTGGCTCCTGACTAGTTAATAAAGAATCTGTCTCATTTAATAAGTTTATTTCAGAGAAGACCACCATCATTGCTATGATCCTGCATCCCTTTCTACTTCTTTCGGTGGTGGTGCTGGGCGGTGTAACAAATGAGGTTTCAGATGAGACAATGCAACTGTAATCTTCCTGCTGCTTTCCTTGACTGTCTCTTCTGATTTGCAAGGCTGTTTGACAGTCCACCAGTGAAAGCCACTTAATCATCTTCTGCATAATTGTAAATACACAGTACCTTTCTGTGCCTTGGAAATCACTATTAAGTAAAAGAAATCCCGGTGCCTCTATTCCAAACTAAGCCTGTGCTGCAATTATAGATGGCAAGCACCCTATTGCTATAATTTTCCACCCAATCACATCTCATTAGCATTCAATTTTGCTAAAACCACATGACATAAAAGTCACTACTAAGCTGCTGCATTTTGTAGGGTATCGGCAAAAAATGAAATCAGATACAACCGCATTAATGTTCTGTGATGGGAGCTTGCTAATAGGATTAGAAATAGCCAAAAAGGTTAGGAGGAAACCATCTGAGAAAGTCAGTCCCAATGTTAAGAGAATCAATTACCTCAGCTCATTTTAGGACAGAAGATGCAGTGCACTGACTGGGGCCTTGGGAGGAAGAAGGACAGAGGGGACAGGATTTATTTTTGTTAGGGAGGCATGGTTAACCTCCAAGCACAGGTTCCAGCAAAGGTCCTCGTAACTTCTGTTAATACAAAGTAAGTGACTCCACCATCCTCAAACTTTTCTTGGCTCCCCGCAGACTCTGATTTCTAGGTTCTGGCTAAACTTGCTTTGTGTGTTTTTAGCTAAGCATTCAGACAAACTTGGCCTGTGGCAGGACCAAGTGCCTAAGTCTCAGACCCATCTCTAGAATTCTCATAGAAGAACAAAATTGGAAGGGACTCTTGTAGGAAGTGGGGGCCCCTGCATGTATTCTGGGGGACAGCTGGCATGTCCTCTCCCTGAGGGCATATGCTCCTCTCCACCAAGATCTGTTTGTCCCAAGCTGTCATGCCCATGTCCCAAACTTCAAAAGCTTCTTTTAGCCAAGCCACAGAAAAATAAATAGTGCACCAATCTTTTGCATAGAGTCTCCACTACTGGAAACCTCTGGCCTGGGAGGGTGTGTGAGGTGGGCAGCATCCCTGTCACATGTCAGGAAGTGTCACACAGGCCAGGTGACATGGAGGCTATACATTTGAATGCTGGGAATTAATTCTCAAAGAATTAAAGGATCAGGTTTGACCTGTGAGTCTCTAGCCATCTGAGTTGTAATGACAAAGGTAAACAGGTCTGGAGCCCTCCAACTTGCAAGGGGAGTCAGCGGGTCTGATCTGGGGTAAGGTACCTACAAAAACTTGAAATATAATAACAACATCCACGAACTACCTTCCATCGCGATAGTTTGGCCTCGTTACAGCCTTCAGTACTTGTTGTAAATGGATAGTTAGTTAGTGGGCTTTAATGTTGTTGTTAATCCTTACTGGAGGATACTTCTTCCATTGATTTTACAGAGTGAAATGGAGTGGGGAAGAGAGAGAAACATCCATGTGAGAGAGCCACATCAATTGGTTGCCTCCCACACGCACCCCCAACCCAATCCAGGTATGTGCCCTTGACTGGAATCAAACCCGCAACCCTTAGGTTCTCGGGCCAATGCTCCAACTACTGATCCACACCAGCCAGGGCAGTCTGTGGGCTTTAATAGTCAGTAGGCTGGTTTGGGATCCAGGCTCAGTAACTTACTGTATGAACTTTGGTAGGTTTAATTAACCCCTCTCAGCCTCATTTCTCTTGTCTGTACTATCAGAAGAACAGGAGCGTCTACCTAAAAGACAGCTGTGAAGATTAAATGAGGCAAAGCATGTGAAGAGAGCACATAGAATGATGCCAATGCCTCAACAGTCACTTCTACGTGCAATAAATAACACTTCCAAAAAGAAAAAAAGCAGTTCCCAAGAGGTGTAAGCTGGCCACTAGTCTGACACTAACAATTAGTCCATGGCCTTCTCCTGTTGAACACAAATAGGTAATGGGGATAAAGAATGGAAAGACACAGGGCCTGCCTTTGAGAGCTTACATTCCGGTAGGAGAGATGACGCCCAAGCAGCTATCTTACACAACCAGTCCTAGCTGCCTAAAGCACCGTTCCTAGAGAACAGCAGTTAATCCTGGCTTGATCTTAGAACCTAAGTGAATGGAGAGAATAAAATTGAAGACAGATCAAGAATGCTGGGAATGAGATCAAATCTTTCTAAATTTTGCTCCAAGTCAGGTAGCTCAACCAAAAATATGACAATATTTCTGACAGCTTGGTAACTATTTTAGCCTTACTATTCTATCTTATAATGGACATAAAAGTTTTTCTTTTTGGCATCTTTAGTTGAGTGTCCAGTAAATGCCAAGTATAGGATAAATGATTTATATACATTATCTCACTTTAGTACCATATGTAATTCTATTTGGTAGTTTTTGTATTTCTTGCTATTTTAATTTTTATGAGGAAACTGTGGCTTAGTAAATTTACTTCCTAAATGACAAATCATGTAGGTAGCAGAACAGAAGTCAGTCTGATTTCCAAATCTGTGATTTTATCCCCAGCCTGTGCTGCCTGCCTCTACTGTGGCTGTGGCTGGAGAACGTCTTCAACATGAATTTTAAGCACTACCATTTTAGCTGCTTATTATTCGTTTTTAAATTTAATTAAAATTTTTAAAATTACAGTTGACATTCTATATTATATTAATTTCAGATGTATAACACAGTGCTTAGACATTTATATAACATACAAAGTGATTCCCCCGATAAATCTAGTACCCACCTGGCACCATGCATAGTTATTACAATATTATTGACTATATTCCTTATGCTGTATGTGACATCCTGCACTTTAGCTGTTTATGATGCTGATACCACCGAACAACTTCTTACAGCTTAGAAATAATCATTTTAAGTCATGGCCACTCAGGGTATGTGACTTAAAAACATTCTACTTTTGTTAGTACAAAGCAGCTGCATGGACAAGCTTGACTGAAAATTGCAAAGTGGAGAATTTGGTGCTGTCTTGTGTGGAGTAAATTTGTGCTGTCAATTGAATCAGGGAGATGGAATTTTTTCTGAGAAATGTCGAAAAGCATTTAATATGTATGGTGTAGATGAGGAGCCATCAGAAGTCCTATAAACGCATTTTGTGTTTTTCTGTAAGGTATTTACGGCCTGGTAGATTAGACAGAGTGGAAAACTGCCAGATGCTCAGAAAATTGCAAAGGGGAACAGTGATAGGTAAAGGGGTTAGGTTGGAACCCAGGGTGGAAAGGAGGGAGAGTAGAAAGACAAAGGTGACTCATTCTCTCTCTGGAAGGCTGGATAGCCGGGTGACCTCAATGACAGGAGCTGGCATGTCAGCTAGAGAGCCTGCAAATGTGAACATTCATGCTTCATAACTCAGGGATCCTGGTAATTGCCTTCCAGGATTAGGGGAGAGTCAGTGCTCACCAAGGCTGGATAATGATAATGACATATTATCAGGCAACTGTGAGGAGTGCCTAGCACACTGCCTGCCTGGCACAATATTTATTATACACTGTCATTGAATGTTTCTTCCCAGACATATATTATACTCTTGTCCCATCTGGAGGTAATTCATTTTATTTCTTAGATCACTTGATTTCATTCATGCATAGTTCAGGATATTTTTTTTGCTTTTTAATTTCTTTCACACCTGGTTTCTTACATGACTTCACATTAAACTGGATGAGTAAGCAGGGTAGGTATATGTTTTCCTGGTGGTCAAATACCAGTAATCCAAGGGAGGTCAAATGGCTTATATAAGAGGTCATCAAAAATCAGTCCTAAGCAGAAACCGGAAGCCAAGTTTCCCTGATTGCTAGCCTTGGGCATTCCCATCTACACTAAGCCAACTTATTTTCTTGGAATATTCCGATACTTATAGGAAACATTTTCTTCATTCAGCTTCCTGAGCCAGTCCACTCTGACAGGATTATGAGTTATTTGGTTACATAGGAGACCCTGCCTGGAGTGGCTCAAGCCCACTGATTCTATTTCTGACAAACATTTACAATGGCATGACTTTGTGTGACCTAGCTTGGGTGAGTGTGCATTTAATATATTCAGTGCACACCATCCTGCCTCTTGTTTATGCCGTTGTAAATCCTGATTTGCTGTTGTGTCAACTCCTTGATTTCATGAGCATGACTTCTCATTTAGGGCCTAAATGGTGGAATTTATCCAAGCTTGGAGCCCACATTTGCCATTGATAGTATTTGTTCTTCTGGATTCTTAAAAGTTTTTTACAGTACTGAGTTGCATTTCTCTATATCAAAGGGCTGTCACCCAGTCATCTCCTTAAGCAAACCAGAGGCCCCCCAAAGCTAAGATGAATTGTTCAGAATGGCCCCTGGGAATTATTTCTATTCTTATTTTACTTAATTCAGTAAAAATATGCTGTGTAGTAGGGAAAATAGTGCTCACCAAGGCTGGATAATAATAATGGTAAATTAGAAATAGTGAATGAATCAGTTGACCTAGGATGGACCTGGCTCTCCAGACCTTGGGTATGTCATCCCCTCTGAGACCCAGTTATTTCCCGAAACTGCAGATCTGAATACCTGTCCTGATAACCTCAGATGACGTGTCAGTTCCTGAGAAGGTAAAGAATGAGAATGCCTTATAAACACAAAATCACTTTACAAAGTGTAAAGTATCTTCAGCATAAGGAAACTGAAGACCAAAATGGTTGCACCTTCACACCAAAGAGACTATGATTAGCCTGGCCAGTGTGGTTCAGTGGATTAAGCATCTTCCCATGCACCAAGAGGTTGCTGGATCAATTCCCAGTCAAGGGATTCGATCCCCATTAGGGGGCTCGATCCCTAGTCGGGGGCATGCAGGAGGCAGCCAGTCTATGTCATCAATGCTTTTATCTTCTCTCCCTCTCCTTTCCTCTCTCTCCAAAAAGTCAATAAAAACATATTTTAAAAGAAACTATGTTTGGTAATTTAAATTGAAGGTGGTAATATCAAACTAAGTTTGAATCTTGACTCGATAATTTACTAGACCTGCAGTTTTGAGTAAATTACTTAGTGCCTCTTGGGACATACCTGTAACCCCATTTTTTTTTCATGTGTTAAATAGATATTAATAAGATAGTAAAAGTAATTATAGAGTTATTATAAAAATCAAAAGGTTTAATGTGTAGGCAGCAAAGTGAAAGACCTATAGTAGCTGCTCAATAAACTTTAGTATCCAAGTCCCAAGGTCACTTTTACAACAAATTAAAACAAATTTGAGACTAGAGTAGAAAAATTGATTTAAAAAACCTTCAATTGTGCATTTATTTAAGATTTATGTAATGTTTATCCAAACCAGATAATGTCTGCTGAGAGTCTAGGACAGCGGTTCTCAACCTGTGGGTCGCGACCCCTTTGGCGGTCAAACGACCCTTTCACAGGGGTCGCCTAAGACCATCCTGCATATCAGATATTTACATTATGATTCATAACAGTAGCAACATTACAGTTATGAAGTAGCAACAAAAATAATTTTATGGTGGGGTCACAACATGAGGAACTGTATTTAAAGGGCCAGAAGGTTGAGAATTACTGGTCTAGGAGATTTGCATATAGATTTTTGAGCACTTTCCATCTAGACCCACAGCATTTGCAGGTGAATACTGAGGTGGAAGCAAATGAAGAATAGACACGGGAAACAGGGAGAAGCTCCTCTGGAGATGCTACTTAGATATTTGACTGGAAGAAGCTCTACATCCACCCATACACCTTCAGTAACAAGGAGCAATTTGAAATCTTAGAGTTCATGCAGAGAATCTCAAGCTGATCTATACACCATGTTGGCTTCCTTTCAGTCAAATGAAGCAAGACTATTCTACCATTTGTACTTTTCTAAAACTAATGAATAATAAAGTTATTTGTATTTGACATATAATATTTAAAAATCCAAGATTAGAAATGAAAGGGGCTTTAACCCTCATTTAAAGAGTGGAGGTCATTTGCCTAAAAATTCTCAGCCAAGTTAGAGCAAATATCTAGTTCTTTGTGAGTGCACGTGAAGTGGTCAAGTGACCATTATGCCATATAATTTATTATCTAGACATGTTTCTCAAGTTAACATAATTCTTAATTCTAGTTTTACCATACACACTAAGATGGAGATTAACCTAGTCCAGTGGTCGGCAAACTGCGGCTCGGCAAACCATGTGGCTCGCGAGCCACATGCAACTCTTTGGCCCCTTGAGTGTGGCTCTTCCACAAAAATACCAACTTCTGCGCATGGGCCACGAAGTTTCAATTGCACTGTACATGCGTGCCTGCGTGTGGTATTTTGTGGAAGAGCCACACTCAAGGGGCCAAAGAGCTGCATGTGGCTCATGAGCCACGGTTTGCCGACCACTGACTGGTGATATTTATCTATCAATTTCCTCATTGCTCATTTACTTAAGGAAGTATTATTTCTCCAAACTCAGTTTCTACATAATAATAAGTTGTATTTTCTCATATTAATTGCAGCATTATTTACAATAGCCAAGACATGGAAACATTGCCAGTGTCCAACAACAGGTGAATAAATAAATTTGAAAAAAAAAATTAAGTCAAATTTTGTTGAAGCTAGTTTGTGACCCAACATATGGTCTATCATTGAGAATATCCACATGCACTGGAGAAGAATGTATAATCTGATCTTCTTGGATGAAAGTCTCTGTAAATGTCAGTTATGTTCTTGTGGTCTAATGTGTCATTTAAGGCTGATATTATTTATTGCTTTTCTGTTTGGATGATATAACTAGAGCTGTCAATAGAGTATTTAGAACCCCATACTGTGATTGTGTTTTAGTTCTGTTAGTAGTTGCTTTATGTATTTTGGTGCTCCCTGATTGAGTATATATATATATATATATATATATATATAGAGAGAGAGAGAGAGAGAGAGAGAGAGAAGTATTATGTCTTCTTGATCTTCTTGATGTATTGCCCCCTTTATCATTATAAAATGTCTATCATTGTCTCTTGTTACCTTTGTTATCTTGAAATCTACTTGGTAAGATATAAGGATGGCTACACCTGCTTTACTGTGAATGCTATTTGCTTGGAGAATCATTTTCCACCCTTTCACTTGAGTTTATCTATGTCTTTGGAATTTAGATATGTCACCCGAATGTATGGTATGGTTGGGTTATGTTTTTGATCCAATCTGCTAATTTTTGCCTCTTTATTGGTGAATTCAGACCATTTACACTTAGAGTAATTATTGATGTTTGAGGATTTCCTACAGCAATGTTATCTTTTGTTTTCTGGTAGCCCTGTTTCTCCATTGGTTCTTTTCCTTTGTGTTTCTGTCTGTTGTTTATGTTTGTTGGTATTCTATACTTTTTTTCTTCTGTTGCCTCTTTTTTAAAATTATGTACTTCAGTTTTGGGTGTTTTTTTTTGTGTGGTTACTATTAGGTTTATGAAAAATAAAGTTTTATATATACAGTAGTGCTTTTTCTTTGAATACATCTGATCTACATCCTCCTTTACAAATTCAGACTTTTACCCCATTCTCTTTTATGGTTTTGTTGTCACAAATTATTTCTTTTTATGCTGTAAGTTTATTGGTGATGTTACCCATAGCTTTGTGACCTCTTTCATTTTTTTTTTTCAGTTTGAATAACTCCCTTGAGTATTTTTTTCAATGGAAGTCTTCCATTGATAAATTCTCTCAACCTCTGTATGTCTGGAAAAGTCTTTATTTCTCCTTCATGTTTAAAGGATAACTTTGCTGGATATATTGTTCTTGGCTGGTAATTTCTCTCTTTCAGTAGTTTGAATGTTTGGTTCCACTTTCTTTTAGTTTGTAGAGTTTCTTCTGAGAAGTCTGATGATAACCTAATAGGCTTCTCTTTATAGGTTACTTTAATCTTTTCTGTGACTACCTTTATTTGTTAATAATTTTTGACACTTTTGTACTTTGGAGCAGGCCTTTTTGATTGAGGTAATTAGGTGTTCTGTTGCTTTTTGGATTTGAGGATATAGCTCTTACCATAGGTTTGGAAAGTTCTCATCAATATTTGAGTAGGCTCTTTTCTACTGTCTCCCTTTCTTCTTCTCTGGTATGCCTATTATTCTAATATTCTTTCTGATGAAGTCAGATAGTTCTCATAAAGTTCTCTCATTTTCTTTAATGCTCATGTTTCTCTATTTTCCTTCTGTGTCATTTCTAGATTTGTATCTTTGATATAACTTGTTTCTCCAGCTGGTCTGCTCTATTTTCTATGCTCACTAGTTTTTTCTTGATCACTTTTATTGAGTTTTCCTATCCACAATTACCATTTGGTTCTTTTTAAAAGTTTTATTCTCTTTGGTAAAGTACTCATTTTGTTCATTGATTTGTTTTATGAGTTCATTAAATTGCCTATCTGTGTTAGGCATTAAATTTTCTTTCTGAGCTGCCTTGTTACCTTGGTTATTCATGGTATTTGATGGAGTCCTCTGTCTAGGCATCTATGTATGAGTGGCACTTCTCTAGTAGATTAATAAGTTTTTCCATTGTTTTTCTACAGGACATGCTGAATCACAAATTTTTTTCACTCTCACACTTCTCTGGCTTTTCAGATCTCTACTGGGTGGTGGAAAATGGCCTGTGTTCCCTGGGAAGGTGGGTGCCTCCCATGCGATTCAGTTGCCCCAGTCCCAGTGGACCAACTCAGCAGGGAATGCAGTGGTCAAAGGGGCTCTAAATTCAGGAATTCCCAGTGCTGTCACTCTCAGCCAGATGCCACCTGCAGTGCAGTCTCCATGTGTGGCGGTGGGGTGAGCTCTGGGGGGAATCCCAGTTGCATCCTTTGTTGCTTTGTCCTCCCAGCAATGGCAACCAGTGAGTCTTCACGATGTCCCCCACTGTGCCTCAACCTGATTCTGGGATTAATCACAGAGTATACCCTTCACTCAGGGAAAAAGTATTTCTGTAATACCAGTTCTCATCTTTACAGATAATGTGCCCTGTAACCTGAAATGAAGAGTGAGGGAAGGCAAACTCCAGAAGGTTAAGGGAAGGCAGCCAGGCTCTAAGGAGGCTATGTTTCTGTTTGGAATGTCAATTGCCTGACATCCATGGCTACACCACTGTGCTTCGTCCCTGCCCAGGTCACTGGACTCCGTCACAGCTTGTGCTGCTCATTCCTGCAGGAATGCTCACTAAGTCTCTTTGTTCCTATTGGCTGAAAGGAGTGCCAGCCACATCTGATTCCTCTCCCCTCTGGGCTGAGCCCTGCTGTGAGCTCTGGGCTGTAGGGTTGCATACATGGCTCCTTGGAACTCTTCTCCCTCTCACCCTTGGAGCTTTTCTCCCTTCTCACCTCCTCTTTTTGCTCCCACTTGCCCACCTTTAGATGATTCACTGTGAGGATCTCTCAGACATGTTGTGCGTTGAGCAGGGAATCCTTTGTTGAATTATAGCTGTTCAAATTGTTGACCAATGGGATCTTTCACACTGCCATTTCTCTGACATCACTCTAAACTGAATGGTATTTAGAATTCCCAAATTCCCTTCCGTTTGTTGATGAGGAAACATTGTTCTAGGGGGACTGAATGACTTGGTGAATGGCAATTAATCCATTATTTGCAAAACTAATGTTTGAACCAGATTTTCCAAATTCTATATTTTCCTGAGTTTGATCCTTAATTCCTACAATAAGCACACAATGTAATAACACTCATGTTCTGCATTGTTGTAATAGATTACAAGCAATCATACATTGTTTTTCTCTTTCATCAATAGTAAACAATATGTAAATGATAAGGCAATATGACTTTTTAATGAGCAAACATATCAAAGTTTATACAGTGAAATGAATTGCACATTTCTAGGTATTCCCTTTAGAAGTATAAACAATTATCCAAGTATTGTGAAATTTGCTTAGATCATTGTTTGCAATGGAGATAATTCAAGTACTGGAAACAGTTTGGGCACCAAAAGGTACAGTTTTTAATGCCCCTGAGATCCTACAATGAGCGGGTGGTTTGTATTAGGATAAGGAGAGATTTCTCACTCTTCTCATTTGAAAATTATACAGCTGAACAAGGAAAGGGGTAGGGGAGAAACTCTATGTCTTCTCCTGCATTTTATCACTAGTGGCTTTCTATGAAGCAAAAAAGGACAATTAAATTCCATACATAGTTTTATTGTTGAAAGAGTCAGTGAGGTCCCTTCCTTGGACCTTAAATAGGATTGTTATACATACAGCAGCAAATGTAATGGTATACTCATAGGGTGGTTATAAAATACATATGTAAAATTATATGTAAAGAAAGAGTTAAATGAGGGCAACAGCGAAGACATCATTTTTCAAGTGCATTCTTCATAGTGGATGATTATTGTGTGTTCTTTTTCAGAATCAAGTCTGAGAGCCTCAAGTGCTATACTCCCTGGGAGCTTCTCTTTTGGAAGAGATAGATATAAATATAGAAGCCTAAGAGTCCAAGCCTTGATTGCCTAGAATTGAAATGTCCATGTAAAGAACTGATTTGGAGTGTCCACTTTGTTCTATCATCAATCTTATGACCTGCGAAACCTGCAGAGGATAAATCTCCGAGATGAAGGTATTTGTTATATATATATATAGTTTGTTTGTGTCTACCATTTGTGGATTTCAGTAAACATAACTTAAGAATCTTTTAGATTATTAAATCATACACAGTCCCAAATGTATGCATTTTCTATAGTACTCTTTTCACTTAATAGATATAACAAAGATTATTTGTTTAGAAGTGGGGAAAAAAAGAAGCTGTTGAACTTTCACTTGGAAATAATATTGGGTTGAATAAAAGCAAACAAGTTATTTTTTTTGTTTGAGGGGATATTAGCTATTTCAGAATGAATGTAGTTCAGTCTCTTAATTTTATAGATGAGGAAATTGATACTGGGAAAGATGATATGCTTTGCCCAAGGTGTCAGAGAAGGCTAGACACAGAGCTGGAATGAATCTTTATGTTTGGATGTTTTGCCTCAAGATAGGGTACATGTATATAAATGTGTTTGTTTATGGTGTGTGTGTGTATTGATTTCTCAATCTAGATAAAAATATTTGATGAAGTGTGGCTTTCTAGTTTTTGATATATTATGGGTACATTTACATGCAAAATTAATTTTCTACTTATATCAAACCTTTTTGGGAAGCCTTTCTCAGTCTTTATAATTTTTAGGAACTAACCAGTGATTTTAGATTAAAAATTAAATATGATTAAGTCTATATCTCATTATATCTCTGAATTTTTCAGGTAGTAATTGCAGCAGAGGGCAAAACTGGTTAGGCAGGGGCAGAGCACAAAAGAAGGGAGCAATAATCATAAACAAATCCCTGTATATTTATTTATTACTAGAGGCCCGGTGCACAAAAATTTGTGCACTCGGGGGGGGGGGGGGGAGTGGGAGGGGGGGGTCCCTCAGTCAGGCCTGTGCCCTCTCGCAGTCTGGGACCCCTCAGGAGATAACGACCTGCTGGCTTAGGCCTGCTCCTGGGTGGCAGAGGGCAGGCCCAATCCCTAGGTGCAGCCCCTGGTCAGGCTCAGAGCAGGGCTGATTGGGGAGTTGGGGCGCTGCCCCCTGTCATGCACAGAGCAGGGCGGATTGGGAGGTTGCGATGCCACCCTCAGTCACGCTCAGGGTGGGGCCGATTGGGGGGTTGGGGCACCGCCCCCTGTCACACTCAAGGCAGGGTCAATGGGGAGGTTGCGGTGCCACCCCCGTCACACACAGAGCAGGGCCAATCAGGGGGGGTTGGGGTGCTGCCCCCTGTTACTCACAGAGCAGGGCCCATCAGGGGGATTGGGGCTCCGTACCCTGTCACACACAGAGCAGGGTCAATCAGGGTATTGGGGAGCTCCCCCCTGTCATGCACTGAGCAGGGCCCATCAGGGGGTTGAGGAGCTCCCCCCTGTCATGCAGAGAGTAGGGCCGATAGGGGAGTTGGGGCACCGCCCCCTGTCACACACAGAGCAGGGTGGATCAGGGGGTTGGGGAGCTGCACCTTGTCACACTCAGGGCAGGGCCAATGGGGAGGTTATGGCTCTACCCTGTTACACACAGAGCAAGGCCCGTGGAGGGGGGTTGGGGCACCACCCTCTATCACCCACAGAGCAGGGCCGATCAGGGGGTTGGGCGCCGCCACTGTCACACTCAGGGCAGGGCCAATGGAGAGGTTATGGCTCTACCCTGTCACACACAGAGCAGGGCCCATGGCGGGGGGGTGGGGGGGTTGGGGCGCCGCACCCTGTCACACACAGAGCCGCAGGGCGATCAGGGGATTGGGGAGCTCCCCCCTATCAGGCACAGAGCAGGCCTGATCAGGGGGTTGGGGCGCCTTCCCCTGTCATGAACAGAGCAGGGCGGATAGGGAGGTTGTGGCCCCACCCCCTGTCACACACAGAGCCGCAGGGTGAGCAGGGGGTTTGGGCGCTGCCCCCTGTCACGCTGATCCCAGTGCTGGGAGGCATATTACCCTTTTACTATATAGAATAGAGGCCTGGTGCACGGGTGGGGGCCAGCTGGTTTGCCCTGAAGGGTGTCCTGGATCAGGGTGGGGGTTCCCACTGGGGTGCCTGGCCAGTCTGGCTGAGGGGCTGAGGGCTGTTTTCAGGCTGATGGGTTGACTGAAGCTCCCATCCGCTCCTTTTTTTCTTTTTCTTTTTTGTTCTGGGTCAGCTTTAGCTCTGAGGCCTCGCTGCTGAAAGCCGGTTTCTGGCCTTTGTATTTCCTTCTGTATTTGATACAATGTTGCGGTCTGGCTGGCTGAATCCTGGCTGACTAACGCAGGTTTCTGGGGTTTTGTTTAGCTTCTATATTTGCAACATAGTTGCTTAGAGTTGCAGCTGAGAGGCCGGCAACTGAGGCGAGGAACGTTGGAGTTCGCCAGTCACTGGAGCAAGCAAGCCTCCCTGTTCACTTCAGTGCATGGCTGCCGGCCGCCATCTTGGCTGACAGTTAATTTGCATAAGGATATGCTGATTAGCCAATGGGAAGGGTAGCGGTCGTACGCTAATTACCATGTTTCTCTTTTATTAGTGTAGATTATTGAATTTATCAAGGTAACATTGGTTAATAAAATTACATAGGCTTCAGATGTACAAATCTATAATATATCATTTGTATTATATATTTTGTGTTCACCATCTTAAGTCAAGTCTCCATCTATCACCATTTATCCCCCAAAAACCCTCTTTTTAATATTATTTTAAAAATATATATTTTATTGATTTTTTTTACAGAGAGGAAGGGAGAAACATCGATGAGAGAGAAACATCGATCAGCTGCCTCCTGCACACTCCCTACTGGGGATGTGCCTGCAACCAAGGTACATGCCCTTGACCGGAATCAAACCTGGGACCCTTGAGTCTGCAGGCTGACGCTCTATCCACTGAGCCAAACTGGTTAGGGCTCTTTTTAATAGTATTGTTCACCAGGAGTACCTTAATAAATCCCAGATATCATTGATAAGGTTTGTAACTCTCACATAGACAAATAATTTGTCTATCATTACCTAAACCTCAGTTTTCCAACCTTTGGTATATTCCCCAAAAAATATTATGGTGGGTTGGGGTATACAAATATAACCTATGACTGGGATTATAAAGGATGGGAAACAGTATAGGCACCTGGAATGGGGAGAAAAAGGGATGCTATCTAAGAAGAAATAGTCTCCAAGAGGAGAAGTGGGAGAGCTTCAGATTTCACCTTCTTGTCAGTTCTTCCATATACACACACCTCGTAATTACCATTCCTCGTAACCCTCTCAACTATTCTTATACTTCAGACTGAAAATTGATTAATTTGAAAATTATATAGACCATGAAAGTAACCCTTAAACAGACTAAGTGACTTGCCCAAGGTCACTGAGCAGGAACATTTTTTAAATGTGGTTCTGGAGTCTTCTCTCTCTGTGAGGATCCCAGCAGAATCACAAATAGCCTGATTGGCTTTGTTCTTACCTCACCTTAGTGGAATTCCAATGTCTCCCTTTCCATGATCATGATTATTGTCATTCAGACTTTGTTTATTTCCTCATCCCAGCTGCTTGTTCTGTTGATGGTAACTGATTCCCATAGATATCCACTCAGCAGCAAAGTCATTCTTCAAATGGGAGCACATAAAACCATGAGCCTTAGCACCTTTGCTCTTTGGCACATGACTTTATTTTTCTACTAGATAGACTCAGAAGTGCCACTGTGAGTCTGAGGAAAGTTCCACAGATGTGTGAGCCAAGTGCCTAAGAGCTACATCCAGATCTGATTGAATTAGAACAATAATTTACTCTCTATTAATCTTCATCTCAATTGAAACAAAAAAACCTGTACAATAAAATACCTGATTTTATATGTATTATGATTTTCTCAGTCAAAAGATTTTTTACATATTTTATGTTAATGTAGCCAAAAGTGAGAAGTTTAATTTTTAAAATATTATGATTAGAATATGAATCCATAATTAAAATTGTCAGTGACAGATATTTTGTTTTATTGGCAATGAATCAAACTTTCAAAAGCAGTGAAAAAATGACCAAGGCCACATAATTAGATAGAAAAAAGAAAAAAAAATATTTGAATACTTTATTTTCAACCAATTTTAGGATCTATTAAAAATAATGGCAATATTTATATAGTACTCATAATGTAGCAAACACTCTTCTCAGAGCTTTTCTTGTAACAACTCATTTAACTTGATGAGGCAGGAGCTATTACTATATCTTTATTTTTTTCAAATGAGGAAACTAAAGCATAGAAAGGTTTAATGGTGGATGTGGAATTTGAACTCCAGCAGTCTGGCCTTAGAAACTGAGCAAACACTATGCTCTCAATATCACGGATTTTTTCTTTCTTTCTTAAAATAATATCATTACATAGATGAAGCTCTGAGCTGAAACTCAGAATGGTGAAATAATTTGATCAAAGTTACATAAGTAGAGAATAGGACCATTTCTTGAGTATTCTGAAACAGAAAGAATTTTAGAGATTATTTAGCATGTCTTCTTCAGTTCACAGGTGATGAAACAGAGGGTCAAGGGGTTGTTATTAGTTTTGCTTTGTTTTGTTTTTGGTCCAAGATCATGTCACTGCTTAGTAGCGAGGCTTAGCTTTCAAATCCAGATTTCCTGGGTCTTAGTCCGATACTGTTTTTTATCCATAACAAATGGAAGAGTTGCAAGTAGACTTTGCATTGCAGTTATAAGCTCAGCAAAAGAATGATCCTGATAGTTGTTCTACAGTTTAGGTCAAATTTCACTTTATTTCAGCTATCTGTCCTGGGAATAGAGAGTAAATAAGGAAAGATTGAACTAAAAGGAGAAGAGGAGAGCCATCAATAATGTTGCAGAAAGGTCAGGGGAAATGAAGACTGAGAGAAAGCATTTGAGTTTTCTGGGTGAAGTTCTCTGGGGATATTTACAACAGGTGAATATTTAAGAAATAAAGCTTGGTTGTGGATGTAGGAGAGGTGAAGATATATGGAAGCTAGACTTTCCTTCTGAATACATGGATATAGAAACCAGATGATCATAGATTGTGGAGATCAGGAAAACAAGATGTATATCCAAGTGCCGTTCCCGGCCTATGTGATGAAACTTGGGCCTTCAATGTTATTAATAGATTAGTTCTTACATGGTAAGCATTAGTAGAAAAGTATACTGGATGCCCTAGCCGATTTGGCTCAGTGGATAGAGTGTAGGCCTGCGGACTGAAGGGTCTCAGGTTCAATTCTGGTCTAGGGCACAAGCCTGGGTTATGGACTCAGCTCAATTCCCAGTAGGGGGTGTGCAGGAGGTAGCTGATCAATGATTTTCTTTCATCATTGATGTTTCTATCTCTTCTTCTCCCTTCCTCTCTGAAATCTATAAAAATATATTAAAAAATAAAAATGAAGTATAACTGGAGGTATCTTTCTCAGCTTCCTCATCTTTATTTTTCTAGAATCCTGTTCCACCTAGCTTTTCTGAGATCATTTTAAAAGGCACAGCAATTTTATTAATTTAAAATTAGAGTGTATTTTTTAAAAATTCTCATCCAAGGGTATGCTTCCATTGATTTTAGAGCAAGAGGAAGGGAGAAAGAGGAAGAGAGAGAAACATTGATGTGAAAGAGAAACATCCATCAGTAGCCTCCCACACACACTCTGCCCGAGGATTGAACCCACAACCCGAGCATATGCCCTGACCTGGAATTGAACATGCAGCCCTTTTGTGTACAATATACAGGATGACGTTCCAGCCAACTGAGCCACCCAGCCAAGGCTGGATTCAGTTCTTTTATTGACAAGGGTAATTATGGAAAAGCCACTATCTCTCAGGGTTCATGTGAATTTAAATAAGTTTTATCATTTCCAGATTTATATTGTGATGTGCATTATAAATCTCAAAAAAGAAAAGACCTGTAATGTGAATGTTTGCCCAAACTTATTTGATCAGAGTTACTCTTTTTAGAAATACCAACTTGATGAATATTTTATTTTCGACACACATAAAAAAAAACTCTCCTAGAAATATTCATGTTTACTTCATTAATTTTTTTTCTTATAAACTTCTATTTCTGTGTTTTTTTCTGGAATTAGATTTTCCAAATATTACATGGTCACCTTTTTAACAAATTGATAGATATGGTCATCACCCCTACTTCACATTTCTAGTTCAATATGCATAACCAGAATTTATCAGCCCTAGATATTATGATCCAGTGGTATCTCAGTAGAATATCTTCTTTATTTTCATTTATCAGTCATGAGCTTTGCAGATGTTATACCATGGGCCATATGAAAAGCCCTCCGTTGTTTTTCTGCTTTCTGGGCACAAAATAACTACCTCAGGAAATCAACCCTTTCCGTCTGCGTTTTCCAATACAAAGGCTACTCCAGTGTGGCTTTTGGTTTCTAACATGAAACACTTCCTGTATATGACAACACTTGGCAGATTGATTACCGCACAGCAGGAAGCATCAATTTTCCATTTTCCAGTTTTGCTGCTTTTGGTGTGTAGTAGTCCGCTTGATTCAGGCTCCATCCAAATATTTAGTCCAACATCCAAATGCCAGCTCTGATTTTAGTCCCAATCTTCCTTCCCAACCTATCTTCATGGACTTACTTTGATTTTCAAATCATTGATTTATTTATTGCGTCATTAATTTATCCAACAAATGTTTTCTATGCTAGATGAATAGAAAAACAAATACAGAGTTTGCTATCTTTGGCTTAATAGGGGGAAAAGATATATAGAATATAATCAGTGGGTATAATGCAGTATATAAGAAATGCTATTAAATAGGGAGAAATAAGGGCCATAGGTTTTAAGGAAGATTCTTCCAAATGTGCTCTCTGGGAAGGCTTCATTGAAGAGATGATATGTGAACTGGTCCTGGTTTACAGAAAAATTTTGAGCCTTTTCAATTCTCCAGAAATAAAAACATACTCATGAAAAAAACAAAAAACAGCAACAGTAAAAATGAGTAACATTAATTGAACATCATGAGCTCTTGTAGGTGCTTTTCCTATGTTCTCTTTCATAATAATAGTAGAAAGTACACACTTTTTTCCTTCTTATTTTGCAAATGAACAAACTGAAGCATTTAAGGAACTTGTCTGAAGTAACTCAGTGGATAAGTGAAAGAGCGAGGCTTTAAATCCAGGAAGCCAGGCGCACTCCTTACTACACTCAATTTCACTAGACTGTGCTCTGCTTTGCATCGTCCTGGATCTCATGGTGGTTAGAGTCTAACACAGGAGACAGAGTCATGCACAAGTGATTATTATACACATTTAGATGATAAAATATAGGACATACAAAGCACTTGGGAGCAAATATGAAGGGTGCTTAGCCTAGATATAAAAGATTAAGGAATTGGGCACATCTAATCTGAGACGCAAATGATAAATTGGAGTTTTCTAGGCAAAAGAAAATGAACAGAAGAAGGAATAGGGAGCATCAGGGGAGTGTTTCAGCAGAAGGTGGTATGTGCAAGAGTGTAGTGGTAAAGGAGCATGGCCAGATGCCAAAGGACACCATTCCTTGAGACTCTAGGGTAGAGCTGAAGCTTAATAACATTTATTACACAGGACTGCTGTAAGACTAAATGAACACGTGTTTAAAAAGGAGGACCTAAACTGTGGTGGTATAGATTAGGTGTTCTTTGATTTCTTTCCCCTGTCTTTCCCCACCCCCACCCCCCACTTTTAGCTAGTGATTATAACAAATTCCTACTCGTGTGTGTGTGTGTGTGTGTGTGTGTGTGTGTGTGTGTGTGTTGAGAGATTCCTTAATCATTAGTTAATAAACGTCATCCGAAAGCAATATTGTCACTTTCTCTGGAGTCTGAAAACAAACCTCAAAAATGTGGACTTCGGGCCTTGAGAACTGCAAGACTAGATGCTTCTTCTGTTGTTTTAAGCCACTGGTTTGCCGCAGTTTGTTACGGAAGCCTCAGTAAACTAATAGAGACCATTACCTGTTTTATCATGATCAGAACTGGCAAGTGGTCATTCACAACTGAGTAACACAAAAGGACAGAGATTTAAAACTGCATGGAACTAGATTTTGTTTATCGTGATATTTAGTTTTAAGCAATCACTTCTGAAATGTGATGTGCTTTCAATATTGCAAGTTTATCTTTGCTCTGGAGAGTGAAGCCGCTCATACATAGCGTGATAAAGAAGTGAAAATCCGATCCCGGCACCAGGGAAAATGGAACAAGCCAAAGCATACAAAACAACATTTAAATCATCTAATGTCTGGACTATTTAATAAAAAGTAGGCTTCCTCTTCCACACTCCCATTTCTAAATTATCACATACAAATAACAACCCAACTTGAGTATCAACAGCACATCCTTATCATTCTCACTCATGCAGAGCACAGTTTCTTATAAATATTCATGGAAACTTTTCCCTTTTTTTATTCATTCAAAACCCTTGCTTGATGGACTGGTGTTAGATTTCTGGCACTGTTCAATGTCAAGGGCACTGCAGCTTCCTCTGAACAAAACATCCTGGCTATCTGCAGAAATGCAGCTGCAGATGCAGACTCCACAAAAGTCCTACATCAAGAAGACTGGCCTTGGAGAGAATCCTTCAAGTTCTCTCTCTCTCTCTCTCTCTCTCTCTCTCTCTCTCACACACACACACACACACAGGAGTTTTCTTCACCCCAGGCTTTTTAGCTATGTTCTTGGTGCAGTATCTTTAAACATGTGGTGAGAGCCACAGTATATGCTCACCCACAATGCTTCTGGCTCAGAGATGCACGAATGTGTCTTCACATACTGTGCACTCCTTTCAAACACAGACAAGTATTAAGTAAGTGACACTTCTATTACACAGATTGACATTTCATTATCTAAATGCCTGGCCCTCTTTTTGCTTTGGGATAATTAGTTGTCAGTTCCCTGAAGCAATTACATTTTCAGTGTTATTCCAGTTCCTCAAAGGGCAATAGAGGGCATTTAAAAAATCTTATATTCAGACCAAACAAGCGCCTGGGAAAGATGTCCTGAAGTCAGAGGGTTAGGCCACTGAAAAAATAATAAATAAATAAACAAATAACCCCGGCACTTTTTATGTTTCTTGAAGGAAGGACAGGAAAACGAATGACTTGGATCAGTGTCACATCAGTGAAGTACAGAGAAGGGGCATAATCACTGAATTTTTTTCCAGAACTGAGATTTGTAATTCTACAAGTTGGTGGTATCTGTCATTGTGCCAGACATGAAGTTCTCAGCAAGATGTGATTACCTCATCTAATCTCACACTTTAGGAAGAAATTTGCTGTTAATTACTCTCTTCTCTGTAGCTTTACAGCATATATGGAAGCAACATCTTTCTCTTTCTCTCTCTCTTTTTTTTTTTTTTTTTTGGTGACAGGCATGCTATTGAATTTTTAAGTAAGTGCAAATTTACTATGCAGTGATCTATATAAAGAAAAAGCTTCCAGAGAATGGAAATGAATATACAGACAATACAGAAATGTGAAAGATGCATGACAGTGCAAAGGGTCAGACTTAAAAAGAGGTGGATTGATATTAGAATTAATGGTGATAACCATAGGTAAAGTAATGATAAATCAAGACAGCAAGGAAGGGAACTGACCCAAGAGGGAAACTCTTGCCTAAGTCATCAATACGGAGCATAGAGGAAGTGCCCCAGAACAAGGACCTTGGAGGAGGTGAATGTGTGCCAGAAAGGACATAGCCAGAAAATGCTGGACCTAATTGAGCCCTAGAGACCATCAAGTCTACCCCCTTTCATTAGGTCAACAAAAGCAAATTTAGTTTTTGGTATAGATTAGATGCTGATCTATAGCTTAGATGCTGAGAATTCAATGAGCAGGATGCCGGGTCACCCAGCTGGTTTGTGTCAAAGCATTCTAGAATCTGGTTCTCTGGAATGTTTTAAATGGCTGTCAGGAGCTGTGAGGGTTTGTGTCAAAGCATTCTAGAATCTGGTTCTCTGGAATGTTTTAAACGGCTGTCAGGAGCTGTGAGGCAATTGTACTTATGGGTCAATGCCACCTACCTGAGATTCAAATGCTCTGTCTTTTCATCTGAATAAATGTATGGCCTGGACTATCTCCCGCCAAAGTACACTCAGCTACCTGCAGAGAGTCATCTTCATGGAGCACACAGGCATTAAAGCCATGACTAGCCTGGCCAGTGTGGCTCAGTGGTTGAGCACCGACCTATGAGCCAGGAGTTCACATGTCATTCCTGGTCAGGGCACATGTCCAGGTTGCAGGCTTGATCCCCAGTGTGGATCAATGATTCTCATCACTGATGTTTCTCTATCTCTCTCCCTCTCCCTTCCTCTGTGAAATCAATTATATATATATATATACTAGAGGCCCGGTGCACAAAAATTTGTGCACTCGGGGGGGGGGGGGGGTGTCCCCCAGCCCGGCCTGTGCCCGCTCGCAGTCTGGGACCCCTCGGGAGATAACGAACTGCTGGCTTAGGCCTGCTTCTGGGTGGCAGAGGGCAGGCCCAATCCCTAAGTGCAGCCTCTGGTCAGGCTCAGAGCAGGGCCGATTGCGGGGTTGGGGCACCGCCCCCTGTCACACTCAAGGCAGGGTCGATGGGGAGGTTGCGGCACCACCCTCTGTCACGCAGAGAGCAGGGCCAATCAGGGGGTTGGGGCGCTGCCCCCTGTCACTCACAGAGCAGGGCCAATCAGGGGGTTGGGGCGCTGCCCCCTGTCACTCACAGAGCAGGGCCCATCAGGGGGTTGGGGCGCTGCCCCCTGTCACACACAGAGCAGGGTGGATCAGGGGGTTGAGGAGCTCCCCCTGTCACTCACAGAGTAGGGCCGATAGGGGACTTGGGGCACCGCCCCCTGTCATACACAGAGCAGGGTGGATCAGGGGGTTGGGGCGCTGCACCCTGTCACACTCAGGGCAGGGCGGATCAGGGGGTTGGGGCGCTGCACCCTGTCACACTCAGGGCAGGGCCAATGGGGAGGTTCTGGCTCTACCCTGTCACACACAGAGCAAGGCCCGTGGAGGGGGGTTGGGGCGCCACCCTCTATCACCCACAGAGCAGGGCTGATCAGGGGGTTGGGGTGCCGCCACTGTCACACTCGGGGCAGGGCCAATGGAGAGGTTATGGCTCTACCCTGTCACACACATTGCAGGGCCCGTGGGGGGTGGGGGGGGGTTGGGGTGCCGTACCCTGTCACACACAGAGTAGGGCCGATCAGGGGGTTGGTGCGCTGCACCCTGTCAAACACAGAGCCGCAGGGCAATCAGGGGATTGGGGAGCTCCCCCCTATCAGGCACAGAGCAGGGCTGATCAGGGGGTTGGGGCGCCTTCCCCTGTCATGAACAGAGCAGGGCAGATAGGGATGTTGTGGCCCCTCCCCCTGTCACACACAGAGCCGCAGGGCGATCAGGGGGTTTGGGCGCTGCCCCCTGTCACGCTGATCCCGGTGCCGGGAGGCCTCACTGCTCTGCTGATCCCGGTGCTGGGAAGCATATTACCCTTTTACTATATAGGATAGAGGCCTGGTGCATGGGTGGGGGCCGGCTGGTTTGCCCTGTAGGGTGTCCTGGATCAGGGTGGGGGTCCCCACTGGGGTGCCTGGCCAGTCTGGGTGAGGGGCTGAGGGCTGTTTTCCAGCTGGCGAGTGACTGAAGCTTCCAACTGCTCCTTGTTGTTTTTTTTTTTATTCTGGGTCAGCTTTAGCTCTGAGGCCTCGCTGCTGAAAACATCGATACAATGTTACGGTCAGGCTGGCTTTCAGTCCGGCTGGTTTCTGGGGTTTTGTTTAGCTTCTTATTTGCAACATAGTACATAGTTGCTTAGAGTTGCAGCTGAGAGGCCGGCAAGTTAGGCAGAGAACGTTGGAGTCTGCAGTCACTGGAGCAAGCAAGCCTCCCTGCTCACTTCAGTGCATGGCTGCCGGCCACCATCTTGGCTGACAGTTAATTTGCATAAGGATATGCTGATTAGCCAATGGGAAGGGTAGCGGTCGTACGCTAATTACCATGTTTCTCTTTTATTAGTGTAAATATATATATATATATTTTTTTTTTTTTTTCAAAAGTCATGACTAAAGATGGCAGATTCAGCAACTCACCATGTGAGCAGTGCTTTTTGAGAACTAGCCTAGAGTTTAGCTTGATTGATCCAACTGTTTACCATCAGAGATTCCAACTGGTGACTTTTAAATATTCACTTCTTCCAAAGGGCCCACATCCTACAAGGTGCTCTCATGTTGCTGAAATGCAATCACTTCTGGAGTAAAACCATAAGGTTATTGAATCTCATCCACAAAATTTGCCAGATCAAGTGTTGGCAGACATTTAGAAATGAGGTGTCAGGTGGTTGATATTCCTTGAGTATGAGTATGTGTCTGTGTGTGTTTTTGTAAAAATATAGGGTGGTAAACAAGTGGTAGAAATATTTCCTAGGACATGCTATTCATAGGTTATTAGAATTAGAACATTTACCCACTTTCCTTGTGTTATATATGAGGAACATCACACATACTTTAAGTGACAGCCAGTTAGTTGAAGAACCAGGACAGTAAGTAGATGTTCTGATTCTGAGCCCTGTGTTTGTTCAATTTTACTTTCCTATTGGTTATTAATACAAAATTTCAGATGATGTAATTATTAATGCCAGAGAAATTAAATATTATTGAGGAGTATTTTGGAGTTAAGTGCCCCTCAGCTGTCATTGGGGAGTACCAGCCAACTTTGCTTAAGCACTGGTGTAGTTCTTCATTGGAAGACTCTTTAGATTAAAATTTAAATGGGTGATTGCCTTCTTTTTTTTTTTTTCTTTTAAACACAGTATAGGACTTACATAATGTATCTATAAATTATGTATACACAAATATTTATGGGGAAAAGTTTGTAATTTTAATTCTTGTATTTGAGCTTGTGATTGCCTTCTTATTTTTATTCAATCAAAAGAGCTCTCAAAGATATAACTAAGTTATGGTGTCCAGCCCTTAATAAATGCTCAATAAATACTAGTTGAATAAATAGGCCAAGGGTAAACCTCAGAGAGACTCGTAGCAATAAAGAGCAGCATGAAATAGTGAAAGAACAAAAAACTTGTAATGGTAAGTTTGGGGTTTGGGCCATTAACCTCTTTGCAGCTCTGTTTCTTCATTAAGAAAATTCTGATAATAATGCCCATCTCTTAGGCCTATTTGGGGAAATTAAATGAAATTTTATGCTAAGTGAAATAAGCCAGTCAGAGAATGACAAGTACCATATGATTTCATTCATATGTGAAATCTAATGAACAAAATGAACTAACAAGCAAAATAGAGACACATACTCATAGTCAGAGAGCAGGCTGCCAGCTGCCAGGGGAGGAGGGGCTGTGGGTGCGTGTGGAGGGATTAAGCAAAGGAAAAAAAGAGAAATAACTCATGGACACAGACAACAGTGTGGTGATTTCAGGAGGAGGAGCTTAGGTAGAGGTTGAGGAAGGTATAGGGGTAATAAATGGTGATGGGAAAAAAATAAATATTTAAAAAATTCAGATAAAAACAATTTTTCACTGGTTCAGGTTCCTCTCCAAGGCCAGGGCGGCTTCCATGGCCCTGAGTTCTGCCCACTCATCTTGGGGAGGCTTCAGCACGTCCTAGAAGAGAATGCAGCCATCGCGCTTTTTGCAACTTTAAGAGAAGCTCAGCGCCCTCGCGCTTCTCCACCAACTTTTGGAAGAAGAGGCCCATGCCCTGAGGGCCACATCATCGTGGTTGAAATAGAAGCCCAGAGAGAGCATAATGAAAAAACCTTGGAAAATAATGTAATATCCACCTTTGATGACTTTATTATGGTTGATTCTATAGCCGCATATAAGGAGAAGCACCTTACGTAACACGCTGAGAGCAGAGTGCAGTGCTCTTGTGAGCGCTGAAAAGAACTTGGAGGTACTTACTGAAGACACGAGCTGGACCGGGGAGCTCCACAAATGCCGATGACAGAGAGGACACTTCAAACAGGGAGAACCAAGATGGCGGCGTAGGGAGCGGACCTGTGTGTGCTGCTCTCTCACAGCATCATTGAAACTATCAACTATGAAGTAAACAACCGCCACTCAGAACCATGGGGAAGTTGGCCCAGTGGGAGATCTACAACTGGAGGAAAAGAAAGAAGCGCAGTGAGACTGAGTGGGAGCTACGGAGGCACCAAAACCAGAGGTACGCAGTCACACGCCACGCGGGCTGCAAATGGATTCTCGGTTTTTTACGAACCCTCGAATCCTCTGGGCTTGCTCGGGGCGGGTCTCTGAGGCCCCAGATCCCACAGGGAGAGGCGGCCACGGCCTTGCAGTGGTCGGAGAGCGAGGGAAGCTCTGATACGCGGCTGCTCGCCGGCACCGGCACCGAGGGACAAGAAGTCCTGGTGTCCCGGGGAGGCAAGGGGCACGGAGACGCCGCCATCGCTATTTCCTCCACGCTGGCGACTCCCTGTGACCCCGCCCTACCCTCAGGGCTGTGCCAGAGGCACAAGAGGGAATGACTGTGCTTTTACAAACTCTCAAATCCACTGAGCTGGTTCGGGCGGGTCTCTGAGGCCCCAGGCCCCAAGGCGAGAGACAGCACGGCCTTCCAGCGGTCAGGAAGCGAGGGAGGCTCTGGCGCTCGGCTGCTCGCCGGCACTGGGGGACACAAAGTCCTGGAGTCCTGGATAGGCAAGGGGCCGCTGAGTCTCCGCCCCGGCGACTCCCTGTGACCCCGCCCTACGCAATTTACATTCCCATCTGGGCTGTGCCAGACCCACAAGTAGAAGCGCCTTTTCTTCTGCAAACTTTCAAATCCACTGAGCTGGTTCAGGCGGGATCATGAAGCACCAGACCCTACGGGGAGAGGCAGCACGGCCTTGCAGCCATCAGAAAGCGAGGGAGACTCTGTTGCACAGCTGCTCGCCGGCACTGGGGGACACAAAGCCCTGGCAGAGAGTCAAGGGGCCGCGGAGACTCAGCCAGTGCTATTTGCTCCGCCATGGCGACTCCCTGAGTCTCAGCCTTAATCAATTTACATCCCCATCCAAGCTGTGCCAGGTGCACAAAAAGACCCACCTGCGCTTTTGCAGCCTATCCCAACAAATTGCAGACTTCAACTGCTCGCAGCCATGAGAGACACACTCAAGAAGCAGACCCAGGAGAACCAGGATGGCGGCATAAGGAAGAGACCTGTGCGTGCTACCTCACACAACAACATCGAAACTACCAAATATCAGACAAACACCTATCATACAGAACCATGGGAAAGTTGGCCCAGTGGAAGCTCTACAACTGGAAGGAGAGAAAGAACATTGAGACTGAGTAGGATGTGACACCAAGTACAGAGCCCAACCCAACAAACTGCAGATTTCAACTCCTCGCATAGAAAGAAGCGCATAGAGACTGAGTAGGATGTGCTGAAGCACCAAGTACAGAGCCCATCCCAGCAGGCTGCAGATTTCAGCTCCTTGCATCTGGGAGGGACGCAATGGGGGGCAGAGTCGGGTCCGGGGCCGGCCAGGGCTGGGCCTGACTCGGCCGGCACTGTGGAACTGCTGTACCAGCAAGCGCACAGACATGCCCACTGGTCCCAGTCTCTGGTGGGGCACTGCGGGACAGCAGACAGGCAGTCTGTGCACTTGGTGGAGGGCAGGAGCGCTGGATGTGCAACCACCAGGAATGCCTGGAGATTTTGTCTAGTGGGGAGCCGCCGGCAGGGGACAGAGGGCCAAACATCCTGTTTCCCCGGTAAGGCTGGGATGGCCCCGGTGAGGTTGAAACGGTCCCGGTGTGGTAGGGACGACCCCGGTCAGGTCGAAACGGCCACGGTGTGGTAGGGACAACCCCGGCGAGGTTGAAACAGCCCCCGTGAGGTAGGGACGACCCCAGTCAGGTCGAAACAGCCCTGGTGTGGTAGGGACAACCCCGGTGAGGTTGAAACGGCCCCCGTGAGGTAGGGACGACCCCAGTCAGGTCGAAACGGCCCCGGTGTGGTAGGGACGACCCCGGTGAGGTTGAAACAGCCCCCGTGAGGTAGGGACGACCCCAGTCAGGTCGAAACGGCCCCGGTGTGGTAGGGACGACCCCGGTGAGGTTGAAACAGCCCCCGTGAGGTAGGGACGACCCCAGTCAGGTCGAAACGGCCCCGGTGTGGTAGGGACGACCCCGGTGAGGTTGAAACAGCCCCCGTGAGGTTGGGACGACCCCAGTCAGGTCAAAACGGCCCCGGCGTGGTAGGGACAACCCCGGTCAGGTTGAAACGGCCCCGGTGTGGTAGGGACAACCCCGGTCAGGTTGAAACAGCCCCGGTGTGGTAGGGACAACCCCGGTGAGGTTGAAACGGCCCCCGTGAGGTAGGGACGACCCCAGTCAGGTCGAAACGGCCCCGGCGTGGTAGGGACAACCCCGGTCAGGTTGTAACGGCCCCCGTGAGGTAGGGACGACCCCAGTCAGGTCGAAACGGCCCCGGTGTGGTAGGGACGACCCCAGTGAGGTTGAAACAGCCCCCGTGAGGTAGGGACGACCCCAGTCAGGTCGAAACGGCCCCGGTGTGGTAGGGACGACCCCGGTGAGGTTGAAACAGCCCCCGTGAGGTAGGGACGACCCCAGTCAGGTCGAAACGGCCCCGGTGTGGTAGGGACGACCCCGGTGAGGTTGAAACAGCCCCCGCGAGGTAGGGACGACCCCGGTCAGGTTGAAACGGCCCCCGTGAGGTAGGGACGACCCCAGTCAGGTCGAAACGGCCCCGGCGTGGTAGGGACAACCCCGGTCAGGTTGAAACGGCCCCCGTGAGGTAGGGACGACCCCGGTGAGGTTGAAACAGCCCCCGTGAGGTAGGGACGACCCCAGTCAGGTCGAAACGGCCCCGGTGTGGTAGGGACGACCCCGGTGAGGTTGAAACGGCCCCGGCGTGGTAGGGACAACCCCGGTCAGGTTGAAACGGCCCCCGTGAGGTAGGGACGACCCCGGTGAGGTCGAAACGGCCCCGGTGTGGTAGGGACAACCCCGGTCAGGTTGAAACGGCCCCCGTGAGGTAGGGACGACCCCAGTCAGGTCGAAACGGCCCCGGTGTGGTAGGGACAACTCCGGTCAGGTTGAAACAGCCCCGGTGTGGTAGGGACAACCCCGGTGAGGTTGAATCGGCCCCCGTGAGGTAGGGACGACCCCAGTCAGGTCGAAACGGCCCCGGCGTGGTAGGGACAACCCCGGTCAGGTTGAAACGGCCCCCGTGAGGTAGGGACGACCCCGGTGAGGTTGAAACAGCCCCCGTGAGGTAGGGACGACCCCAGTCAGGTCGAAACGGCCCCGGCGTGGTAGGGACAACCCCGGTCAGGTTGAAACGGCCCCCGTGAGGTAGGGACGACCCCGGTGAGGTCGAAACGGCCCCGCGTGGTAGGGACAACCCCGGTCAGGTTGAAACGGCCCCCGTGAGGTAGGGACGACCCCAGTCAGGTCGAAACGGCCCCGGTGTGGTAGGGACAACTCCGGTCAGGTTGAAACAGCCCCGGTGTGGTAGGGACAACCCCGGTGAGGTTGAATCGGCCCCCGTGAGGTAGGGACGACCCCAGTCAGGTCGAAACGGCCCCGGCGTGGTAGGGACAACCCCGGTCAGGTTGAAACGGCCCCCGTGAGGTAGGGACGACCCCGGTGAGGTTGAAACAGCCCCCGTGAGGTAGGGACGACCCCAGTCAGGTCGAAACGGCCCCGGCGTGGTAGGGACAACCCCGGTCAGGTTGAAACGGCCCCCGTGAGGTAGGGACGACCCCAGTCAGGTCGAAACGGCCCCGGCGTGGTAGGGACAACCCCGGTCAGGTTGAAACGGCCCCCGTGAGGTTGGGACGACCCCGGTGAGGTTGAAACAGCCCCCGTGAGGTAGGGACGACCCCAGTCAGGTCGAAACGGCCCCGGCGTGGTAGGGACAACCCCGGTCAGGTTGAAACGGCCCCCGTGAGGTAGGGACGACCCCAGTCAGGTCGAAACGGCCCCGGCGTGGTAGGGACAACCCCGGTCAGGTTGAAACGGCCCCCGTGAGGTTGGGACGACCCCGGTGAGGTTGAAACAGCCCCCGTGAGGTAGGGACGACCCCAGTCAGGTCGAAACGGCCCCGGTGTGGTAGGGACAACCCCGGTCAGGTTGAAACAGCCCCGGTGTGGTAGGGACAACCCCGGTGAGGTTGAAACGGCCCCCATGAGGTAGGGACGACCCCGGTGAGGTCGAAACGGCCCCGGCGTGGTAGGGACAACCCCGGTCAGGTTGAAACGGCCCCCGTGAGGTAGGGACGACCCCAGTCAGGTCGAAACGGCCCCGGTGTGGTAGGGACAACCCCGGTCAGGTTGAAACGGCCCCGGTGTGGTAGGGACAACCCCGGTCAGGTTGAAACAGCCCCGGTGTGGTAGGGACAACCCCGGTGAGGTTGAAACGGCCCCCGTGAGGTAGGGACGACCCCAGTCAGGTCGAAACGGCCCCGGCGTGGTAGGGACAACCCCGGTCAGGTTGTAACGGCCCCCGTGAGGTAGGGACGACCCCGGTCAGGTCGAAACGGCCCCGGTGTGGTAGGGACGACCCCAGTGAGGTTGAAACAGCCCCCGTGAGGTAGGGACGACCCCAGTCAGGTCGAAACGGCCCCGGTGTGGTAGGGACGACCCCGGTGAGGTTGAAACGGCCCCGGCGTGGTAGGGACAACCCCGGTCAGGTCGAAACGGCCCCGGCGTGGTAGGGACAACCCCGGTCAGGTTGAAACGGCCCCCGTGAGGTAGGGACGACCCCAGTCAGGTCGAAACGGCCCCGGCGTGGTAGGGACAACCCCGGTCAGGTTGAAACGGCCCCCGTGAGGTAGGGACGACCCCGGTGAGGTTGAAACAGCCCCCGTGAGGTAGGGACGACCCCAGTCAGGTCGAAACGGCCCCGGTGTGGTAGGGACGACCCCGGTGAGGTTGAAACAGCCCCCGTGAGGTAGGGACGACCCCAGTCAGGTCGAAACGGCCCCGGCGTGGTAGGGACAACCCCGGTGAGGTTGAAACGGCCCCCGTGAGGTAGGGACGACCCCAGTCAGGTCGAAACGGCCCCGGCGTGGTAGGGACAACCCCGGTCAGGTTGAAACGGCCCCCCGTGAGGTAGGGACGACCCCGGTGAGGTCGAAACGGCCCCGGCGTGGTAGGGACAACCCCGGTCAGGTTGAAACGGCCCCCGTGAGGTAGGGACGACCCCGGTGAGGTCGAAACGGCCCCGGCGTGGTAGGGACAACCCCGGTCAGGTTGAAACGGCCCCCGTGAGGTAGGGACGACCCCGGTGAGGTTGAAACAGCCCCCGTGAGGTAGGGACGACCCCAGTCAGGTCGAAACGGCCCCGGCGTGGTAGGGACAACCCCGGTCAGGTTGAAACGGCCCCCGTGAGGTAGGGACGACCCCAGTCAGGTCGAAACGGCCCCGGCGTGGTAGGGACAACCCCGGTCAGGTTGAAACGGCCCCCGTGAGGTAGGGACGACCCCGGTGAGGTTGAAACAGCCCCCGTGAGGTAGGGACGACCCCAGTCAGGTCGAAACGGCCTCGGCGTGGTAGGGACAACCCCGGTCAGGTTGAAACGGCCCCCGTGAGGTAGGGACGACCCCGGTGAGGTCGAAACGGCCCCGGCGTGGTAGGGACAACCCCGGTCAGGTTGAAACGGCCCCCGTGAGGTAGGGACGACCCCAGTCAGGTCGAAACGGCCCCGGTGTGGTAGGGACAACTCCGGTCAGGTTGAAACAGCCCCGGTGTGGTAGGGACAACCCCGGTGAGGTTGAATCGGCCCCCGTGAGGTAGGGACGACCCCAGTCAGGTCGAAACGGCCCCGGCGTGGTAGGGACAACCCCGGTCAGGTTGAAACGGCCCCCGTGAGGTAGGGACGACCCCGGTGAGGTTGAAACAGCCCCCGTGAGGTAGGGACGACCCCGGTGAGGTTGAAACAGCCCCCGTGAGGTAGGGACGACCCCAGTCAGGTCGAAACGGCCCCGGTGTGGTAGGGACGACCCCGGTGAGGTTGAAACAGCCCCCGTGAGGTAGGGACGACCCCAGTCAGGTCGAAACGGCCCCGGTGTGGTAGGGACGACCCCGGTGAGGTTGAAACAGCCCCCGTGAGGTAGGGACGACCCCAGTCAGGTCGAAACGGCCCCGGCGTGGTAGGGACAACCCCGGTCAGGTTGAAACGGCCCCCGTGAGGTAGGGACGACCCCAGTCAGGTCGAAACGGCCCCGGCGTGGTAGGGACAACCCCGGTCAGGTTGAAACGGCCCCCGTGAGGTAGGGACGACCCCGGTGAGGTCGAAACGGCCCCGGCGTGGTAGGGACAACCCCGGTCAGGTTGAAACGGCCCCCGTGAGGTAGGGACGACCCCAGTCAGGTCGAAACGGCCCCGGTGTGGTAGGGACAACCCCGGTCAGGTTGAAACGGCCCCGGTGTGGTAGGGACAACCCCGGTCAGGTTGAAACAGCCCCGGTGTGGTAGGGACAACCCCGGTGAGGTTGAAACGGCCCCCGTGAGGTAGGGACGACCCCAGTCAGGTCGAAACGGCCCCGGCGTGGTAGGGACAACCCCGGTCAGGTTGTAACGGCCCCCGTGAGGTAGGGACGACCCCGGTCAGGTCGAAACGGCCCCGGTGTGGTAGGGACGACCCCAGTGAGGTTGAAACAGCCCCCGTGAGGTAGGGACGACCCCAGTCAGGTCGAAACGGCCCCGGTGTGGTAGGGACGACCCCGGTGAGGTTGAAACGGCCCCGGCGTGGTAGGGACAACCCCGGTCAGGTCGAAACGGCCCCGGCGTGGTAGGGACAACCCCGGTCAGGTTGAAACGGCCCCCGTGAGGTAGGGACGACCCCAGTCAGGTCGAAACGGCCCCGGCGTGGTAGGGACAACCCCGGTCAGGTTGAAACGGCCCCCGTGAGGTAGGGACGACCCCGGTGAGGTTGAAACAGCCCCCGTGAGGTAGGGACGACCCCAGTCAGGTCGAAACGGCCCCGGTGTGGTAGGGACGACCCCGGTGAGGTTGAAACAGCCCCCGTGAGGTAGGGACGACCCCAGTCAGGTCGAAACGGCCCCGGCGTGGTAGGGACAACCCCGGTCAGGTTGAAACGGCCCCCGTGAGGTAGGGACGACCCCAGTCAGGTCGAAACGGCCCCGGCGTGGTAGGGACAACCCCGGTCAGGTTGAAACGGCCCCCGTGAGGTAGGGACGACCCCGGTGAGGTTGAAACAGCCCCCGTGAGGTAGGGACGACCCCAGTCAGGTCGAAACGGCCCCGGCGTGGTAGGGACAACCCCGGTCAGGTTGAAACGGCCCCCATGAGGTAGGGACGACCCCGGTGAGGTCGAAACGGCCCCGGCGTGGTAGGGACAACCCCGGTCAGGTTGAAACGGCCCCCGTGAGGTAGGGACGACCCCGGTGAGGTTGAAACAGCCCCCGTGAGGTAGGGACGACCCCAGTCAGGTCGAAACGGCCCCGGCGTGGTAGGGACAACCCCGGTCAGGTTGAAACGGCCCCCGTGAGGTAGGGACGACCCCAGTCAGGTCGAAACGGCCCCGGCGTGGTAGGGACAACCCCGGTCAGGTTGAAACGGCCCCCGTGAGGTAGGGACGACCCCGGTGAGGTTGAAACAGCCCCCGTGAGGTAGGGACGACCCCAGTCAGGTCGAAACGGCCTCGGCGTGGTAGGGACAACCCCGGTCAGGTTGAAACGGCCCCCGTGAGGTAGGGACGACCCCGGTGAGGTCGAAACGGCCCCGGCGTGGTAGGGACAACCCCGGTCAGGTTGAAACGGCCCCCGTGAGGTAGGGACGACCCCAGTCAGGTCGAAACGGCCCCGGTGTGGTAGGGACAACTCCGGTCAGGTTGAAACAGCCCCGGTGTGGTAGGGACAACCCCGGTGAGGTTGAATCGGCCCCCGTGAGGTAGGGACGACCCCAGTCAGGTCGAAACGGCCCCGGCGTGGTAGGGACAACCCCGGTCAGGTTGAAACGGCCCCCGTGAGGTAGGGACGACCCCGGTGAGGTTGAAACAGCCCCCGTGAGGTAGGGACGACCCCGGTGAGGTTGAAACAGCCCCCGTGAGGTAGGGACGACCCCAGTCAGGTCGAAACGGCCCCGGTGTGGTAGGGACGACCCCGGTGAGGTTGAAACAGCCCCCGTGAGGTAGGGACGACCCCAGTCAGGTCGAAACGGCCCCGGTGTGGTAGGGACGACCCCGGTGAGGTTGAAACAGCCCCCGTGAGGTAGGGACGACCCCAGTCAGGTCGAAACGGCCCCGGCGTGGTAGGGACAACCCCGGTCAGGTTGAAACGGCCCCCGTGAGGTAGGGACGACCCCAGTCAGGTCGAAACGGCCCCGGCGTGGTAGGGACAACCCCGGTGAGGTTGAAACAGCCCCCGTGAGGTAGGGACGACCCCAGTCAGGTCGAAACGGCCCCGGTGTGGTAGGGACGACCCCGGTGAGGTTGAAACAGCCCCCGTGAGGTAGGGACGACCCCAGTCAGGTCGAAACGGCCCCGGCGTGGTAGGGACAACCCCGGTCAGGTTGAAACGGCCCCCATGAGGTAGGGACGACCCCGGTGAGGTCGAAACGGCCCCGGCGTGGTAGGGACAACCCCGGTCAGGTTGAAACGGCCCCCGTGAGGTAGGGACGACCCCGGTGAGGTTGAAACAGCCCCCGTGAGGTAGGGACGACCCCAGTCAGGTCGAAACGGCCCCGGCGTGGTAGGGACAACCCCGGTCAGGTTGAAACGGCCCCCGTGAGGTAGGGACGACCCCGGTGAGGTTGAAACAGCCCCCGTGAGGTAGGGACGACCCCAGTCAGGTCGAAACGGCCCCGGCGTGGTAGGGACAACCCCGGTCAGGTTGAAACGGCCCCCGTGAGGTAGGGACGACCCCGGTGAGGTTGAAACAGCCCCCGTGAGGTAGGGACGACCCCAGTCAGGTCGAAACGGCCTCGGCGTGGTAGGGACAACCCCGGTCAGGTTGAAACGGCCCCCGTGAGGTAGGGACGACCCCGGTGAGGTCGAAACGGCCCCGGCGTGGTAGGGACAACCCCGGTCAGGTTGAAACGGCCCCCGTGAGGTAGGGACGACCCCAGTCAGGTCGAAACGGCCCCGGTGTGGTAGGGACAACTCCGGTCAGGTTGAAACAGCCCCGGTGTGGTAGGGACAACCCCGGTGAGGTTGAATCGGCCCCCGTGAGGTAGGGACGACCCCAGTCAGGTCGAAACGGCCCCGGCGTGGTAGGGACAACCCCGGTCAGGTTGAAACGGCCCCCGTGAGGTAGGGACGACCCCGGTGAGGTTGAAACAGCCCCCGTGAGGTAGGGACGACCCCAGTCAGGTCGAAACGGCCCCGGCGTGGTAGGGACAACCCCGGTCAGGTTGAAACGGCCCCCGTGAGGTAGGGACGACCCCGGTGAGGTTGAAACAGCCCCCGTGAGGTAGGGACGACCCCAGTCAGGTCGAAACGGCCCCGGCGTGGTAGGGACAACCCCGGTCAGGTTGAAACGGCCCCCATGAGGTAGGGACGACCCCGGTGAGGTCGAAACGGCCCCGGCGTGGTAGGGACAACCCCGGTCAGGTTGAAACGGCCCCCGTGAGGTAGGGACGACCCCGGTGAGGTTGAAACAGCCCCTGTGAGGTAGGGACGACCCCAGTCAGGTCGAAACGGCCCCGGCGTGGTAGGGACAACCCCGGTCAGGTTGAAACGGCCCCCGTGAGGTAGGGACGACCCCAGTCAGGTCGAAACGGCCCCGGCGTGGTAGGGACAACCCCGGTCAGGTTGAAACGGCCCCCGTGAGGTAGGGACGACCCCGGTGAGGTTGAAACAGCCCCCGTGAGGTAGGGACGACCCCAGTCAGGTCGAAACGGCCTCGGCGTGGTAGGGACAACCCCGGTCAGGTTGAAACGGCCCCCGTGAGGTAGGGACGACGCCGGTGAGGTCGAAACGGCCCCGGCGTGGTAGGGACAACCCCGGTCAGGTTGAAACGGCCCCCGTGAGGTAGGGACGACCCCAGTCAGGTCGAAACGGCCCCGGTGTGGTAGGGACAACTCCGGTCAGGTTGAAACAGCCCCGGTGTGGTAGGGACAACCCCTGTGAGGTTGAATCGGCCCCCGTGAGGTAGGGACGACCCCAGTCAGGTCGAAACGGCCCCGGCGTGGTAGGGACAACCCCGGTCAGGTTGAAACGGCCCCCGTGAGGTAGGGACGACCCCGGTGAGGTTGAAACAGCCCCCGTGAGGTAGGGACGACCCCGGTGAGGTTGAAACAGCCCCCGTGAGGTAGGGACGACCCCAGTCAGGTCGAAACGGCCCCGGTGTGGTAGGGACGACCCCGGTGAGGTTGAAACAGCCCCCGTGAGGTAGGGACGACCCCAGTCAGGTCGAAACGGCCCCGGTGTGGTAGGGACGACCCCGGTGAGGTTGAAACAGCCCCCGTGAGGTAGGGACGACCCCAGTCAGGTCGAAACGGCCCCGGCGTGGTAGGGACAACCCCGGTCAGGTTGAAACGGCCCCCGTGAGGTAGGGACGACCCCAGTCAGGTCGAAACGGCCCCGGCGTGGTAGGGACAACCCCGGTCAGGTTGAAACGGCCCCCGTGAGGTAGGGACGACCCCGGTGAGGTTGAAACAGCCCCCGTGAGGTAGGGACGACCCCAGTCAGTTCGAAACGGCCCCGGCGTGGTAGGGACAACCCCGGTCAGGTTGAAACGGCCCCCATGAGGTAGGGACGACCCCGGTGAGGTCGAAACGGCCCCGGCGTGGTAGGGACAACCCCGGTCAGGTTGAAACGGCCCCCGTGAGGTAGGGACGACCCCGGTGAGGTTGAAACAGCCCCCGTGAGGTAGGGACGACCCCAGTCAGGTCGAAACGGCCCCGGCGTGGTAGGGACAACCCCGGTCAGGTTGAAACGGCCCCCGTGAGGTAGGGACGACCCCAGTCAGGTCGAAACGGCCCCGGTGTGGTAGGGACAACCCCGGTCAGGTTGAAACGGCCCCCGTGAGGTTGGGACGACCCCGGTGAGGTTGAAACAGCCCCCGTGAGGTAGGGACGACCCCAGTCAGGTCGAAACGGCCCCGGCGTGGTAGGGACAACCCCGGTCAGGTTGAAACGGCCCCCGTGAGGTAGGGACGACCCCGGTGAGGTCGAAACGGCCCCGGCGTGGTAGGGACAACCCCGGTCAGGTTGAAACGGCCCCCGTGAGGTTGGGACGACCCCGGTGAGGTTGAAACAGCCCCCGTGAGGTAGGGACGACCCCAGTCAGGTCGAAACGGCCCCGGCGTGGTAGGGACAACCCCGGTCAGGTTGAAACGGCCCCCGTGAGGTAGGGACGACCCCAGTCAGGTCGAAACGGCCCCGGCGTGGTAGGGACAACCCCGGTCAGGTTGAAACGGCCCCCGTGAGGTAGGGACGACCCCGGTGAGGTCGAAACGGCCCCGGCGTGGTAGGGACAACCCCGGTCAGGTTGAAACGGCCCCCGTGAGGTTGGGACGACCCCGGTGAGGTTGAAACGGCCCCCGTGAGGTAGGGACGACCCCAGTCAGGTCGAAACGGCCCCGGCGTGGTAGGGACAACCCCGGTCAGGTTGAAACGGCCCCCGTGAGGTAGGGACGACCCCAGTCAGGTCGAAACGGCCCCGGCGTGGTAGGGACAACCCCGGTCAGGTTGAAACGGCCCCCGTGAGGTAGGGACGACCCCGGTGAGGTTGAAACAGCCCCCGTGAGGTAGGGACGACCCCAGTCAGGTCGAAACGGCCCCGGCGTGGTAGGGACAACCCCGGTCAGGTTGAAACGGCCCCCATGAGGTAGGGACGACCCCGGTGAGGTCGAAACGGCCCCGGCGTGGTAGGGACAACCCCGGTCAGGTTGAAACGGCCCCCGTGAGGTAGGGACGACCCCGGTGAGGTTGAAACAGCCCCCGTGAGGTAGGGACGACCCCAGTCAGGTCGAAACGGCCCCGGCGTGGTAGGGACAACCCCGGTCAGGTTGAAACGGCCCCCGTGAGGTAGGGACGACCCCAGTCAGGTCGAAACGGCCCCGGCGTGGTAGGGACAACCCCGGTCAGGTTGAAACGGCCCCCGTGAGGTTGGGACGACCCCGGTGAGGTTGAAACAGCCCCCGTGAGGTAGGGACGACCCCAGTCAGGTCGAAACGGCCCCGGCGTGGTAGGGACAACCCCGGTCAGGTTGAAACGGCCCCCGTGAGGTAGGGACGACCCCGGTGAGGTCGAAACGGCCCCGGCGTGGTAGGGACAACCCCGGTCAGGTTGAAACGGCCCCCGTGAGGTAGGGACGACCCCAGTCAGGTCGAAACGGCCCCGGCGTGGTAGGGACAACCCCGGTCAGGTTGAAACGGCCCCCGTGAGGTTGGGACGACCCCGGTGAGGTTGAAACAGCCCCCGTGAGGTAGGGACGACCCCAGTCAGGTCGAAACGGCCCCGGCGTGGTAGGGACAACCCCGGTCAGGTTGAAACGGCCCCCGTGAGGTAGGGACGACCCCGGTGAGGTCGAAACGGCCCCGGCGTGGTAGGGACAACCCCGGTCAGGTTGAAACGGCCCCCGTGAGGTAGGGACGACCCCAGTCAGGTCGAAACGGCCCCGGTGTGGTAGGGACAACCCCGGTCAGGTTGAAACGGCCCCCGTGAGGTTGGGACGACCCCGGTGAGGTTGAAACAGCCCCCGTGAGGTAGGGACGACCCCAGTCAGGTCGAAACGGCCCCGGCGTGGTAGGGACAACCCCGGTCAGGTTGAAACGGCCCCCGTGAGGTAGGGACGACCCCGGTGAGGTCGAAACGGCCCCGGCGTGGTAGGGACAACCCCGGTCAGGTTGAAACGGCCCCCGTGAGGTTGGGACGACCCCGGTGAGGTTGAAACAGCCCCCGTGAGGTAGGGACGACCCCAGTCAGGTCGAAACGGCCCCGGCGTGGTAGGGACAACCCCGGTCAGGTTGAAACGGCCCCCGTGAGGTAGGGACGACCCCAGTCAGGTCGAAACGGCCCCGGCGTGGTAGGGACAACCCCGGTCAGGTTGAAACGGCCCCCGTGAGGTAGGGACGACCCCGGTGAGGTCGAAACGGCCCCGGCGTGGTAGGGACAACCCCGGTCAGGTTGAAACGGCCCCCGTGAGGTTGGGACGACCCCGGTGAGGTTGAAACGGCCCCCGTGAGGTAGGGACGACCCCAGTCAGGTCGAAACGGCCCCGGCGTGGTAGGGACAACCCCGGTCAGGTTGAAACGGCCCCCGTGAGGTAGGGACGACCCCAGTCAGGTCGAAACGGCCCCGGCGTGGTAGGGACAACCCCGGTCAGGTTGAAACGGCCCCCGTGAGGTAGGGACGACCCCGGTGAGGTTGAAACAGCCCCCGTGAGGTAGGGACGACCCCAGTCAGGTCGAAACGGCCCCGGCGTGGTAGGGACAACCCCGGTCAGGTTGAAACGGCCCCCATGAGGTAGGGACGACCCCGGTGAGGTCGAAACGGCCCCGGCGTGGTAGGGACAACCCCGGTCAGGTTGAAACGGCCCCCGTGAGGTAGGGACGACCCCGGTGAGGTTGAAACAGCCCCCGTGAGGTAGGGACGACCCCAGTCAGGTCGAAACGGCCCCGGCGTGGTAGGGACAACCCCGGTCAGGTTGAAACGGCCCCCGTGAGGTAGGGACGACCCCAGTCAGGTCGAAACGGCCCCGGCGTGGTAGGGACAACCCCGGTCAGGTTGAAACGGCCCCCGTGAGGTTGGGACGACCCCGGTGAGGTTGAAACAGCCCCCGTGAGGTAGGGACGACCCCAGTCAGGTCGAAACGGCCCCGGCGTGGTAGGGACAACCCCGGTCAGGTTGAAACGGCCCCCGTGAGGTAGGGACGACCCCGGTGAGGTCGAAACGGCCCCGGCGTGGTAGGGACAACCCCGGTCAGGTTGAAACGGCCCCCGTGAGGTAGGGACGACCCCAGTCAGGTCGAAACGGCCCCGGTGTGGTAGGGACAACTCCGGTCAGGTTGAAACAGCCCCGGTGTGGTAGGGACAACCCCGGTGAGGTTGAATCGGCCCCCGTGAGGTAGGGACGACCCCAGTCAGGTCGAAACGGCCCCGGCGTGGTAGGGACAACCCCGGTCAGGTTGAAACGGCCCCCGTGAGGTAGGGACGACCCCGGTGAGGTTGAAACAGCCCCCGTGAGGTAGGGACGACCCCAGTCAGGTCGAAACGGCCCCGGCGTGGTAGGGACAACCCCGGTCAGGTTGAAACGGCCCCCGTGAGGTAGGGACGACCCCGGTGAGGTCGAAACGGCCCCGGCGTGGTAGGGACAACCCCGGTCAGGTTGAAACGGCCCCGGCGTGGTAGGGACAACCCCGGTCAGGTTGAAACGGCCCCCGTGAGGTAGGGACGACCCCGGTGAGGTCGAAACGACCCCGGCGTGGTAGGGACGACCCCGGTGAGGTCGAAACGGCCCCGGCGTGGTAGGGACAACCCCGGTCAGGTCGAAACGGCCCCGGCGTGGTAGGGACAACCCCGGTCAGGTTGAAACGGCCCCCGTGAGGTAGGGACGACCCCGGTGAGGTTGAAACAGCCCCCGTGAGGTAGGGACGACCCCAGTCAGGTCGAAACGGCCCCGGCGTGGTAGGGACAACCCCGGTCAGGTTGAAACGGCCCCCGTGAGGTAGGGACGACCCGTCAGGTCGAAACGGCCCCGGCGTGGTAGGGACGACCCCGGTGAGGTTGAAACGGCCCCCGTGAGGTAGGGACGACCCCGGTGAGGTTGAAATGGCCCTGGTGAGGCTCAGACGGCCCTGGTGAGGTTGAGACTACTCCAGTGAGGTTGGGACAAATAAAGGGGACCAGTATGGACTGATGAACAGGTGTAGATACAGAAGCAGAGCAACATTGAACAGAATGTTAAACTACAATGGGGAGCCTGGGGAGGGTTGGGGGGGGGGATTAAGAGACCAACTGAAGGACTTATATGCATGCATATAAGATTAAAAAATTAAAAAAAAAAAAAAAAAAAAAAAAAACAAACAATTTTTCACTCTCATATTAAATACTATCAATATGCTTAATGAGTTCTAATGTGATCTCTTGCTACAATATAGTTGACCTTCAGGAGAAGTGGAATATTGTTTTATGTAGTGGTTCCAGAAAGTAGACACATGGACTGACTGTGTGAGAGTTGCCAAAGGAACTTGGAAAAATATAGATTCTCAGGATTCAACCTAAACCTACAGAGTTAGAATCTTTAAAGGAGGGATTTTGTTTGTAGTCCCCTAGGGCACTCTAATATGCATCCAATTTAAGAACATTGAACTTTTTGGGAATATAGCCCCCTTAAATGTTATTCATGTTCTCTTTCCAGAGACTCTGTAATTATGGTTGCTATTTTTTTTCTGAACATAGGTTGTCCTATGACTAATCTATTGCCATTTTACATATTATGTATACTTGATAAATATTCTCGTCCAAGTAATAAACACATGGTTATGTAAACAACATCTTTAGCCAAAACCAAATTGACATTTGTTATTCTATTTCTAAGAAAACTTAGGAGGAAACCACACACACACACACACACACACACACACACACTTCTCTGGGGTAACATGTTCATAATTTAAGGTGGCTATGCTACAGGCAGGCACATTAAGTAGATTTATGATTTATCTTTGCAAGTCAAAAATTCAACTATTTCCCTACCTTATAAATGACTTCTATAATTGGTCTAAAATCAACAATGCCTACCATTGTTGATCAATTACCATCTTAATTATATATGCCTACATGATTAGAAAACCTATTTTTTTCTTCTCTAGGATTTAATTTGTATGGGTTTGTTTTAATTTTGTCATAACAATTTTCACAATATGTATGCCAAAGTGACACCCAATGAATTTTCCAGCCACAAAAAATACTTACTTTTGCCAGTTAACTTAAAATGTCCTTTTCCATTCAAGGGGTACCTAAACCTTTTAATGAAATTGAATGAAATCATAAGGTTATCTGATGTTCAGTTTATGCCATGACACAAACTATTTTGTGGCCTTGGCCTAGTCACTTAATATAGTTGTATATACATTTTCTTATTACAAAAAAATGAGAGATCAGAGTAGTTAAATTTATTTTTCTTTCCTTTTTCCCCCTGCTAGGATTCTATGAATTCCCCTAACACTGGGGATGGGAGGAATCTAGAATTTAAGAATAAAACATCATGTCTCATCAATGGAATAGAGAAAAAACATTAAGCCTTACAGGTTTATTAAATTGAGAGTGAAAAAACAACTATAAATCTCGTTGAAAAGATGCATGTGAATTACTACCATCCAGAGACTCAATTATAGGCTACTCTTTGAGAGTTATTAACTATGAAGCATCCCAACAATAATGGATAATCACCTTAGAAAACCCAGCCTGGCATAGCTTGAGTGCGTCTGGTTCCCATTCATAACCTATCATTTAAAAAAGATGCATCATTTAAAGGATAAACATAAAATATGAACTCCATAGTCCAATGAAACGATTCTCGCATCAAAACCGTAATTGTGTTTTAAATCTACACAAAGTGGCACAGAGGGAGCTAGGAGCATATCCAAGCAAAAGAAGATTCTGCTTTGACTTGCATTTTCCTCAATTTCCCTCTTGATTTCTTCTTCCCTCCAGGGGAATGTGGACTGTGATAAGGAGCATAATGACCAGCATAATGTGGGTTGCCTCATCGTATCCCTTTAATCCAATTAGAAATCCATTCAGAGCCCCTGCATGAGCTATCTGTTGCAACCACTTTTCCTCAGTCAATTTAAGCTCAAATCCATCAACACCATCTAATGTGCACTGCTGTTCAGGGTCATTCAGTATTTTTCTCTCTCTCTCCTAGTCTTTCAAGCACCATGTGCATCAACATATCAACATATCTAACCTTACCCAGACAAGGCTACCTCAGGACAAGTTTTCTCCATAGCATTTTCTTGTTCTTCCCATTATTATTTTCCCCCCTTCCCTTTCTCTTCCTCTTTAATTATAGAAAATGAAATTGGTTATTTTTAATTATAAAAAAGGAAATAGATGAACTCTACATGCCTACTTTAATATTGTAATTTTTTTTAAATCAGGACAGAAAATGCGTTGGTGTATGTTTTTTATTTTCCAGAATGTCATCTTTTTCTTCCTTTCCTTTCTCTTGCCATCTGATTCCAAGCACTTGCATAGAGCTTGTGAATCTCTGTAGCTCTGTTACCCTGGCAGGACACACAACTTTCTCAGCTTTAGAATGCATTGATGTGGTGTGTACAGGAGGTTATCTTTGATAGGGAATTGAGAGATAAGAAGAGTTCTGCTGACAACTAACAGGCTCTCTAACGCTGAGCAAGTTACTTTTCTCTGAGTATCACTTTTATAATATGAGTAATGAGGGAATTCGTCTAGATTAGTAGTTTTAGAATGGGCATTGTATGGCCTGAATTAAAGGGCATGGAGAAGACAGGACAGATGGTTTAGGCTTTGTAATACCCATTAAATTTTAATTTGAAGAAAAAAATTCAAGACTTAGAAATTTTAAATGTCCTTGCAGTTCTATGAGCCACAGTTTGAGAAGTAACAACCAAAATGATAATCATAATAATGTTTGCTAACAATGCTTCTCAGTTTATAAAGCATTTTGAATCTATTATGTAGAAATAAATGAAGGCCACCAAATGAGAATGTGCGATAGCCATTTATTCAGAGCTGGCTATAGCAAGGGACCAGCCACCATCACTTGTGTTTGGCAGAGACTCGAAGAAAGGCAGAGGGGTGAGAAAGATTTACAGTGAGGGAAAAAGAAATCTCTAGGGGTGCCCTGAAGGAGGCTGTTGGCATGGGGAAGCTGCAGACAGGCTGAGTAGAAGCAGGACATTCTATGATTATTTAGATGCATATTTGGAATTTTCCTGTTGATCCTAACTTGAAAGTGAGGGACACATTTTGGGAAAATGTCAACTATTACCGGTAATCAATTCCTGGTCATTGGGGCTGATTTTTATAGAGATTGTTATCTGGCTGCTTGAACTGGTTACTAGAGATAGTTTGTTGGCTTCCTGGGCTGACTGCTGAAGATAGTGAGTCAGAGTTCTATTTTTACATATAGCCTGGCTATTGGTTGTGTATATATTCATCTCTCAATGATTTCATTTGAGTTCCTAAACAACATTGAAAATGTAGATGACTGGCTTTTATTTATTTTTCCCCTCTGTTAATACTTTTCATTTGAGAACTAGTTTTCAATTCAAGACCTCTTTTCATGTCAAACTTCTACCTAGCTTATTTATAAATCCCCCACTTCTGATTTTTTTTGTCTATTTCTTCCTAATAAAGAAAATATAGGGATGATTAGTAATGTCTGCCCAGCAAGTGTGGCTCTGTGGTTGAGCATCCAGCCATGAACTAGGAGGACATGATTCAATTCCTGGTCAGAGAACATGCCTGAGTTTCGGGCTCGATCAGGAGGGGGCATGCAGGAGGCAGCCCATCAGTGATTCACTGTCATCATTGATGTTCTATCTCTCTCTGCCTTTCCTTCCTCTCTATGAAATGAATAAAAATGTACTTAAAAAATAATGTCTACCTTGCATAATCCTAATAAGTTGAAATGAAACCTCTAACCAATATTTGCCTTCTGCCACCAGTAGCGTCTCACACAGCTTTTGTGGAACTCTTCCTTTAGCTGCTAGGATGCTCCAAGTTTTGCTGCTTTAACAACACTACTTGGGATCCTATGAAGCCAGCCTGCTACTTTCAGTTATAGAGAAGCAAGGACTTTTTACAGCATGTGTGCAAGATCTGCCAGGGCAACTCTAAGAAAGTCAACCTGGTTCAGCCGTGGTGGGTCAGTGGTTAAGCGTTGACCTATGAACCTGGAGATCACTGTTAGATTCCAGGTGAGGGCACGTGCTGGGTTGTGGGCTCTGTCCCAAGTGTGGGGTGTGCGGGAGGCAGCCAATCAGTGATTCTCTCTCATCATTGATGTTTCTGTGTCTTCTCCCTCTCCCTTCCTCTATAAAATCAATCAAAATATATATATATTTTAAAAAAAGGCAACCTTCATCTCTCTCCAGTGTCAGGCTTTGGCTCTCCCCTTCAATTTTTTTTCCCCTGTAACAGGACACAGGTTCACTGTCTCTTCTTTTGGGTTCAATGGGGCAACCCAAAGGGCACAGTGACATCAAACAAGCAAGCAAGCCCAATTACCTTAATTTTAGTATCTCATTTTTCTTCAAAGCAGATTTACAAACAACCCTAATGGTGATCCTAGCTTACATGATTCTTGTCTTGTTGCACATGGAGGTACAAAAAGACTCAATGAGACAAAAAACTAAGGTGATTTTAGAATTATGGTCTTTTGGCTTTGGTCAAAATATGCATTCCTCCATCCCACATGGTACTTCGAGTGAAAAACCCAATATCAGTCATGCCTGTTAGGTAGATGGCAGGTCCAATTTATCTTTAGGCAGGAGAGAGAAATCTCATTTGCATTTCCTGCTCTGGATTATCTCAGGCATCTTATTGGGAGTTGAACTAACTCACATTGCACAACTTCTTGGATAAACATATGTTGAGCAGCACCATTAGAGATTTTTAAAAGACTGGTGACCTTTCTTTCTCCCTTATTTTTTGAGCTTGAGTTACAGTCTTCCTTTCCTGAGGGAACATCTGGCCAGTCTTTCAGAATGTGCAAAAGTATCTCAGAAATGCTGGCAAATGTATTCTCTGAATCTAGTTATATTTGGATTTCTCTACTGATCAGGCTAACCTGTTTCCTAATAAATGGAATCACTACACATGCTGTGTGCTCTAGTCTAACAGTATGGTCTTCTCAGTAATTTATTCCCTATGAACATGTATCATGAACTTCCAGCAAGTATTTGATGATAAGAATCTACTTCTTCAATCAACTACCTTGTGTTCTTGCCTCTTATCTTTACTGTTTTGCAGCATATTTTCTACTTTCATGACTCCAAGCTTTAAATTCATTCATCCAAAAAATACTTTCAAACCCCTTCTTTTATTGGCCTGTGTGCTATATATTGTGGATATATTAATAAAAGTCCATTATCCCTATCTTTGAGGACAAAAATAATTCATGTTGTTGTTGTTTTTCTGCCAGGTATACCCTTATTCTTTTCCTTAAGTTATTTTCTCCTACTTATCCTTTAAGACTAGCTCAAATTATCTGTGACTTATCTTAGCCATATCAACAGAAGTCTTAAGATAAAGGTTTAGCATGATTTTTGACCTTGGGGCTTCTACCAAGATCTTCATTACCTGAGTTAATTGTACAAGTGAAATTTCTTTCCTATAAGATATAGTATAAGTGCCATAATTTTCACTCTCCCCAGCTCTGAATGGGGAGACTGACTTCATTTGAGACAAAGCATGGAGGAGTTCATGCTTAACATTGTTGAAAACAATGGAGCTTTTGTTGCCAAGCAATTAAGAAGCGACTGCTAGTTCCATGATCCTAGCACAACATGTAAAAATGAAAGACCAGCCTAGTTTGATAGAGGAAAAGAAACGTCCAAGAAGAGCCCTGCTAAGATCATACTCGTCCCTGGGGGGATGTGCATTAGGCATGGTCCACTAGGAACAATCAGAGTGGGGTCAGGGCAGACTTCAAAGAACAACCTAAGCACCACACAGATCCATCAACAAAGGGGGGAAGCCTTTCTGACTCAATGGGGCTTAAACACAATATCTAACCAAATCCTAGTTGAACAATATGATACTCTGAACCAGAGGCAATGCCCAGGAAGCCAAGCTTAAAAATAATCACTCTCATTCCTGTTGGTCTGGAAGACCAAGCCCTCTTGAGAGTAATTAAAAAGGAAACTTGTGAGGTACTAGGCCCTGGTTGAATAGGAGGCAAAATTATAACTTTCTGAACTGTGACTGTGATCTCCAAGCCACACACACATTTAAGGGCAATGAATAAGAATTTAACTGACCCATGGGACTTCAGCACAACATTTGACCAATACATGCATTATGCTGCCTCAGGGGAAAACCCCAAGAAGTCTGGCTAAAAGTAAGACAATTCTGAGTAGGAAAACTCACATGCTTCACATTGCAGGGAAGCTAGGCTTCACAAAATTAATTCAGTCAAGTCACTGAATAAATAAATGAACAGCCGAACCGGTTTGGCTCAGTGGATAGAGAGTTGGCCTGTGGATTGAAAGGTCCTGGGTTCGATTCCGGTCAAGGGCATGTACCTTGGTTGCGGGCACATCCCCAGTGGGAGGTGTGCAGGAGGCAGCTGGTCGATGTTTCTCTCTCATCGATGTTTCTGGCTCTCTATCCCTCTCCCTTCCTCTCTGTAAAAAAAAATCAATAAAATATATTAAAAATAAATAAATAAATGAACAGACAAGTGTCAGAGGTGAAGGGAAACTGGGTATAATGCAAAGTGCCTAGCACCGTGGTTGGCAAACTGCAGCTCGTGAGCCACATGTGGCTCTTTGGCCCCTTGAGTGTGGCTCTTCCTAACCCTTAGGAGTACCCTAATTAAGTTAATAACAATGTACCTACCTATATAGTTTAAGTTTAAAAAATTTGGCTCTCAAAAGAAATTTCAATCATTGTACTGTTGATATTTGGCTCTGTTGACTAATGAGTTTGCTGACCACTGGACATTGCCTAGTTTATGTTAATCACTAGTTTTGAGTCCTGACATTGCTCTGTCACTCTGACCAGTGCAAGTTGCTTTACTCCTCTCTGCCTCAGTTTCCTGTAATTCAGTGATAGCACTAGCCCCCGGTTCACAAGACTGAGCATTAAATGAATGGTGCACGTAAAGTATTGGCCCCTAGTCCAGTTCTCAATATGCTCAATGAATCCATATTAACTATGATTACCATCAGGTACGATTGCCTTTGTTTTCCCCATTCTACTTATGAGATCCTTGTAATAGATTGCTATTCTTTTTGGATCAAGTGTTGGCACTTTTAAAATGTCAATAGTCCCTGGAAGGTTTTTCTATTAAGTCATGGACTCCTTGTAGTGAACATGTTCATCACTTCATCATTGTGATAAACCAAAAAGACCAAGAAAGCATAAGTTTGGCTAAAAAAGTAAGAGGACAACATCCAGGTAGAAAGAGGGGAACCAAGGAGGTGACTGATTGCTAAAAGGCTAGTTATACTGCCATTTTACTTAGGAACATGCTCTCAAGCTCATCCTAGTGGGTTATAACAGAATAGTAAAAATGACTGACCTTTAATTATATAGGTCAAGTCTTCTTTATTTCTTTGAAATTCTACATCCTATATTGCTTATTTCTAGGTAAGCTAGTTCTATAACTTATTTTTCATTGTGAATGCACAGAAAGACACACTCTACCCTCAGATCTCTTTAGCATCCTGCGAGATTACTTGGTTTAGCATTCTTACAAGCCAAACAATAGATCAACTTCCCCATCCTTATTCCATTTGTTGGTATTAGTCTCAGGAGAACTTTCCTGAGCACCGAACAGGCCTTGCTAACAAATAAACTTAAATGCTTTATTTCAAAAAAATGCAGAAAAAAGGGAAGCTACCAATCTCCCTTATGCTTGGCTCAGGTAGAAAGGAGATGCATTTTTTTTTTTTCCCATGAGAATTTTGTTTCCTTGGTTTTAGCCATAAACATAATAATAAATATAAATAGCCTCAGGGCACTTTTTAAAAAAAATCCCATTTGCAAAAGTTAGCAGTTGCATTACAATTTGAGTAAGGTTCATAAAAAAATGGCTTGATGTGCTGTGTAGGTGTTTTATTTTTGAAGACAAATTAGCCACTGTTTTTTGCTCCTAATTGGAGTTCTATGTTTTCATAGAAGGCCTATTTCTTTCCCTCTTCTCATATTTTATTAAACAAACATGTACTTTTTCCTTTGTGTTATTTTCATTTAGTAAGAACAACTCTAAAAATTTTCAAACATTCACATAATAAACAGTGTGAGAAGCCCATAAATACATTTCCCCAACTCAATGATCTATCTAGGTTTTGTTACACTTGCTTCGTCTGTCTCTTTCTCTTCTTTTTTCTTTGTGAAGCATTTTAAAACACATCCCAGACATCATGTTATTTCAGTCTACAGACTTCAATATGTACCTCTAAAACCAATGGCCATTTTCTTACATAACCATAGTGCTGCTATTATACCCTGAAAATTTAATGCTAACCCTCAGAACCATCTAATATTTAGTCTATAATAAAAATTTCTCTGCTGTTTTCTTACTGGTGGGTTGTAAACAACTCAGGTCCACCATTCCATATGGATCTGAACCTCTTTAAAGCTAGGATAGCAAATCTCCTTTTTATCTTATTTTATTTTTGTCATGCTATTGATTTGTTAAAAAACAACAACAAAACAAAACCTGTCAGTTGAGTTGAAGAATATCCCACATTATAAATGTCTCTGCTTCCTCTATTCTAATTATTTTCTGTAAATGGGAAGTAAACTCCAGAGACTGACACTCCATTAGAATCAGGTTTAACCATTTTGGCAAGAATATTTCACAGATGATACTGTATGTCTTATTTTTATCACCTCAAGAATCACAAAATACTCAACCATCTCCCTCTTGGTGATGCTGACTTATCAGTTGTGACAGCTTCATCCTTCTATTCTTCATTTTATGTGATGGTTCCTGCCAGTCATCTTTGCCAGAATCAGTTGCAAAATATTTTTTCATAAATAAAAGTATCCTTCCCAGCCTGGGTTGCTCAGTGGTTGAGCATCAACCTATGAACCAAGAGGTCACCAGTTCAATTCCCAGTCAGGGCACATGCCCAGGTTGTGGGCTCAATCTCCAGTAGGAGGCATGCAGGAGGAAGCCCATCAATGAGTCTCACCATTGATGTTTCTGTCTCTCTCTTTCCCTTCTTCTCTGAAGTCAATAAAATATATTTAAAATAAATAAATAAATAAAAGTATTCTTTCATATCTTTCATATCATAGATTTGGGTGATCTAAAATATAATTTCTATAGAAATAGCATTTAATTGTTAAATTTTTAGATAAAAGATTTGAAGTTCTTTACTTCTAATATAATTAATTGGGAGAGGTATGATTCTCTCCCTCTCTATTTCTTTTTCTCATATATTATAATGAATATATAGATTTTCATATACACAATGAGTTTGAGTCAATTTCAGTTATCCTTTTTGATGCTTAAATTGTGTGTGTGCATCTCTGGCCAGTAGGGATGGATCCCTTCATGTGGTGGCTTTGACATGACCCATACATTTTTGATAATTGTATTGCTTTCATTTTTTATCCTTCCTTGATATCAAAAGTTATCCTAGACTTATCCATTTCCTATGCTTTCCATATCTGGAACCAGCCATTACCTCTGGGGCTCTGGGCTTCACAGTCTGGACACTAGATGAGCTCATTGTTGTTGTTGTTTTTAAAAATTTCCTGATATGAAAGGTAGGGAATATTTATTTGGGGGAAAGCAATACTGAATTTATTCTGAAACATGTTCGCAAGTGTGTTCCTTTAGGGAGGGCTCATGGGACCAATATTCCCTAAGTGATCTGGAGAAGTTTGGTGGAGATTAAGAAACAAGACTAGGAAGTCCAAAATGGGCTCATATTTGATGACAATCGTATTTCAGGCTCATATGCCAAGCAATTCAGAGCTAATTAAATTAAGGTTTTTGCCTTTAAAAAGTTCATGGCCTTTAAAATATAACAGTGCTATCTGCCATTAAAATCTCAGAGTTCTGCTAGGGCATTACCTCGGTTGGAGCCTTTTTACCTATATTTCCAAACATCCTATTTTCAGATCCTTTAAGATCAATCTGTTCCTTGCACTTGGCTTAGCCAGCCGTGGGCAAACTATGGCCCGCGGGCCGGATCTGGCCCTTTTGAAATGAATAAAACTAAAAAAAAAAAAGACCGTACCCTTTTATGCAATGATGTTTACTTTGAATTTATATTAGTTCACACAAACACTCCATCCATGCTTTTGTTCCAGCCCTCCGATCCAGTTTAAGAACCCATTGTGGCCCTCGAGTCAAAAAGTTTGCCCACCCCTGGTAGCCTGTAGCTCCCCATATGGGTAAGAGTTGCACTAACGTACATGGCAACTGATGTCAGGCTGGAGAAAATTCATTGCCTTTGTAAGAAACTACTGAATTTCATCCTTGGTCTCTCTCCCATTCTCTAAGGCACATCATTTGGGCCACCAGGCTATGAGCTCTTTCCTGGAGTACACACCATGCTCTCAACCTTCCTTAGCATATTAATAGTCTCCCCTCTTAAAAGTTCACTTGAACTTTGTTTCATTTACCCAAGGCACTACTCTCATCTAATTCATTGTTCTAATTCATGGGTAGATAATAAAATTCCATTTCTTATGCTAATTCTGATTGTTATATTTCTAAAAAAAATTATATTTCTAAAGCTTTTAAGGCCACATCCAGTCTTAGTAGGACTACTGTGATTAAGTATATTTGCCAAAGGATGAAGAAATGACAGGTAGAAATCCTTGCATTTCTGATCTCTATGATAACTCAGGATGATGTTATATTACTTTACATAACCTTGCCCACTTCGATTGCAAAGATTAGGTGTCTGAATTTTTAATTATATAGCAATATGAAAATCAAGTAGAATTTCAATAGAGACAGTTCTATTTGTTGAAGATGTTTAGGGAGTAAACATTTTTGGTGTATTAAAAACATGTTAATCATTAGGATATCATAGATACCACTTATTCATTTAATGGCACAAGTTAAATGTCTTGAGCTAGTTTGTGGGTATTCAGAGAAATAAAGCATATTTATTTTATAGCTAAATTTTCTTGGTGCAAATAAGTCAATTAGCAAATTCAATATAATATGATATTATATTATGTGTAAGAGTTTGCACAGTTGCTTTGAGAGCACTGAGAAGCTCTAGTTCAGAAAAGAGAATCAGAAAAGTCTTCTTAACAGCTGTCTTAAAGAATAAAAGGAGTTAGCAAAACAGAGGGTGTTGGTGCAGGGATTTTTTTCAAGAACAGAGAACACATGTGGTGAAAGCACCATTGCGGGAAACAATGTGATGTACTTGTAGAACTAGCTGTTCCCTGCAGTGTGGATGTAAGAAGCAAGTAGATGTGTAGAGAACTGAGACTAGAAAGGGAGGCACAGACTCATCATTATTCCCTGTTGTGCCAATTTCAGTTTCCTTTATTAATTTACTAGAGGCCTGGTGCACAAAAATTTGTGCAGTCAGCGGGGGGGGGGGGGGGCGGGGGGGGGCGGGGCGGGGGGGGCCTTCCTCAGCCCGGCCTGTGCCCTCTCGCAGTCTGGGACCATTCGGGGGATGACCATCTGCTGGCTTAGGCCTGCTCCCCGGGGTATTGGGCCTAAGCTGGCAATCAGACATCCCTCTGGCAGCCTGGGAGCCCTCGGGGGATGTCCACTTACCAGCAGGGAGCAGGCCTAAGCTGCAGTCTGACATCCTTAGTGCTGCTGAGGAGGCAGGAGAGGCTCCCACCACCACCGCTGTACTGGCAGCCGCAGCATGGCTTGTGGCTGAGCAGAACTACCCCTGTGGGAGTGCACTGACATCCAGGGGGCAGCTCCTGCATTGAGCGTCTGTCCCCTGGTGGTCAGTGTGTGTCATAGTGACCAGTCATTCCCAGTTGTTCTGCTGTTAGGGTCAGTTTGCATATTACCCTTTTATTACATAGGATAGAGGCCTGGTGCATGGGTGGGGCTGGCCGGTTTGCCCTGAAGGGTGTCCCGGATCAGGGTAGGGGGTTCCTCTTGGGTGCCTGGCCAGCTTTGGTGAGGGGCTGATGGATTTTTGCAGGCTGGTCACACCCCCTTCAGGGTGGGGGTCCCCACTGGGGTGCCTGGCCAGCCTGGGTGAGTGGCTGATGGCTGTTTGCAGGCTGTTCAAGGCCCCCCCCCCCCCCCCCCCCCCCCCGTGGGGACCCTCACCCCATGGAGGTTTGGCCAGACTGGGTGAGGGGCTGATGGCTGTTTTCAGGCTGGCCATACCCCCTTTACAGTGGGGGGTCCCCACTGGGTTGCCTAGCCAGTCTGGGTGAGGGACTGAGGGCCATTTTCAGGCTGGCCAAGCCCTCTGGCAATGAAATTTCTCAGCCTCTCCTTTTTTTCTTCTTCTTTTTTTATTCTGAGATTTATTTACCTTCTATAATTGAAACTTTGTTGCCTTCAGTGGAGTCAGAGCCAGCCAGGACAGGCGGGAAGCTTGGCTTCCTCCATCACTGGAGCAACCAAACCTCCTGCTCGCTCCAGCTCCATGGCTGCCGGGCGCCATCTTGGTTGGGTTAATTTGCATATAGTCGCTCTGATTGGCTGATGGGCATGGCTTAAGGCATATCGAAGCTACGGTCAATTTGCATGTTTGTCTTTTATTAGATTAGATTAAGCTGACTATTAGTACCCCAAAATGTTTTAAGCAGGGAATACAATGACCTAATTTAAAGATGTTTTGTGGTAAATTATGCTAAGAGTACTGAACATGTTATTTTATATAACAAATAATTATTAAGCATCCAGTATGTCTTGAACACTATGTTACTGAGTATTCATTCAATGGTTAGCAATGGCACACAATCCTTGCCTGTCTTCATGAAGCTAAGGCCAGCTTGCCATTTGTATTTTAGAGCCCATTCTCACCTGCATTATTCACTGGATTTCTCTTATAAAACATTTCAAAATATCTTCCAATGTTAAAAAATACAAAAATATAAGATAAAAAGACCTTCTCCCTTTAAAATGAATTTATCTCTTTCCACTGCTAAATTTCCTCACTCCTCTTCACCAAAGACCTACCCACATCATCCCTCTCCTCTCTGCTCTAAGATTTTTTTTTCCTATCATTTCACTGGAATAGCTTTTATTAAGGTTATGATAGCCATCTTGCCAAACCCATGATTAATTCTTTTTTTTTTTTACTCCTTTTTAACCTCTTAACAGCAACAGATATTGTTCTTGTAGCACTTTCTTCAGCTCTGTGATTCCACTCCCTCCTGGTTTTCCTCCTAAATCTCATAGCTCTCTCTTTCTCAGGTTTCTTTGCTGGCTTCCCTCACTCTTCTTTGATTCTAAAAGTGACACATTGTCTGTACTCCACTTTCTTTCTTGATCTGGACTCTCTTTTTAATTGATTCCATCTAGACTCATAGTCTAAATACCACCCATATACTGATAACTCCCTGATTCATATCTCTAGCTCATTTTCTCCCCAGGACTCCAGATTCATATATTCAAATGTCTTCTAAACATTCCCATGTAGATATCTAATGGACATGCCAGGCTGAACATGCACATCTAAAATAGAACTCTGGTCCTTCACCCCTCACATTCCCTCAGACCTGCTTCTTCACCAGCCTTTATCATTTCAGTACAAGGTAGCATAACTCACCTACTTATTAAAATGATAAACTATTTAGGCATCATCCTTAATGCACCTCTTTCCCATTTGCAATTCGCCACATTCAGCTAATAGAACGCCCTGGTTTCTTTTCCAAAATATCTTCAAACTGTGATCACTTTTATCATCTCTTCTGCAGCTACCCTGGCTACCATCATGTTGCCCTTGAGCAACCGCAACCCTGCTCCCAAACTGTTCCCCATTAGTCCATTGTCCAGCGAGCAGCCAGTATTTTTTCTCAAATGCAAATCAGGACAGATTCCACAGATGTTTCCCCCTACCTCTGCCAAAGTTTCCCCAATGTAATTACAACAAAATCTAGGCAGTAAGTTGGATGAAGGAGAAAAGCGCTCATCCCCTCTCTTTTAAGAAAACCTTCAAATAGTACCATAAGGCACTTCTGAGAGCTCATTGACTACAACTTGGTCATCTAGTGACACCTAGCTGTAGACAAGTACAGGAAATGGGCTGCTTTTTTGTTTGTGGCCATGTACCCACTAAAAATTGGAGATCTATTACTAAAAAGGGAGTATTGATCTTGAGATAAGTACCTAGTACTCAATGCCTCATTGCTCAAGTGACTCCTCCTCAGAAGGGTTTTATTAATTGTATATAAGGTGTCCTTGTTACTATCACATTACCCCGTTTTATTGTCTTCATAAATATTACTACCTTAATTTATTATATCTAGCAACCTATATCTGCCTATCCTTCTATTATGGAATTTAACCATCCATATATTTATCTATTTGAAATCTGTCCATATATTTATTGTCTCTTTTTCCCTTTAGGTCTAAAGACAAGAAATCAGGGACATTATATGTCCATTAAATCATTATATTCACAGCACCTAGAACAATGCCTGCTACTTAATAGGCACTCAATGCATTCATTCTGAAAAAAATTCCCTTTGGGAAGTGAAAGATGAGGTTCTACTGGGCACAGGGTGGAGAAAAATTAGGTTTACAGTTGTCAGTACATGAAACAGTTTATTCTTGCATTATTATTTATTATGTATTAATTAATGTATTATTTTCCATATGAATAACTATAAACCTACTTTTGCCCCACTTTGTACATATGTACAGTTGGATGGTTTCAGTGGGCATATTGAAGTTTTAGGAGAATTGGTAATGTTAAAATAGTTGGGGAGAATGTCAGAAAAATAGTAAGTTTTTGGTTATGGTGTTAAAGACTCATTTCATAGTGGTGATTATACATTTTATAACTCCCATCTGTTTTGTTAAGTGACTTGCTTGGTTACTAAGATTCAGGCTTGAGATATGACCAGTAAAGTTTATCTAGTGTTCCAAGGTCAGGATATTGGTAAAAGTATTATTGAAATGATGGACAACTTTAACTTTTTGGTGATTATATAAAAGAGAATAAAAATGGTTATAAGTGTTTTTGATGAAAATAACATAAAAGAGAAAAGTGAGTTAGAAGAGAATAATAACAATGCTGAATATTTATAGTGTCTTTTTGGTATGAAGTGGTGGTGATGTGTTTTTTTAAACTTATGTAATCTAATTTAATTTCCCTGAGTATGTAAGTAAAAATAACGTGTTGGCTTGCAAAGTAGATGTTACTATTGTTATCTTACAAATGAGATATTACAATTTAAAGAGTTTAATGAACTTTCCAAAGCATATAAAGGAAACCAGAGGAAAAAGCAGAACAGAATCCCATATTTTCTATTTATTTAATGATCTAACAGGGTAATATAGGAAAGACATCCTGACGTCCTTTACCCTATTCATTCATATGGTTTGAGCTACTTTAATAACATTGGGGTATATTAGATTTCATCATATTTATATCAACTCAAAGGAAGAAATGCATAGGTACTTATTTTTTGTTGGGAAATAAGTGATGCTGGCTTTAACTCAAATCACTTACACAAATGAAACCATAACTTTAGGCGGAGTAGTGTCTTCAATTTCACATGAATAATGGATGCAAAAATAAATTCATTAAAGGCATAGCATTTCATTTTGGAAGATGATAGGTGCATCTTAATGTGATATGAGTATGCAGCAAGGTGTGGTAGAAAAAAGCATGGGGTTTGCCACACACTAATTAGAATCCTGACCTAGCCTTCTCTGAAAATTAGTGTTGTCATTCACAATACAGGGATGAAAATGACTTCTTCATAGCACGGTTGGGAGCACTCTAGATAGACTTACACCAGGACTTAAATGCTTCTGCCTGAAAATGACACACTTCTGATCATATTTCACAAATTTTAACAGGCATATGACCATATTTAACTCAAGGGGAAAGGGAAGCAAAACCGCCACGTGGATCTAAAAGGAGAATGAGAAGTATTGGTGAGTACCTCTCATGTATACCATAATGACTACCAAATTCTTTTCCATGGAGTGTCAAACTCTTCTCCATGCATAGTTTGCATTTCCACCAGCAATGCATGAGAGTTCTAGTTGTTTCTATTCTTACCAGCGCTTGGTATTGTCAATATTGGCCATATTTTTAATAACACTCTTGAAGTTTGTGTCAATTTGCCACCCAGGTTCTCAAGGTGTACCTATAGCATCAATTTTCTGGACCGGCAAAACTGCTTGATCTTCTTTTCCCTTCTCTCCCCCAATCAATCCATCATCTGCTGATCTCATTTCCAAAATATCTCAAATCTTTCCATTTCTTTCCATCAGTTTTGCTACCGCTGCTAAAGATCATCTACTAGTGATACTACAGTGTACTATCATCTTTTGTTTGGACTATAGCCTTTCACCTTGTCTCCCTAATTTCACTCTTAACCCCATCCCCACTGATCTATTCTTCTCATTGCAGCAAGAGCACTCAATTAGTTCACCAGTGACTGACATCCCATTACATTTAGAGCCCAGTGTTAAGTATTGCACAATCTGATCCCTGCGCACCTTTTCCCCCATTGACTTATTTCTTGCCACTCCTGTTTTCTCCCAGTAGCCTGAACAGTCTACATTCCTACCTTGCTCAACCATTAGTGCAACCATTAGTCTCAGTTCTTAGAATATTCCCTTGTTTCACTTCCTTAAATGCCACATATTCATAAAAACCTTTTCTAAGGCAGGTAACACACTAATGTCCCCCCTTTTTTGTTTCCTTTATAATACTTATCATAATTTATAATGCTATAGATGTAATTATTTTATGATTAAGTTGCTGTCTGTATACCTCATTAGAATATAAATAATAATAAGCATAGTGAGGACAAGAATGATGGTTGTTTTATGTATTACTTAACCCCAGCAACTAGCTGGAATAGTGAGTTTATAAGAAAGCAATACATTTTAAAAAGGAACAAAGGAAAGAAGAGAAGGAAAGAGGGATGAAGGGAGAGAGGGAGGGAGGAAAAAAGGAAGGAAGGAAGGAAAAGAGGAGGGGAAGCTGTCACCTGGGTAGATGTTCAGGCTGCCAACCAAGAGGCTTGTTGAGTATCTCCCTCTTTGTTCACATAACAGGTCCCCAGTTAAAACTCCACTCTCTTTTCCACCTTTATTTCATATTTTCTACTAATAAACTTTTCCATATAATCCTACAAATTATTCTAAGTCTCTAGACTTTTGTTTATGTAGAGCCAAATAATTATTTTCAATAAATGTCCTATTCAAATGCCATGTTTTCTATGAAAGATAATCAGTCCTAACTCTAAACTATCATAATGTTTTATTTAAATGTTTCTTTTTACATTTTTAAACGTGTTTTTTTTTAAATAAGAAATCACTTTCTGGTCAATGGTTTACAGACCTTCAGGTTTGTATTTTATGTCTTCTATACTGTGGGCTCCCAGTGCAGGAAGAATCTATAGCTAATTTTTTTGTAATCTTTTAAAATATCTGATCTAGTACCTTATCCATAGTATGTTATCAGTAACTTTTTTTTACTTAACTCTCCATCCATATACTAATAATTAAATAAATGTTAGATAGCTCCAATTTTTCAATAATATTTTAGACTTTGGCTTTCAATAAGGCTTTTATTTTTCAGATGGAAAATTAACTGTATTATAATTTAATAAGTGCCACATTACACTAACAATATAAAATATTACAACAGGCAATTTCAATCCACTTATTTGCAGAGCATGGGATATACAGGTATTTAGTATCTACTCTGCACATAAACATTAAACATTAGGAAAATAAATTGCTTTTTTATTCTTACTTTTTTTCCTCCTTCCAGACACCAGTACTTTAACAATTTTGCCAAACAAGATGCTTAATTATGGCACCTCTGCATTAGAGGTTATTAATGCAGACAAAACTGTTGACACATTATAGCTAAGCTACAGCCGAGTGAAAAGTTTAATCAGCTATAAAAACAGCAATGAATTAGATTCTAACTATCATGGGCCATCACAGGAAAATGATTATCGATGTAATTCTGAAAATAAGGTCTTGGGTGGGGAATTTTGCTGATTAAGGAAATGTAGGCTTACGGCATTCTGCCCTAAAGGAGAAGAGCTTGATGTTCATCTCTCTAATAGAAAATCATTTGGTACCAGGCCATGAGTGGTGAGCTTGCAAAATACACAATGTGAACTAAATATGACATTACCTTGCCAGGAGTACGTTCATAGCTAGAACTCAGAGCTTGATGGAAAATACCCAAACTCATATATCCCTAGAGTGCAATCAGTATCATCTTTGCCTTGTACCTTGTCACTTTATCATTATACCAATAATGTGAGCTCAGCACTTTTCCTGGCCTCAGGGTTTTCACACTGTTGTTTGCTACTTTGGACAACTATTTCCTTAGATTGATTCCTTCACATCATTCAGACTTTAGTTCAAATGTCACTGTCCCAGGAAGGGTTTCCGTGCTCACCACATCTTGTTTACCCTACCCTCTCTAGTCATACTTGGGCACAAAGCTGACTTTCTCTTATTCAGTATCTTTGTCAATATCTGAATTGTTATCCTTCCGATTACTTGATTACTGTTTTTCACTCCTACTAAAATGTTAACTGAATACATATAGATGTGTGTTTGTCTTATTCACTGCTATGCTTCCAGTGCTGAAATGATGTCTGATGTAGAGTTGTAATTCCATCAATATTATAGAACAAATGGATGGGCCTCATTTGGTACATCATCTTTCCCTAGCATTGTAGAATCGGTCTTCAGCTTATTAAAAGGGGTCAATAATGCACCAGCTATTTTCCTGCTGAGAAAATGATGCAGAAAGATTCACTATAAGTACATTTACAATATTGACTGTGGAAACCTGCTGGAGTTCTCAGATTTTACAAAGAAAATGAACACCTTAAGGGAGAAAGCAGAGGTGGAGAATTACCATTTATTGAGGATCTATCATATGCCAACTAATATGTTAGGTGCTTTGGACATATTATATACTTATTAACCATAATAATAATGATAATAAAACTATTGAACACCTGTGTTCAAGCACAACTTTGAAATCTTTCATTTTATTTGATTTTTTCTCATTAAATCCACACCATTACACTTATGAGATAGGTATTATGATTATCTTCATTTTATAGTGATGGAAATATCTTAATGGAAGGTATTATTTTCTCATTTAAGATTGGAAAACCAAAGTTAAAAGTAATGCTTTAAGGCTATACAAATAGAGTAAATGACAGAATTTGAACTTCAAATTAATTGTCACTTTTGTTACGAAGGGGAATCATAAAAGGCTTCCTAACAAAAGTGACACTTGATCTGAGTCTTAAGGAAAATAACTAGGCATTTTCAAGAAAAACTAGCGACAAGGGCAAGTGACATCCTCAACCCAAGATAGATCATGTGTGGAGGCTTGGAGGTTTAAGAAAAACCACTAGCAAAAGCCTCACCTTTGCAGAACCACATGTAGAAAAGCAATCTTTGCAGCCTTTCAGAAATCCTCTATTGGGTAATTAGCTTTCTGGAACACTGCCAAGCAGCAGCAAATTTTTCTTTCTCAGCACTCCTGGGATTATCTGAAATACAGGACAAATATTCTTGCCACCAAACAATGTTAACATAATTAATTTGCATGAAACTCCATGTAACAGCACCCATATTAAATGTTAACTGAGTGGATTGTTTTCCAGACACAGAATTTCTTGACAACTTTATTCTTAAAAATGTGTTAAGCTCACCCACAAACTTAATGTTACCCCCTTTATTGAGGGAGTACTTGAGGTTTAGGAGTGCAGTCACAATGGTTTCCCTGAATCATGGACAGAATCATGTTTAATTCAAACATTCTTATCCAGTGCATCATAACACTACCTCTGCTTATGGTGGCATTATGCTCTTACTCCTCCTCTTTAGCATCTCAAGGAGAACGAGAGCTCCTAGTCTTTATGTTCATTGTCTTATCAATTCTCATGTAGGAAAAAGACCAGGTTTAGAAACAACAGGAGTCACAATGTCCCATTATTGTGAAAGCAAGACCTTTGCCTTCAATCTGTTGCTCACCATATTTTCCCCCACTGGTAGTATTTTCTCCTTTAGCTAGAGTGTCACAGAATCATCCGGGGGTCTCTCTGTTCTTCCCTGTGTTACAACCTTTGTACTGACATATCACACACAAATCCTGCTGAGCTAGTACAGGTGTGTTCAGCAGGGGCCTCAGCTGTGTCACACCTGCTGTCAGGAAGTCTTTTCCAGAACAGCATTGTGGCTTCACCATGGTGGTCAGCATGAGGGGAAACCTCTGCTTTGGGTTAGCCACCTCTAACTGCCTCAGGAGGTTTGATGCCTACAATGAACAGATTGGTCTCAATTTAGACAAGATTTAAAACCATTTTTATTAAGCTTCTTTATTTGGTAACCTCTTTGAGAGTGCAATGTTACAGTAGGTGTAGCTCCCCCCCGACACACACACACACCCCCGCCTCAAACATTTTCACTGACTGATATGGTTGAGACCAGCTATGGAAGCTGCAGGCAACTGCAGGGTATGTCAGCTGAACTGGGCTTGTGAGTTGTTCTGATTCTCTCTGTGACTGGCTTATTTGCCTAAGTCTTGATGCAAACAAAAGAGTTATCAATACTCACCAATTCACAGTTGTAACTAAATACCAAAATGCAGAGACAAGAATTCTAAAGATCAGAGTCTTGGGCTACACAGGTTGATAGATCTAGATGCAAGTTCTTGTTCCAATCACTTACTAATTGGGACAAATTACAATTGGGAATATGGCAATAGAAGAATTGATGCCTGGTTTAGCCAAATTGATTCTTGTTTTTTTTCCATCTTAGAGAAGTAACTGTAGAAAAGAGGTGATAATTATCATTTGAGAACTCATTTTCTGATTGTTAGGTATTTTAATAGTCATCACTAACATTGTGTAACACTTAACTGGGTCTCATGCATTGTTCTACTTGCTTGGCATTTGTTAACTCATTTAATTGTCATAAGGCACCTATGAGGAAGACATTATCACTATCTGTAATTTATAAGGGAGGAAATTGAGGCACAGGGAGGTTAAATGACAAAAGTTGTATTTGCTGGCAGAAGAGGCACATTTTTTCCTTCCTTCCCTAGATTCAGTAGAGCACTGGGCTCTCATCTGGCTCCTCTTTCAGGTCCGCCTCTGTGCAGCTTTGTCTCCTGCTCTGCCCATTGCTGCTGCTAAGAGTGGCTCTCAGAGGGGCTGGGCTCATAGGCCAGTGGACTTTTCAGTGTAAAAAAAAGGTACCTACCTCCATGGAATCTGGCAAGGACCTACTGGCTTCCCCAAATTACCCTCTGGACAGAGCCAGTAAAGCCCAATGAGGATGTATGCTGTACATAATAAAAACTGCTTAATAGGGGACTTGTTTTTCAAGCCAGTAAACAGGTAATTCCATTTTAAACCTCAATATACTGCAAGAAGATAAATATTATGTTTACATATTAAAGTAAAAAGAAAAGCTCATAAATACAGACATCAGTATGGTGATTACCAGAGGGAAAGCGGGTAGGTGGAGGTAGAAGAGGGTAAAGGAGATAAATGGTGGTGGAAAGAGACCTGACTTGGGGTGGTAAACACACAATACAATATACAGATAATATATTATAGAATTGTACACTTGAAACCTATAAATTTTATGAACTAAGGTTACCCCAATATAGTCCATTTTAAAAGCTCACAGAAATCAAGTATGAATGGTCTTATGTGAATGGACAAGTGAATAATCTCAGTATCCTGTAATTTTTATAAGTGGATTTTTTAGTCAGGTTTTAGTTCTATTTATTGTGCCCTTGAAAGCACATAGTACTTCTCTGATTTATGATCCATTAAAGGCAAATCTTAGCTTTAGACACAAGCACAAACCTACAATGCTCATTAGTTTTTACAAACATGCACATACTTAACTGAAAAATGAGCAGTGAGTCCTGTCCAATTATAAATGACATTAACAGCCAAATCTCTTCCTTTTATCTGTCATTCTCTTCATTGCTGCTAGTAGAACTCATCTGTCTTGAGTCACATGCTCAGAAACTTGATTCTCTTTTCTAAGATGATGCTCATTGGTCTAATTCTGTATAGATGCTCCTGCAAAGATCAGTTGCTCTGGGCTGCACATGATGGTCACCTGAAAAGATCAGTGGCTCTGGGTCTTGGCTGCACATGATGGTCACTTGATGAGCTTTATAAACATAAAAGCCCAGGCCCTACCATGTGTCAGTTAAATCTGAGTAGCCAGGCACTTGCTACTCAACCCGAGTCCCTTAGTAAATAGCAGCAGCATCACCTGGTAGCTTGTTAGAAATGCAGACTCCCAGGTTCACTCCCAGATTCAACCCCAGACCCACTGAGTAAGAATCTGCATCTTAAGAGACCTCCAGATGAGTTACAGACATATTACAGTTTGATAAATGCTGCTCTATGGCCAGGAGTCAGCAAACGTTTTCTTTAAAAACACAGGTATTAACAATGAATATTGCAGGCCCTAAGTAGTCTAGCACATTTTTTTTTCTTTTTAAACAATGCCTTAAAACTTAAAAATCCATTCTTATGTTGGAGCACACACATTCAGACAATCAATGGATTTGGATACCGCTGGAGTTTATGAGTCCAATTTACCAGGGAATAAACTAAGGGCCAGGAGGTTACATTTCTTACATAAGAAGAGAGATTAGTAGAATGGGAACTAGAATCTAGAATCTGCCTTTGTTCTTTTTATAGTTGTATTCTGCCTTTTTAAAAAATATATATTTTATTGATTTTTTACAGAGAGGAAGGGAGAGGAATAGAGAGTTAGAAACATCGTTGAGAGAGAAACATCGATCGGCTGCCTCCTGCACACCCCCTACTGGGGATGTGCCCGCAACCAAGGTACATGCCCTTGACCGGAATCGAACCTGGGACCCTTCAGTCTGCAGGTCGACGCTCTATCCACTGAGCCAAACCGGTTAGGGCATGTATTCTGCCTTTTTTTTAAAAAAAAAAACATTTTATTTCTTTCAGGGGTAATTGTATTACAACTGTGCTTTAAAGAACAAAGAGTTAATACTGCATGAGCAATAATAGCTTCACTTCTTTAGTACCTACTAAGCTTTCAACTATGGCAAGGGGACTATAAACATTGAGTGTCTGTGTGGACTATTTGAGAATTTCGGTTTGGATGAGGTGACACTTCACTAACCTAAAAATACTCCCAAGACTCTTGAGACATTAACTCCTATTTTGGCGAAGCAACTCATAGATAGAAGCAAGAAACCTTGCAGGGACCCTGTGAAAGAGATCAAACCACCCAATAACTGCAGCGTCTTGGTTTCCTAGCAACGTGTTCTAGCAATAGTGGACTTCTGTTTTGTTTTAGGTTGGTTTTTTGTTTTGTTGGGGAGGGGCTCTGGCAGCTAAAAATCAGCTCTCGGTTGTGATCTCTGGAGTGAAATCCTCATATAAAAAGGTGTACCTCTGTTAAATTTGGACTTCATTCCTTCAACTCCCCCCTTCCTGGAACCATTAATCTGTCATTTGTTTGGAGAATCTTAGTCTCTTTATTTGGCTCATTAAGAGATATTATCCTGTATTCTATTGGATTGTGAAGTTATTATAATTCCCACAGTAAACTTGTGCTAACTAAATTGTTGACAAATACAGAATCAGCTTTTGGAGTATATTTTTGCTGCCTCCCCCAAAGGAAAACAAGCAAACTTTGTCTTCATTTCCAGTGTTGAAAAAGTAGAGTCTAGGTTATAATTCCAAAACATAAAGAGAAAGTCCCACATGTTTCAGAACATTCAAAGGCATCTTTAAATCTAACGCAGCTCTGCAGAGGCCCTGATACCTTGCCTAAACTAACCCCATTGGAGGCTTGGGTAGAAAGAGACTAGATCCTGCTCCCTTGTCATCCACTTATTGAATATAGTCTTGCTATGGACAGATTGCTTGGAACCACAAATTTACCACCTGCTTCCTGAGGCCTCAGCATGTGCCTGGCTCATGGTTGGGACTCTCACCACGGTCCACCATCTGGGCCATGGGGCTCTGTATGGACTGGCCAGCTGCTCTGATGGTCTCTGAAGAGGGTTATTTTCTCCAGATCAAACACCACAGAATCTCATCTTCCATTCCTTTTCCAATAGCTCACAAGCCTGACTTCTGTAAATAAACACTCTCACCACCAGGCAGTTCCCTCAGTTCTATATTTTCAACAACTCGCCTGGTCTATTGAAACAGTGCAGTCTGCTCAGTCTACTCTGCTCCAGCTCCTTCGAGTTCCCTTCGGAACACTGAGTTATAGCGACTAAACCCTATACAACTGGCTCTGAGCTAATATTCTTGATTTCTAGTCGTCTCCCATATCATCTCTCACTGCTCCGAGGACATTAAGCTTCATTATCACTCCCCTCCCTGTGGCTTTTTTATATGACAGGGAGCCTGCCAACCACTGGGCTTTCACTCCCCACTTACTATTCCACAGCACCAAACTGTTGGCCAGGAAATTTATAGAGCAGTTGGTTAAAAACTCTTAAATCAGTCTGGCTGTTTAAAACTGGAGACTGCCTTTGGCAGCAGCATCCTTAAGCATCTTGCTTGGCTGGTATTTTTAATTAACACAGCTAAACACCTTGTAGTATTAGGCCAGGCCAGCAGGACAAAATTAACAGAGAGACAAAGGCAAAGATGTTAACAGGGCTGAGAACCAACTTGGAAAAGCTTGGTCTTAATCTTATTTCAAGGTTAAAATTAAGTTTCCCTAAATCCTTTAAAGGATTGTCCCTTTCAGCCCTTGAGAGTGAAGTTGCTAGCCTTTGGCGTCAAGGTTTACTAGAGTGGTTCAGGCTCTTCAGACTTTGAAAGCGAGGGACTAGAATTAATTTATGATGAACACCTCACAATAAAAAAATAGCTATCAATAGCCCGGCTGGTGTGGCTCAGTGGTTGAGCATCAATGATTCCATTCTGTCAGGGCACATGCCCTGGTTGCAGGCTTGATTCCCAATATGGGGCATGCAGGAGGCAGCCAAGCACTGATTCTCATCATTGATGTTTCTATCTCTTGCTCCTCCCCCTTCCTCTCTCTGAAATCAATAAAAAACATTTAAAAAATAGCTATCAACATTCAACATCTCACTTAACTGTAAATAATAGAATTTTTGACTGATAAAGTAACATTAATACAAGAACTTTCATGCATTAATTCTCCAACCAACATTGGAGGCAAATATTATTATCCCAGTTTTGGAAAGGGAAAGTGAGACTCAAAACCTTTCAGTGAACTTTTTAGGAGATAAGGGTGTAAGCATAAGGGTAGGATCAACATTTAACTCAGTCCTTTTAATTTCGTGTTATCTGTAATTATATCATGATCACATAATACCTGATTTAGGGATCCTAACCAATGAGCAAATTGCCAGTTTGTATTTTGGGAAGTGCTTTCCAACTAAAGGGAAGGAGACAGCTCTCAACACAGCACACGTGATCAATTCATTTAAGACAGAATGTGCGAGAAACATGTCATTGCCATGACCTAATTTAAGCTTACACTAACAGGGACTTTGGTTGTTGCAACTCTTTTTGTTCCCTCTTGCTGAGAATTAGCTTGGGTTGTGATCCAAATGGCTTAAGAGAGTATATTGTTATTTCTTTAACAAAATAGTAAAAGGGAAAGGAATAAAAAGAGACAAAACTCCATATTGGGAATGGGTTGGTTCTCTGTAACCAGTGTTTGAGTTACAAATGTAATACTCGGGCTGGTTTGCCTGCTGCTTCCCAGGCAGGTCTCTGCCTTACAATGGGTGTTTTTAAGATGTTCTAGTGAGATATTATGATTAGAAAGTAAAACTTTAACTAACTAGAACTCAATTAACTACATCATCTGTTTAGCTGATTTTTTTTCTGAACTATTCTCATCAAGATATTGAGACAAATTTCAAGATAACAAGCTGACAATTAAGATAGTTAAAGAGAAATAAGATGGTCCCAGTATTGGTACCTGAGTTAACTATGAGATCATGGACACATCCATTTACACTGTGGAGTCTCCACTCCCATTGTGGAAGGAGGCAGCTGTGAGTGGGCAGGTATCTAGGTACTGCCACCCAGGTACCGTCACTTAAACTCTTAGTGCTTCAGCTTGCTCATCTATATGATCACTAATTTCAAACAGTAATTTTTGAAGAATAATTATAATAATTTCAAAATTTTTATAACCTGTGAAGTACTGTGCATTTAGTAATGATTGACATAAACATATTTTAATTTTTGGCTATTAATTCATTTCATCTTCACAACAACATGTGGTAGAGAAAATTATTGATTTTAAATATGAGGAAACTAAAGCAAAGACTTTATATTTATACTAGTGGCCCGGTGCATGAAATTTGTGCACATCAAAAGGGAATTAGAGGAAATATTTTAATATTGCTATTTGCCCTTTCTCTATAATACAAGTGTCAGAGATGAAAGAAAATTAGTAAAATGTATATGAAAATCTCCCTCCTGTCAGAGTCTGGAGTTCACTGCAGGACCCAGAGTCAAGTCCCTGCCCATCTGCATGCACCTCGAAATCGTGTGAGACCCAGACCTGGCTAACCCCACCCTTGTTAATCCCTGCTGGGCAGGGGGGCACAGCCTCAGGCCCCCTGGCCCTGGTGCAAGGGCATGAGTGTGCGAGGGCATGATGACCATTTGCGTATTTGCTCTTTATTATATAGAATAAGCATTATTTTTTAAAAAAATTTTAAAATATATTTTATTGATTTTTTGCAGAGAGGAAGGGAGAAAGATAGAGAATTAAAAACATCAATGAGAGAGAAACATTGATCAGCTGCCTCCTGCACACCTCCTACTGGGGATGTGCCTGCAACCAAGGTACACGCCCTTGACCGGAATCGAACCTGGGACCTCTTGGTCCACAAGCTAACGCTCTATCCACTGAGCCAAACTGGTTAGGGCTAGGATAAGCATTATTATTATTCATTCAAAAATATCTGTTAACCACATACTTGGAGTCAAGTATGTACTTGTCTCCTTTTATCTTTTTTTTTTCTTTTAACTCCTTCCCTCCTTCCAGCACTTCCCCCTCTTCCTTTTTCTTCAGACAATAGAGAAAGAATGCTAGACTCAGAGGGAAAAGTTCTGTGCCAAACCTGCTGTTATGTGAGCAAATGACTGTCTCCATGTATCCATTTTCTGCCAATGGCATAGTCCAGTTGAAATAATGAGAGGATACATAATTTAACAAGCATATACAAAGGTTGAGATAGTGAAATTGTTAACCATTGCTATTACAAATAGTTCTACACAATCTCTAAGGTCCTCTCATTCCTGACATCCTAAAAGCCTATAATTCTTCATCTCTAACACAAGCACAGAACTGATACATAGGTGATGACTCAGGGAATCATCCAGTCTCAAGAAAATAAGATCAGCAGATTAAAGTGCAACCTGTAGTTAACCAGGAGACAAAAATAGCTAAGTCATGCTATAAACAATCTGGATTCTGGTATATGAATGTTTTTAGCCTGTATTGAGTAGATACTAATCTGCCTGGTAACCTAACAGAGTAGGAAAGGAGGCAGAGTACTGAAATGAAAAGGTATATGAGAGTTATGATAACAATTTGTTATATCCTATCAACTGAATTAAGTTATGTGCTCTGACCAGGAAAAGAAATTAGGACTGTCTGCTCTGAAAGGGCATGGAATAAGTCAATTAAATTTGCCCTGTGAAGCACTTGTCTGTCTGTTCATGTGGTTGTTGAATAATTGCTTACTGATGATGAGCATGAAGCAATTAGGAATTGGTAGAATAGTGATCAGCCTTGAAAACATTGGTCAGAAAAATCTTTGGCCACACTCCTAGCCAACTTAATGGATGTATGAAAAGCTGTGGTGATTTTCATTTAATTTAGTCACAACTAATAAGCCTTGATCTTGTAGCAGGCACTTGGCTAAGCTCTGATGACACAGTATTGACTATTGTTCTCTAAAAGCTTTATTCTCTGCCATATGAGTGGCCCTGGTTGTAATTATATATGAGAGCTTTTATGGGAAAGATGGAAAATGCCCCAACAATAGTGGGATTTGGAAATTCCTCGGCTTATAGAAGAAAAGAAACCCACAGTGAGTCTAGTGAACTCTCCGGGTTGGTGGTTAAGTGAAAGAAGGCACAACAGAAGGATTCTTATGTGGGGACAGTTCTCTAACCATTTGAGCATCTCATCAGTTAGGGGAATATGGAGAGCAGCCTTATTTTTACTGACATAAAAATTCTCTATGTGTGTTTGAGAGAGGGAAAAACTTTGTTTCCAAACTAATATTTTTTAATGTGGTTATGAAGAATGTTGATTAGTAAGTTGTACCGAAAATGTTCAATGCATAAAAAATAATTTTGAAATATGTTGTCCATGTATTACAGAGCTTCATGGAGACTTTAGCATGCCAATGTGATACTGTTGTAATTAGCTAGTTATTAATAATAGGAAAGGAGCAAAGGGGAGGCCAGACATTGTAGGCATGTCCTTTGGGAAGCTTCACCAGGAAGCTGAAACTTTGCACTCCCCAGGGAATCAGGGGCCAATTCCCCACAAATCATTGAGGGAAAAGAATCCAACAAAGGGGAGATAGCCACATACCCGCTAAAGTTGGGATGACATAAGGAGGGTAATTTCCTGTAAATCACACCTGGGAACAGAAATCACTGATCAGCATGGGCGTGGCCACTGCAAGTGCATGAAAATTTTGGAAGACATAATCTCCTAAACAAAGGATTCACTCTCTTGTGACTCGGCTGTTGTGGCTCCTTTGCTTCTGTTTCCTCACATTGGCAGATATGGGGACCCATACAAATGGACTAATTTAGGACTATAACTGGGAACACAAGCTAAACTATTCTGATGCTGGATTGGACACTGTTCCAATATGGAATAGAAATTCTGGACACTGGCTCTGATTTTAGCCCTACTAAAGGCAAAAATAGGACTTCTTCCTTGGAAGTACTGAGGGAAATGAAACCTTGGAAACTTGGGTTTATAGAAATAAAGCTTTCTACAGTACCTCATCCTCCCTTGTGAGTCGCAAAAATTCCACTCTTATGAACAACAGGTGGGGACAAGGGTGCTCAACCTCCCACCCCTGCCACTTACACCAGTAACAACTACATCTTGTGAATCTTTAAGAATGGTAAAATCCTGTTACAATGGGTGGGGCCAGGGCTACCCTAGAGTGGACCCACAATGGTATTGGTGGCTGGTGGCACATTTCCCACTGGACATATAAAGGCTGAAGGAATTTTGTAAGCATTTTAGGGAGTTATTTGCATATGTCCTTACCATCTGGAGGAGTACAATATGATTGTCAATACTGCCTTAAGCTCTTTCAATTCCCAGACTAGGGTTTTGTATCATAATTCTTCTTTTTATATCACAAATCAGACTTTGACAACTCCACTTATAAAATTCCATTCAGTTGTCATGATGTATTTAGTAGCCATCATCAAGAGACTATGATGGTTTCACTGTGCACACACCTATGTGTGCATGTTATCTTTTCAGAAGGCAGACCAGTAGCACAGTTACCTGCTGTTATATGAACGGTGAATACCACCGTGCAGTCATTTATTGCATCCCAAATTGTTACTGGCATTAATAACTGTGAAACTATGGCTGTATGTGTTGTGTCAGCCAGGCATATTCCCACTATTAACTTTTAGATAACAGCAGCAGCTTGTCTAATGAAAAATAATGATTTTAAAACAAGGAACTCCAAATACATTGATTCCACAGAGAAGCCAGTAACAGGAAAGCAGGGCATCCTCTCCAAGTTCCCACATTTCTTGCAGCACTGATTCTGAAAGACTTTGTTAGCCGTGCCTCTGTAGCAGCATGAGAGACTTACACATTAGTATGAATATCTTTTCCCCTTCACTCCTCAGGTCTCCCAAGATCTGAGCAATGCATTTGAAATGGTTGATTGCAACATTCTATTGGATAAATTAACCTCCCAGTGTGTGATGCTTCAACTCAAAAATGGATCACAATGTATGCAAATCTAATAAGCTGAAGAGGCTGAGCATTTTTTGTTGTTGTTTTGGTGGAGAAGAAAGGATTTTTCCATTCCTCTTAGTTATGAGATATCGGAAACAATCACATTCTAAACCCAACAGGAGATTTTAAAAAAAATTTTTGCATATTGCTATGCCAATTCTAAACGTGCAGTTGCAAAATGGCATCTTGGTTTATAAGGCACACCAGTTTGATTGTGTGGGTTATAAAGCCATTTATTTATGCACCCATTTGTATACAGTCTTCATCACTACAGCATCTGGGAGTCTGACATTACTTAAAAAACACAATTAAATTTGAATACCTCATACTGGAACCTTATTATAAACTTGTTATTTCCCTTTCCTTAATTTCATCCCATTACTCCTAATTATAGTTTTCTATCATAAACAGTTCTTCAATTATTTCCTCCCTTGGGGAATTTGCAACCAGAGATGAAACCTTTCTTTCTTCCTCCCACCCCTATTTTAGTCTCCTGAACAGTGGCAGTGGGGGCCGTGCAGCCCACACTTTCTATTTCTAGAATGTTTCTGTAAGAAGGATTCCTTAAAGAACAAGGGTCCTGCTCAGGTGAATGTAATTTATCTATAAGTAAATGCAGGGTCAAAAACAAAAGAGGCTGGCATTCAGGTGGGCTTTTAATTTTGCTATAGACCAGGCAAAGTTGCTCATTTTCTGTAAGACCTTCTTTCCTTATTTGTAAAATATTCATAAAAATGTGTTCTGTTTCTCAGGAATGTTTTGTGTTAATAAGCCCATAAGAATGTTTTTAAACTGTGGGGTCTTATACAAATGTTAGGAAACAGTGCTACATAACTGTTGATGGAGCTCTTTCTATGTTCAGGCACTGGGCTAAGGAGTTCATGAATATCCTTTTATTCCATCCTCCCAACAACTCTTGAGATGCCATTTTAACTCCTATTTACAGATGAGCAAAATGAGGCACAGAGAGGAACATACTCTACCAAAGGCAAAAATGAACAAACCATTGAAGATTGAAATTTAAATACAGGTGTTTCTGACTCCATAATCAGATTCACAATAGCAGAATTGGAAAGCAGATTGAGGGTACCCACCATCTGCATTTATGAGACAGAGCTGCATGGGAGCCTGAAAGGTAGCCAAGGCAGGGATATTATTGACACGCTTGAGTAATGAGAAATGTGATGTTAAGCTCAACCTTTAAGGATGGTCTGGGTTTGGAAATATAATTGGTATTGTGATGGTTAATTTTATGCATCCAGCTGAGTGGCCATGGTACCATGTTTAAAACATTGTCTTTGATTCAACATTGTTTCTGAGTGTATTTGTGAGGGAGTTTCTAGATGAATAGCATTTGAATTGATGGATTCTGTAAATTGCCCTCCCCAATGTGGTTGGGCATCTTGGAATCCTTTAAGGGTCTGAATAGAACAAAAGGTGGAGGAAGGGGTATGAATTCCTTTTTTCCTCTCTGTCTCACTGATTGTGGAGGATGTCTCCTCTTCTCCTGCCCGTCCACTAGAATTTATATCATAGAGTCCCCTGGGTCTCAGACCTTCAGACTCAGACCAACTTATACCGACTTACACCACCAGCTGGTAGGTGGCAGATCATGGGACTTCTCAGCCTCCATAGCTGCATGAGTCAATTTCTCATTCATTCTACCTGTCTATCCATCCCATTGGCTCTGTTTTTCTGGAGAATCCTACCTAAGTATATAAATCTAAAACCATGACCTAAATACCAAACTCCATGTTGCTGGTTGTTTTGTGCTAAGGATGGGGCCTCAGGTTAGATGGCACTTTTGTTTGAGAGAAGTCATTACTTAGGCATATTTATGAGGTAATGGCAGCTCCTGAACTTTTGTTTAGAGGAGTTAAATGGCCTTATTTATCTAATGAAGTACTAGGAATTTTAAGTTTCCCGTCTATGAACAAAGAAAACATGAATCATGTATTAGAGGGTTTCAGCCACATGGTGAGAAGTGATGGCTACAGAGAGTGATAACAGGTACACACTAATTTGATGTTCAGTTTTAAGATGTTTCCTGTTTCTGTAATTCTGCTTTGTTTCCCCTCAGTATTCCATTAAACTCTATTTCGACAACTTATGTAGCTAATATTGAGAAAATGCAGTGCTTGGGTTTCAGAGCAAAGCAGACAAGAGAGAGTGTTGGGGGCAGCTCTGATTATGGCAGAGTGAAAGGGTCAGTCTGAGAAAAATCAAGAACTGAGCTGGAGGCTAGAACAATCCTTGTGGCAGTGTACAAACTCCACCCTCCCCTATTTCAGGAATTCTCCAACTCCTGGCAAAGCACTGAGCTTCTCACATTATGTGAGATTGGGGTCTGGCGTTCTTTTATTTAGACACTAAAACAAGGTGGTCTCAAAATGCTGGAGTATGCAGTGATGCTTGAACACTGCAGATAACATCTGTGAATGTCTGCAGTCTTTACTGTCCATTGCTGTATTATCTACTTACTTTTTTAAAAATAAGGGAGGTTTAAAAGCTTCCCTTAGCATCATATGTGTCTGACTGTTGACTCTTGACTATTGATGACAGTACTTTTCTTCAAATTGTCTCCAGTGTCTCACTCTGTACTAAAGTGTAGATAAGGCTCTGGTTTACTGGCTAAAGGCAGGAAGCCTTCTGTTTCCACTTATTATTGAAAATATTTTTACCTAATACTATTCTAAGTCTTTTATCTTTTGCTGATTTTCATATGTTATTTGGGCAATTTTATTGGAGATTTTCTCCCTTTTGAAAATAATTTTATTGCACTAATAAGTGTGCCATTTTCATGAGTAGGATATGAAAATCTAGTTGAATAGCAGAGTGTGGGGAAAAAGTTGTTCCCTTTCCCTGGCTTATTTTTGGTAAAGGGCCCTGACCAAAAGATGCTTCACAGGATGCTTAGCACAGACAGGACCATGTATTGCACACAAAACACAACATTTCCATGTTGATTTATTCCTTATTAATGTCCTTTAGCTAGTCTTCACATATTTGTAAAAGACCTAATTATTTGGTAAGTGCAGGGCTTAAATAGTCATTGAAATTCATAGCTATTAGAATTAATTTGCCTGTTAGGAGAGCTGTTTCATCCTTGTAGTTTTCTGAAGATTAATCATTTGACCTCAGGTTCACAGAGAAGATAAGCCCAAGGGGAAATATGACTTGGAAATAGCAGAGCCTCGGCAAATGCTGAGCCATGAGGGTTGAGTTCAATAGTGGGGACCCAAACCCACATATATTAGGGGCTTGCTCAAAGGAGTAACCAACAGCTTTAGGAACCTCAAACTCCTCACTCCCCGGCTAGTGATGTTTCCATGACAACACCGTGTCCCTGTATTAAGCCATTAGAGTCAACCAGGATGCTTGGGCAAAATGTGCCTAATGTTTTCTATTGAATGTGAAGATCAGCCTCTATTTCTCAAACTTTCCCTTAAGCAGTGGTGGGCAAACTCATTAGTCAACAGAGCCAAATATCAACAGTACAACGATTGAAATTTCTTTTGAGAGCCACATTTTTTAAACTTAAACTATATAGGTAGGTACATTGTTATTAACTTAATTAGGGTACTCCTAAGGCTTAGGAAGAGCCACACTCAAGGGGACAAAGAGCCGCATGTGGCTCTCGAGCTGCAGTTTGCTGAACACAGCCTTAAGGGGATGACTTTCCTGTCCTTTGTCTTTCCCATATTAATCCACCACAGGAGTGTTTTCGTGTTTTGAAGTTCCTTCCTGTTCAAGTTCTTCCAATGGTCATTCAATGTCTAGGAAGTAGGTTCCTAATCTCATTCTGGTATTTAGAGCTTTGTATAATCTAGTAAACTGGCAGTTCAAACTTTGTCTTCCATTCATAAAAATACAGCTTCCATTATGAAGGACTTAGTACTAGACAATATATATCTCCTCTTTCATTTAACCTCATGAATTACAATAAATCTTTACATAGAACATCATCAATAGGTTCTATGACCTTAAGTGAAATGACTAATAATAAAATCAATTTTACCATAAACCAATTGGTATAAATAAGAGTTAAGTTTCTACCCATCTCATCAGTGTTATAATGAAACAATATTATTCCAGGGACTTCTGTAGATAATATTGTTATTTTTATTTTATTTATTGATTGATTTTAAAGAGAAAGGGAGAGAAAGAGAGAGAGAAACGTGGATTTGTTGTTCCATTTATATATGTATTCATTGATTGATTCTTGTATGTGCCCTGATTGGGGATCAAACCTGCAACCTTGGTGTATCAGAACAATGCTCTTACCAACTGAGTGACTAGGCCAGGGAGCTGTTCTTATTAGGGTAGGATTGAAACTCAGGCTGTCAGACCAGTCCAAGGGCTTAACTCCTGTGCTGTGTTCCTTCTTTTTCTCTCTTGCAATTTGCTTTTAATTTTTTATTATTTTTATTTTTTAATTAAATGTATTTGGATGACAATGGTTAATAAGATTATATAGGTTCAAGTGTACAATTATTTGATGCATCATGTGTATATTGCATTGTGTGCCCAAAGTCAAATCATCTTCTGTCACCATATATTGACCCCCTTACCTGTTTGTACCCTCCTACCTACCCTTCCTTCCTTTTGGTAACCACCATACTGTTTTCTATGTCTATGAGTTGTTTTTTTCTTGTTTGTTCATTTGTTGCTTTCAGTTTTATATCTCACATATGAGTGAAATCATATGGTTTTTAACTTTTTCTGTCCAACTTATCTCGTTTAGCATGATATTTTCAAGATCCATCCATGTTGTCGCAAATGATAGTATTTCATTTTTTCTTATGGCTGAGTAGTATTCCTTCTTGTCATCAGCTTTTCCCACCTCTTCAAATGGGTCAGGATCCATACGTCCCCACCATGAATAAGGTTACTTTGCTTGTTCTCACATTTAAGTCTCTGTTCATTACCCATCACTCACCCAAATTGTCTCTCTTTATTGTCTAGTCAAACCCTTCTCTCAAGGACTGTATTAGTTTCCTATTGCTGCTGCAACAAATTACCATAAACATGGTGGTTTACAACAACACAAACTTATTATTTTACAGATCTAGTAATCAGTAGTCCAATAAAGGGCATTACAGGCTAAAATCAAGGTCTGAGCAGGGCCTCACAGTTAATCCAGGATAATTATATCAAATAATCCAAAATAATTTTCTCATTTCCATATTCTTAATCACAGATGAAAAATACATTTTGTCATAAAAGGTGATATATTCACAGATTCTAGGAGTAAAAACAGACGAGTTTGTCAGGTCATAAATCTGCCTGTCACAGAAACCAATTCCAATCCCATCTCCACTCTCCAGGTTTCCCCAAATGGTCCAGTGGTAGGCTAATCCATGCTATATCTTATAACACCAGTGTCTTCTTAGCCTTGAAAAATTTGTCTTCCACTCAGTTGTATGATTTTGGAAATTAGCCTCTATTTGTTATGGACTCAGATTGTCTCGGCTGCAACCTTAGAGATAATCCAAGAATAGCAAATAGGCTTCATCTCAAATGTCACATCCATGCAGCTGGTAGAAGCAGCTCAAGGTTATGTGTTAGGAAGGATTTCGAGGCTTCTCCTTGTTTCAAAACGAAGGCTATGACCAGATAGGATGTTTGCTGTGAAGGCAGGAAATGAAAATTCCAGTGCAGGGGCTGCATGCCGGCCACTTCTGTTCTTCTCCCTTATCTCTCCCATCTTCACCATGAGGAAAGGCAGTAGGAAAAAGGCAACTTGCTTTTACACAGGACCTATTATATGTTTGGAACTATTCTGGTATATTATGTAACTTAGCTTCTTTGAACCTCATAATGACCTTATAAATAGATGTTAGAATTGGAACCTAGGGTTCCAAGAGTTTAGGAAACATGTTCAAATGTCAAGAGCAAGAATTTGGGACAAAAATACAGATCTGTCTAATTAAAAATCCAAATCTGTTCACTCTAATAAACTCAGAATGTAAATGATTTATACAAGGTCAAATGAAACTGAGAACAGAGTAGGGATTAACTACATATCCCCCAAAACAAGGACTCAGAGATGGGCATGTGGCCATAATGTTGAATACTTAAAAATAGGACTTTTAGCCCCAGCTGGGTGGCTCAGTTAGCTGGAGAATAGTCCTATGCACCAAAAGGTTATGGGTTCAATCCCCAGTCAGGGCAATTACCTAAGTTGTAGTTTTGATCCCAGGTCAGGGTGCATACAGGAGGCTACAGATTGTTCTTTCTCTCCCACATCCAGGTCTCTCTCTCTCTCTCTCTCTCTCTCTCTCTCTCTCCCTCTCTCTTGTTCAATAAAAACATATTATCGGGTGAGGATGAAATAGAATAAAACAAAAAGCTGAGAGTTTTATAAGAAATCCAAAATGTATTGTTACTGCAACCAATTATAGACACATAAAGCAGAGTTTTCTGTGTTTGATGACATTCAGTAATCCCAGGGCATTACTTATTTTCTGTGAGTGAAAAACTGGCTGATTTTTTGGCTTCAAGAACTTCCTTTCTTTTACTTACACTAGGGTATTTGCCTTCGGATTTCTTTAATGTTTTCCTATAAATCAGACCTTTCCTTGTCTTTATTAATCTGAATTGATTAACATGCTCTAGAAACCGGAGTTCTGATGAAGATGTCAGGCACCAGCTACTCCGGCTCTCTGCCCAAGGCCCCCTCTGCTAAGGAAACATTCCCCTTGAGCCAAGAACCCTTTGCTAAAGTGCCACTCATTGATAAAACTGCCCGCAATTAGGTCAAAATCAATTTCCAAGCAATGGATCATGTCACCGTCTTGCTTAAATTCCTCCAGTGCTCCCTATCTCTTTCTAGGGAAGTCACAATCTTATTCTTGGCCACCAGGCCTCCATTGCCTTACATACTGTTGCGCCACTAACCTCATCTCCCACTGCTCTCCCCTTCCTCAGCCCCGACAGCCCCCTCAGCCCCTCAGCCCTGCCCGCCAGCTTTTTGGCTACTTTCAGTTTTCTTGTCTAGCACCCAAGTTTTTGCTATGCCCTGAATTCTATCTCCTAGGTTGGACTTCCCTCCTGCCTTGCCCAACACAGCTGCTTGAGTGATTTTTTAAAAAATACAAATCTGACCATGTTATTTTCTTGCTCAAAATCTTTTAGTGGCTTCATTTCCAGCAGATCAGTGGTTTTGTAACCTGAGGATATCTCAGTTGCATAGATGTATCTCTGAGTCTTGCCACCTGCTTCATCCCTCATCAAATATTCTAATAGTTTCCAAACTCTCAGGATCATTCCAATAATGAGCCCGGCCTACAGCGTATGCCCAAGTACCTCATCAGCACACCCATGAGCTCTCTGGGTTGGCTTCATTAGATTCACACTTTATCAGAATCTACACTAAACCTGACCCTCAAATCCAACCCAGTCCCAACCCCAGGACTGTTAGATTTTAGCTACCCTGACTTTCTTGTGTTTCTCTGCACATAATATGCTCTCTTCATGTGGCATCCTTTATTTTCAAAGAGGGAAAGGTTAAGTCTGTGAAAGGAATCTTTCAAATCCAGCTCAGGTACTAGGTCCTTGCCGGGAGCCGATCCATCCTTGCTGCTTGACACAGTCGCTGCAGAGAAGAAACATCTGCACAGCATATGTTTCAAGGGACCTGGCGTATATGGCATACTGTTCTTAATATGTTTGCTCCCCTTCTTGGCGCTATGTGTTTTAACCAAGGTCACCTCTCCGAGAAAGGCTTCCCCAGGTAGGAATTTTTCCCTGAAGTTAGGGAGGGAATAAAACCCCTTAACTAAGTGCCAGGCGGGTAGTTAATCACTTTAACTAAGAACAATCACGCTTAAGCTACATAATCTTTACTCCCTGGAATAAGAAACGCCCTAACCTTTGGAATAGAAATTGACAGGATTAAAATCAACTGGTATAAATACAGATGTAACAAGACAACAGGAGACAGAACCTAGAAACAAAACCTAGAAACAGAACCAAGCGAGAGAACCTGGCTGAAGAACCTAGAGACACAGAACCTAGAAACAGAACCTAGTGAGAGAACCTGGCTGAAGAACCTAAAAACAGAACCTAGAAATAGAACCTAGAGACAAGACTTGGCTGGAGATCCTATACAGAATCTAGAGAACCTTGCAAGAGAACCTGTCTACAGAACCTGGTTATGATGATCAAGTGAAGGCTGCCTCCATGTCATTCCTTCTTCGCCGACTCCGTCCACACCTTTGGGGACCCCTGGACCTGCTGGGATTGGACCCCAGCAGGTCCTCTCAGATATTAAATCCTTGATGGATTCTCCTTCATTCCCTTGGACTGAGTTGATCACCCCCTCCTCTGGGTCACTTGATCACTGTATTTTGCTTATTTCATGTACAGTGCTCTATTTTATAAAATAGCCTATTCAGTTTATGTATTAAACAATAAGCTTCTTCTGTCTCAGTAAAATAGGCACTGTGCTAGAGATACAACTCCTTTCTTATGCACATAACTGACATAGTGTTTATATTCTTACAGTACTATTCAGGACCCTTGTAACAGCTACAATAAGTAAATGGGTTCAATATCGTCATTTCTTTAGAGATAAGAGAAATGAGATTTACAGAAGCTGGCTTACCCCATATCACAAAGAAAATAATGAGAACTTAGAATTCTCATTCTAACAATGTACCAGATGTGATATATGATATACCACCTCACCATGTACCGTATACATCTCAAGATATATAGCTAATGGTGTAGCATATAATAGCACTAATTAATAGAGGAGTCACATTGTTAATACAGTATAGAGGATATTTAAATCTCTATTAATCAATGTAATAAGCTATTCTATAAGAAGGCATGATTATATTTTTATCAATAATCTTTTTTTATTAAATCTTTATTGTTCAGATTATTACAGTTGTTCCTCTTTTTTCCCCCCATAACTCCCCTCCATCCAGTTCCCACCCCATCCTCCACCCTCACTCCCCACCCACTGTCCTCTTTCATAGGTGTTCGATTTTTGTCCAGTCTCTTCCCGCATTCCCCACACCCCTTTCCCCCCCAAGAATATTCAGTCCATTCCCTTTCTATGCCCCTGATTCTATTATAATCACCAGTTCATTCTGTCATCAGATTATTTATTCACTTGATTTTTAGATTCACTTGTTGATAGATGTGTATTTGTTGTTCATAATTTGTATCTTTACCTTTTTCTTCTTCTTCCTCTTCTTAAAGGATACCTTTCAGCATTTCATATAATACTGGTTTGGTGGTGATGAACTCCTTTAGCTTTTTCTTATCTGTGAAGCTCTTTATCTGACCTTCACTTCTGAATGATAGCTTTGCTGGATAAAGTAATCTTGGTTGTAGGTTCTTGGCATTCATCACTTTGAATATTTCTTGCCACTCCCTTCTGGCCTGCAAAGTTTCTGTTGGGAAATCAGCTGACAGTCGTATGGGTACACCCTTGTAGGTAACTGAATTTCTTTCTCTTGCTGCTTTTAAGAGTCTCTCTTTGTCTTTTGCTCTTGGCATTTTAATTATGATGTGTCTTGGTGTGGTCCTCTTTGGATTCCTTTTGTTTGGGGTTCTCTGCACTTCCTGGACTTGGAAGTCTATTTCTTTCACCAGGTAGGGGAAGTTTTCTGTCATTGTTTCTTCAAATAGGTTTTCAATATCTTGCTCTCTCTCTTCTTCTGGCACCCCTATAATTCGGATGTTGGTACGCTTGAAGCTGTCCCAGAGGCTCCTTACACTATCTTCATATTTTAGGATTCTTTTTTCATTTTGCTTTTCCGGTTGGGTGTTTTTTGCTTCTTCATATTTCAAATCTTTGACTTGATTCTTGCGATCCTCTGGTCTGCTGTTTGGAGTCTGTATAATATTCTTTATTTCAGTCAGTGTATGCTTAATTTCTAGTTGGTCCTTTATCACATCATCGAGGGTCTCACTAGATTTCTTGAAGATCTCACTACATTTATCGGTGGTTTCTAGAAAATTCTTGAAAAACCTTAAAAGTGTGGTTTTGAATTCTATATCCAGCAGTTTGCTTTCCTCCATTTCTGTCATTTGTGTCCTGTTTCTTTGTCTCCACATTTTTTATGCTTCCTTGTGTTGATATAGTGGTTTTATGTGCTAAGTGTCCTCTGGGGTCCAGTGGTTCAGCCTCCCCAATTACCTGAGGAGGACACTCTTGGTGCGCCCCCTTGTGGTCTTTGTGCACAGTCTTGTTGTAGTTAAGCCTTGATTGTTATAGGTAACACTGGGAGGGATTGCCCTCCAGGCCAATTGGCTGTGAGAATCAGCTGTGTGTGCAGTGGGAGAACTTCTGTCCTGGAGCTCTAGGGAGGTGCTAATCTAGCCTTTGCCTGAGGCTATCCAGAAAACGCCTCCGTGCAAGTCTTGGGCGGGGCAGGTCCCAAGGGATCAACAGGGCAGGCGGAGCGAGCAGTTATGGCTGCTCTCAGTCCTGCCTTTAGAGGCCCTGCTTCTCAGTGTCCCAGCAATTGCTGCAAGTACCTCTGAGAGAAAGCTGCCCTCGAGTTCCGACCGATGCCAGATAGTCCCGCTTCTCCCGTATGAGTCTAGGTCCCCAGAGACTCGCCCGGAACTGGAGCTCAGAGCCTGAGACTCCCTCCCAATTGAAAAAGACAAACCGTGCCCTCAGCTGCCAGCCCGCTCCGCGTGCACCTCTGTACCTTAGTATTTTACTTCCATACCGCACCTCCTCTGAGTCTCGGTATGCTTTTCTCTTTCCTTCTAGTTGTAAAATTTCCACTCAGCCAGCCTTCCTGTGGTTTTGGGTTATGTCCGTTCCATCTTTTAGTTGTATTTTTGAAGTGGTTGTGTGAGGCAGCAAACTCCGGTGTTTACCTATGCCGCCATCTTGGTTTCTCCTTAATAATCTTATCCATTAAAAAGAAAATACCCAACTAATCTGTTAGTTAAAAACTAAAATAAGAAAATAGGTTACCAAATCTTCCAACCTCCAACTATTGCCTCTTTTCCATTTCTATCCCTAGGATGATTGGAATGTCCTAATTTCTATTTTGGTAAGTAGGTTTTCAGCAGCATTCCCTTGAGGTCTAACAAGCACAGACAGATACAAGAGAGACTGCATCAGGAAAGTGTTGGACACCAAGGTATTGATCTAAATTCGCTTTTGCAAAGCCATTCTTCAGTTTATTCAACAACTTTTAGAGACATAATTCATTAATAAAATGTTATGACTTTATTTCTTCTGACTGGTATTCACACCAGATAAGTAGGATCAGGCATGTGTGATAAAGGTTCCATTTGATTAGCGCTTCCTTCATTCAGATAGAAATATTCAGACTTTCACTTTCAGAAGAATATAACTATAGATATCACAGGAGCCCAGGTATATAAGGAATTAATTTTAGAAATTCTAACATTTCATACATGGGCGAAAGGGAAACCTACTGTTCCCACTAATGCTTTCCTATTAAAGCATCTGTTAGAAACCCTGGACTTCATCATAAAAGGATCCCTGGTAGCCAGGGTCTCTAATTGAAAATCTTTTTTTAAAAAAAATATATTTTATTGATTTTTTACAGAGAGGAAGGGAGAGAGATAGAGAGTTAGAAACATCAATGAGAGAGAGAAACATCGATCAGCTGCCTCCTGCACATCTCCCACTGGGGATGTGCCCGCAACCCAGACACATGCCCTTGACCGGAATCGAACCTGGGACCCTTCAGTCCGCAGGCTGACGATCTATCCACTGAGCCAAACCAGTTTCGGCTGAAAATCTTAATATTTTGTATTAATTAGGATTCTTCTATCCTCACCAAGAAAAATCCTCTTTCAAAATACAGGAAAACAATAAAGAAATGTATAACCTCATATAATTGAAATACCAGAGATAGTGTGAGCTCCAAAATTATCAGTGGATCAATAGGATCATTAAAACCCTATGCTTTTCTATGTTTTTATTCGTTCATCTTTGGAAGGTTTCTTCCTCAATGGCTACAGCACTGGTAGAGTTACATTCAATGAGGGCCACATCCAGGTGAAGAGTGGGACAGCCTCTTTCTGTAGCTCTCTCTGGGAATGAGGGAGACTTTTCCCAAATCAACTCCCATTTCAGTGAGAGTTATTTATGAAGCTTCATTGGTCAGAAATATATCATATCAACATCCTCCTGCATAGGCCAACTACTGACAGGGGAATAATGAGTGTTGGGAGTTAATAAAAAAATCCATCAAATGCCATATTTCAGTTTTTTTCTCTACTGGAATAGCACAATTTATACTCAGAGCAGGATGGAGCAGAATTAAGAAGGACTAAGTCTAGTCTAGAACCAAAGGTAGATAAAGTAGGAAATCAGAGTACATAGAGTACGGCCACCAAAAATCATGGTTAGAAACACGATAATATTGTGGCATCTTTCCAAAGTTAGTAAAGTGCAGGTGGGTAAAACACATAAATCCACCTGGTCCATGGGCATTGGCTTCCTGAAGAATGTACCTTTGTTAACAGCATCACATAAGGCCCTTGTGGTATCCTAGAGTATGAGACACTGTTAATGCTTTCCTTTCTTTGGGGTGAATGATTTTAAACTATGCATCTGTGGGGAATGAGAAGCAGCATTAAAAAAATCCTTCTATTTGACCTTATCATTTCTGTGTGTGTGTGTGTGTGTGTGTGTGTGTGTGTGTGTGTAAGTACTACTCATCTAGAGGAAATGAAGTATGCTTAGTTCAACTGTAGAACAAGAAGAAGGTTCTTTAATCAGTCTAATAGAGACATGAGCTCCTTTGATCCCAACAGGCTGATAAATTGAATAATTAGTCTCCCAACCCTACCCACCACAAATACACAATGGGATAAAGAACCAAAGCCACCCATACTCTCTACTCAAGCATCAATTGAACTGTGAGACTAAAAATGATAATGATGAATGGGTACAGATGTGGAAAAAATATAATCAGGGGGAAGTGTTCAAGTTTGGAAGGCTGACATTTCATCGAATAAACTAACTCTATGCTGTGTAATGCTGACCACATAAATATAGAAAAGTATTTTCATGAACCATCTGGATGCCCACATCACATCACCAAATTATATCAAACTAACTCGACTTATGACAAGTATTTTTTAATTCTTTAACAATTTACTTTAAGATCGAGCCTGAAATTATCATCTCTGATCTGAAGTTGGCCTCAGATTTGTCACGTTGCACTACTTTGAGGTGGACATTTCCTTTATTCTCACTTTAAATGCATCACGTGATATGCAGTGGTCATTGCTATTTAGGACATTTTTATCCTAAATAAAATTTAAGAGAAATTTATTAAGGGAATTTAAGGTGAAAATATCCAGTGAATGAGACCATCTGTTTTAGAATGATAGAATGTGATGATTGATGTGAATGTATTAGAAATGCAAACAGTTCCACAATGTAGAATGTAATGATTATTATTGCTGTTATTAATATTTGACTATTAAATCTGTCATTAGCCCAGGGCAGTAACAAAGTCTTCTCTCATATTGTACTGTGGAATCTTCTCTTGTATTTCCTAATTACTAAACTCTTACTTGCAATTTTTCAAGTATCTAGCACAGCAGGAAAAGGTAATAAGGCAGAAATCCACCCTTGAATTGCTCAATTTTATTACGATGAATAGAAACTTTACACAGTTTCAGAGTTACATAGGAATAAGGGCCAAATAATGTGGTGAAATCCATGTACATGACACTAAGGAGATGCTGATTGGTTTTCAGGTTCCAATAGATTTCCTTAAGGAAATCAAGATTTCTTTTTTATGAGTCTCATTTCAGACCTTGGGGCTTTGGTGGAAGTGGTTATACAATTTTATTATCTGAAAAGAATGATGCTGACTATGGAGTACTTCCCAAAAGTTTCTTTTTTCAAGGGGGTGATATGAACAATATGGGACTTTTCCAACAGAGTTAAAGGTCTGAGTACTACACAACGAACAACGTAAAGAAATATGGTGGAGGATTACAGTGTGACCTGGAGACAATCTCAGTGTGTGCTTCTGAGGAGACATGGTTAATAGTGGAGGGAAGAGGAAATCAGAAACAGCTTGTTGAATGAAAAGAGTTTTCGCTGCTACTATAGAACATTAATTTGCAGAAGATTATCCTTAGCTTCTAAGAGGCTAATTGAATTTCCACCTGGATGTCAGTCATTTCAAACTGAGCATTCCCAAAATTAAATTCTTCATTTGATCCACCTTTTAAAGTGTTTTCTCCCTTCAACTTTATTTGAATAAATGATACTGTTGCTCCAGCCCCAAACCCAAGAGTTGCTTTGCTTTATCTATTTTCCTTATACCTGGTTTGCACTTCTTAAAATATCCTTGTAGTCTTTATCATTAAAATACGTTGTAAATCTGACCACTACTCATCACTTTCCACTGCTAACACTAATAAAATCTACCATAATTCTTACTTGGATTATTACAATTCCTAAATCTCATCCTTATTTCTACTCCTGTTTCCTAGAGTCAATTTCCCCAACAATGCTTAAGGTGCTCTTTTAAAAATGGATATGCAGTCAGATCATTCCCCTGATCAGAACCATAATATGGCAGAGTGATTAGAAAATGATTTAAAGTTCTTAGCGTCCTATATCATCTGGCTCTTTCTTGCCTCTTTAAAAAATTACTCACAACTACTCTCTCCCCTCATTCATTCTGTTTCAGCAACACTAGCTTTTGGGTATTCTCTAAATGCAGAAGGTCATTCCCACTCTGGGGCCTTCCCTCCGTCTGGAATATTCTCCTCTTCCTTTAATAGTCAAGGCTTGACTTTCTCTTAATAAGACCCTTTGTTTTAGGCAGTCAATTAATACAGCAGTAACTAATAATGTAATAAACTTCCACTACTGGCCAAGTAACAGGGACTAAACTTACCCTCCTACTTAAAACTACTTAAAAACTGGACACAATATATATGAAAAAAATTGCTCCCATGTTACTGGACATTAGATGAAAAAGGACAGTGATCCCTGATGTATATGAAACAAATGAGGGAAACTCTATTATTTCCTTAGCTCAATGCCTGTAGATAGTTTACAGGTGGCAGTACAGGGAGAGCCCATTGTATTGAGTGAGCCAAGACATGATGTGAAAAGGAACTAAAGATAAGGAACATGGCATAATTTTTAAAATTTTAATATATTTCTGTTATTGATTTCAGAGTGGAAGAGGGAGAGAGGGAGGGAGTGAGGGGAGGAGGGGGAGGGGGAGAGAGAGAGAGAGAGAGAGAGAACATCAATGATGAGAGAGAGAGAATCAATGATCGGCTGCCTCCTGCATGCCCCACACTGAAGACAGAGCCAGCAACCAGGGCATATGCCCTGACTGGGAATCTATCTGATGACCTCTTCATTCATGGGTTGATGCTCAATCACTGAGCCACGCTGGCCTATGAACAATGCAAGTGAGGAGACCCTTGACCAACTTATATAAATAGGGAACGAGAGGAGGGAGTCCACTCTTAGCACTTCTAGTTAGCATGTACTGGAGGTTCTAGTCAGCATAGTCAGGTAAGAAAAAAAAACCACAGACACTTGATTAGGAAAGAAGGAATAAAACTGTCTTTATTTGCAGGTTATATGATCACTTACAGGGGAAATTGACTTAGCCTACAAAAACAAAGAAAAAGTAAATATATATAATGATTTTATATAATGATTACATATATAATGATGTATATATACTAGAGGCCTGGTGCATGAAATTCATGCACAGAGTGGGGGGGTCCCTCAGCTCGGCCTGCACCCTCTCCAATTTAGGACGCCTCAGGGGATGTCTGACTGCCAGGATTGGGCCTAAACCAGCAGTCGGACATCCGTCTTGCAATCCGGGACCGCTGGCTCTTAACTGCTCACCTGACTGCCAGCCCAATTGCCCCCAACTGCCCTCCCCTGCCAGCCCGATCGCCCCCCAACTGCCCTCCCCTGCTGGCCTGATCACTCCCAACTGCCCTCCCCTGCTGGCCTGATTGTCCCTAACTACCTCTGCCTCAGCTCCCATCACCATAGCTTTGTCTGGAAAGACATCTGGAAGGATTTCCAGAAGATTTCTGGTCTAATTAGCATATTACCCATTTATTAGTATAGACTAGAGGCCCGGTGCACAAAAATTTGTGCTCTCGGGGGGGGGGGGGGGGAGGGGGTCTCTAAGCCCGGCCTGTGCCCTCTCGCAGTCTGGGACCCCTCGGGAGATAACGACCTGCTGGCTTAGGCCTGTTCCTGGGTGGCAGAGGGCAGGCCCAATCCCTAGGTGCAGCCCCTGGTTGGGCTCAGAGCAGGGCTGATTGGGGAGTTGGGGCGCCGCCCCCTGCCACGCACAGAGCAGGGCCGATCAGGGGGTTGGGGCGCTGCCCCCTGTCACACACAGAGCAGGGCCCATCAGGGGGGTTGGGGCACCGCCCCCTGTCACACACAGAGCAGGGCCCATCAGGGGGGTTGGGGCGCTGCCCCCTGTCACTCACAGAGCCGCAGGGCAATCAGGGGGTTTGGACGCTGCCCCCTGTCACGCTGATCCCGGTGCGGGAGGCCTTGCGGCTCCGCTGATCCTGCCCGGCAGGGTCACAGATCTGGGTCCCAGTCCGCAGACAGCCTTGCCTGCTGCAGCCTGCCTTCTGTATGCAAATTAGCCGCCATCTTGTTGCTTCAAGGTGGGGGTCCCCACTGGGGTGCCTGGCCAGTCTGGGTGAGGGGCTGAGGGCCGTTTTCAGGCTGGCGGGCGACTGGAGCTCCAAACCTCTCCTTTTTTTCTTTTTTTTTTATTCTGGCATTTATTTACCTTCTATGGCTGTCACTGGAACTGAGAGCTGGCTTTCTCTTTGAGGCTCGGCTGAAAGCAGGTTTCTGGCCTTTGTTTTCTGTATTTGAAACAATGTTGCGACTCCAGCTCTGAGATCCCGGCTGACTGACAGGAGTTTTCTGGGGTTTTGTTTATCTTCTATAAATGTTTCAATGTTTCCAACTGAAGCTCAGAGGCCGGCAAGGCAGGCGGGGAATGTTGGAGTCCTCTGTCACTGCAGCAAGCAAGCCTCATGTTCGCTTCCAGCTGCCTGGCTGCCGGCCGCCATCTTGGCTGACAGTTAATTTGCATATACTCACTGATTAGCCAATGAAAAGGGTAGCGGTCGTACGTTAATTACCATGTTTCTCTTTTATTAGTGTAGATACTAGCAAAGAACATTTGGAAAATGAAATTTAAGTGTCATATAATATACTAGAGGCCCGGTGCACAAAAATTTGTGCACTCGGGGGGGAGAGGGGGTCCCTCAGCCCATCCTGTGCCCTCTTGCAGTCTGGGACCCCTCAGGAGATAATGACCTGCTGGCTTAGGCCTGCTCCTGGGTGGCAGAGGGCAGGCCCAATCCCTAGGTGTAGCCCCTGGTCGGGCTCAGAGCAGGGCTGATTGGGGAGTTGGGGCACCGCCCCCTGTCATGCACAGAGCAGGGCGGATGGGGAGGTTGTGATGCCACCCTTAGTCACGCTCAGGGTAGGGCCGATTGGGGGGTTGGGGCACTGCCCTCTGTCACACTCAAGGCAGGGTCGATAGGGAAGTTGCGGCGCCACCCCCTGCCACGCACAGAGCAGGGCCGATCAGGGGGTTGGGGCGCTGCCCCCTGCCATGCACAGAGCAGGGCCGATCAGGGGGTTGGGGCGCTGCCCCCTGTCACACACAGAGCAGGGCCCATCAGGGGTTTGGGGAGCTCCCCCTTGTCATTCACAGAGCAGGGTCAATCAGGGGTTTGGGGAGCTCCCCCCTGTCATGCACAGAGCAGGGCTGATCAGGGGGTTGGGGAGCTGCCCCCTGTCACACACAGAGCAGGGCCAATCAGGGGGTTGAGGAGCTCCCCCCTGTCACGCACAGAGTAGGGCCAATAGGGGAGCTGGGGCACCGCCCCCTGTCACACACAGAGCAGGGCCCGTGGGGGGGGGGGGTAGTTGAGGCGCCACACCCTGTCACACTCAGGGCAGGGCCAATGGGGAGGTAGGGCTCTACCCCGTCTCACATAGAGCAGGGCCCGTGGGGGGGTTGGGGCGCCGCCACTGTCACACACAGAGCCGCAGGGCAATCGGGGTTGGGGCGCCGCCCTCTATCACCCACAGAGCCGCAGGGCTGATCAGGGGGTTGGGGCGCTGCCCCCTGTCACACACAGAGCCGCAGGGCAATCAGGGCGTTTGGGCGCTGCCCCCTGTCACGCTGATCCCGGTGCCAGGAAGCCTCGAGGCTCCGCTGATCCCGCCCGGCAGGGTCACAGATCCGGGTCCCAGACCACAGACAGCCTTGCCTGCTGCCGCCTGCCTTCAGTATGCAAATTAGCCGCCATCTTGTTGCTTCAGGGTGGGGTCCCCACTGGGGTGCCTGGCCAGCCTGGGTGAGGGGCTGAGGGCCGTTTTCAGGCTGGCGGGCGACTGAAGCTCCAAACCTCTCCTTTTTTTTTCTTTTTTTTTTATTCTGGCATTTATTTACCTTCTATGGCTGTCTCTGGAGCTGAGAGCCGGCTTTCTCTCTGAGGCTCGGCTGAAAGCAGGTTTCTGGCCTTTGTTTTCTGTATTCGAAACAATGTTGCGACTCCAGCTCTGAGATCCCGGCTGACTGACAGGAGCTTTCTGGAGTTTTGTTTATCTTCTATAAATGTTACTATGTTTCCAACTGAAGCTCAGAGGCCAGATAGTGAGGCGGGAACGTTGGAGTCCACAGCAAGCAAGCCTCCTGTTAGCTTCCAGCAGCCTGGCTGCCGGCCGCCATCTTGGCTGACAGTTAATTTGCATAAGGATACGCTGATTAGCCAATGGGAAGGGTAGCGGTCGTACGCCAATTACCATGTTTCTCTTTTATTAGTGTAGATATTTATATATATATATGATGCTAATAGTTTATAATAGCACCAAAAATGTGAAAGACTTAGGATAAATCTAATAAAAGATGTGCATAACATGTGTACTGAAAACTGCAAAATTTTGGAGAGAAATTAAATTACTCAAGTAACATAATAGATATACTTTGTTCATAGATATATAGACTCAATATTGTTAAGATGCTGAATTTGCCCTAATTGATTTATAGATTCAATGCAATCTCAATAATAACCTGAGTAGGTGCTTTTGCAGAAATTGATGAGCTGATTATAAAATTCAAATGGAAATACAAAGGATGTAAAATAGACTACTTTGAAAGAGAAGAACAAATCGAATGGACTTCAATGAAATACAATGAAGTTCAGAAAAACACATATAGGTCGATTGGGTTTTGGTAAAGTTGCAAAAGTCATTCTGTGGGAAATATAATATTTTTAACAAACTCTACTGGAAAAGATGACATTCCATACCTCACACCACATGCAAAAATTAACAAAAGACTAATAAAGAACCTAAAACTAATACTTCTGGAAGAATACATAGGAGAAAATCTTTGTGATATTGACTTAAACATTTTTTTTCTTAGATATAACACTAAAAGTATGACATATAAAGAAATTTTCTAAATTTGACTCACTCCAAAATTAATAACTTTTGATCTTCTAAAAACAGTGTTAAGAAAATGAGAGTACAGCCACGTTTTGGGAGAAAGCACTTGCAAGTCATACATCTGAGAAAAGACTTCTATCAAAAATATACAAAAGAATTCTCAAACCCAATAATATAAAAACCCATTAAAATACACTAGAAGGTCTGAACATAAAAAATATTCTGAGCACATAAAAAGTAGTAAACATAATTCATTATTAGGTAAATAAAATAAGAATTTATATGCATCTGTTAGAATGGTTAAAATTAAAGACTGATTGTACTGAGCATGGACTAGAGTTTATAGGGTTATGCTGAGGTAACCTATTGCATTTTTAATTTTACACTGTAATATTTAATTGTTAGGACATATAAATACAACTGATTTTGTATTTGTATCCCACAGCTTTGCTAAGTTTACTTTTTATCTCTAGCAATTTTTTTGTCAATTCCATAAGATTATTTCTCTCCACCTGCTATTTCTGAAAGGATTTGGAGGCTTTCTCTAGGCTTATCTGTAAAGAGTGGCATGCTTGATTAGTGATATCTGTCACGAAAACATAAGGGGCAGTGGTAGCAACTATGTACCTATTTTTAGTACCAGTTTACCTTAACTCCCCCTCTATATAAATAAGAAAATTAAGCCTCAGAGCAGCTAAGTGACCTGTTCAAGTGTGGTAGGATTAAACCGAAGCCCATGCGTTCTTAACTCCATTTAAACACAGCTTTTTGACTGTTCTCCATTGTCTTCTCACAAAGCTCAGCTGAAATCCCATTTTCTTCAGAAACCATTTGAGCCTAGTCTTCTCAAATAGAATTTTCTCCTTTTCTTATGGATAAATAGCCCTTAGGTCATATCAGTATCATGACAGATATCTTAGTATCTTTTTCTAATTATTACAAGGCAGTCTTCTTAGAGGCAAATTGAATTTATAAATTATGTTGTCAGTGACTCCTAAACTTAAAGTAATATTTCTCAGAGAAATGTCTAAATGGTTTTGTTTAAATAAAAAACAACTTAGATTAAAGAGTTTAATCACATGATGCCTAATCATGTATTTATTTCCATGTCTTATCTCTATGTCTTTATAATCCCCACTCCTTTGCACTAATTAAAATACTTTAATAGAGTAGGCTCTCACTAAATACAAAATAATTCTTAAATATTCTGATAGTAAATTCTTGATGGATCAAAGGGTTGACCTTTAATGTTAGAAAACTCATACTTAAACAGGCTAGTAAAGGATACTTTTAGGCAGGTAACTTCCCAATGACACTAAACATGAAATTGTGCAGACAGTTATATCTTCCTGCCTTAGATCTCCTTTGCAAGTATATACTAGGGATTAGAATTCTCATGACTTAATGGAAATTACATAATAACTATTATTATTATTACAAAATAACAATAATTATATTTAAAGTCATGGAATTATACATATTACAATAGGACTAGTAAAACTGTTTTTACCATTGGCCTACATGATCAATACTATTGATTTGCATGGGACAACTTTTTAATATAAACCAAAATGTATGCAATCAGACATTAGAAATCAGCCTTGACTCAGCACTGATCATGCAAAGAAGTATACAAAAGAGATCCCAGTTTATCATGTAAATAAAAAGAATTTCCCAAACTGACTAAAAAACACATTTTTTTTTTTTTTGCAAGACCACATATGCATGAGGAAATAGAATATTCATTCTGACAAATAACAAAAGTATACTCCCAGGGTACTCCTGAATAACAGTGGGTGGTCTTTGCTGCAGGGTATCTATGCATTTATTTTTACCAAAGCTAGAAGCTGACTTTTTTCATTGCCTACACAACATCCTCAGAGAAAATCTAGCTGAAGAGTGCCAGTGAAAGGAGTTATAAGGCATATAGGTCATCGCTTTATCAGTGTTAGCCACCTTCTTCCCTCTCCCCTAAATTCCACTTGTGCAGTTCTACCAAATAAAACAAATGCAAATCAAATTTTCTATAGCTTGGTTTTGTAGAAGGAAAATTGACTTTTTTAATAATGAACCCGAGGTCAATTCTTGGGACTCAAACACTTAAAGTCTATGACTCAGGCAAATTACTTAACCTGTCTACTTTCCTTATTTGCAAAGTGTGGATGATAATATGTATTTTGCTTGTATTATGAGACTTATAATAATAAGATCCCTAAAATTGGTGATTATAAATTATAATAGTAGTGTAAGTTTTTGTGCTTATGGGGACTAATGGAATGTTTCAAAATATTACCTGGAAAATCAGTATTTCATTTTGGTTGCTATTTTGCCCTTCTTCTCTAGGCCTGAAATACAATATCATTTGCTTTTGTTGGCCTTTGAATACATGTGCAATATATGGTGTTGACCTATTGCAATGTTTGTGAGTTTTCAGTTATAGAGTAAATTCACTCCTTTATAATATAGGTGCCGATGCACAAGGTCGATGACCACATTAGAAACTCCCCATCTGAAAGCCATTGAACTGTAATATCCATCACTAAGTACAGTGGGGAAATGATTTGACCTTTCCTTGAATAGTATTTACTGGATCAAATTATTTTCAGCTCAAAAATAATTGCAAGTCTCAGGTTCCCAGTTAAGCCACTGCCTTCTGAATTCATACCAATGCTTCATGATCCACCATTGGTAATCACAAAGAGCAGTGCATGAAATATGCAAAAGCAGCACATGGTAATGAGATGACAGAAGACTTTGGATTCCGATGGCCTCAATTTAAACCCTGGCTACTTTTCTGTGTAACTAATTGGATGGTGTCTGTCAAAGTACTTCCCAATATTTTAGTACTAATGTAAAGCTTAAATGAAAAAGTATATTTAAAAAATGCTGTTATTCAGTCTTAATTCTGATGTAAAGAATTTGCAAGTTCTTTTTCTTGCAACAAGAAAAAGTTGGGCAAACTGAAAATCAATTACTTTTCTTGGACCCATTGGATAATTGAGGTTGCTAACAAACCTTCATCCCAAAATCTAGAGACATGGGTACTTCCTGAGAGACACAGATGAGATTGGCCTATTTGGAGCAGAATCCAGTGGGGCCATAAATGCATAGAAATACTGAAATGGTATTTTTGATGAATTGCTGGAGGTTTAGTATGGATTGGTCTGAGAGTGAGAATCTTCTGGTGGCTGCAGCCTTACAATGGTCCCCATTCATGGGCTGTGCCTCCATGAACCCCATTAGGTTCCCAAAGGGAAGATCAAATATTTGAAGTACTAATGGATGAGAACTTTAGAAAATGCATGATAGACACCAAACTACAGATTCAGGAAGTTCAGAGGAAACCAAGCAAGACAAATAGCAACACACACACACACACACACACACACACACACCTAGGTTTATATAATTCAAACTGCAGGAAACTTAAGAAAATAGAAAAATTATAAATGAATCAGATGGGAAAAAAATCTTACCTATAAAGGAACAAAGATAAAAATCACAGTAGACTTCTTATCAGAAACCATATGAGCAAATAGAGTGGAGTGAAATAGTTAAAGTATTGAAAGAAAAAGAAACCATACCCAAAATAGAATTCTATAACCAGTGAAATTATCTTTCAAAAGTTAAATAGAGTTTCTCAAACAAAAACTGAGGGAATTTATTACCAGCAGACCTGCCATGCAAGACATTTAAAAAAATTTTGTGACTAGTACTTCCCATGAGCATAGATGCAAACACCCTCAACAAAATATTAGCAATTCAAATCCAAACAAATATAAAATTAATTCTGCACCACAACCTTTATACAATGCTGGTTCAATATTGGAAAGCCAATTAACATAGTTCATTAAATCAATAGGCTACAGAAGAAAAATCATCTGATCATATTAACATGTGACAAAAAAGCATGTGATAAAATTTAAGACCCATTTGTGACTTAAAACTCAGCAAACCAGACAGGGGAGCTTCCTCAACTTAATAAAGAACCTCTATAAATGTCTTCTAGCTAATATCAACGTTTGTTATACGAAACTTGGAGCTTGCCCTTCTACCAGGGACCAGGAAAAAGGCAATGGTGTACTATCGCACCACTTCTATTCAACATCATACTTGAAGTTCTAGTTCAATAAGTTGAGAAAAGGAGTACTAATTGGGAAGTAAAACCTGTAACTGTCTTTTATTTTTCAGGTGACATGATTGATTATGTAGAAAATTCTAAAGAATCAACAAAAACTTCTGAAACTAATAAGTGATTCTAATAAGATTGCAAGATACAAGGTTAATATATAATGTTCATTACTTTCCTATAAAACAGCAACCAATAATTGGAATTTAAAATTATAAAATGCAGCATCATTTACTTTAGGCCCCCCCAATGAAATATTTAAGTATAATCTAACAAAATATAATCAAGATATATATGAGGAAACGTAAAAAACTCTGATGGAAAAATCAACAATCTAAATAAATAGAAAGATACTTTGTGTGCATGGATAGAAAGACTCACAACTTCTTTTATAGATTCAATACAATCCCAATCAAAATCCATCAAGTTATTTTGTGGACATTGAAAAAATATCTAAAGCAGCTTTATTCATAATTGCACAGACTTGTAAGCACCCAAGTTGTTTTTCAATAGATCAATGGGTAAATTGTAGTGCTTACAAACAGTAGAATATTATTCAGTGTTAAAAAAGAAATGAGCTATCAACCCACAAAGAGACATGGAGAAAACTTAGGTGCATATTTCTGAGTGAAAGAAGCTAGTCTGAAAAGGCTACATACTGCACAATTTCCCCCATGTGGTACTCTGGAAAAGTAAAAAATACCTATATATATAAAAGCCTAAGCAACTGAATGACCAAATGACTGGTTAACAGGTCACTATAGTGTGCACTGACCACCAGGAGGCAGACCGTCAATGCAGGAGCTGCCCCCTGGTGGTCAGTGCACTCCCACTGTGGGAATGCTGCTCAGTTAACTGACCCATCCCGGCAGCTCATCAGATGGGTGGCAGCCACTCACTCCCTCAGTAGTCCTGCAGGTCCAATCTCTGGAGAACAGGCCAGGCACCAACAGACCGGCACCGCTAGCAAGATCCCGACAGCGCTGCTGGCCTCCTGATAGTTGGATTTGGGGACCGTGGCTGCTTCCCCTCCCCTAGATGTTCTGCAAGGAAGAAATGGTTTAAAAGCAGCCTCCAGGTGGCTCCTGAGCTTGGGTGACACACATAAACCACGCTGGCTCTGCTCCATAGCAGGACAGATCTGCATACTGGGCCTGCAAGGGCATCCCACCACCTGCCCGGAGGGCTGATTGCATCCCAGCCCCAGCCCCACCCACCTCAGAATGGGCACCAGATGCAGAGCTCACGGCTGGCAAGCACTTCTGTGGCAGTATGAGCCTCTCCCAATCAGCCCACGTCAGGTGCAACTGGGTCATGATGAGCGGGAATGGCAGGTGGCATTGGACTGACGGTTTAGGCCCAATCCCCACAGGCCATGCTGAGGGACCCTACCTGTGCACAAATTCGTGCACTGGGCCTCTAGTAAAGACAATAAAATGATCAGTGGCTATCAAGGGTTCATAGGGAGTTAGGGAAAGAGGAAGGGGTGGAGCAAAAGGGATCTTTAGGGCAGTGAAAGTATTTGTATGATACTTTAAGAATGGGTGCATGACATTATACATTTATCAGAACCCATAGAACTGTACAGCAGGTAAACTCTAATGTAAACCATGGATTCTAATTATTAATAATGTAGGTGGGATCTCAATACCAGATATCAAACTGTATTACAAAGCCACTGTTCTCAAAACTGCCTGGTACTGGCACAAGAACAGATATATAGATAAATGGAATAGAATAGAGAACCCAGAAATCGACCCAAACCACTATGCTCAATTAATATTCGACAAAGGAGGCATGAACATACAATGGAGCCAAGATAGTCTCTTCAATAAATGGTGTTGGGAAAATTGGACAGATACATGCAAAAAGATGAAACTAGACCACCAACTTACGCCATACACAAAAATAAATTTAAAATGGATAAAGGACTTAACATAAGACAGGAAACTATAATAATACTAGAGGAATCCACAGGCAGCAAAATCTCAGACGTATGCCGAAGCAATTTCTTCACTGATACTGTTCCTAGGGTGATGGAAACTAAAGAGAAAATAAACAAATGGGACTACATCAAAATAAAAAGCTTTTTCACAGCAAAAGAAAGCATCAACAAAACAACAAGAAAGCCCACTGCATGGGAGAACATATTTGCCAATCTTATCACCAATAAGGGTTTAATCTCCAACATTTACAGGGAACTCATACAACTTAACAAAAGGAAGATAAACAACCCAATAAAAAAATGGGCAACAGTCCTAAATAGATACTTTTTGAAAGAAGACATAAGGAAGGCCAAAAGACATATGAAAACATGCTAAAAGTCACTAATCATCTGAGAGATGCAAATCAAAACTACAATGCTGTACCATCTCACACCTGTCAGAATGGCTATCATCAACAAATCAACAGATGACAAGTGCTGGAGAGGATGTGGAGAAAAAGGAACCCTCATGCACTGCTGGTGGGAATGCAGACTGGTGCAGCCACTGTGGAGAACAGTATGGAGTTCCCTCAAAAAACTAAAAATGGAACTCCCATTTGACCCAGTGATCCCACTTCTAGGAATATATCTCAAGAAACTAGAAACACCAATCAGAAAGGATATATGCACCCCTATGTTCATAGCAGCACAATTCACCATAGCTAAGATCTGGAAACAGCTTAAGTGCCCATCAGCAGATGAGTGAATTAAAAATGGTGGTACAGCTACACAAAGGAATACTATGCTGCAGTAAAAAAGAAGGAGTTCTTACCATTTGCAACAGCATGGATGGAACTGGGGAGCATTATGCTAAGTGAAATAAGCCAGTCAGAGCAAGATAAATATCGCATGATCTCACTCATTTATGGAATATAATGAACAACATAAACTGATGAACAAAAACAGATCCAGAGACAGAGAAGCATTGATCAGACTGTCAAACCTCAGAGGGAAGATAGGGGAGGGTGGGGGTAAGGGGAAGAGATCAACCAAAGGACTTGTATGCATGCATATAAGCCTAACCAATGGACACAGACAACAGGGGGGTGAGGGCATGAGTGGAGGGGGGAGTAATGGGTTGACAAAGACACATATGTAATACCTTAATCAATAAAGAAATTAAAAAAATAATGTCTAGCTATTGGTTCATTAACTGTGACAAATGTCCCATACTAATGTAAGAAGTTAATAATAAGAAAAACTGGATATGAAATATATGGGAACTTTCTATACTATAGTCACAACATTTCTGTAAATCTAAAACTGTTATAAATTACATTGTTTATTTAAGACAATACCTGGGTTTCAAATATAACAGGTTTTCAAGAAGCATTAGTTCCCCTTTACCATATAGACTATATCATATATAGCCTAAATTCAATTCAGTACTCTTGCCATTATATGGAATGATGTAGAAGTGAACATCATAGTGAATTAAATATAAAATTTAATAAAGTATAATCATATAGTATAAAGAAATAGATTAAACATTAAATAATAGACAGGTGAATCTCTTTTGAACTTAATTTAATTTTTCTGAAGGTTCAGATGGCACTTGGGGGTTTTTAGAAGCCTTTAAGTCAGCATAATGAACATCAATTATTTTTGTGACAAGAAACATTTTACTAATAGAGACCTCTTATTGTGGGAATGCCCATTTTAATTGGTTTGGGAATATGAGTTCATCAAGAGCATTCCAGATTTTAAAAATGATACACATGAAATATCCATCAACATAAAAAAGTAAAGGTTACCACTAGACCTTTGGGGGAAGCTAACTGTGTTATAATTTCCCTACATTAGTTGCCTGAACTAAAAGAGTTGAGCAAAGGATTTAAGAAATAGAGACAGATCCTAGCCAGTTTAGCTCAGTGGTTGGAGTGTCAGCCCTAGGACTGAAGGGTCCCAGGTTTGATTCCAGTCAAGGGCATGCACCTCAGCTACAGGCTCGATTCTAGGCCCTGGTTCATATGGGAGGCAACCAATCGATGTGTCTCTCTTCAATGGATGTTTATCTCTCTCTGTCTCTCCCCCTCTCTTCCACTCTGTCTAAAAATCAATAGAAAAATATCCTTGGGTGAGGATTAATAACAACAAAAAAACTAGAGACAGTCAGAAATAAACAGGAAAGCCATTCTTATCATCTTGGATAAACAAGGGAACATGGCTTGCAAATTTTAACAGAGTCTATGTTGAAACATGCTAAGTCATGAGCATATTCCTTGCATTGCAAATAACATGCAGGATTTGTTTGAAGAGCTCAGTGGGTGGGAATGAGAAAACTCCTTGAACTCTATCTAGTTCCCTAAGATGTCTTGCTACTGTGTGTGATAACCTGATGAGTGTTTATCCCTGCCATAATATAGGAATTGATATATTTTTCCAAAGAGAATTTTTTTTTTCCTGTCTGAATGCTGCAAGAGCACAGAAAAGAATCTAAAAGTGAGACAGGAAATAAACTGGATAAGCAAGAGGAATTAGATTCATGTGAGAACTAAGAGGATTACGTGTGATACCATCTTTGAGACCTCCAAAATACAAATGTGTGTGTGTGTGTGTGTATGTGTGTTGTGTGTGTGTATGTGTGTGTGTGTTTGTGTATGTGTATTGTAAATAAGATTTCAATTGAGAGAAAAACTTCCATGTAATCCTGCAAGTCTGGTGGTGGGTAGATATTAATTCAAGAAAGGAAACTAGTGATATCTTCTATTATGCTGATTTAATAAGACCCTTGTCAGTGATAAAGAACCTTAATCCAGTTTACCAAATTCAGTGCATTTGACCAAACACACTGATCCTATTGTCTGTGTAAAATGATGCTAGGCTTCTCTTGTCTGTACCAAAACAAAACATCCCCAGGGATTCAATTAAATGCAACTAGATTATTTCATGTCTCCAAGTCAAATATTTTTAGTCTTTTAAAATGTCCATTTCAGTGTGAAGGAATCAGAGAAGGTAGCCAGGGACTAAGTTTCTTCTAAAAACTCCAGTTATGAAGGACAGTTGCATTTCTTTTAGTAAAAAAAAACCAAAAACTAAAGATCATATCTTCAGCTAAGCAGAAGATCTATAATAGTTAATATTCCGCTTTGCTCTAGATAATGCTCATCCTTATCCTTAGCCATCAGGAACAAGAAAATAACTTGCAGACATTTTTTTTTTTAAATTACCTTTATTGTTGATAGTATTACAGATTTTCCCTTTGGTGTTGTGTGTGTGTGTGTGTGTGTGTGTTCCCATTGAAACTTTCAGACATTTTGATGGGAGATCATTTCACCACACAATGTTATTTGGACACACAATTAAAATTATAAAGTCTATTTAGCTCAAAGGCAGATAAGCTGCTAACCATAAAACCAACACTATATGAACTCGCAGACACAAAAACTATTTATATCCTTGTCACTAAGCCTATATTTAAAACTAGTAATAGATCTTTTTTAGACTCCCTTGCCATTTTAGATAAGGTCTGTATCTTCATCCCACTTAATGTTGCAAAAGCTAGTTAAATCAACAAGACCCCTTTCTTATTGCTCTTGTTAAGGATTTGACACTGTGTATCTTAAGCCTATTTGAATTAATACAAAAAAATCTGATCATGCTTGTACAATCAGTTTTTGCTTATCTTTTTCCAACTTTCTTGAATACCAACTTTAAAAGCTTTTGAAATTCAGCATTAGTAGATGCATTTAGCAGTCACTTTTCTTGAATACTATATAATAGGCCATCTTATTTCAATTTGTTTCAGGCTTCTTCATTATGGCATATCTATGCTGAGAGAGAGAATATGGTTTAGTGAAAAGATCAAATAATTTTGAATAAGAGAGATGTGGGTTTAAATTCTCGCACTGTCACTTCTTAGCTTTAAGACTTCGGGGAATGCCCTAACTGGTTTGGCTCAGTGGATAGAGCATTGGCCTGTGGACTGAAGGGTCCCAGGTTTGAATCTGGTCAAGGGCAGGTACCTTGGTTGCGGGCACATCCCCAGTAGGAGGTGTGCAGGAGGCAGCTGATCGATGTTTCTCTCTCATCGATGTTTCTAACTCTGTATCCCTCTCCCTTCTTCTCTGTAAAAAATCAATAAAATATATTTAAAAAAAAAAGACTTCGGGGAAGGATCTAATCAGTGGTTCTCAACCTTCTGGCCCTTTAAATACAGTTCCTCCTGTTGTGACCCCCAACCATAAAATTATTTTTGTTTCTACTTCATAACTGTAATTTTGCTACTGTTATGAATCGTAATGTAAGTATCTGATATGCAGGATGGTCTTAGGCGACCACTGTGAAAGGGTTGTTCGACCCCCAAAGGGGTCGCGACCCACAGGTTGAGAACCGCTGATAGAGTTTCCACATCTATAAAATGGTGCTAATACCTGTATTTCCTTTAGAAGGTAAATGCAAGGATAATTTGAGTTCATGAGTATGTCATAGTAACACATGCCTGACATAGCATCTGTACTCAGCATTTGATATTCATTAATCCCCCGTTGGCTGGAATGATGCTCAAAATATTCAAATCAATATGACACAGGTACATTCAATCAGTATGAGTGCCAACCTGAAACAATTGAGACAGTTCTGCCAAATTGTACCCACTAAATATCAGTCCCAAGTGTTAGGAAGCAGAAAGAAATAACATTGGAAAAAGTAGTTGGGAGAAATTTGATGAAGGCCTCATTTTATATTTAGGAAAGCACTTAAAGGTACTTCTCTGGACCCCCTACCACGAGCAAAAGTGCATAAACCTGCAGCCCAGAGAGCAGCCTCTACCCTAAAGGTACAACTCTCGCCTTGAGAACTGTATTTAAAACTATGTCTATTAAACTCCAAACCCTTGCTCTCTGCCACACTAAGGGTGTTGACTTTAGCTCTATGCATCTTCCAGATTCTGAGATGGTACCTTAGTGTCCTGGGCCAGTACATTTCAAAGCTGTGTTCCTTGAAGTACTAGGTTTAGGTGGGAATGATTGAAATTCACCTACAAAAAGTACAGTGGAAGCTGAGAGGACAGAGCTCATGTGTCTCCTGAAATATGGCCTTCATTTCAATCAGAACCTTCATCTCTTCCTTACACTGAGATTTCATTTAAATAAAAAAGTTTTATTGTTTTAAAAAAGGAATGTTTAAAAGTCACTTTTGCCCTAACTAGTTTGGCTCAATGGATAGAGCATTGACCTGTGGACTGAAGGGTCCTGGGTTTGATTCTGGTCAAGGGCACATGCCTGGGTTGCAGGCTCAATCTCCCAATAGGGGATGTGCAGGAGGCAGCCAATCAATGATTCTCTCTCATCAGTGATGTTTCTATCTCTCCCTCTCCCTTCCTCTCTGAAATCAATAAAAAAATATATTTTTTAAAAGTCACTGTTGTATCCCAAACTCTACTCCTTGTTTCTACTCATATCCAAAGAGAGCCTCAACCTAGATCTTTGTCCATACACTTAGATTTTTCAGCTCTTTATGGCCTAGATCTCTAGCTTGGCTTGGTTAACACTTGTGCTGCAATTTGTCCTTGAGTTAGAATTCAGAAAGCTCACCTCAACTTTCCTACCTACTAGTAAACTCTGAATGTCATTTGCCACTGTCTTGTGTGTGATTCTAAGAAAATACAATCAACTCTGGATTTCTTCTCAGGACTTTATGTGACATAGCGTCTGTTTTCTCAATTTTCACTCCCTCTGGCTTGATCTTTAGCCACGTCATTCCTTGGCCATGACCCTGGCTTTACATTTAGCTTTTCTGTGCTTATTGATACCAATTACCAGTACATATTTTATAATTTGAAGCCATATCTGGAGCTCAACATGTCAAGTACTTTAAAAGTAATCTTCCCACCCTGGCTGGTGTGGTTCCATTGGTTGAGTGTCATCCGGTGAACTGAAAGGTCGCTAGTTCAATTCCTGGTCAGGGCACATGCCCAGGTTGTGGGCTTCATCCCCTGTCAATCTGCATGCAGGAGGCAGCTGATCAAATGTTCTTCTCTCACATCGAAGTTTCACTCTCTGTCTCTCCGTCTCCCTTCCTTTCTCTCTAAAATCAATACAAACATGTTAAAAAAAAATAATCTTCCCCTTAGGCCAAGATACCACCTGATGGAATTAAGGTTTTTAATATCTATTTTTTTTCCTCCATATATACTTATTATCAATTCTTTTGCCCCCTGCCTATGACTCAGACTCTAATGACCATTGCCCTGAAATCTTGATTGTTCATGCTGAGTGCAGTCTGATGAGAGGAGATGTGCAGGGAATGCCTGCGATGGCAGCTAGGACTGTGAGGGTATCAAGAGGCCACAGACATACCTATTGTCATACAGCGAGCATCTGACATAGAGACCACCCAGCTCATGGCCAACTTCCACCACAGCTACCACTCTGATGGGTTCAATTAAGTTTAGGAGAAGCTGTCATTATAGAATATATGAGTACCTGGTCACTTCAGCCCTAGAATCATGAATTACTGTAATAGAGATAGGGAGGGAACCACTCTGACCACAGTGGAAAGACAGCTGCTCACCTGAAGCTCAGAGTTGGGTTCCCTCCCACTTCTAGGCCTGCTCAGCTGTCAATCCTTGATAGATGAAGTTCATAGCATGCAGTTTTTACAGCAGCTTTTTATTTTCTGTGCTATAATTTGGATGGTTTTCATTGACATATATTCACATTCATTGATCTCTTTTGCAACATCCAATCTCCTAAAATGCTCACTCAGTGGATTTTTCATTTAAGTCTCAGTTCTGAAATTTCCATTTGTTTCTTTTTTATTTCTCAACTGAGATTTTCCCATTTCTTTGTTATGAATGTATTTAAGTAATAATATATGTTCCTGTATGTAAGTGTAAGTATTATATAAGTACATAATATGTAAGTACTCTATAAGTAATATATATAATATATATATGGAATATATATATATATTACAAATAAGTAATGTAAGATATTTTAACACCCTTATCTGCTCATTCTAAAAGCTGTGTTTTAACTGCACTCCTTCTGTTGACTGTTTATTCTCCTGGTTATTGCTCACATTTTTCTGTTTTCAACATTTATGGTAATTTTTAATTTTATAATGGACATGAGTACCAAATTGTTGAAAGAGGGGATTTTAGTTTCTTTGTTTAGAAAAGGTTGAGTTTTACTCTGGCAACCTGTTAATTTAGTGGAAGATTAGCTTTATACTGTTGAGGCTTGGTTTGAATATTTGTTAAGATTGATATAGAATACCCTTTATTCTAATGCTAGTATAGCACTATTACTAAGGTGTGACTTTCTAGAATACCAACTGAATAATGCTGTGGGAGTAAATTAGGTCTCTCCACTCTGGCTGATTGCAGTAGTAGTCCACAGTCTGTTCAGTTCATTCCCTCCCAGTAACCATTCGCTGCCATGCCATGCAGTGTTTCACTCTATGAATACACAGTTTAATATTTGGCCAAAACTTTGAAAGCATTGCCATGCAGATTTAGGCACACAATTATCTCCTATGTTATCCAATCTTGCACGTTCTGGCTGCCTGACTATGTGGACACCTAAATTATAATCTTTGCACAAGTAAATGAAAATACCATGCTCTCTGTTTGAGCTAACTTTCTCTCAAGCATCCCTGAGCTATGTCCAATGTCCTCAGTTTGTTACTTCATATATTTTTTCCACGTTCTTTAGTTGTTTTTGATGGGAGGATATCTGCTTAGAGACTTTCCTTTTGAATCTTCCATTAGTCCAGCTAATTGTTTTAGGGAATATTTGCTAATTTTTTATAGCCTTCTTGGATTTCTTATGGACTGAATAGGAATCTATATAAACATTTTAAATAATCCATTTCATTTTTAAGTTTTCAGTAGTTCCACAAATTCAGATTGGTGTAGTTGTCAGAAATCCAAGATGATGATAAATGTGTGAGGGTACTTTTCTCCACAAATATAATAAAGAATATGATTCTGGAAAGTTCACACATTAAAACCTCTCCCTTTGCTGGAATTTGATGGGACAGGATTTCTATGAACTATATTAAACTTGATCAAGAAGAACAATTTTGAATAAAGCTTGATAAATACTCCTGTAGTTTCTTTTGACTTTAGATGTATAAAAAGAATACAGTGAATAAACATTAACCTGGATTTGTTGTTGATGTTGTTGTTACCCCAGAAATCCCAGGAATTCACAACTTCTAAGCCTCATATTTTTGAACCCATTATCCTTATTTGCAATTCATTGTTTAAAAGTTACCTCTCTGAGACATCAGTGATGAAAGAGAATCACTGATTGGCTGCCTCCTGCATACCCGACACTGGGGACGGTACCCACAACCCAGGCATGTGCCCTGACCAGCAGGCAATCAAACCATGACCTCCTGTTTCACAGGTCAATGCTCAACCATTGATCCACACCAGCCTGGCTAGGCTCAGCTTTTAAATTTGAGCCCAGTTAGCCACCAGGAGCCTGCCGTGGTAGGTATTTTCTTTCTTAAAGCCAACACAATTCATCAAAATCCCTGAATGTTACCCAGGCATCAAATAGTTCAAAGTTTTGCCATGTGATTCTGACCCTCACCTGGCCAGAATAGCTCAAACCCGGGCAGACTGCCCTCCCATGACAGCATCAAGCAGGGTCCATCCTTGTTGTTAAAATAATTGAATTGGAGCCTCACAATAGCTCATCAAGTGCTGTACTTTACTATGAAGACAGTACACTGAGTACACTGAGGTGTAATGGGTGTGATATTGCAAGGACACTATGTACAGAACAGCAACTTTCTTCATTTGTCTAGAACTCAACTGAATCCTATCTTGAGGCTAAATTCTGAGTCAATAGTCAATTCAAATTTAAAGTCAATCCCCTCAAGGATTTTCCTCTCTCTTTCTCCCTAGCATCAGGAGAAAGTGAAAAAAGAAACAAATAAAAACAAATAAATAAAAGTTACCTCTCTGGAGAGTAAGATGATCAATAAACATTACTTGAACAGAACCAAATTTTCATGGCCTGAAGGATTTTACCTCATTATAAGAGCTGCCATGTAGCCCTAAAACTATTGCCAAAGTACGGACCAGAAAATCTAACTTGTCAAGTCTTCAACAAAAGTGTTCTAGGAATTTAGAGGCATCAAGAAAATGCTATGCTTTTAAACACGGTGTTCCTCTCCGATGTACTCTTATAAAGTACTTGCTGAGAACTAATGTAATTGTTAAGAACACACAGTACTTCCTCTGAATAACACTATTTTTGAGATGCAGATTCTGCAAAAGTCAGCCCCAGCTTTTGAAAGTAATGTGTGTAGTAATTTAAGCAATCAGAAAACCAGATACTTCTTGAAAATGGAGAATGGTATTGCTTATTACAATTCTAATAGCGATTCTGCTAAGCTTTGGCTTACAAAATGATCATTCCAATCATTGTGAATCTTGCTCTTCTATGTTTAAACTAGGAGTAGAGTTTTATATGACTACTAGAGGCCCGGTGCACTAAATTCATGCACTTGATGCGGGGGGGAGGGGTCCCCCAGCCTGACCTGTGCCCTCTCACAGTGTGATCGCCCCAAAGAGGTAGGCTCCATCCACTCATCCAGGGCTCCTCGGTGGATTGCCCCAAAGAGGTAGGCTGGAGCGGGTGGCCCTGCCCCCATGGCACATGCGGGGCCACGGGAACCCCAGCAGAAGCCAAGCTGTGCGGATCAGCCACTGGTCCCCACCTCCACTGTGTGCACAGCCATCTTGTGACTGCATGAGGCCATCACTGTGTGACGGCGTGAGGGCCACCTAGGCTTTTATTAGTAAGATGACTCACAAGATGGCATATATACTTGATGCAGTCTTTCAAGTGTTGATAAGATCAATTTAGAAGATGGAAGAATCAGGCAGTGGGATAATAACTTTCTTCTTTCTTTCCTCCTTTATCCTTCCTCTTTCTTGTCCCTATAATGTAAAATCTTGGGTATCCATATAAATTTTCTTACCCAGTTTATCTATTTGCTTGTTAGGCACAGTTGAAGATATTGGATGGTTTTGTTTGTTTGATTTTTATTCTGATGCTTATGGATGCATGAAATGATAAGAATAAAACACAGGCAGTGTTATGAAATCATTGAAGGCTGAGGCTAACCCCATCTCAATGTCAATTCATGAAGAAATGAATAAAAATAATTGTGGTGTAGGAGGTCATCCTAACTTTATATTTATTACAGTTTTATTATTTTCTACTTGTGTGTCAGGATTTGACCAGATAAGCATAGTCAGTAGGAGGTATGTATTAAAAGATTTATTGCAAAATATTGGTTTGCAGATTTATGGGGACTGTCAAGGAAAGTCTGAGATCTATCGGGTAGGCTTTCAAAAAGGGTAGGCTGGAGAGTTCTGGAGGATCTGAAGTTGCTATCCATAGGTGAAAATTTCTTAAATTACTCAGGGAAACCTCAACTCTGCTCTTCAGGCCTTTCCACTGATTGATTCAGTACTACCTAAATTATCTAGGATAATTTCTCTTACTTAAAATTAAGTGATTATGGATCTTAATCACATTGATAAGGTACTTCTACAGCAACACCTTGAACAAGTATCTTGGTACTATTGCCTAGCCAAGTTGACACATAAAATTGACTATCACCTTAGGTTACAACATTCTTTATTTTTCTTACTAAGTTTAATAATAGAGTTGTGTACTTTCTTATTAAAATAGTTGAAAATTATAAATTGGCCTCAAAAATAGTTTTTTGAAATTTTTATTGGTTCATAAAAGCCAAAAGACTAAAAGCTACTGCTAAGGAATAATATTCTTCCTCATATTGTCATTTCACAGGTGGGAAGATATTGAAGCCCACATAGATACTTTTTTAATAAATCATGGGTAATGTATAGTCATTATTTTTATGCTATTTAATTTACTAGTTTATTGGCTTACTTTGTTATCTTTTAGGTTAAACCAGATTGTATCGGTTTTCTATTGCCTCAAAGTGAATAATTATAAAACTTTATTATCTCACAGTTTCTGTGGGTTAGGAGTTTCAGGACAGAACTTCTGCTTAGAGTCTCATCAGGCCAAAATTGAGTTGTTGTCTGGGGTTGTGCCTGGATTTGGGAATTCTCTTATGAATTCAATGGTTGTTGCCAGAATTTATTTCCTGGTGGTTGTAGGACTGAGGTCTTTGGCTTCTAGACAAGATAACTATTCTCTAAAATGTGGCTTTTGCCCTAACCTGTTTGGCTCAGTGGATAGGGCGATGGCCTGAGGACTGAAAGGTCCCAAATTCGATTCCGGTCAAGGGCACGTACCTTGGTTGCAGGCATATCCCCAGTAGGAGGTATGCAGGAGGCAGCTGATTGATGTTCCTCTCTCATTGATGTTTCTAACTCTCTATCCATCTCCCTTCCTCTCTGTAAAAAATCAATAAAATATATTTAGAAAATAAAATAAAATGTGGCTTTCTTTATAACATAGAAGTTCCCTTCTCCAAGGCTGACAGGAGTCTTTGATGGTTGCAATCATTTTGACTTCCTCTATCTCTGACCTCTAAGTCATCCTTTAAAGGACTTATTTGATTAGTTCAGGACAACCAAGTATAAACTCTCTGATTAATATTAAAAGTTTAGAGGCCTCAAATGCATCTACAAAATCACTTCACCTTTGCCATATAACCTAGCCTAGTTAGGTACTGATATCCCATCATATTCACAAGTCCTGCCTATATCCAAGTAGAGGGGATTACCTATTGCATGTACATAGAGGGCAGGAATGTTGCAGGTCATTTTGGAATTTTACCTACCACAGAGTCAATTACTTTTTCAACACCATCTTACTTTTTATTTTAACTTGAGGCAAGGTGAAAGTAAGAGGAGAAAACTTAATTCATTTCATTCAGTACATTTGGGAAGTCACTGAACTGAATAAAATAGGTTAAAATTGGGTTTATAAAAGCAATAATCACCAAGCCTTTTTATGTAATGGATTTTGTTCAACTAAATCAATGTGTAATGGAATCTAGATAAAATTAAACTGGAAAAAGTACAAAGAATTTTACAAACTCTAGAGATAATCACACAAAAATGGGAAATAGATCATGGACTGACGTTTTTGCATCATTACGCGCTATGAATGTGGGTAGATTTATTTGCTAAAGGTTATGGTCTCCTCTCATTTGGCTGCCATTCAAATACACAATTGCTCATCATGAAGTAAAAAAAAAATACAGTGAAGCTGAATTGTGATGAGTATAGAACAGCACTTAGCATCTGAGGGAGCTGCACTGGTCTCAAGGTTCAAAGGTCAGCAGTCCATGAGTATTTCATATCTGCCCTGGCTTTCATTCTTCTCCCCAGAAGTGGATTTACTATTAAGCTCATGAAGCTTAACATCAGGGCCTCTCACTTGACTCTCCCTAGGCCCTGCGGAGCCTCTGAGAGATATGTTCACAGAGGTCATCAATTTTCATATAATTTTTAAAATAAAATAAACTACTGACTCTTTCCACTCTAACTTCCCCTCAGTTATACTTCCTCTTAAGTTTGGAGGCATGGAGGAGCTATGAGCAATTTTTGAATACAGTTAAGTGCAAGTTGAATTGGGGACCTATTTACTTGGGATTCAGTATGATGTATTTATATGGCTCCCACTAATGTCTGAGCATTGTTATTACAAATCATCCCAGGGTAACAGTAGCTTCTGGGTATATTCTTACCACCCACTTTGCTAACTCATCTAGGAGTATGACATAAAGAGTGTGACAAGAAACTTATTAATAAAAAAAAACAACTAGTCCTAGCGAGTTTTGCTCAGTGGGTAGAGTGTTGGCCTGTGGACCGAAGGGTACTGGGTTGGATTCCGGTCAAGGGCACATACCTTGGTTGTAGGCTCCTCCCCAGCCCGGACCCTGGTCAGGGCACGTTCAGGAGGCAACAGTCATGCAATGTGTAATTAAAATGCAAATCAATAAAATGTAATAGTGGCTGGCTGCATTACACTTTTTAAAACAGTTTAATAACAATTGAATGAAAAAAGCCATTTTTGTTAACACAATCCTGAGGGTTCTATCCTAGAAAGACTATAAAAATTTATACACTGAATTGAGTTGTCCAATGACTTATGCCATATTTAGTTTTATATAAAAGAAACTGTGTATTATATTTTTTCTCTGAATTCTTGGATATCCTGTAGTTTTTGCTTTAAAAAGACAATTGCTGTCATTTTTGTGCAGATGTTTATATTATATAATCATTCTGAATTATAACTTTTAACATTACTAAAGTGACCTTAATTGAATTTGATATTTTTTAATGTAAATTCTACTGGGAAATCATCCGAGCAATGCCTATTTTGTTTCTATTTGCCTAGTATGTATGTGTCCATCCTTTTGTTTCTTAGCCTTTCTGAATTAATTTTAGGTGTTTGTCTTATATACAGATTAGAGTTGGGTCTTCCATTCCTAGCCACATTGAAGATAACTTACAAGATAGCCTATGCTTATTCACTTTATTGACATGACTGATATATTAAGTCACATTACTTTATAATCTTCAGGTTAGGAAGGACCTTAATGACCATATAGCTAACATATGCACTACAAGTTTAAATTTGTCATATAAATTCAGAGATTGAATCAGACTTTCTTCTGGACTACTCAAACCCTTATTCATAACGGTACTACATCTTGTACCTTGGTCAGTAAGTAGTAGTATGTGTGTGTATATTTTCATGAGCATCTTTTGAGCTGCTCTCCACTTCCCTTCAATAATAGGAGCTACTTGAAAACAAGCATCTTTATGTGCATTCTCTTCCACACTAGTCCTCATTCTGCTGCCACACACACACACACACACACACACACACATCTCTACCAGGCACATGGCAGGTGCTCAGTAAATATTTGCTGAATTAATTAGTTGATGAATAACTCAGAGAAAAGAGCCTCTAAAAAGTTAATTGTTTGTTAAGTTATGTGAATTCATGGTACTATTTGCCTGTGGAGTAAAGTTATAGATATATACAAGGCATTTATCTTTCTGGTATGGGCAAATAGTCTAATTGGTTTAATGCATCCTATTTTCATGTAATGGTTTCTGTCTGTAAGTCGCCAAGGTCATACAACTATTAAGCATCCAGATATGAGCCCATCTTTGTTAAACTGCACTGCCTGAGCTTTTAACCTTATCACAAAACCACATCTCATTTGGAAAAAAAATTTATACTGTTGCCCTGGATCCTCAATATATACATTCCCATCACACTTGGCATGTGATTCAGATCCCAGCCTCAACCTTATTATTTTGACTAACGTAATTGCTCTTTTCAATGAACCCTGGGAATTTGAAATTATGTTGATTTATTGGCTACTTAGAAAAGCACTGGTAACCCTGACTTGATAGTGAGACCTCCTGGCATGCTTTCTCCTAGCTTTTCTTGCTCTGATTTTGTTTCCTGAAAGAACTATGGAGGTTTTAACTTTTATTTTGGATCATTAATTTCACTAAGTCATTTGGGCAGCAAGGTACTTAAAGCTTCCTCAGCAATTTGAATGAAGGAAGACTTTGAAAGTGCCTCAGTTGAATGCTTCTTATTCTAAGCTGAAGCGTTTCATTAGAAATATACTACACTGTCCATGGAAGATTTATGAGTATATGTTTGAACCAGGAATGACAGATATGATACTATGTGAAGCTTTCACAAATCCATAGATAAAAGACAATCATTTTCAAAGAACATATATGCATATAGACACAGCCCCTCACCAGCAATAATATGGTGAAGGCCAGGGATGGAGGTGGGAGCTGGGTAGAGGGGGGACAAAGGGAGGGAAAATGGGGGACATCTGTAACAGTATCAACAATTAAAAATAATTATTTTCAGTGTTATGAATGATATTAGGAATTTAATTAAAATGAAAACGAACTATTGGAGGAATGTGTGTAGTATTCAAATAGGGTATTCCTACCAACCAGGTGGAATAATAAAAAGTTATAAGAAAACAAAGCAATGATTGAAGATTACTTTAGTAATCAGTTCTTTAAAACACAATTAAAGTGGTTTTACTATTAAAATATAATTTCATTGCTTAAATTATTTACAGAATACTGATTAGTAGAAGAAGAAAAAAAAAACAATGCCCCAACAAATAAGATTTTGGTATTATAACCATTTTCAGTGAACATATATGTAGTGGTTTGCACAGCTTCTTTTACATGTGAGTAGCCACATCCATATCATACCAGGGTGGACATTCTTCATTTTCTGAGTGTCCAGTATACGTACATTTTTCTACATTTGAAAATTCCTTGCCTTTCAAGCCTTGGTGAAAAGCTGAACTTGTCTCTGATTATTAGGCTGGAGGCACTTTGTCTTTTTCTAGATTCTGTGGCAGCAAGTTTGTAGGGAAGTAACCTAACCTCAGTTAATCGGATGCACTCACTCAGTCAGCATGGCTCATCTGCAGATACTGACAAGAGAGCATTCCTGCTGGCAGCAACCAGGCAGCGAGCAGTCCCAGTTTCCACTGATTATCATGGTGGCAATGCAAGCTAGTTTCCAATGTTGATACCCTTTTTCAGCAAGGGCTGTCAGCATCCAAGTGGGTGTGCAGTGCTCTCTCCTGGTGGTACTGACTTGCATTTCTGTAGGGAGTGGCTCTAGGGTCAAGCCTTGGGCTAAGTTGTGGCAGGGCCACAAACAAGTCCCAGCCTGGAGGGCAGAGCTCTCCTAGCATAATTAAGCCTGACCTTGTAGCCCTCACTAATTCCTTCCTAAGTAGCTAATGGGCTGTGGGAGGTGCAGCAAGTGTTGCCAAAACATGTATACATGTTAATCTACCCTTGTTTTAATCAGACTATAAAATAAAGCATCGGCTTGCAGGCTGCGTCTTTTGTGTCCTCACCCAGGCACAGGAGATCCACCAAGTCCCAGCTGTACTCTCTTGTCTGTCTTTTCTTCAATCCTTCACCACCCCTCCTCAGGTTCACCCTTTGGCCATGCTGGCTCGGCACACATTTCCCAGTGACTAATGAAGTTGGTTCTAATTTTTACTCTTATGATTAATGTTGTCATGAACATCAAATTTTTAGGTCAATCTTTGAACTCATCCTTTTTAAAATTAATTCCTAGGATTAAAATTGCCTGGAGAAAGCATATGGACATTTTAAGCCTTTCATATGTGTTTCTAAATTATTCTCTAGAATGGTACATCAGCTTTGTTGCCTACAACCTAGATAACTTGATAGATGAAAAATGGTCTCTAGTGCTTGTAGTTACATGCTAGTAAAAACTGCCATCCTGATGTGACAACCTGATATGCATTATGGCTATGATGCATAAACCCCTTCATGTGTCCATCTTCACCTGCAGTACAATTTAAAAAAGCTCAGCTTCAATTATAATGGATCTCTGACTAATGGCAGCCAGCCATATTCATTCCAGGACTTATGTGCTGTGGACCCATGCAGAACAGAGTCTGGCCTCATCAACTTTAGAATTTCCCATGACATACTCCTTGAGGCAGCTATCTCTCAGCTGCACAACAGAATACATGTGTTTACAGCTTTGCCAGACAACCCCTGCTTCTGCCTGCTGCTGGGATACAAACACTTCTGCACCATCTCAGATCCTCCGCTGTGACAAAAATCTTGTCAGATAAATGGAAAACCAGGTTAGGGTATGGCTACCTGCCTGTGTGATATGTTGGTATCCATGGGAAACATTTGTTGACCTCCAAAACTGCATTTTGGTCCAAGATGCAAACTCTTTTCCCCCATAATACTCATTTTGAAGAATAATTTTAAAGAACCAAATTTAAGATCCATAGTTACTCATATTTTGAAGTGACTGGTAGGTTTGTTTTCCTATGTGTAACTGCACATACGTTAACATCTTTTGATGACATCACAACTGGCAGTTTCTGGACTTGAGTATTTTTAGCTTACAGGTTTTCCATTTTAGCATCGAAGTGCATCAATATTATTGATGAGAGTGTTTTGAACAGAAAGACCCTCTTTCTGTCTCCCATTTACTTATTTTTATTTCTTTTCATTTCACTTTCACACTTTCAACAACTCTCTGGTATTTTCAGGCATTCCATCCCAAATAAACTTGGAATAGCATCAGAGATTTTTTTTTTTTGTCTACATACATCTCCTTTTTCCCGATTGACCCCTCCACCCCCCAGCCATTCCCATCCTGGGCAAGCCCCCACCACCCCAGTGTCCGTGTCCATTGAGTGATATATATATTATACTTCAGTAGTATAGGCTGGGCTGCAAAAAATACCAGATAAAGATTCTCCGTCCTAAAACACGATGAAAATATTCTGAACAGCTGATGTCTGATGCCAACATTTTTTGGATATGGTGCAGAATGTTTAAATTCCTATTGTTCAGGGTTTAATGTAAAAAATGCCCATAAACTTACTGGATGAGAATTTTCAATTGTCTGTTTATCCCATTTTCATTTCCAAACCGGTTCATAAATTGCTGGATGAAGCTAGTTCATTTTAAAAACTGAAGTGAAGTAAATTTCATCCTGCGTTTATTTTAGAGAACTTTGTGGAATTTAATTAAATCAACTGAAGAAGAGTAAGGACTTCCACACTTAACTAAGTGTCAGTAGAGCACTGTGTTTACAGGCACAGCCTCTCACTTCTGCCAAAGCCACCTATTGTCTATGTTAAGTCAGTTACTTCATCTCTCTGAGCCTGTTTCCTGATATGTCAAGAAGGGTATATCAAGGCCAAATGCTGGGGTCCAGCCCCAGCGAGTCCAGGGGTTCCCAAAGGTGTGGACGGAGTCGGCGAGGAAGGAAAGACACGGAGGCAGTATTCAGGTGATCATCATAGCCAGGTTCCTCTTCTTTATTGTCATCTAACATCTGTATATATACTATTTGGTCCCAATCCTATCTATTCTATACAAAAGGCCAGGGGGCTTCCCAACTCCATTCAAAGGTTACTCTATTGTTCCACTAAGCTACAAGGAAGTAACTGAAGGAGGTCACTCTAAGCAAAGATCAAAGCGACCATCCACCCCTCTGACACTCAGTTAAAGGGTTTACTGATAAAAATCCTCACCTGGGGAAACAACCTTTCTTCTCCTAGCCAGGTTCCTTCCCCTATTGTCCTCTTACATCTGCATTTATCCTATTTGATCTTAATCCCATCCATTCCATTCCAAAGGCTAGGGCATTTCTCATCTCCATTTCAAGGTTACTTGAAACATCTCTGCAGAGACTGCCTCAAGCAGCCGGGGTGGATCGGCTTCCAGCAGCCAACCTTACACATTGTTATTTAATTATTTAAATATGTTAAATGCATTTGGGCATTATATGACCCCTGGAATATAGATGGCTCTCCATAAAGGACAGCTAGCATTCTGGCACACAGTAGGTGCTCAATAAACACTTGTTTAATGATAAAATATCTTCCCTAAGAAACCCAAATTGAGAGTAAATTTTCAAATTTGCCTTTCTCATTGTGCAGAATATGTGAGCAAAATGTCTAGAGGGCTTCTGTGCGTGTGTGTTTTGGTTTGTTTGTTTGTTTGTTTTTGAGGACTTCTTTCTTTCTCCGTGTTTTTCCATTGCTGCAATCTCATGCATTGAGCACTTACAAACTTCCAGGAAGCTTTTCCGTGACACCATTGCTAATCTTCAGTGGAATACTGCCCATGGTAGAAAGGACTCCACAATAACCTCTGAAATCAGTCCCTAGCCTGACTGCTGCTGCCTCGTATCTTACTTGCTTTTATTTTACATCTCTTCGAGGGAAGTAGTATGAAAAATTAATGAAATTTACAGTCATGTATCATTATACAATTCTTAAAGTAATTGTCAGCCTCGTCTCATGTAATCCTCATGATAGACTTGGAAAGTCTCCCATTGACAGATAAAGAAATTGAGATGTCAGGAAGTTGTGACACATGGTTAAATGTCTACAGAGGGTGACAGGGCCTGTGTCTCCTAACTCCTAGCTCACTGCCTGCCCCCTCCATTTTAGCGCCCAAACTCCTCACACTTGCTCATAGTGCAGGAATTACATCCATGGAGTGATTTCCTAGAGGTCTGCTTCTACCCAATGCTCAAATGTGTAATCAAAACGATTCCTTTTTTGTGTAAAAGAGCTGGTTAAAGGGCAGATCTCCCTGAGAGAAGTCAACCTGAATTTGAACTTTCCTTGTGATGTTAATAAGAAGAGTCTGAGAGCAGGTTTTTAAGTGACACAAACACATGAGCATGGAACCCAGAGCTTGGGAGGCTTACAAGTCAGCCTTTGTTTCCATTACAAATTGGCCAACTTTTACTTTCCTATTGCCACACATATTTTCATAGAAGCCTACTTCAGGGAAAAAGCAAAAAATGAAACCAAAAACCAGTGTTTAAGGTTTCCCAATTCTGGGTCAAACTCTCTTAATCTTTAATTTTCCTTTCATTTGATGTTCACATCACACTGGTGAGGTAGTATTGTCTCTTTCCAAAATTTGCATAAGGTAACTGAGGGACAAGGGTGCTACATAACTTGCCCGAAGTCATCTTTCTAGCAAGTGTCTGAGTCAGGTTATGAATCTAGATTGGTCTAAATGTGAAGCTCATGGTTAGTCTAATATTAGATAGCTATTGTGTTCTTGCTGAGCTTTCTCAGAATCAGGAAAACATATATTGGTGACTAAAAAAGCTCTTTGTCATAAATCTTTGCAGTGTTGCTTGACAAATGTTAAGTCAAGCTTTGGCCTATTCCTTCCTCAGTTCCATAATGAAGAAATAAAATAATGCCCTTTCTCTGGTCCCTGTAATATATGCAGAGACAGAAGCCAAGACACCCACAGTCTCACTCTCCTGCTATCATTCATTACAGATAATATTTTAACTCATATTTTCCAATCAATATTTAAAGCATAGGGCTAGATATTAAAATACAAGACAGATTTATTGTAAGCAACAAAATTCCTCAGTTGATGGTATATTATATTGTGTGACCACTAAAAAACTAAGATTTCCCAGAAAAAAAAAGCGCCAAATAAATATTTCTCAAGAGTGAGGTATTTTAGAATCTTTAAAGGCACCTCAGCACTGAGAGGACAAAGTTCTTGTTCTTGGTTCTCTATCCATCACCAAAATTCCCCTCCCTAGCTAATTTTTATTCAGTCTACTTCAGCATTGTTCATAATATTTGTCCATTCTTTATTATCTTTATGTTATTGTTCTTTCTCTATTCCCAGAATTCCTTCCATGTCATAGACCTGGACTCTTTCCCCATAAAAAATAAATTCTATTCATAAGCATTAGGGCCACCTCTATCACACAGCTTAAGTATCAGGATTAAGAATGAAGAACACCTGTGTCAATAAGATTCAACTGTTTATTCCAGGAAGATTTTAAACCAATAAATAACTCTACTGTTTGCTTCAGGATATTCCTGTATATTGTTTTATCTGAACAAACAGTTTGTTCATCTAGGTAAATAGTTCTCAGAGGATAATGGATTGATCAACTGGGCAAATAGCTTGATTGTCAAACAAAGAGTTTACTTTTTAAGAATTTCTTCAAGGTGGTCACCGTGCTGTGTCTACCAGTCTTAAGCAATTATGTTGTGATTTTATCTCAATCTCAATTAGTTACAAACCTTGAAAGACATTATTTAAACCACTGGAGCTTAGTTCCTAAGCCTTATAAGGACCTTTATTTTCTCCTTGTCAGAGATGACTAAGGATTTGTCTGGGTGCTATCAATTGGTTTCATAAACAGTTTTGCTTATTTAAGACTATTGTGTGTGTGTGTGTGTGTGTGTGTGTGTGTGTGTAAGTCCACACTATTATATTATACTAGAGGCCCAGTGCACAAAATTTGTGCAATGGGGGGGTGGGGGGAGGGTGGCATCCTTCAGCCTGCCCTGCGCACTCTCGCAGTCCAGAAGCCCTCAGGAGATATCTGACTGCCATCAAGGTGGAGGTGGGAGAGGCTCCTGCCACCACCACTGTGCTTGCCAGCAGTTAGCCAGCTTCTGGCTGAGTGGCGCTCCCCTTGTGGGAGCACACTGACCACCAGGGGGAAGCTTCTGCATTGAGCATATGCCCCCTGGTGGTCAGTGTGCATCATAGCGACCAGTTGATGCACAGTTCGGTAGATTTGCATATTACCCTTTCATTATATAGGACTAGAGGCCCGGTGCATGGATTCATGCACTGGTAGGGCCTCTTGGCCTGGCCTGCATCCTCTCGAAATCCGGGACCCCTCAGGGGATGTCAGAGAGCCAGTTTCAGCCTGATCCCCGCAGGCCAGGCCAAGGGACCCCAGTGGTGCACGAATCCATTCACTGGGCCTCTAGTATGCATATAAGATCTTTGATTAAACTCTTTCCCCTTTCTTTCTCCCCCTTTCCCTCTGAGATTCATCAGTCTGTTCCACGTTTCCATGCTTGTGGTTTTCGCTCCTGTGTTGAGCGTTTGCCCCCTGGTGGTTGCTTAGGTTTTTTAGATAGATAGATAGATAGATAGATAGATAATATAAAGAATTCTGAATAATATATTAATATAATATAATATAATAATATTATATAATACATTATATTATTATATTATATTATATTAATATATTATTCAGAATTCTTTCAGAGGCAAAATTAAAAAAACCTAACTGAAATTCATTTAAAACCAAAAAGGGGATGTTTTGGATCACATAACTGAAGGTCTAACAGAAAATGTCAGTACCTAAGAGAGAGGTTTAAACATTGTAACCAGGACTCAGCTCACCGCACTCAGATTGTACCCCCAGATGGATTCTTTCCAGGTTAGCTTTCTCACTGTAGAATGCATATATTGTTTTCAGTTAGCTTCAGGTTTACATTCTCTCTAAGATGGGTTCTCTGAGAAACAGGCCTTGAGAAAAAGATTCAAGTCCAAAGGATTTATCTGATACGTGCAGGTATGTCAGTAGGAAAATCAGGAAAGCAGAACAGGCCCGATAAAGAGATCAATAAGGAATTTACTATAAAATCAATTGCCATTTTGGACAACTGGAGCTTAAACCTGATGGGAGACATTGGGCAACACAGAGCTCAAAGTTGTACCACCTAAATGGCCAGGAAGATTAGACCCTTGTACACCAAATATTGTTTATAGGAATAATATCAAGACTGATGTACCTGAGGTTGGAGTCAACTTAAATGGCTTTAGAGAGTCTTTAGGTTGCAACCATATGTAAATATCTGCAACTGGAGGTTAGCAGGCATGTAGTGAAGTCAGAGCCCCGGGGATATGGGCAGTGCAACTAAAATAACTACTACACTCAGACCCCAAACCCTCTGCATGTACAAAAGTAGTTATTTATCTTAGAACAAGATTAAGTCACATACTTTGATAGAATCAGCCATTGCAAAAACTAAAGGTATAGTAATATCTGTTACAAAAGGCCAAGTAAGGACTTCCAAAAATCTTCTCATTCATAGAAGCAATGAGAATCCTGGCAGATATTGTCACAATCAACTCTTTCCGAACTCTGGATCTTAACTAAAACTTTTAAGCCATCTAGGGAGTGTTTATTTAAGAAAAAAATCTCAATATTGGTAAGAGCAGTGAGAAATATAGTATGTTACCAACTACTCCCATTCTTCTTTTCTGAGCACCACAGCAACCTAGAAAACCAACCTCCACACTAATGTGGAAAACCAGCAGCATGGAAACACTAGGGAGAAAAGAATGAGACTGCAGCTTTTTCAAGGCCTGTTTTCCTATTACACACAAACCTAGGGTTATTGTATGGCCCAGTGATTTCACTCATGGTATATACCCAAGATAACGGATATCATATAGTCCCACAAACACTTGTACACTAATGTTCATAGCAGCATCAGTCATAATAGCTAAAAAGTGGAGTGTCCATCAACTGCTAAATAGATTAACAAAATGTGGTATAGCCATATAATGGAATATTACTCAGCCAGAAAAGGAATGAAATACTGATATATACTACATCATGAATAAATGCTGAAACGTTATACAAAGTGTAAAAAGACAGGCATAACATGCCATATATTGTATCTTGTGGGATTCCATTTATGTGAAATGTCCACATAGGAAAAATCCATAGAGACAGGAAGCAGATTAGTGTTTGCCAAGGGCTAATGGTGGCTAGGAATGAGGAACAATTACTAAAAGGTGCTAGGCTTTTTTGGGGATGACTAAAATGTTCTGAAATTAAGTATTAGTAATGATTGCACAATTCAGTAAATATACTAAAGATCAATGAACTGTACACTTTAAAAGAGTGAATGTTATGATACGTGTATTATCTTTCAATCAAGAAGAGATGTACAGTGCTCTGTTTTGTGAGACCTGGGTTAAACCCCACTCCTGCAGGATAAGGGAAGTCCAACAGGGGCTGTCAGTGGGATGGTTACAGAGGAAATTCAAAGTGCTCTCAGCAGAAGAAAGCAGAATGGGTGCTGAACAAGCAAAACAAGAAATACTTTTCTCCTCTGGCTATGCCATCAGAATCTCACAAACGCTTTGATCAGAGCCATTTGTCAGTTCTGCCAATTCATGCCTTTATGAAAATGACTGCTTTCCTGCTAAGAGCTGCCACATGCTCTAATGGTTCTCTTCAGTCTGGCATGTGTCAGGACCAGGCTGATTTCTTCTCTCCCCCAGCTATCTGTACACTAAATCATCCCTTTCTTTGTCTACAGCCAAAATAATGCAACAACACTACAGAGCCCTTCCAAACAACACAGGTTTCTCCCCAGATTCTTATGCAATCAATTAGTATAAATATGCCCTGGGTAGTGGGGAGAGTTACAGTAGACTCCCAATGCTCAGCTGAGTTCACTCGGACTACGTGAGCACTGGTGGGAAAGTAGTCACAGCTTCTATTACATATCGTTCAATAGGAAGTCCTGTATCTAAGCATGTGACCATCAATGTTAAAAGAGTAAAAATTAGCCCTAACCGGTTTGGCTCAGTGGATAGAGCGTCGGCCTGCGGACTCAAGGGTCCCTCCCAGGTTCGATTCCGGTCAAGGGCATGTACCTTGGTTGCCGGCACATACCAGGTAGGGAGTGTGCAGGAGGCAGCTGATCAATGTTTCACTCTCATCGATGTTTCTAACTCTCTATCCCTCTCCCTTCCTCTCTGTAAAAAATCAATAAAATATATATTTTTAAAAAGAGTAAAAATTAGCTAGCCAAAATCTTAAACTTATTTCTTCAAAATGTGAGCATAAAATAGATGGTCAATGTAATGAGTTCATGAATTTCAGGTACCCCTACATCTGCTTGCTCTCTTTCTCAAAATATTTTATTGCAAAGCTACCAGGTAGAATTAAATTTCTTCCTGCTTTTTTTTCATTATGTTGTTCATGCAATATATTAAATATTCCAACAACTGGCTTGAAAATCACTTCCAAAGAGGTATTGACTTTTATTTTTGTGTTAGCTTGGAAAGATGGCTTATCATAGGGTTATATGAACCCAGCATCTTCTTACTGGTGATAAGGACCAAGCAATCCTCATATGTTAGTAAAATATGTGAATTGTCTTGCTTACTCCTGCCTTCTCTGAAGCAGTAAATTCTCAGATTTTGGTTCTTGTCTGACTGACTCAGTTGAGCAAAGCTGAGGGACAATCCACAGATAGCTAAGGATTCTTTCTAAAAGTTCTTCCCCATTATGCTGGGTTATAAGAACTTAAGTTTACCTCAATCCACTTTTTTATTTTATTTTTTGCCAGAAATTCACAGATTATAGGAAAATGTCATGATTTTGTTCTGTCGGCTACTGTCTTCCAAAGTTTTAGAGTCTTCTAATTCAGCAGGGAAGGGGTAGAGTTTCCATTCAAAGATATTTTTCTTTAGGTTTCTTTATCTCTTCCTAGACGGAATCATAAAAAGCATCTATTAAACTTTGCTTTTCAGGTCTCCTCTTTTGCAATACCAATCCTCTCTCTTATAATTATTTACCAAAGATATAAAGTTAGGAGTTACTTAAATTCTGAAAGAAAGCAACAAGGATCAAAATTCTCTTAACGCTTTGGAAAGATGGCTTCATGAAAAATGAGTAAAGTTTATTAGGGAAAAGAGTAAGTATAAAAATTTCTTTTTAAAAGCAATTAAAGGTTAAGTGTATGAAAATGGCTTTTATCACTAAAAAGAGCAGATAATATGCAGGATTATTTTCAAATATAATGCCATATACTAAAGTAATCAATTATCTTCAAGTGTTCATTTTGTAGTTTCTTGGTACAGTTAACAATGAACACAGTCATGATTGGTAATAGGAGTTTGGAAATTATAAAGTTAAGTAATTAAAATTTTCTCCAGTTGGATAGAATTTTCTAAAGTTTCTCTGTTAATTGATATTGTCTTTGTCTAGAGAGAGAAGTTTTTTATCAGAAAAGAATAAATAAGAACTATTATCTCCCAAATTTGAACTTCTGCCTTCATGCTTAAAAAACAAAGTGAAAAACAAAATCTACATTTTCTAAATGGCTCTGAAGTGAAGTTATTCTTTCTTTTCTTTAAACAAAAATGTAATAAAAGGCTTAACATGTAATAATTTAGCAAAGAAAGGGCCAAGTTTTCTTTCTGAAACGAATTTTCATTGTGCTGTTGAGAACCTCAGATAGTGAGGTTTTACATTTTGAGTAGATATTGAGATATCAGTATATGCATGGAAAAAAGATGAAGGCAAGGGTACTGGTATCTGAGCATAAATAAAACTAGTGCTTAAATAATCTACTTTCTCCTTCCTTTACACTTCCTTGCAATATCTTGGAAACACAAAAGATGCTTTGTCCTGCCTGGCTGGTGTGGCTCAGTGGTTGAGTGTTGACCCAGGAACCAGGAGGTCATGGTTAGATTCTGGTCAGGGTACATGCCCGGGTTGCAATTCCATCCCCAGTAGGAGTATGCAGGAGGCAGCCAATTGATGATATTTCTCTCTCATCAATGTTTCTAACTCTCTATCCTTCTCCCTTCCTCTCTCTCTAAAACTCAATAAAAATACTAAATAAATACATAAATACATAAATGAATAGATAGATAGTGCTTTGTAACAGCCAAAGATTGATTATGGAAACAGGGCTTGACAAAGAGCAAAAAGAAAACACACCCACACACAAACTAATGGATGGAGAAGAAGGGCGCTGATACTGAGTCATTGGCAATGTTTCTGAGCATGAATGCTTGTTTGTTTGTTTTTTAGTCTGGGGCAATGTGTTGGAAAACACATATTTGAGAGCATTAGGGAAGGGACTGAGACTTTGTACATCTTTCTCTACAAGCTCTTTATCCTACAATGCTGCTGCCCAGAAGTTGAATGGTAAGAAGATATAATTTGATTTTTGCTTAAAAATCAAATCAGATACTTTATAGGAAAAGTACTACCTGAATTCTTGCCTGATTTTGAAACCAAGCAACATTACTGTGAATACTATTCCACCTAAAAAGGAGAAAAAACTGACTATTGAAACTCAATGTTTACATATTTTGAAAATAAATATATTCTTCTCTAAAAAATACAATTAGGGCAAGAAGCTGTAAATACACACAAATTGTCACAGTGTTATCATGGAATCTGTGTAAATTTGAATTTACAGAACCGTTAGAATGTAGAAAGATTAAGCTCATTAAATTTACAGGAGCTAAGTGTAAACATCTCATGCACTTTACCTTCTAATGTAAGCTTATTTTTTTAGACAATTTAATCCTTCCTGATTCCCAGCTATTAATTGTTGCTCCTCGCCCTGTTCAAGAAATCTACCTCCTCTGTCTCTTCCTATGGCTTTCATTTAGCCAGATGCTACTCACTCTTCAAGGTACAGCTAAAGAGCCATCTTCCCCATAAAACCTTTTATGACTGCATATTCATTTATCCTTTTTCATTAATTCCTACAGCCCTCATTCTCTGTACCACTCATCAAACACTTATGTATTTTTACTGTATGCAATCAAATTCTCTGTGTACCTTTGACCAAAAGCTCAGCCCAGGAATTCTAATTGGTATTGAAATCTAGTGAAAGATAAAAATGTTCTTTGAAGGAAATTGGACGTTTTAGATCATTGGGACCACTGTGTCAAGCTGTAGATGCTGCCTCAGTTTCCCAGGGTTGACCAGACTCCGAAAGAACAAGGGCTGACTTGTTTGAAGCTATGTCAAGAGTTTTGTTGTCAAAGAAAACAAAAGAAATATGGGGCTAAGCTGGAGGGAAAAATGGAGTTAAGGGAAGAAAAATGTTTGTTGGAGTCTTCTGAAACAAGTTTGGATATTGTTGGAAATGATACAATAGAGAGAAAAAAAAGAGGATGATTCAAAATCTGAAGCAACATCCCTGAGGAGAGAAAAGGGGAGATATATTGAGAATAGAAGAATTGGCCTTACCATGGGAAGTACCTATTTCAGAGGCACAGACGTAGGGTACAGACGTTGGGTAGAGCATATAGGTGGGAATGTATGGAAATTGTTTTTTGATTACTTCTATTTTCCAAGGAAATCTGTTGCAATTATGTCAATTATGCGCAAAGAGAGGAAAGTAAGTGTTGAAGGTTTGAGAAAAAAATAATTTATGGAGTTGAGTGATCAAATGACTGTATTAGAGAAGCATTTTTAAAATTGTGGTTTGGTGGCTCCCTTATTCCTTTAAGCATATCTGTGAGATCAAAATTATTTCATCATAACATTAATATGTTATATCTTTTTTCACTCTTATTCTCTTATGAGTATACACTGATATTTTTCAAAGACTGCATGACATATAGTATTGCAACAGATTCAATGCCAAAAGCAGACATGGGAATCAAGCTGTCTTCTATAAGTCAGACATTGCATAAATTTGCAAAATTTAAAATGATACCCTTTGCATCTGTTTTGTGTATTTTTCAAAGTGAAGTTATTATACATGAAATATTTATGTTAAAAATAATGGATTTATTTTGTTTAAAAAGTATTAATAAATATTCTAAACTTTGCTTTAATTTTTAATATAACAAATGTTCATAGATATAACCCACATATATAGAAGTTCTAACTCTACAATTTTTAGGAGTAGAAAGAGTCTTGAGAGATCAAATTTTGTAAACCACTGATTGAGGGAAATCTAGTTTTATTCCTTGTCACACTAAGGGTACTCTTAAAATGAGTAATTATGCATTTCAAATAAAGCCCAAAAACATCTTAAAATTTGTATGGAACCACAAAAGACATGAATATTCCAATAAATCTGGAGAAATAAGAGAAAGGCTGAAAAGAAAGCATCACATATTTTCCAACTATATTACAAAGATATAGTAATTAGGCCTGTATGGTATTGCCATAAAAATAGACACATAGACCAATGGAACAGAAGAGAAAGGCCAGAAATAATCCCATGAGTATATGGTCAATTAATTTATGACAAAAGAGCCAAGGACATACAATGGGGAAAGGGTAGTCTCTTCAATAAGTGGTGTTGTGAAAACTGTACAGACATATGCAAAACAAATGAAATTGGACAATCTTATACCATACACAAAAATAACTAAAATGAATTAAAGGCTTAAACATAAAGAACTGAAACCATAAAACTCTTGGAAAAAATATAGGCATTAAACTCCTTTACATTGGTCTTGGCAATGTTTTATTATTATTATTATTATTTGACACCAAATGCAAAGAAACCAAAAGCAAAATAAACAAGTGTGACTTTGAGAAACTAAACAATTTCTGCACAGCAAAGGAAACCCATCAACACAATAAAAAGGCAACCTACAGAGAGAAAATGTTTGCAAATCATATACCTGGTAAGGTGTTAATATTCAAAATATATAAAGAACTCATACAAATACATTCAATAGCAAAAGAGAAATAAAGTAATCCAATTAAAAATGGGCAGAGAAATTGAATAGTCATTTTTTAAAAGAAGATGGACAACAGGGACATGAAAAAATAGTCAGTGCTACTGATCATCGGGGAAATACAAAGCAAAACCACAATGAGATACCACCTCACACATGTGAGAATTGCTGTCATCAAAAAGACAAATGATAACAAGTGTTGCAGAGGATGTGGAGGAAAGGAAACCCTCGTGCACTATTGGTGGGAATGTAAATTGGTGCAGGCACTATGGGAAACAGTATGGAGTTTCCTCAATATACGAAAAATAAAATTATCATATGATCCAGCAATTCTTCTTCTGGATATATATACGAAGGAAATTAAAAGAGGATCTTGAACAGATATCTGCACCCCTATATTCATGGCAACTTATTCACAATACCCATGACATAGAAACAACCAAAATGTCCATATACGGTAGAATGGATAAAGAAAATGTATACATACATACACACACACATGCACACACACACACGGAGACACACATATATACACAATGAAATATTATTCTGCCATGAAAATAAGTAAATTATGCCATTAACAGTAGCATGGATGAATCTTGAGGGCATGTAATGCTAAGTGAAATAAGTCAGATGGAAAATAAATACTGTATGATTTCACTTATATGTGGAATCTGAAAATACTGGACTCAGAGAAACAGACAACAAATTGGTGGTTGTCAGAGGCAGGGGGGGAGGATAGGGTGGAGGAGTGCAGAAAATGGGTGGAAGTGGTCCAAATGTACAAACATCCAGCTATATGATAAGTTCTAGGGATGCAGCATGCAGCATGATGACTATACTGTAGTTAACAATACTGTATTGTATGTTTGAAAATTGCTAAGAAATATATCTTAAAAATTCTCATCATCATAAAGAATATAACTTTATGAGGTGATGGATGTTAACTAAACTTATGGTAAATATATATATATAAAACAAGTGTAATATGCTAATTAGACTGGATGTCCTTCCAGACAACCTTCCAGATGAAGCCAGGGTTGTGAGGGAAGCCTGAGTCCTGGGTTCCAGAGGGAATCCAGTGCCAGCAACCGGGGGAAGGAAGGCCTACTCTTGCACGAATTTCATGCATTGGGCCTCTAATATATATATTCACCTTAAACTAATACAAAGTTATATGTCAATTATATTTCAATAAAACTGAGGAAAATAAAATAAAGCCAGTTAGTATTTTGTTGTTGTTTTTTTCATAAATTCTGATGGCCGGGCCCTGGCAAAATGTAGATAGAGCACTGAACCTATCCAGGGCTTCCTTTTGCCAAGTAATTACATCAGAGGGAGAGGGAGTGAGGTCCTTAGATTGGGCAGTGGAATTGAAGCTGGATAAGGAGAGAAGTGAGGATGTAAATGGTCCTGAAGGGAGAAAGGGCAGAGGTTGTACATATTGCACTGAGTCTGGAATAGAGGCAGTAGGCAAGAAAGATAGGAGGTGGTTGATGAGGAGTGTGATCCTTGGAATTACCCTTATGAGAGCAAGCAGTCAGTGAATCAAGTTCAGGGGATGAATTGCTGAATAGAGTGGAGGATGAGCTCCTTAGATGAGAGTAGGTTATTGAAACTGTCAAGAAGTGAGATACTGATCTGGATGCTGAAATCTTTGAGGAAGGAGAGAAAGAGAGGAGGAGATGAGGTTATAAAATGTGAAGTTCCTGAAGGAATTTTGTGTCTAGTCACCTCAGGGTCGCAGCTTTTCTGTCAGGGTTTTCTGAACCTCACCAACAGGAAGAACCAAGAAAGCCCACCTTTGGTAAGAGATGCGAGTTATTAGCCTCGCCTACCTCCATCGTGTAACCTTGGGAAAGCCTCTCAACCTCTCTAAACTCAGTTTTCTTTCTATGAATTGGATAGATTAGTACCTACCTATAGGGTGGTAATAAAAATAAATTGAGACAACATCTATAAAGAACTTACTATGATGCTTGACACCTGGTAAGCACTCAAAATACATTAGCCATTATCATTATGATTATCTCTGCAGCAAAATTATACTCTCTCTGAAAAAAGTCATCTTATTCCAATCACATTGCCATCCCCCTATGCAGCTAGCATAGTGCTAGGTATTATAAATGTTTGCTGAATTGAATTTGTATGTCTTACCCATTTTACACCTCAATCAGCAGTTTTGTTTTTGAAAATGGCAGTAAATGATACATTTAAGATATAACTTAGCTTCTATGGCAGCCTTCAGTACCCAGCAGCAGAGCAAAACCTGCTCCGTTAGTTGCCTGAAAATACTAATCTCTGCCTGTGCTTTGGAGTTTCTGTATTCTGAAGATAATGATACAGTAAGCGTTTGCAAATGTTTTTTGAGAATGTAGATGAATGCAGCACTAGAATTAAATTGTCACCAAATTTAAACTAGATTCTGTTTAATGCAAGATGCCTCATAAACTGTTGTTTTCTATTTAAGACCAAATCATACCAATAGTTTTAGCCCTGGAATTGATATTTTAAACAAGGAATTTTATATTTGGATTCAAATAATGTCTTTTGCCATCATATTTTTAACTTGTCGATGATTCACCATAATATATAATTTAAGGTGCAAATGTGATTTGAGAAAAACAACTTTGCTTTCAACTGAATCAAGTGCTTTGCTATATTTCACCAGTTAACTTGTAATTTCTAATTTTCTCTTTGAAATATGAAAATTCATTTTGGCCAAGGTCTCAGTCTCCTCTCTTAGTTATGAAAGACTAGAGGCCTGATGCACAAAGATGCATGCAAGAATAGGCCTTCCTTCCCCTGGCTGCTGGCACCGACTTCCCTTTGGCACCCGAGACCCGGTCCTTCGCTCTGGCCGCCACCTCCCACCTTTGCTCTGGGCCAGAGCCACCTCCAGCCTTTGCTCTGGGTCAGAGCTGCCTCCCACCAGCTCCAGTTGGCTCCCTGGCCACCACCCAGAGGCCGGCCCTCGGCGGCCAGTCAGGTCTTGCAGGAGGCTTGACTTCCTTCATCGCTAGGGTGATGAAGGAAGCCAAGTGTCCTGCCCAAAGGAAGACAAGCATCCCGCCTGAAAGAAACCAAGCATCCCACCCACTCCGGCCAGCTCCATGGCTCCGGCCGGTGCTGCCATCTTTGTGGCTATGGGTGCCACCATCTTTGTCATGGAGTGATGGTTCATTTGCATATTACCCTTTTATTAGTATAGATGGAACAGGATGGTACAGAGAAGAATGTGTGCTATTTACCTAATTTTTACCAAAGCTCCAACAGTGAGAGGTGCCATTATAGGTTTATTATACAGACAAAAAATTTCTACTAATTGAAATAGAGACTATATCACCTGTGCAGAGTCACACAGTTAGTAAGTGGGCAGCTAATATTCAAGGTTCAAGTAGTATGATTAGTGTGGCCACTTTTCGAGCCAGATCTGAATGCTTTGTCACTGTCCACTATTGCCTCTTTGATGTAGCAATAGCCTTCACCTTGTTTCTAGGTGGCAGTGGACCTATCTCTTAGTATATAGCATCTCTTGTATCTTTGTTTTTAAAAGGCATTGGGCATATAATAAAGTTTATTTTTATGACTGCTTTATTTTATTTCCAAGGAGACTTCTACATGGATAAGTACATATAAGGCTGTCTCTTGTTTCAGATATTACGGACACCCCTTTGAAGGAGTGTTTAATTATTCCCTTCTAGTAGAGTTGTTGCGTGATTAAAGCTAAAACTTGTTGGGGGTAATTCCTTAAGTGTGGTTGTGATGGAATGTTATTGAACACGGGCAACAAGTGTGTCTTATGGAGATGTGTTATGACATCTGTTATTATGACGTAAATAATCTGAGAGGTAAAATCTATACACTCAACATGAACAATTGCTTCAAAGTGGCCTAAAGCTTGAGATCACCTATTCCAGGCTTACCTGGATCTCTATTTCAACAATATAGCTGTATATCAAAGATGTTTAAGGGAAAATGAAAGTACTTGTTAAAGGGCCAGAAAAATATATGGTTTCTGGATCCAGTGAAAGTAACACTGAATTAGAAGCCGCCTTCCAATTTGTGCTTTGCTTATATATTGAGATGAAATATGTATTCTCTTTTATGAAGTAAAAGCATTGAGCTGGATATTCCACTGTCTTTTCCAACACCTATTCTAGCATTTCCTTTTCACCGAAGCTCAGTGTATAATAAATATATCTGTTGCTCTCTTTTTTATTTGATCTCATATGTCTGTAGGTGTTTCAAGAGTAAATGAGAATTTCAGTTTCCAGATGGTTTCCTCTAATGCTTTTGAGGAACCTACATCTGGAAATTAGGACTTAGTATTGGGAAGGAAGTGAACCATACAATAGTCAGACTGCCATATGGAGTCTATCATTTGTCACAACCATTCATTAGATAATCCATGATCTACCATAACTTTTATATTCATAACTTTATTGAATTAAATATTAAATTATTTCCCTATATCTAAATATACACCTTTTTCAGAAAAAAAGACTTATGATCTTTTTGAAATAATCTTTGCTTTTGAAACCTATTTTATTATGGTATCTTAATCCCATAAACCATTATCAAATCTATTTAAACAAAAAGTCTTCAAGGCTTCAAAAGATATTGTCAGAGTTTATATCCTTGGACATTATTCTTCCAAATTAATTTTTTCATAACCTTTTCTCATAATCAGTCCAGGTTGGTTAACTTGACAGGACAACCATAGCCAAATTCATGAGGCTCACCATTCTCCCGGCGATTTTCTTTCCAAGGTGCTTTCTGAAATGACTCAGCTTCCCCACCCACAGTTTACTCCCACTAAAGTGTCAGTGAAACTAAAATACATCTGAGGCTTATTTCTGACTACTGTGGCTGGCTGAACAATGTAAGTGGACAGTTATTGATTAATTGTCTAAAGTGATGGACACTAATTTTATTAAGCTGGCACCTTCGTTTCTTATTTCGGCCTGCTCTTCCAGAGTTCAGGACTTTATTCTTCCATTAAGTCTAATGGAACGACTTGGTGACTTTTTTTTGAAGGCTTTTCCTGGTCAGATAAACAAATTATTATGAAAGCCCAGAGACTGAATTATGATTTTATAAAGAAGCTTTTGGTGTTTTAATGTGTGACTTGCTGTTTGATTGCTTTCCAGATAATTAAAATGTTCTACTTCCAAGCCCCTGATGTGAACTTAAGAACCTCAGAGTATTTTACCTTAAGGCATGTGGATTTTTAGTTATGAGTTGTATTTTACTGGTGCTGTGTAACAGTAGCTAGCAAGTGAGCAAGCTACCTCAAAACAAATGTGAAAGCTGTACTGGAAGAATGAAGCTTACATGTGTGATACCAACTTGATAAGAAAAAATGTATCTGTAACAAATGCATGTATTTTAAAGCCATACCTCTTACTTATGCACAATAATTTTTGAAAAGTTCTTTGTCGGCTAAAAATGGGATGATAATTGGGAAGTCCAAATAACAGGCAGTACGTAAAATAACAGATAGCCTGTTTAATGATTCCTTCTCTTCCCACCACCACCTCGCCTCCTTATTCTAATCACTGGATCATGGACTAAAAATTGTGTTGAGTGCTCCTATTCCATATTGTAGCATCAAACATTAATATGAATCAGTGTGACCTTGAGAGGATAAATCTCTGTAATCAAAGAATAAATAATTAGAAACATGTTGTGTGGGTTTCCTCTTTCTCCCTTCTGGAAACCCAACATTTAAACTGAGTTGATTGCAGTCCAGTTTGTTCTCCTCCAAATGCAACTAATTTGATTGCATTTTTTGCTTACTCCTGAAAGGAAACCATGACTAGTAATGAGAATGTCCATTTCTGTTTCATCTTTGCAAAAATGTATGCCTTGCCACGTGCTCATACCTGCAACTGTGTGTTCCAACTCTTCTTTTTTTTTCTCTCTCTCTAATTACTCCTTGATTATGAGTAAATTCTCCAAGCTGTAGTGGAAAGGAAATCATTGTCTTTTTATCACCTCCCTAGGGAATTCATTCCATTTGTTTGCTGATGTGTATGGCTGACTGAATAAAGTATTCCTAATTAGAATATATGAAATAATCAGTGGTCTATCTGGAGTCATAATTAATGCATTAGGAAAAATTTACTATCAAGAAGATAGGTATTAGCATAAATGAGCTTCTCTGCTTTGAAATACAGAGGGTACCTTTTAAATACTGTGCTTACTAAAGAAGAGCAATAACAACATAACAATTTACTAAAATCTTTAGAGCACGTCATTGGAAATACAGATTATTGCATCTTAACCCCCTTCTACATAATGTACCACAAGGGGGAGGTTGGAGGGAAGGCCAGTCTGATACCTTAGTAAATGTAACGGAGGGCTTGAAGAAAGGAAAATTTCACCTGTTTTCTGTAGTGTTCCTTTCATAATTGTTAAGATTTTTATTTAGCATTTTCCTGGGTGTAGGGGGAAAAAGAACCCTACCAAGGGAATTTATCTTCACGTGGGAAGGTGAACAAAACCATTTGATTGCTTTAAGTTTATGTTTCTGGGATAGGAGATAGTAAGCTTTTGAACCTCAGGACACAAAAGAGTCAAGATTCTCAAGGAAAAATCTGGTGGCTGCCAAGGGCTCACAGGATGACCTTGGCTTGGAGAATTCTGCTGCCTAACATATTTTTTTTTTTTCTATTCAGTCCACAGTTCGGCCATCAGCCTTGCCAGCTCAGAGAAACAATTCTAGTAGCATATTAAGAACATATCTGTCTTTTTGGGATGAATTCCCACACATCAAACTCAGGATGAGTGTGGTAAAAAGCAAAGGCTATCTTACTGATTTGCAATGAAAAATATAACTGCTATAAAGCTGAGCACATTTGTGTCAATATGACCACTTCATTCTCCCACTCCCGGTATCTTCATGGGAAGCCAGATTAGAATTTGTGTTTGCTTGCTGAGCATGAGAAAGGATCAGGTCAACAAGTGAATTGCGTGGTTTGCGCACAGCAGCACCAGGCATAAACTCTGATGTCTCAATGAATCACCTCCACAATGGCGATCATTTCCCCTCACGGACTAGGATATTGGTGGTTTGTGTCAGGAAACACACTAGGGTCCAAACTAAGGTGGATTAACTCCAGAACCTGTGCTTTAAACCACAATACTGTCTCCGACTTATCATTTAGACTTCTCTAAATTTTCTTCCCAATGCTTTCTATTCCCCCCCTTCTCTGATTTATCTCCCATTCCTCCTCTCCTCCCCATCCATTTCTACTAGGCCCCCTGGAACCCTCTGCAATACAAACACACCAATTTTTATTTTTGTTAAATATATTTTATTGATTTTTTACAGGGAGGAAGGGAGAGGGGTACAGAATTAGAAACATCGATGAGAGAGAAACATCGATCAGCTGCCTCCTGAACACTCCCTACTGGGCATGTGCCCACAACCAAGGTACATGCCCTTGACTGGAATCGAACCTGGAACCTTTGAGTCTGCAAGCCAACGCTCTATCCACTGAGCTCTAACCAAAATATGATGTCATCTCTGCATTCCCTGGTCCCCTTTGAACTCATTTCAGGAGAAGTTGTTCATCCTCCCTCAGTCCACACACCTTCTGCTCCAGTCTGGCTTCCAGAGCAATACACTCCTACTCTCTTTTGTAAAAATACCCACTTCCTTTGAGCTGTACATTGCCATGCTCTGCTACCCTTAACCCCTTCTTATGTTGTCTTCTGCTGATATATTCTGCTGCCTAACATATTTTTTTTCTACTCAAGTATTCTCACCTTCTAGGGGGCCTTTAAAACTCTATGGATATCTCATTTAACACGCCCACTCAGTTTCTTCTCTCACTCACTCCATTGACCATTGACTCCATTCCATTTCAATCAGATAAATCTTAAAATTGCGTCATCTTCCACCTAAAAATATTAAAATTTTATACTTGAAATTTTAACTATAACCCCCTCAGTCTCTCCAACTGGGTTATTCTTCCACTTTATATAGTCCTTTATTTCCTTGGTTTCTCTAATGGTTAATCATTCCCTTTAGCTCAGTTTGCTCCCACCTGGTCAGACTTTCCCCCCTACCTAGCCTGGACTTCATGGTTGAATATCTGAATCACTTCCTCACCAAAGCCATCAATTTCCACACTCTTTTATGTTTATGCTGCATCTCTTTAGTAAATGGCAACATTAAATCATCACTACATCTGTGCTTTCTGCTTCTGGGAGCATCAGGAGAATATTACACTGAAATTATTACAAATGCTCATACCAGGGTCCTTTTCACTAAAATGCTGTACATGTACTATCAACATCTCTAAGGGATGCGCACCTGTCTCATGAAAGCCAACCCTCCCATATCCACATGTATATGTATTATCAAAAGCATTTAGAATTATATATAAAGAGGCAAGACAGAGTGGATCGTAGGGAAAAAATTCTAACTTTCTGCCATTAATTTTTATGTAGCTTCGAGAAAAATCTCTGCCCTTTTCTGTGCCTCACACTAAAAGGTGAGATTAATAGGTGACTTCAAAATACATATTTCATGAGTTTCCTTTTTGTAAGTCTATGGAAATTCTTTCCCATGAAGCATTGCACTTGAAGCAGAATATTATTCCATTAAGTTAATCTTATTTTTGGCCCAATAATCTACTCAGGTGTGTACTTGTGAATTGTATGTGTGCATGTGTGTTAGTACTAGGTAGAGTTGTATGTTGGTCTATCTATATATGTAGATATTACGGTAGGAGGGAATGTTAAGGTTAACCATTTGTGTGCCATAAGCATCTATAGATGCTTTAAAATCACTTTTTTGTGAGAATTTTCAACTGAAAATATTCAAGAACACCCAAATTGTGAGTAATATATTTATTTTTATAATGTTTATTGCAAATTTATTTTTTAATTAAATTCAAAATATTGTGTCATGTGGAGATGGTTTTTGTTTTTGACATGTGGCAGTTAACTGGTTAATAAGCTTTGGAAATCTTTAACTATAGGACAACCCAAAGCTGGAAGTAAGCTGGAGCTCTTGTGGAAGGTGTGTAGCTGTAGCATTTACAAACTTTATTTAATAATGGAAACTTCTTTGTGAAAAGTCAGTTCATAGGAACTTGTTTTCTATAGAAAATATATCGTAAATTTTGTTGTAAGGAGTTTATCGCCTGGAGCACATTAACCACCACTTTTGATCCAGTTCACAGACAAGTTGACCTAGTTCTCAATCAATCAGTAGAATGTTAGTTAATAAAAATGAAGTGAATAAGGAATGTTATTCAAAGTAAACAAGAGACTAAGTAAACACCTTATGGAACATTCATACAATGGGATACCACTAAGTATTAAAAATACATAGACTCCTAAAATACAAAGCATTATTTGTGAATCTTCAAAATATTATTCTGAGAAAAAGAAACCAGAGAAAATACTTTTAAAGACTTTTTTTCTTAGTGATTGCTTAAATGCCTATCATATACACATTAAATCAAAAGAATGTACTTCAAGTGAGCTATAGGAATGTTACTACTATATAGTTCTAATCTCTCTTCTCCCTTGTATGACCATTATATACACATTGTATCTACTAGTATTTATGATACAAAGCCAAATGTAAGTGTTATAATTATTACTTTACATAAATGTATGTCTTTAAAGAAGCTGAAAAAGGAAAGGAGAACATGTATATATTTATAGATTGTCATGTTGATCTTCTCATTTACCATCTCACTCTCTTCATTGTTGCTGTGGATTCGTGTTACCATCTGGTGCCATTTCCGCACTCCAGTACAGCTTGTTCTCATTTCTCCCTTTCTGCTTTATTGTCAAATATATTGCATATAAATGTTATAGGCCCAACAGTACAATCACATGTACATAGTTTTTGGCAATTGCTTTTTAAATAATTTAAGAGAAGAAGGAGGAGAAATTGCAATTATATTGTCTTGTATAATTACTACAGAATTTCCTTTACCAATGCTATTTGGATGCAAATGAATGTTTGAGGTCACTTGCTTTCTGAAGACCTTCCTTCATGTTTCTCTAAGGTTGGCCTGGCAAAAAAGAATTCTCAGTTTTTGTTCATCTGGGAATGACTTCATAGTGTCATTATTTTTGAAGGGTAGTTTTAGTAGGATTAAGATTATTGATCACAGAGTGGTTTTGCCCTCTTAGATCTTTAAATATGTCATCCCACTGTATTCTGGCTTACATTACTTCTCATAAAAAGTCAGAAATTTTTCTGACTGGGGTTTCCTTAAATGTGATAAAGCATTTTTTATTGCTGCTTTCAAGATTTTTTTGTCTTTGATTTTTAACATATTTTACTGTAATGTCTCTGGGTGGTAATCTCTTTGGATTTATACTACATGAAGTTCATTGAGCTACTGGAGTTGGTTAATATATATTTTTTTTCATTAAACTTAGGAAGTATTCAGCCATTATTTCATAAAATATTCTTTCTGCTCCTTTTCCCTCCTTTTCTCTCTCTTTTTTAAAAAATTTTTTTATTGATTTCAGAGAGGAAGGGATAGGTAGAGAGAGATAGAAATATCAATGATGAGAGAGAATCATTGATCAGCTGCCTCCTGCATGCCCTACACTGGGGATTGAGCCTACAACCCGGGCATGTGCCCTTGACCGGAATCCAACCCGGGACCCTTCAGTCCGCAGGCTGACACTCTATCCACTGAGCCAAATCAGCTATGGCTCTCTCCTTTCCTCTCTTGATGCTACTTCCATTATGTGTATGTTGTTCAATGCTTAATGGTATCCTATATTTCTGAATATTGTGATCATTTTTCTTTATTATTTTTCTGTTCTTCAGATTTCATGATCTCTATCAAACTGTCAAGTATAGATGTATATTTTGGACTTGTTTAAAGGTTTAACATATGGCTTACCCCTGAAAGCATTCCTTGTTCACTTGTGAAGAATGTGCATCTTGCTGTTGTTGGATGGATATGTGATTCTTCCCTGTGCCACTTCAAATCTACTATGGAGCTCCTCTCATAATTAAAAAAAATATTATTGTAATATCAACTCCAAAATTTTCATTTGGTTCTTTTTTATAAATCTATTTCTTTATTGATATTCTCTACTTTTTGAGCCCTTGTCCTTGTACCTTTCTTTTCTTTCTTAAGCATGGCTGCTTGATGTACTTTGAGAATCATAAGAGAGAGGCCAGTGCAGGCCTGTTCCTGAGCTGCTGTGCCTGGGGCGGAGTCTCCCCTGCACCAGAGGCTGGGAAAGGACAGGAGTGTTTGACCTCTTGGCTCTTGGTGCCTGGAATTTGTTGAACCTCCTAACTAGGGAGTTGAGATACTAGTATATTCTGACCTCCCTTTCCCAAGGAGAAACCACATCTGTTGACTGTGATCTGGGGTGAGAGAGAGCCTAGTGTTCTTGACTCAACCAGCTCAGAGGGGAGTTTCCCTCCTACTAAACCAGGCTAGTAGTTCAAATGACATGGCCTCTTACTATTTTTACCCTGGTTTGATAGATGTACTTGAATAAATGTGTTTTTTTTTCTTCATGTTCTGTATGCCTTTAGGACTATTTCCAGAGATTTTGTTTTATTTTCAAAAAACATTTTTCACCAGTTACTGTCATTTCTCCTGGAAGCTCCTCATACCACCATTTTGGAAGTCAACTCTAAGAGCAAGTACTATTTGTTGAGAATTATGCTTCCAACCACTGAGATAAGTTTTTATCCATGTATTATATCTTTTTACTTACAATAATCCTAAGACAATACGTGATAATATTTCCTCATTTTATAGAGGATGAGGCTAAGCCCACAGATGTTAAATCATTTGCCTGAGTTCTTTTAAGTGCCAGACCTCTGACTTGAACCCAGATTTATTGGTTCCTATGTCCAAGGTTTTGGCTACATCATTACTGCTGCCTCCCATGCCCTTCTCTGATTAAGTGTTAATTAATTAACATTAATTATTAATGAATTAAGTATAATCATACTCTGCAATTAATTAATTCTGAAAGTAAGAAAAAAGGACAAAGCAAATGAACATATCGGCCAGGGTTTTCCCATGAATGGATTGCTCCCAGTTAAGTCTGTGGAACTTGTCTGCGCAGAAAGACCTTAACTGCCGGAGCAGCCTAGCCAGCTGCTGGGAAATTGTGCCCTTGTTTAGAGAATCAGGTCTCTTTTTTATTCCTGCCAGCAGGCTTTGGGATTTCTATATTCTGATTTGATTTTTCACTCAATGTATAATTGCAATACAAGATGGAAAATGCTGTTTGCAATGTAATTCTGAAGTAGTGTATACACTTGCATAATTGAAATGGCTTGCTCGAAACAGCTCACCGCACCCACATATGCCACATAGCTAAGCAGGAGGACTTCCAGATCCATTCAATACAAAACATTACAGCAGCTAGGTGAACTATATTCTGCTGCTGGCTGAGTTTTTCTAAACTGGTATATTTATGTTAAAGTTTTTCAGTTTAAGGTGATCATTCCTTCCTGCTCATTAGCATAATATTGTAGGGGGCTCTATTTACTAGTATAAGTTTATTAATGAAAACCTTCATTGATTTAAAGAAATTGTGACAATTTCAAAAAATTTAAAAAGTTTCAAAATGCAATTTTTTTATCATTCCTCAGAGACAACACCAATAGTTGTTATTGCCAATATAATATTTACTATCACTGCTGAGTTGAGTTCTACAACTTTTTTCAAGACACACATTATGGAAATACATGATATAAATTTTCTGTTGTATTTTCTAGTTTTCTTTCTTTTCAAGATTCATTTCTATGAAATATTAGCCTCTAAGCTTTCTAACAAATATTTTGTGGTCATTTAAGATTTACAGATCACCATGTTAAACACTGGAAAAATACTGAAGAAGTAAGCCATGGTCCCTGCCTTCCAAATCACTAACGTATGCTACTTAGGAAGATTACATAAAATGAAAGAAGTAGAAAAAGTTTAAATTACAGCCCTAATATATAGTGATAGGACTTTCAGCAAGCTCTTTATCCTTTCTGAGTCTCAGTTTCTTCATCAGTAAAATGAGCATCATTAATATGTATTTTAAAAACTTGTATGATGCTTAAATGAGACAATTTATCTAAATACAGCACTATATCAGACACAGAGTAGAACTTATACATGCTAGTGATGATGATGATGGTGAGTGTATGTATGACATATGTATGTCATAATCATCTTCATTAAGTTATACATACAAAAAGGAAAAGTGGATACTATACATTTTCAGTGGCCATATCATATTAAAAGCTAATTTCAAGTTTTGAGTACTTAAATATAATTATGTATAAATAGATTAATTAGAAGCTTTAAGATTTTTAACTTGACAAATAACTAACACAGTTTATGAGTGAAAAATTTGGTGGATATAAATCAAAGCATCCAACTTTATTAACTAGCTATTTATCAAGTTAATATATTATTAACCAAGATTATATTACCAAGAGTCTGAGGAATGCCTTGTAAACAAATGGAATAGGTATCTGGATATTCACAAAGATGGAAAATCATTAAAAAATAAGAATGGCACTATAGTAAATGTTTGATTTAAGAAAGCCTTCGACTTGAATTCAGATTCTAATTTCTAGCTATGTGCATTACACAGATAATCAAACCTCCTTCTTGCTTGGTTTACTCAACTTAAAAAAAAGATATGATATAATTTATACAAAATGCTTAACATAGAACCCGGTAGAGAGTCATTGCTGAAAATGGTAATTATTGTTATTTTAGCTATTCTTAATTTTTTTAAATTGAATTGAAATTTGTCTTGCATTTCTAACCATAAAACATCAGTCTAAAGAAATTCCTGGGTCAATGTTTTCAGGAACTCAGGTCAGTGATAGGTGGGTACAGAAAACAGGGTTAGTTGCTAAGAGGATGCCATCATGGAATAAATATGCAGGGAAAGTGGCACTATGCCCGATTCCTGAGTCATGGAAACTGTGAAATAATAATTTTGTGGGGTTTATTTTAGCCACTCAGTTGATGGCTATTTGTTATGTAATAATAGGGAATTAATGGGAAGCTCAAAACAAAGAAGTGCATACTTGCTATCTTGAACTTCATGTTTCAAAATCCAAATAGGTGCAAATGTACCATAACCTAGCACTTGTGTGCACCTTGTACACTTTTAATTAGAATATGATGGCTCTCTTATGCAGCTAATAAATCAAGTTTTCAAAAATGTGCATACATGTGGAATAGGCTTGGCTTCCGCCCTCCAAGGAGCTAACAAATTACTGGGTGGGATAGACATGGTAATAAATTTTAAGACACAGGAAGTAAATAATAAAGGTGGGACAAAAATGGTGCTGAGTGTGTACCAAGCATGGAGGGTTCCCTTTTCCCAGCTCCCAGGTGAGTCACTGGCTCCACAGTATAGAAGAGAGACTTTAAAATCTGCTCTAGAGACATTGCAACTATGAGAGGCTTATCTTTTGGGCTTTCCCTGATTTCAGCACAAACCGCTTGCACATTTCAAATTGTGAACAACACATCACATCTTTGTTCCAATGTTAGGATTTTATGCAGTAAATTGATTATTGGTCTGACGTGTCAAGAGTCATAGATTGTCTCACCAGTCCATCGACTTAAATCAAGAGCCCCAAATGCAACAGAATCTGTTGTTATGGAAAAAAAAAATTGTAAATGACACTGAAAAAAGACTACCCATAGAAAAATAATATAAACGGTCACATGCAAAGGATGCTGCTCTGATTTCTGCAACTCCCTTTTATTCTCCTCATTTTTAGTGGAATCTAATTATGATGCCCCTGAATGATAGGCATTGTTGGACGAAGGGTAGAAAATGGAGATTAAAAGCCTACACTGCACTAATGGATGCAATCCATGTTTAACACCCCCACCACTACCACCATTAATTTCCAAATCCCAGAGTCTCAGTAATGAATGGTTATTACTTTACAATTTAGTGCTGCCTCCCATACTTTAACATAGTGTTTGCTCCTCCTAACCTCACTTGCCAGCATGAACACAATGAGAAGGCTAACAATCCTGCAACAGTGTGTGCATTTAACGAGAGTAAGTTGCCAATCTATGGGGGTTTCTATTTTACATAAAGAGCTGAGATTTTCATGCTAGGAAAAAAAGTAACAACAACTCATTTGGAAGTTCTCATTATTAGTAAGTTATGAATTAGAAGAGGCAAACAATTATGTTTTCAACTTCCTGAAAAAAAGGTCAAGTTGATTATTTTATTCATTCATATGTCCTTTCATTTATACATTCAACATCTGCCAAGGACCAATTCTGCTGAATGTAGAGAATATAAAGATGGCTAAGATATGTTTCCTGTCATAAGAAGCTCTCAATTAAGAGGAGGAAATTATACGCTCAAATCACGTAGGCCCCAAAGGACATTACTTATAAGGGATTTGAGGGCATAGGAAACATATACCAGCTTCAGGCTGGAGGAAAGGAAGGGCTTCTTGTATGAGAGAGTGCTTTTAGGTGAAAACTTTAAGGAAGTCAAAGTGAGAGAAGAAAATGAGCGAAATGGTAGTCAAATTGAAATTTAGTTCAGTCAACCCCCATCAGGAAGACTGGGAGCATGAACAATACTGTAGAGGTGTCCCATGTTGAGGTAAGGGATTGAGCTTTTTAACCATCATTTCAAACATTCATGGACTCAGTGCCACTCCCATGGGACAGCTTACTCTCTGGGGGCATATGGGGGGTTTCTATGTCAGGCAGTTCCCTATTTGTCTTAGATGCAGCTATGAGTTATTAGCAGCTGGATTTTGGGTGAACTTTTTCTATTTTTTAACATGATGATTTTTTTTGTCTCTCTTTTAAAATTAATTTTACTTAAATATCCTGTTTGTTATGGTACCTGACTAATATGATATAGATTTTTTGGTATTTCTTCAGACTTCTTTATAGACTAACCATTAGGCTCTAATGTGTGATAAATTACGCAAATGTTTCATGTGTACTTGGAAAAATATTTGTGTAGGTGATAATGTCTATGAGGGTAGGGAATTTTGTTTGGTTTCTCCCCAGCAACAATAACATTGCCCCATGTACAGAAGGCCCTTAAAATGTACATCCTATATAATAAAGAGGTAATATGAAAATTGACCCTCATGCCCTCAGATCACAAGATGGCTGCCCCCACATCATCACAAGATGGCTGCCCATGTCATCACAAGATGGCCACCCCCCACATCATTACAAGATGGCCTCCCCCACATTGTCACAAGATGGCCGACAGGGGAGAGCAGTTGGGGGCAACCAGGCCTTCAGGGGAGGGAAGTTGGGGGGGACAAGGCCTGCAAGGGAGGGCAGTTGGGGGTGATTGAGCTGGCAGGGGAGCAGTTAGGTGTCAATCATGCCAGTAGGGGAGTGATTAGGTGTCAATCAGGCTGGCAGGGGAGTGGTTAGGTGTCAATCAGGCTGGCAGGGGAGCAGCTAGGAGCAATCAGGCAGCCAGGGAGGCGAGTGGTTAGGAGCCAGCAGTCCCAGATTGTGAGAGGGATGTCCAACTGCCAGTTTAAGCTCGATCCCTCTAGGATCAGACCTAAACTGGCAGTCAGACATCCCCCAAGGGGTCCCAGATTGGAGAGGGTGCAGACTGAGCTGAGGGACAGCTCCCCCCCAGGGCACAAATTTCTTGCACCAGGCTTCTAGTGTCTTAATAAATGCTCACCATGTTTTTTTTAGAATATAAAGTTCATCACTGTCTTTCCCTCCCGCTCAGAAAATACCATATAAGCATCCATGACTTTATTTCCAATCTTCCATCTTTCACTTAATAGTTGCCTGGTATTTTAGTTTAATATTGTTTTTTCTTATATTTTCATTACATGTAGCCCAAGGCTCCAATTTTTATTTCATGCCTATTTGTTTCTCATCACCAAATTGTAAACAAATGAATGCCAATGTATAATTTCAGGGTGAGATTTATTTTGTTTTCACTATATAATCAGTGGATTTATTTCATGAATATTTAATAAATCAAGTTTATTAGGTGAATTTTATGGACTTTTATTTTTATCTATTTTTAATCAACTTTTATTATTCTTAAAGTAATACATGCAGATGGTTTAAAAAGTTAAATAATACACAAGCATTATCGATATAGCTTTCCCCATTACTCCCCTTCTCCTGCCTTAGAAATGCTCCTTCCAATTATTTATTTGAACTGCCTCTTATTTACTTTTCCAATTGTGACTACATGCATACAAACAGAGACACACACACACACACACACACACACACACTCATCTCTTGAATTATTATATATATTGATTAGCACAGTATAATGGTGCAAAAAGTTAAAAAATATTTTACCATTTTTATACCTTTCACTTATCTTCTTTATCCACTCAATAGAATTGCATCATAATTAAGCCAATATTCAGTGGTTTAATTATAACTATGTTTTTATTGATGAACCAATTTTCTCAATTATTTCCTGGAACTGATCATTTTTAATTTTCTTATAACTCTTGCCAAATATCTTCACACCTTGCAATAATTCTGTAAAAATCCTCCAGTGCAACAGGTCCACATGCAGACCTATGAGTTTCAGCTTCTACATACATGGAAGCAGATTTATCAAAACATTTTAACAAAGATGGGTCTCTCTCTGAAAGGAGTCCTCATATCTGTTTACCAAGGAAATAGAATTTTATCCCAATAGAGCTTTAAGAAGTGCGGTCCTACCAATACCTTGATTTAAAGCTTCTAGTCTCCAGCCCTGGCCAGATAGCTTAGTTGGTTAGCATTGTTGTCCTGATACACCAAGGTTATGAGTTCAATCCCTGGTCAGGCACATATAAGAATTAACCAAGGAATACATAAATGAATAGAACAACTAATTGATGTTTCTCTCTCTCTCTCTCTCTCTCTCTCTCTCTCTCAAAAAAAAAAAAAAGACTCCTGGTTTCCAGAACTGGAGAGAATACATTTCTGTTGTTTTAAGCCAGCAAGTTTGTGATCATTTGTTGCAGCAGCCCTGAGAAACTAATTCATGTGTGAAAGAACATTTAATATAATATTTTGGCTTTTCTCAACTGCCTCCTCATTTTCTCATCTCTGTGGGGAGAGAGTGAAGTGTGAATGTATATTTTGGAGTAGTGTCTGGCCATGTATAGCATCCCCTCTTCCTCTTCCCTTTTTCTTTGGGAGCCAGCTGCCACCAGAAACCCTATCTTTTGGTCTCTCCTTCCATGGTCTATAAAGCAGAGATGTGTGTGGGCACATTATTTTTCCAGCCCAGCCTATGAATGGGCATATAAATATGTTTAATTACTAGGTCTAACAGTAGGAAGCTAATTTTTGCTACACACACACCTACACCACAATCTATTTCAGCATTGTCAGTAATAAAAGTGATATATATTTGCTGCATTGGTTGTGCACCTTAGACTTTATATTTTAGTCAATTCTAAAATCTTTCAGAATTTACTCTGTGTGACTAGCCCAATCTTTTCTACAGGCCCTTCATTAGATCCACCCACCTGATATGATTGAGAAGGTACAAATTTGTGCTATCAGAAGAATAATTTATAGACTCATATCCAATAGCAGTAAAGGAAACATAAAGCCAATAAAGCCATATATTAAAAATTTGGACAGAATAATTGTTTTTTCAACCTAGAATCCAAAAACCCAGCCTAAATATCCATCAAGTGTGAGAGTGGAAGTCATCTTTCTAGCAGAGGAATGGAGTAGTTGAGGAGTTTATTCCTGAGTGAGTGACTATGTTATCAGATAGAGTTGACTCCATGAAATGACCAACAAGATTTCAAAGTTGTTTCCTACGAGGTCTGTGTAGTGAACCTCCTACCTCATATCCCTAAAGGAATCTCAGTAAAGTCTATATTGACATCCATCTATGAGAGGATAAATCTTTTGCAACACAGAAGGGGCGGGTAAGCTCTGGTTTCAGATTGGCACAGGGCAAAATCAGAGACTATTCACTAGAAGCAGGAGCCAGGGGAGCAGAGAAATGTCAATTCTGCGGGACCAATAACAACAAGGTTGAAACCAAAATAACTGGAATTTATAAGATCATGGCAGTATCCTTGCAAAGGTCAAAGTAGAAATTTTGCTTTAGTCATTGAATCATCTCTCTAATCATCTATCAATTGATCAAAAAAGGTGAAGGGATTAAGCAAAGAAAAAGAAATCTTATAGACACAGTCAATAGTGTGGTGATTACAAGAGAGAAAGGGGATAGGTGAGGTAGAACAAGGTAAAGGGAAAATAAATGATGATGGAATGAGACTTGACTTTGGGGTGGGGAACATACAATATAGTATACAGATAATGTATTATAGAATTTTACATTGAAACCTATATAATTTGATTAACCAATGTCACTCCAATAAAACTTTAAAAATAAAACTTATGCCTAACAAAAACAACAAAGATTTTTCTATCACAATTTTGGAGAGCATAAAAGGAATTTGTTATTGATCTTCTTACAGTTTCATGCAGGGATAAAATAGTAGTTGTTTAAATCATGTTAGAGTCCAAAGCTTAGCTTTTTAGTAAGTTCTTGCTAGTAACTTAAAAACTCTCTTGCCCTAGCTGATTTAGCTCAGTGGCTAGAGTATCGCCCCGCTGACTGAAGGGAACTGGGTTCGATTTCAGTCAAGGGCACGTACCCTGGTTGCAGGCTTGATCCCTGCTCCTGGTCGGGAAGCATGTAGAGGCAACCAATTGATGTGTCTCTCTCATATCGATTTTTCTCTCTCTGTGTCTCTCTCCTTCCCTTCCATTCTCTCTAAAAATCAATGAAAAAATATCCTCAGGTGAGGATTAACAAAAACAAAATAAAACAAAACAAAAGAAACACACACAAAAACACACAACAACTGTCTTGTGTCTGTGCAATTTTCAACATCCCACCACGAACCCAACTGTGCCTAAATTGAAGTACCTAAGTGATGCTGTAAAAAAGTTACTTAACTTTGCACCTGCTAACATTACACTTTCCTGACCATCAACAGCAAACAACCCTAATTTTGCTGATCAGTCTAGTTTTTCTCTTATGACAATGACTTTCCAATTCTCTCTTCTCAAATTTTTTTAGTCTATTTAATTTCTCACTCATTCTTATCAGATGTCCTTACCTACCCCAAGGGAAAATCAAAATCATCAGATATGAGCTCCCTCAATTTCTTGCTATCACAACCTTAAAGTTAACAACCTCCAAACCCAGTATTTCCTTAGGTTTTCTTAATTTAAAAAGTTCATCTCTTCCTCCTCCTTTTCACCCTTCTTGGGAGGCTATCTCCTCTCACATTTTCTGGATATTTGCTGTATCAATTTTCTCTAATTTTAGCTTGCCTTCTTAATGTGTTACTTCCTGTTGGTATTTTAAAATGCTCAAGAAAATTCTATTAAAAGTAAAACAAATGAACAAACAAAAACCTCTCTAACCCTTTTTCTCCCACTTTATCTCTCTCTCTTCCTCTTAAGAAACAAATGCCTGAAAAGTTATCAATGTTTGATATCTCCAAATTTTTCATTAAATTCATATATTCAACTCATTTAAAGTGGTATCTGCTTTAACTATTAATTCCCAGGGAGTCTGTCCCCAAACTCCTGATGAGCTAAAATTCATCACACTTCTCCTAATTTGTGCTCTCATCATACCATGTCACTTCCCTTCCGTTCATATACCAGTTGCATATTATGCATGTGTTTGTTTGATTTTTTCTGTCAATTTTTCTGTCTCCCCAAATATACCTAGTCTTTATGTGGATAGGAACTGTGGTTGTTATTTGCTCTCCATTGTATCATCAATGCCTTGAATAGTGCCTAACAAATGGAAGTGTGTTTAAATTTGTTTCTGTTGAAAAGTTATGGCTGATTGTAAGATCAACATTAACTTCATTTTATGCCACAGTTAAGACCCATGATGTATTTGGTTTATCTCTTGTCTATTGACAATATTGTTTGAATGCCCAGTGTGTACTGAAAAGAACTGGTCCAACAGGTATATAATATCGGTTTCAAGGGAAACCTTCATGGGAAAGATCAAAACCTTGCCTTCAACCCATTCAAATAGTTTAATTGTATTGCTATCTTGCTTTCATTCAGAACAATTCATTCATTCACTCACTTAAATGTTCATTCATTCATTTGTATGAATATTATTTATTTAGCACTTAATAACTATGAAACACTTTGCCAGCCCCTGGAAGTAAACTTGCCTGTGCTTTCCAGACAGAGTGTCTCTGATTCTTTGCTTTTACAAAGAGATTCCACCATCATCCTTGTTACACTTTTCAATGGGCCTGTCTTAAAACATTACATTAAATATTCGCTCCGGCTTGTCTCACAGAGACCCAGATAAATGTTTGGAATGGCAATGGTATAATTATCTTTGATTTGTGACTGAGCTTACGAACCCCCCTTCCTTTATTTTATACAACAACGACAAAACAAAAAGAGAGGAAGTAGATGTTGATTATAAGGCACTAATGTAGAGCATTCATGTGTTGTTACAATTCCACTCATGAATATGCATAGGCTATGCATTAGTTGTTATTCTCAACAGCATAGAAGCTACCTCAACCAGTGTTACACTCATTTAGGATTAGAAAGCAGACTGGGACATTGAAAAGCAAATCTGGAGAAAATATTGGGCAGAAGCCAAGCACTATTGCTTGTGTTCCATGTGGACATGGTCCCTAAGCCTTTCATCATATGAAACTCGGCTGCTGATTTAAGGTCTCAAGAGAGGAGCGATGGCAATCTTTAGTGGCAGCTTGGAATGATGCTGACGTAAGTGGTATAAAACAACAGTATTCAGAAGTAACATAGTTCAGTGCAAAAGCTCTAGCTTTAGGCAGCCCCAACTTCAAATGCTGCTTCTGTTGCTTTCTAGCTGGGTTTCCTTAAGCAGAGAATTGTCCTCTTTGAGCTTCAATAACCCCACTTACAAAATTGTAATGATAATGCCATCTCTTCAGGTGTTTAGCCAAAGAAAAAGAAAAAAAAGCAGTAGTACTTAGGCATTCAGGTAATGTTTAGGAATCAAATCTAAACCAACCATATTGGTGGCAGTTCCTTTATATGTATTTCCTAAAGTATTTAAAATATATGTCATTTTAAAAAATGAGCTTGGTTGCAACTATTTTGTCCTCTCTTAGTCAACTAAATGATGATATTTTACCTATTTTTTAGTGATAATAATTTTTGGCCTCTGCCCCCTCCATTAGATCTCTCTCACTTACTTTATCCTACATGTAATAGATTACTCCACATACATATTAAGCTCACATCTCCCTTCCTGAGAATTTTCTATCACCCAATTAACTTACTGAAATGCAAGCCCATCCTTGGCTCCCTTTGCACTGTCCCCAGGCCTGCCACAACTGATTGGACCAACAGAGAATACTTGACATAGGATAGACTTTAAGACACTCAGTGAAATTTGAATTTCAGATAAACAGTGTGTAATTCTTTAGTGTATGTCCCACATGTTGCATGACACACACCTATTTTCTAAATCTGGCAAGCCTAACATAACACCAAATGGGCCAGATTCTCTTCCCTAAGAATTGAGGAAGAGTCTAGTCAGTCCATGGTGGGGATTGGGACTGTTAGACCATGTAGACCCACCTTTGTACAGTTAGAAAGAAAGCAAGCTGGTATACAGAGACAAAAGGAAGAGTGGCCCATGCTTCTGAACTGCCCAGGTGAGAGACCACAGAGGGATGGGAAGAAGTACCCCAGTTTGAAACTTGCTGTTTCTCTGATGCTCTTCATTCTGAATCCAGACTATGTCCCTTTCTGTTATTGCAGTCCACGAAATGACCCTGCATCCAATGCGTTCCCTTTTTTGCTTAAGCTAGTTTGAGTGAGGTTTTGGCTCTGACAAGCAATATTCCTGCCATGAAGGGATCAGTTTGTATTCACCAGGGACACACTTCCACACCGCTTTCAGGGTTCAGAAGATCCAGAATGAGCAACTGCTTATGACCTGTCACGAAAGATGGCCAAACGGCAGGCTGCAGACAGCAGACAGATTAGGAAAATTAGAATCACCAAGAATTAATAAGATCTTATGTATTCAAACTAAGAATGTTTTGAAATATTTTAGAGTTTGAGAGAAAAAGAAAAACAATATGTTATTTAGGGAGAAGCTGAAGTCTGGCTTTCTTTAACAAGCCTTTCAACATCAGGCAGCTACAGTTTCTCCTGAGTTCCATCATCATATATATATATATATATATTTAAATGTTAGTTAGAAGCTCAGCAAATTGCAGCCAAACTAGCCTTTTAGGTTCCTTGTCAAACTAGGTTTTTAGTTCAGTTAATTTCCAGGGCTTTCCCACTTCAGATCTTTATAATTGCTGTTCTGCCTCTGTTGGGTCTTTCTAGAGCATGGTTCTCAACCTTCTGGCCCTTTAAATACAGTTCCTCATGTTGTGACCCAACCATAAAATTATTTTCATTGCTACTTCATAACTGTAATGTTGCTACTGTTATGAATTGTAATGTAAATATCTGATATGCAGGATGGTCTTAGGTGATCCCTGTGAAAGGGTCATTCGACCACCAAAGGGGTCGCGACCCACAGGTTGAGAACCGCTGTTCTAGAGCATGATGGTTACATCTGAAGACTTTAGCTGTTAATATTTTAAGAGACAGTTAATGCACCATGTCCTTCTGTTTCTTTTTCCTCCCTGCCTTGTGTTGCATTTACGGTAGCTCTGGTTGTTTTCCTATTCCAGGAAAGTAACTGAAATTACTCTTGGCCATACAATATCAAAAATATTCATAGGATAGAAAGTTCTATTGGTATTTAATGTATTTTTATTTTGAATATAAATAAAACCATTAAATGCAGATAGATTGAGTAACAATGAAGGAGGCTATAGAAAATAAATTGAAATATCAATGATAATATTATGTTTATATTTTTTTCATTTGTTCACTTTATATACATCTTTGATTTTCATTGTTTGCCAGCTATCTACTCTTTTATCAAAAAGTAAGCAGAGAAAATAGCATTTTAAACCTCTTAGAAGCATCAGAGAACATAGAAGAGTTCAGAAACTAGTAATCGTTTAATGTATCAGAAATATTCATTGCTTTATTCATTCAACAATATATCTTGTGGAAAAGTGAAGGAAGCTAGAGTGGTGAGCAGAAAGCCACCCACACTTCCTTTCTTTTTAATATTTTCCTTCTATAGATACCATTCATTATAGGATACTTCAAGACACCCCTATTTAAAACAAAAGCTGAAATTAATAATTTTGGAGAAAGAATAAAACGAGTTTGTAAAACCCAAGGGTTTATGGGGACCTCATGTAAAACTCTTGGATGTGTCAAAAGCCAACATATGCTTCAGTGTAGGGCTCGGGAAAGAAGAAGGAGTGTCAACATAAAAAAATGTCCAAAACTGTAGAGAATTTTTATAAAAGTTTATTTGAGTCAAATTGATGACACAGGCCAGGGAGCAAGATCTCAAATGCTCCCAAGAATAACAGTTTTGCAGCTAGTTTTATGCATTTGAAATTAAGGCGGGAACTTAAGGAAGATTACATGGAAGTGCTTTCTTGAGTGTGATTATGGCTTATTGCAAAAGTGTGCTAAAAGAGGCACAGAAACAATGGACAGGGCTTACTTAATGCAAAGATAAGTGGCTTACTAAAGAAGTGACTACCCACCAAGACCTGCTCAGTTAGGGATTTATTATCACATCACCCTGTGAGGTTACTTTCTATACAACTTTTTTTTTTTTTTTTTCATCCACAGGAGAGAGGCATTAACATTCTGGGCTTTATGACAATAAGGCTTCTCTTTTATCAGTATCTCTTGGGATAGGCCCTACCCTGTTCATTTAAATTCTGAGGCTAGATCATGATAGCAGTCAAAGAAATCACCGTGTCTGGCTGGAATGAAGTAATTTTTTAACTTAAATGTTCAAAATGTTTAAGAGCTTGTAATTCTGGATAAGTAGATCATAGAAACTTGAAGTTAATTTTGCTTCCTTCCTCCCTATCCAAGGCCTCAAGCTATTGTAGAAAGACCATACCACATTCAAAAGTCTCTTTCAACTATAAAAAGTATATCCCCGAGTTTCTGTTCTTCTCAAAATGTTTCTTCAGTCTATCTCTGAGGCTTTGTGAAATCAAAGATAACTTTTAGTTTGTACGTGTGGAAACAGGACTTTGAAATTCATATTCTCTTTTTCAGTGAGTTGGTTTCAGGGAATTCATGCTTTTTCTCCCCTTGGGATAGTCACAGCCCTTAAAAGTTTCTATATTTTAGTGAAGAAGATAAGTAAAGAAAAAAATAGGGAAAAGGATCAACATTTCACTAACACCTTTATGGACTAAGTTCTCCTTACCATTTTACTCTTACATACATCATTTCCTGAAACTTTATGTTCACACTGCCAATGTACTAGCTCTAGTTAAAAATGGAGGAAATTGAGTGTTAGAGAGCCAAAGTGACTCATCTGAGGTCACAGAGCTTGTTAATGACAGAACCAAAGTTCAAAATCAGCTGTGAGCTGGGCCTATGTGGCTCAGTGGTTGAGCATCAATCTATGTACCAGGAGGTCAGGGTTCGATTCCCAGTCAGGGCACATGCCTGGATTGGGGGCTCGATCCTCAGTAGGGGGCATGCAGGAGGCAGCTGATCACTGAAACACATCATTGATGTTTCTATCTCTCTCTCCCTCTCCCTTCTTCTCTGAAATCAGTAAAAATACAATATTTTTAAAAAACAACAACAAAAAACAGCTGTGTCTATAAACATTCTGCCTCCCTTTATTTTTTGCTGAATGGTGGATGAAATATTCTACCTGGAAAATACTTCATCTCAAATAGGTGTATCTGTGAGATCCATTTGAAAAAATTACTAAATTTTGAGGACAATATGCAAAAAAAAAAAAAAAAAAAGATTCTTCAGGTGTTTCTACTTCGTTGGTAAGACAATATTTTTTGTTGGAGACAAGTTGTTAACAATGTAGCAAGGATTGGGTGGACAGCAAAAAAGTACTAATTGTTTTGTTATTTATCATCCACAGATAATTTGATGGTAGGGGAATTAGAATGTATTGGCATTGACTGCTTCAGGTTTGTGTCCACCAACTAAACTTTTTTACTCCTGTGGGGAGCTAATAAATTTCATGAATCTTTATAGTCATGGTTTGCTGTTAAAAGGTTAACTGTGGACTCCAAGGGGCAAAGAACAAAAGAGCTCCTCAATATATAGCATTTTCCTACATCCACTCTATAAACAGTCCTGCCATGGCTAATTTCTAGCTATCACCATGATATCACTAAATATGGACTTGGGAAGAGATGCTCCTTAGATCATCAGTATATAGTATTAAAGGCCCAATGCACGAAATTCATGCACGGGTAGGGTCCCTAGCAGCTGCCAGCTGCTGGCCGGGGCCTCTCTTCATTCCCTGCAGCCCCCTGGTGGTCAGTGCGCATCATAGCAAGTGATCGAAATCCTGGTCAAACTTCCGAGGGGACACTTTGCATATTAGGCATATATGTATATATAATTTCTTTGTAAATATTCAAAAGAGAATAGACAATAGTAAAATGCAGTAAAATTATCAGGAGATCTTGAGTTTTGAGTAGTTATTAACCATTTTTAAAGTGATTTATTTACAATATATAATTTAACTAGAGGCCCGGTGCACAAAAATTTGTGCACTCAGAGAGGTCCCTCAGCCCAGCCTGTGCCCTCTCGCAGTCTGGGACCCCTCGGGGGATGTCCACCTCCTGGCTTAGGCCCACTCCCCGGGAGATCAGGCCTAAGGGGGCAGTCAGACATCCCTCTGGCAGCCCAGGAGCCCTCGGGGGATGTCCACTTGCTAGTGGGGACCAGGCCTAAGCTGCAGTCGGACATCCTTAGCACTGCCGAGGAGGCAGGAGAGGCTCCCGCCATCACTGCTGTACTGGCAGCCATCAGCCTTGCTTGTGGCTGAGCAGAGCTCCTCCTGTGGGAGCGCACTGACCACCAGGGGGCAGCTCCTGCATTGAGCATCTGGCCCCTGGTGGTCAGTGTGTGTCATAGTGACCAGTCATTCCCAGTTGTTCTGCTGTTAGGGTCAATTTGCATATTACCCTTTTATTATATGCCTGGTGCATGGGTGGGGGCTGGCTGGTTTGCCCTGAAGGGTGTCCCGGATCAGGGTAGGGGTCCTGCTGGGGTGCCTGGCCAGCCTGGGTGAGGGGCTGATGGCTGTTTGCAGGCTGGCCAATAGCCCCTTCAAGGTGGGGTAACCCACTGGGGTGCCTGGCCAGCATGGGTGAGGGGCTGAGGGCCGTTTTTAGGCTGGTCACAGTCCCTTCAGGGCGGGGGGTCCTGCTGGGGTGCCTGGCCAGTTTGGATGAGGGGCTGATGACTGTTTGCAGGCTGCCAAGCCCCCCAGTGGGGACCCTCACCCCATGAGGGTGTGGCCAGCCTGGGTGAGGGGCTGATGGCTGTTTGCATGCTGGCCACAGCCCCTTCAGGGTGGGGGTCCCCACTGGGGTGCCTAGTCAGCCTGGGTGAGGGACTGATGGCTGTTTTCAGTCTGGCCACGGCCCCCAGCCACCCAAGCTCCCAGTAGAGGCTGCCTGGAAGCAGGTATCTGGGATTTATTTATCTTCTATAATTGAAACTTTGTTGCCTTAGCGGAGGTCATAGCCGACCAGGGTAGGGGGGAAGCTTGGCTTCCTCCATCACCGGGGCAACCAAGCCTCCTGCTTGCTCCAGCTCCATGGCTGCCAGCCGCCATCTTGGTTGGGTTACTTTGCATATAGTCATTCTGATTGGCTGGTGGGCATGGTTTGGGGCATAGCAAAGGTATGGTCAATTTGCAAGTTTCTCTTTTATTAGATTAGATTTGTAATAATGGCTGCACTGAAAATCTGGTTTATAAAACTCTTGAAAATTGAAATGTGCTCTCATGAGCAGTGCTACATTCTATTGGCCCGTGTGTCTGCTTTATCTTCCATCAAAACTGACCTGTGCAATGCCTTGCTCTTTCATTCCCTGGAATGATAGCTATGTTTGAAAACTAATAGGTTAACTACCCCAAAAGCACTTATAACAGTAACACATGCATAAGAATAGTAATTTCTTAATTGAAATAAATGGATGATGAGTGGTAGAATTTCGGGGACAGTAGCAGAGCAGTGGGTAAGTATTCTAGGATGGTGGGATTCTCAGTAAAATTACAAGCACCACTTAGTTATCGATAAAAAGTGAAGGCCCTGAATCCAGATAGCCTAATGATATTGACATGTGATAGCCAAGTCATCTAATTTTTCTTTTAACAAAAAAACAAATCTGGATTTATATGCAACCAACCTAATAGTTCTGATGATCTTTCTTCTATTTCTTGAGTAAAATAGCCTTTAAATATATGGATTATTGTTTTGTTTAATAGTAAACTGATATACTGCACATGTCATCAAGGAAGTAAGCAAATAAAAGCCCTAGAGCTGTATAATCTTAGACCTAGGAAGGATGGTGTCAGGTTATTGAAGTGAAGTGAGTTGAGACCTTTTTTTAATTGGATAGTGCTTTGTTCATCCCAGACATATGAGGGCATCTTTCTTTAAGGTTATCCAGCTACTCATATTCAAGTTCAGGGAGGAAACCTTTTCAATAGTAATAATTGCTTCTATCATTCTTCAGCCTTTCCTATTGCACGTTAGATTTCATATTCTTCTCTCACTGACAAATTAAAAAACATTGGACATTGCTTTCTGTTGTCATAAAGCGAAGCCATTCCTTGAAGATTGTTAATTAGGTGGCTCACCACTCTTCCCTTTCCATGTTTGAACAAGCTCAATCTCTTACTTTCAACAGGTGTGTTATTTGCATGTTTGGTTTCCCTCTGTGCAAACATTTCAATCTCTTTGTAACTAATTACATTTACCACCACCATCACCACCCACTTATCCACTTATTTTTCTAGCTGCCATGGCATTTAACTTTTGGTATTCCATGAATGGCAGCAACCTGCAGCCTAAGGAAACTGCATCCTCCCCAAACTTATACTTATAATTTATACTGATGTCTCCTCTTTTCTGCCTTGGAACTGAGAGATGAAACCTGGAACATTGGTACCGGGCTGCATCTGACAGGAAGTCAATATGAAAAAGAGTTTACTGGCAATAAAGTTCAAAGGGGATCTGCGAATCTCTACCAATGATAATGGTAGTTGTGGTAATATCACCTGCAAAATGTTCTAATCCTGTTATTATTAATAATGATGTTGTTTAATAAGGCAAGCACTGAACTGAGCTTAGTCACTTTTTCACATAGTTAATGGAATGAGCCCTGTATTAGAATTCAGGAGATTTGGATTAACCTTGGCTCTATCTTAATTGATGACTTAAACAATTTAATGCCATAAATATTATTGCACATCTACATTATGCAGGCATAGAATTGACCAACCACATCCTGAAGTGAACAGCAGGAGGAAAAACTTTTGAAATTTGTATTTCAGAGGCTGTTTCTTTCTGGAATTCTGTGACTCCCACTACTCCAGAATTGCCAGTACCCCTTACAGGGACAATTATGCCCTGCTGTATATGCTCCCATTCCAACAAGCAAACATCAGATATGCAGGGGGTGGGACATATGCATTATCTTTGCTTCTCTTATATATACCACTAATCTATATGGGCCATAACTGTCTTTATGCAGGAATGTCTGCAGACCCAATCTTGAGATAAAGATTCTTCTTCTTTTAAAATTAGAGTGCACAAGATGGTTATCATGATAAAATAGTGAAACTATTAAGTTTTAGGAAAAAAATCAGACTTATAGTTCCAATACCAAAAAAGAGCAGGTGGAGGCAATGGTATAAATCCTGTACTATGCAAGCTCAAGATCCAGGAGAGTTTGTTCTAGTTATGTTTGAATATTCTTCTTTCTAAATAAGTTTAAAAAATGAGTGAACTTTAAGAACATGAATAATAATAATAATAATAATAAAACGCCAACAACCCAAGATACCAGCTTTTCTACTTTCAAGTGAGATATCTTAGTTGCCTAAATGGAAGATGCCAAGAGGGCAAGCATAGGGTAACTGCATTTGTAGTGGAACCCATTCTGTTTGAGATTTGGTTGTCTTTTATTTCTGGAATCAGGCTGTTGGATCCATATCTCTGACCAGCCCAGGTCCTAACTCACATGCAATGCTAAGTCATATCATTTCCTTGGTTTTAAATGCTCATAAATTATATGGCACACTACCATGATAATATACTTTTTAAAATAATTTTACTTCCATTTTATTGTGATAAAATATACATCATAAATTTTATTATTTTAACCTCATAGAGTGTACATTTCAGTGGCATTAAATACATGCACAATATTAGGCAACCATCACCACTATCTAATCCCAGAACTTTGTCATTGTCTCAAAAGGAAACCTCATATTTGTTAAACAGTCATTTCACTCAGTCCTTGGAAACAACTACTCTATGTTCTGTCCCTATGGATTTGCCTATTCTGGGTATTTCATAGAAATGGAATTATACAATATGTGACCTTTTGTGGCTGGCTTCTTTTATTCAGTATAATGTTTTTAAAGTTCACCCATGCTGTAACATAAATCAGTATTTTATTACTTATTGTGGCTGAGTAATATTCCATTGTATGCATATACCATTTATGTTTATCCACTCATCAGTTGATGGACATTTAAAAGGGGGCAAAGCAGAAACTATACTACATTAAATGTATATATCCACTGAAAGATTCATCCACATCTTCAAAAGATTTAAAAATGACAAAATGTGCCCCTTAAAATTGAAGTGAGATCATTTACTGAAAAAAAGTCTATTTGAGCTGTGTTCCTCTGTGTGTTATTTTAGAGGATTGGATTGGAGGCTGGATTGTATTTAGTGGCTGTTCTAATAAGTTTTCATTTTATTGGTGAAACATCGGTGTCTTTGTTTGCATTCAAAACAAAATTAGTGAAGTAGAACTAGCAAATCAATGAGCCATATTTCTGCTTATTTGTCACCTGTTATAGGGTTTTACAAATTCTAGGATAGCCTTAAATGTTCATTCCAGATGCCAGAAATGTGTTGATTTAGTTTGTGTTCCTGCTGTGAGATACAAAATATGGAAAATTAAAATGTGCATCTCATTGTACATGAATGTTCCAAGCAGCGTTAGGTGTAATAGCCCAAAACTGGAAATAACTCACATGTACACCAACAGGTGATGGTTAAACAAGTTGTGGTAAATCCTATAATATACTACTCAGCACTAAGGAAAATCAAGCTATTAAAATATGCAATAGCATGATGGATCCCAAGATAATTTGTTGAAAGAAAGAAGTCTGGTAAAAAGTGCATATTGCAAGATTTCATGTAGATAAAGCTTTAGAAAAGGCAAACTAATCTATAGTAACAAAAGGCAGATCAGCAATTGTTTGATATGGGGCAGGGGGTGGGGAGAGGTAGGAGATGGGGTAACAAAGGGGAACAAGAAAACTTTTGGGAATGGTGATTGTTTATTTTCTTGACTGTGGTGTAGTTTCACAGGAGTATCTATATGTCAAAATGTATAAAATTTTATAATTTAAATATGTTCACTTGATCATATCTCAATTACACCTCAATAAAGCTGTTTAAAAATGCGAGTAACTGAAAATAAATACATACATACATACATAAATGCAGGTCCCAAATTCATGGGGTGGGGGGCAAATGACCTCTCATCCATAGAAAACGTAAAACACATTATTACCAGTAGCAAGCAAAGAGGGTCAGACGGCTAGTATTTCATATTTTTTATATTAGGCACCAAGGGCCCCTACTATTGGCTATGCCGAGGGAAACAATTTCAGGTATACTCATTTTGCTAATAGAGTTATCTGGTCATAAGTAGGAGCCTATGCTTAGGCCCTCAATTTTTAACCATAACTTTAACAAAAATATGATGCACTTCATTCCTCCATGAGGATGTTTAAAAACTAACAAGACAAATATGTCTATCTTAATATAAGCAGAGCAAAGCTAGCAAGGATACCCTAGTTGGAAACAGTCCAATTATTATGCTACTCTTGGTCAGCTAAGTATACCACAATTCAGAGGTGAACGTTGACAATTTAGTTAATGCTCATTCTTGGTGGACAGTCTGAGTGGGTTGGAAATGCATAATCCATTCATGAGCATAAAGAAAGAAGCATGTTCAATAAAACAAATTAACACTGAAAACTGGCTAAAATGTTCTTGTTTGTCCATTCTAATAGAGTCTTAAATATAGCAGTCAATATGCAGATTATATTGGTAACTAGAGGGTTTCCTTAGCATAGAACTTTGTGAAATACACAAAATCTTTTATGGAGGGTGAAGACACTGTATTCTGTATCGAGAATTATGGTGTTGATGGTAGAGTCCTAGAAAACTAGCTGTAAGCCATATTCAATTGTTTCTACCCTAATCTCCAGATTCTCTTCACCGAAAAAGTGAGAGATTCTCAACATACATAGCTAAGAATATAAATCCCTTTAAAAATGTTTCATTTCTACTTGTGTGGATACCCTGCAACCTAGTTCCTTTTAAGATGTCCACTTCTTCCATTAGGAGCTCTAGTATAGCTTTTGATCCTTTCCTGTTAATCCCCAGAATGGTTGTGTGCTGCTAGTATACTGTTTCTTCAGTCTGAGTATTTCATGATACCTGTGGCATCTAATTCTCTTTTATGACCATCATTAATTTCACATCCCTTGACCTGTCACCTTAATCTCCTTCAATTCTCTCTCTCTCTCTCTCTCTCTCTCTCTCTCTCTCTCTCTCTCACCCACACACCCACCCACCCCCACACACACACACACACACACACACATACACACACACCACCTCAGTGGGAATATTTACTTCTTGCTCTAAGTCTTGCAGAAAATCCATTGCCTATTGGGCAGACAAATGGAAACCTCAATGCCACATATCTGCTTGTGCAACTCTATTTACTGTTCTCCAGGCAACAGTAGCTCAGGGAGTTACTGCTTAATTACATCATGCTTAACATCATGTGAGCTTTGCAAGCCTGAGCGGCAATCTCCTTTCATAGTAGAGATCAGGATGCTGAATGTGCCCACGTGCATCGTGCACAGAGTAATTTTCTCTCCCTGCTGGATCCCAATATTCTAATTGTGTCTCAGTAATAGAAAGTGTGCTTCATCCTTCAACATGTTCCAAATGAAAATATTAAAACCCACATCAGGCAAAAGACATAATGAACAGAAAATATTATCTGGGATTTCTGATGCTGTTGCCTTTGATTCCCATTTGCTTTGCTAATTGGAAGGTGGAACAGATGGTGGCCAGCTCACAAAATATGGCATACCTATAAAAATGGCCCATTCTGCCAAGCAATTCTTTACAAGCAAAGGAGGCATTAGAAGGGACTGTGGCTTTCAAAAACCAAAGATGATCTCTGCAGGATGGACAGTTATGCAGGGGACAGAGTGGGCGGTTTATGGCCCCTAGATGCAGCTGCTTTGTGAAACTTGTGACACCTGTTACTATCCACAGGGGAATTCAATGGAGACATAAAAGTGGGCAGCTGGATTCAACTAATTATTAACACTATAACTCCATCAGAAAAGCTTCCAGACTGTTCCCCAGTGAGGCTCATATCTCCCCAAACGGCCCCCTGTTTCTGGCCCTCCTTGAAGATGAAAAAAAGCAACTCCAAACTATGTCTATGCCTCACCTTTGGAAAGGCCACAAGAAGCAAATTTAACCTCAGGCAGCATCTGTACAAAATATAAATGGAAGTGGCTTTGTTCTGACTCACTGGATCAGTGTCAGGATTGAGCAACAGGTAGGTGTTGAAATCACCCAGCTTTCCACATTTCCTGACCCATTGAAAAAAAAAAAAATCCTCTCCAATTATTGTAGCAAATGCAATAACTTCAAATGAAATTGGTGTAATTCATAAAATGCCACAGGTGAATGGAAATCAAGGTACTTGTAAATACGATGCCTCTGTACATTTTCCAGTTCGCTGGGAGTCTCATAGAGACTTAATCAAGCATTCTTGGTAATGTGACATTTGCTATCAATTTATAGGTTTGAATTTGCAAGACACGCAATCAAGAGGCTTGCTATTTCCTTCCGGGTGTTTTGCACATAATTAGAATAAGCAGAAAGAGAATAGAGGTGCCTCCAGGTTCTGCTGCTGTGTGTAAAAGAAACTCTCTCCTACCAAAGGAAACAATATTCTACTCTTTAAAACAACACCAAACCCTTTTCTGCTCCCCATTAAATGTCTGCTCAAAACTTATTGGTATTGCTTACATGTTCCCATTAAATGAAAGCTGTGATTCTCAGCAGCATTTTCAGCCAATGTTTTCTAAATGGAATCACATTTATTCATGTCCATTGTATACCCAAGCTTATCTGAAGTCCCTTCTTAAATAGATACAAGCAGATATTTATTTGATATTGTTTTATTTTTGATTACAAAAGATGTAATTAAATAATTACACACTTATTAAATAAAATGAGGCCACCGAGACAAAGAAAACACAGAAAAACAAGAATTTACATAAATCCATCTATGTTAACATTTTTATGTATTTTTTATACATAGGTTTTAAAAATATTTCTAAATATTTTAAATAAAAATATTTTAAACCATTGCTGAAATACAATTTTACATATTTTGCTTTGTAATTAATTGATAACTTTAATGTAACTGTTGAATAATATTCTATAGGTTAGATATTATCAATTATTTTTAAAACAGGAAATGTGGAAATGTGGAAAGCTGGGTTATTTCAATACCTACGTGCTGCTCAACATTATATTTTTGAATATTGAGTTTTCTAAGTGTTTTGATACTACAAATAATATTATCAAAGATAATTTTGTGTATAAGACCTTTTAATATTTTAATTTTTTATGTAGAAAAAATTTAGACTCTATATCTTTTTAAAAATTTTGTCATTTTATACCCCATTAGCAGTTTATGAGAGCTATTATGAATGTTACAAGGGTTTTTAAATGTTTACTAGTCTGATAAAAAAAATGGTATTGCATTTTAATTTGTATTTCTTTGATTACCAGTGGGTTAAGTATTTTTCCATTTGTTTTTAATCTAATTTTATTTCTTCTTTTATGAATTGCCCATGTCTCTTGATATTTATCTATGAGAGGCTTCCTATTCTCTCCCTCCACGGGTGTTCTCTCTAGTAGTAATGTGCTGTCACACTTGATATATTTTTGTTTCCTAACTTGTTACCTTCCTCTTAGTTTTGGTTGTTTCTTCAGGGAAAAGTTTTAAATTACATGTAGATAAATGTTAGTTTCTTCTTTTTCATTCATTCTGTGCCATTTAAGCTTTAAAACTCCCCACTGACATCAATAGTCAAAAGCTCCATAATTGAAGACAAAGACTATATGGAATCTTTTCATGAATTTAATGCTTAATCCATCCAAAGTTTATATTCTTGATAAAATGTGGAAGCCAAAATGAATTTATTCTTTCCCCAAATCTTAATCGACAGTCCCAATACCAGTTACTTAATAATCTTTCTCTTTGTTACTGACTAGTAATGCTCCATAAAACACTCTCTCACACACACACACACACTACATAAAGGTAATGTATTACTGTTCTTTTAACACAGTAAGGTTTGCTCCAGCATAAAGAATTACTGCCTTACGTGGGAAAACATATTTGCCAACGTCATATCTGATAAGGGCTTAATCTCCAAAATTTATAGGGAACTCATACAACTTAACAAAAAGAAGATAAACAATCCAATCAAAAAATGGGCAAAGGATCTAAATAGACACCTTTCAAAAGAGGACATTCAGAAAGCCAAGAGACATATGAAAACATGCTCAAAGTCACTAATCATCCGAGAGATGCAAATCAAAACAACAATGAGGTACCATCTCACACCTGTCAGAATGGCCATCATCAACAAATCAACAAACGACAAGTGCTGGAGAGGATGTGGAGAAAAAGGAACACTTGTGCACTGCTGGTGGGAATGCAGACTGGTGCAGCCACTATGGAAGGCAGTATGGAGGTTCCTCAAAAAATTGGAAATGGAACTCCCATTTGACCCTGTGATCCCACTTCTAGGAATATATCCCAAGAAACCAGAAACACCAATCAGAAAGGATATATGCACCCAGATGTTCATAGCAGCACAATTCACCATAGCTAAGATCTGGAAACAGCCTAAGTGCCCATCAGTAGATGAATGGATTAGAAAACTGTGGTACATCTACACGATGGAATACTATGCTGCTGTTAAAAAGAAGGAACTCCTACCATTTGCAACATCATGGATGGAACTGGAGAGCATTATGCTAAGTGAAACAAGCCAGTCAATGAAGGAAAAATACCACATGATCTCACTCATTCATGGATAATAAAGACCATTACAAACTTTTGAACAATAATAGATACAGAGGCAGAGCTGCCTCAAACTGATTGTCAAACTGCAGTGGGAAGGCCAGAGAGAGTTGGGGGGCAGGAGGGAGGGGAGTAAGAGATCAACTGAAGGACTTGTATGCATGCATATAAGCATAACTAATGGACATAAGACACTGGGGGGTAAGGGAGGGTAGGGGTTTGTCAAGGGCGGGGGGGAAAAAAGGACACTTATGTAATACCCTTTGTAATACTTTAAGCGAAAAAAAAAAAAAAAAAGAGTGAAAAAAAAAAAAGAAAAAAAAAAAAAAGAATTACTGCCTTAAATGCAGATATTACCAGGGCTGAGATACCTGTCAGAGCACTCTGTGCTGAGTCAATCCTGCTCAGGGCCACCTGGTGAATTACATCACAGTTCATCACTTCCCCAGGGGTCCTGTGCATTGGAACTGTTGACCACTCAACCCCCTTGGATTAGCTCCCTAATACCAGCCATGCTACCCCCCCTCAATTATCAATAATGTTTGCCTCTAAAGTGGCAACATACTTTCCAAATGATCTCCCACCCTCCCCACCTCCCACTAAACCAACACAAGGACTCAGTGTCTTAGAAACTCACAATATAGCCTGCCTCCCAACTCAGGCCAAGAAGAAACTCAAGACTAATTTTTTCACTCTCATCCCATTGAAATTTGTATCTATTTTCCATTCTCATAGGACAAGACCACCCTCTCTAGTTGCTCAAGTAGCATCAATCTATCATACCCAACTCCTTCAAGGCTGACATTAAATATTTTATCAGAAACCACCACTATACCTGGCATATTGCTGCTGTAATATATTTCCATAAACCACAGATTTAGTAACATAAAACAAAAATGTATTCTCTCACAGCTCTGGAAATTAAAAATCTGAACTGGGTTTCAATGGGTGAGGATCAAAGTGCCAAGAAAGATTGTTTTCCTTCTAGAGAGGACTCCATTTTCTTTTCTTTCCAAGCTACCAGAAGCCACCTGCATTCCTTGGCTCAAAGTCCCCTACTCCATTTCAAAAGCCAGCTGCCTGGCATCTTCAAATCTCTTTCTCTCTCTCTGCCTCCCTCTTTCACTTATAAGGATCCTTCTTATCCTGGCCAGGTAGCTCAGTTGGTTCGAGTGTCCTTCCAAAAAGCCAAGAAGCCAAAGGTATGGGTTCCATCCTGATTAGGGCACAAACAAGAATCAACCAATGAATGCATAAATGAGTTAAACAATAAGTCTGTCTCTCTCTCTCTCTCTCTCTCTCTCTCTCTCATAAACAAACAAAAAATGGTCATTCTCATTACATTGGTACTACGTTGATAATCCAGGATGACATTTCCATTCCAGAATCTTCGATCACATCTACAAATTTCCTTTTTTCCATGTAAAGTAACATATTTACAGGTTCCCAGATTAGGATGAGGACATATTTAGAGGTCATTATCCTGCTTCTCACATTAAAATTGAACTAACTGAGTAAACAATGAGCCCATAGATATGGTGATTTTAGGTCCAAAATAGGAGCAATCTCTATATATAAAAGGCTAATATGCAAAGTGTTCCCTTGGGAGTTCGACGTGGAGACTGGGAGTTCCATTGTTTGCTATGATGTGTGCTGACCACTAGGGGGTGGTGCGGAATGAAGGAAGGTCCCTGCAGGCAGCCAGCAGCCAGGGAAGGAAGGCCCTGGCCGGCAGCTTGAAGGCCTTAATCGGCCCTGATCACCGGCCAGGCCAGGCCTAGGGACCCTACCTGTGCAAGAATTTCATGCACTGAGCCTCTAGTATGGTAATACTGTTATTACATTTGTATGTATTAGGTGGGTATTTTGTCCATTTTATTCTTTTATCAAATTTTTGTTTGCTCATTCAGAAGAAACAGCATAGAACACTGTTTAGTTTACCATTCACTGGAATCAGACTGTCCTATTTTAATCCCTGATTCTGAATCTTACTGCCTAGCAAGTTATTTAATAAACACTCTGTGCCTCTGTTTTCTCAACTATAAAATGGTAAATATATATATATATATATATATATATATATATATATATAAAATAGTACCTATCTCATAGAGTTGTTGTGTCCAATAAATAAATAAATTTATATAGAGAGCTTAAACGAATGCCTCATATATAGAAAATACTCCAAAAGGGTTAGCTGCTGTCATCCTCAACAGTCCATTCATTTTTAATAAATATTTGAGTCTCAGATACCAGGCTTTGTACTAAGATTTAGTGCATTTTCTTTCATAGTCCTCAAAATCTAGAAGTGACAGGCTCCTAATTAATAACAGACACAGCAATTGTCTGTTGTTTAGGCCCCCAGGTTGGGGCACTCTATCATGGCAGCACTTAACAAGCCCAGAGTCACCTAATAAGCCCAGAATCATTATGGGAGAGATACCTAAGGGCATAGATAAAGAGAAGCCTGAGTAAAAGGGGGGCTAATCCTGTAATAATATAGCATAGACAGCAAAAAGGTAAATCAATAAGAGAGACTTCCTGGTACATTTAACCAAGTATGTGCCTTCAAGTTGTTGGGTCTTAAATAAAATCATTTTCAGTTGTTTCTCTGTGTTGCTATGCCATTAACTTGACCCGCAGTTAAGTTCATTTGCTTCATTTTTCTTTAATTTTAGGGATATACTTTTAATATTGTTTCAAAATTATGTAAATGATTCATATTGCTCCAGATTCAAATCTATAAAACAAGGTACATTCAAGGAATTTTAACTTTTACGGCTGTTCCTACCCTGGGGTAGATTTGATTTATTCATTGAATATAAGAATGAATATTCTTCTTCATGCCTACGTTTATACCTACGACCCTTACCACACTGAATTTTAATTCTTGAACATTCCTATTTCTTTCCTAATCCTGTAAACTCCTCAATAACATATATCATGTCTTATTTTTCTCCCTGTCTTCAATACCTAACTCAGTTATTTACTCATTTAATTATTTATAGGCTCAAAAGAATGTTTATTTAGGGCCTATAATACACAATTGGAGACATGATAATGAAGAAGACACAGTTCCTATAGTCACAGAGCCTAAATCCTCACAGAAAAGGTAGTCATTCCTTAAAAGAATAACCATGACAAAGTGTGGTAAATATTGCAGAAGACGAACTGCTCTGAAAATGCTTATGCAAATTCATATTGTTTTTCTGCTGAAGCATCGCTTGAATAATTCTCATTATTTTACCTCTGTGAAGCTGAACATGACGTGAAATACGACTTGAATTTACTTGTCCAGTTGAATTGGTGTGTGCAGAATTTCCTAATTTTCCCCTCTCTTAAACTGACAATGACCAATCACATAATTGCTGTCCCGAGGAGCAAAGGTGGTTTTGGGACATGATAACTTTTCAATGACATTTTCTGCAGTGTCACTGAATAAGTCCATCACATATAAACAACAGAAAGAATGTCAGATTAGATGGGGGAAAGGGTCAAGAGTAATAAACATGGAAATTAACCGAAAAAAATAGTCAGCACCATTCAACAGAATAAGTCTGTTTACTTTTTAAAGGGGGTGCCCAGGTCCCTTCCATCACAGAATCTAATCAGGAGCTGGAGCAAAGTAAAACCCATCAATTATTCATGGACACACATCAGTAACAAGCAACGATTGCATTTGCTTATAGGGATGCAGTTGGCATTGAACATGGACCCAGATAGCTTTATAGGAACCTATACAATGTTCAGAAAAAGATAACATCAATGACGAAGTAGCAGCCATGTCTCTAGTCTGTATATTTTGACAGTGTAATCCAGCATTTCTTAATTCTGGCTGCACGTTAGAGTCACCAGGGATACTAAAATAAAATAAATCTGTATCTATATCTATTTATCATCTGTATATGGACACCATCCCTCAAGGATTCTGATTTAATGGGCTTGGAGTGGGGCCTCACATCATGTTCTTTATAAGATCTCAGTGAGATTTTCCAATATGCAGCCAAGGTGAGAATAATTCCGATATCCTTTTGAGATGATCTTTAGGTAAAAACAATGAGTAGAATCTCGTTAACATTTATTTAACCTCTTTGCCATTTGTATTACCATGATAACGAATCAAAATTCCCACTGGTGTCATTGCCAGAGTCCTTGTTGGTATTCACAAGTAAGAGCATGACCTCTATTGCTCACTCATTCTGCAATTTTTGAAGAAGTCATTTTACCTCTGAAATATTCAGTTTCCTCATCAGTAAAAGGAGACATGGGTCTAGATCAGAGTCACAAACATGAATGCCTGCAGCAGAGCATAAACATTGCAAGTATGGCCTCTGGAGTCAGGTGGCATGGATTCAAGTACCTGTTATACTATGTGAACTTGGCCATGTTGCTTAATTTCTTTCTGCCTGTTTCCATTTCTATGAAATGTTAATAGTGATATTGCCTCATAGTGTTGTTGTGAAGGTTAAGTGAGTTAATATATGTTAAGAACCCATCAACCGGGCCCAACTAGTGTTGCTGTTATCATTTGCAAGGCAGTATAGTTTATAAGCGTGAGCTGTGGAAATAAACTTTCACTGGATCTGAGTCAAGGTAGTTCATGTGTTCTGTTTGTTCCCTCAGCCTTAACTAACTGAGTTAGACACTCCTCATGGAGGAGTGTGAGAGTTAAACGGTTAATGCAGGTACATCTCTCAGAGCACTGACAAATAATTGAGCTAAATAACACAATGAATGCTACCTATCACATCATTATTACATGGAGGGCAAAGCAGATATTTGTAATGGCAGGAAGGGAAAGCTAATACTAAGCTGCACTCGATTTTTGCTATGCCAGATGATCTGATCTTTTCCAGAAAAATATTTTCATCTGAAATCTTTGGATTTCTAATATGGGCCACTGAATAAATGATTTAAAATTAATCACTGTAAACAAAGGTATCTGGTGTCCTCAGTTTGCAACTTCTGTTCTAAAATGAGTTGAAACCCTTTTAGCTGAAGGAACCTTTTGCTACATTTCTCTTTTTTTATTTGATATATTTTTATTGATTTCAAAGAGGAAGGGAGAGGGAGATGGAAATATCAATGATGAGAGAGAATCATTCATCGGCTGCCTCTGTACACACCCAACTGGGGATTGAGCCCACAACGCCTGGGTATGTGCCCTGACTGGGAATCGAAACTTGAGACCTCCTGGTTCATAGTTCAGCTCTCAACCACTGAGCCATGACAGCATGGCTGCAGTTCTTAAATCCTCCCCAAAAGATGTAGTTACACAGTGGTTCTCCAAGTGGGGCCCTTGGACAGGCAGCATCAGTTTTGCCTGACAGCTTGTTAGATATGCAAAATTCCTGGGTCCCTCTCCAGACTTACTGAACCAGAACCTCAGGGTGGATCCCAGAGCTCTGTTATAAGGAGCCCTCCAGGGGATTCCAATGCTTGCTCCACCACTGAGGCCCCGGTTTAGTGGGAAGAGCAAGGTCTTTGAAAGAAATTCAGATCCCCGCTCCACAGCACAGTAGCTGTACATCCTCGGTCAAGTTGCATGTGGTCTCTGAAGCTGTAGTTAGGAAGGCCAAATACGAACTGCTCCTTTGAATGTGGCCCCTCCTTTCTGTTTTCACTAGAAAGGTCACAATCCTTCTGCCTGGTCTTCCTTACCTTTAGGATAATAATTATGGAAATTAAAATGTTCAACTTCTGCACTCTTCAAGTCCAATACATATGTGGCTACACCTGTATGAAACACACACACACACACACACACACAAAACACGAAACTTCTCTTAAAAAGAAAAAAAAAAAAAAAACAAGCACCCTCCTGTCTGATGTCTCCTAGAAAGCTCTCAAGACTCCAGAGCAATTAAATCCTAGTGCCTTGGCTTGTCTCATTCTAGACTCTCGTTTATTATGAGTTTCCATCTGTGATTATTAAGCTTCCTATCTGTAGAGTCACAACGTACTTTTTGCTTTCCCTAGTCTTACTTTTGGGACATGTCTGATTTTTTTAAAATATATTTTATTGATTTTTTACAGAGAGGAAGGGAGAGGGATAGAGAATTAGAAACATCGATGAGAGAGAAACATCGATCAGCTGCCTCCTTCACATCTCCCACTGGGGATGTGCCCGCAACCCAGGTACATGCCCTTGACCGGAATCGAACCTGGGACCTTTCAGTCCGCAGGCCGACGCTCTATCCACTGAGCCAAACCGGTTTCAGAGGGACATGTCTGATTTTATGTTTTCCTTATTTTATTGCAAAATACCAAAATATTAAAACGTACACTTATTCAGCTAGTAATTTAGAACTTTAGATGAACTCATAAAGAAACATAAAGAACAATTCTGTAATCTTAGGCCACAGGGATGACATAGAAAAATGGAAGGAATTACATTCTTTGCTTTCAGTCCTGACCTTCCTCAGCCTCCTGCTTTTGGGAGAGAAGACAGGTACTCGATACTACAAAAAAACTGCAAAAGGCCTCTAGTCCTATCATTCCCAAATATGAATAGACTATGAGAATTACTGGAAAGTGGACTATTTTTAAAAATATAGATTCCTGAGAAGCACTCTAAATTTACTGAATGCCTAAACTGTTAAGGAGGAACTTCAGAGTCTGAATTTTGTTTTTAAATTCTGATACAGTGGACTGGTATATGAAAATCCTAATCTAGAATTCCTGTTTATTTAAAGCTACAGCCCCACCCAGAAACTTTTCAATTTGCATTTGAATAGTCTCAGAGGGAAGAAACTCGCTACCAAGAGAGTAATATGATGCTGTGTTTATGAAGATGGCTTCTGAGCCAGGTTCTAATCCTGGTTTTGCCACTATAGCTACATGACCTTGAACAAGTTACTAACTTCTGCATCCCTTGGTGCCTTAGTTGCAAAATGGGGCTAACACATGTTTTAGTACCTGCCTTAGTTTCTAACAGCTGCATCACAAATTGCCAAAAATTTAGTGGCTTCAAAGAATAGACATACAATCTCTTACAATTCTAGTGTTATTGGTGAGAGGATGAGACCTCCGTTCTTGTCTTTTTGAAGGAAAGATATTAATCAGAGATAAAGTATAGAAAAGCAAGCAAGAATTTTTTGACTGCAGCAAAAATATACTTAGGAGAGTGAAAAAAGGAAGGGCATAGAAAAGGCAACAGAAGAGCCCAGGCTTTGCTTCACTGGGAAGTCAGAGCAAAAGGGGCCTTGGAGACAGGTTCAGAGGGATGAGCTGCCACTAACCAGTGTGCCCCCGGTTGCAAGTCTCATGGGGTCCCTTGGAGTTTAGGAGCTGCGTACCTGTGGGGGTAGGAGAGAAGGAAGGGAATGGCACACAGAGGTCAACATGTCAACTTGATACTGGCTAAAGCTAACTGACAGTTCTGGCTTTACCTCTGCATCCAACCCAGTATTAAACTTTTCCCACCTCCCTGCGGGCAGGGCTGGGTAACTGTAGCAGCTGCCCACTCCCGCCCCCCGGGGTAGAGTCTGTCCTGCCAAGTTGCATCTACCAGAATAGTGCAGAGCTGCAGAGAACTCCTGCTCTCTGAAGATAGGAAGTTAAACAGGAGAGTCCCAAAGACTGCATCTTTCCACAGAGCTGTCTATCAGATAAATCACTTGTGTTCTCTGAGTGGAATGTCTGGTACACATGGTGGTGCTCAGATAGGCCAGAAGGGTTGTTTTGATGAAACATAAGAGCATCTCCTCTTAACAATTCTGTATTGAAATTACCTGTTGTTTTATCCATCCCCAGACTTCAGGGACCCTAAAGCACTGCGACTATATTTGTTCATTTTTATTTCCAATATCAAGCACTGGTTCTAGCACAGGGGCAACACTCAGTAAATACATTTTGTTAAATGAGTGACTGATTTATACAATAGTGTGAAGTTTTAGTATTTACAGCCACAGTGTGAATTCATTGAAATGCATTCATGGAGACAGGGCTGGAGAGCAAATATTTGTCCCCTAAAAAAACAAATGGCATCAATGGAAACATCTTTCATACAATCTCTAATTTGTTCCTGGTGGTCTATGAAAACATAGCCAAGTTTATTGCATTTTAGTTAATTCCCTTAGTAAATTCAAGGTCATTGTTTAAGCTGTGGGAAATATTTATCATTTTGCCGACAATATGGCACACAATAAGATCTTCACTAGACGCCGCTTGAACTCCTTAGAGAAAGCTTTCCTTTGACATCAGGACTAGGGTGCTGAGTCTCATTAAGGGAGTCAAGAATTGTTCTGACAGTTCAGGGTATCTCTGAGAGTTGAAGCATCATGAGGATGGACCCTGCTGTGCTGACAGCATGCAGAACCAACACAGCTATTCCAAGAAAGCCCATTGTAAAACGGAAAGTAAAAGAGAAAAGCAGTCTGGCCTTTTAGAGAAGTTCAAATAGGGTTGGAAGTCAAAGAAAGTCACAGAAAAAGCTCATTATAAAAATCTATACCCCTTGGGTGATGCTTTTGTATACATTCATCAGCTGCATACAGTATTTAATTAAATGTGTTCTTTCACCTCTGGCTATTTTTTATGCTGAATTAAAAGTGCAGTAGGACCATAAAATGGTGGAATTAATTTAGGGCTCCTATTCCGGGAACAATGTGTTGTATGAAGTCAAGTGCTAATAAGAAACACTGGCCCAAAAAGTCCTTCTTGTCACATGGAAGAACCTGTAGGTAGTTCAGGCTTCAGAAAGCTCTAGGGCAGTGGTTCTCAACCTTCCTAATGTCTGGACCTTTTAATACAGTGCCTCATGTTGTGGTGACCCCCAATTTCATTGTTACAAATTGGAAATAATTAAAGCATAGTGATTAACCACAAAACAATATGTAATTATATATGTGTTTTCCAATGGTCTTAGGCGACCCCTGTGAAAGGGTCATTCAACCCCCAAAGGGGTCGCGACCCACAGGTTGAGAACCACTGCTCTAGGACAAGTAGAGATTATCGTTTAGAAATTGATCAAGCAAATCCATTCCCAGGGTGCAGAGAGGCCTTGAGTGCAGATGCAGCTTCACTTAGTGATGAAAATAGTGTCAATAAGCCTCATTCTTGCTGTAGGTGACAAATTAGTGCCCTTACCTTCAGGACAATGTTCCTGCCCATCTTGGGTTAAGTGATGTTCTCTTGCTATTTACCACCTTAGAAAGCTGTACTTTTCCAATACCGCAGTTTTGTCAGGCTCTTGATGATGGATACAAGTTTTCCAAAATTCTAATTTTTGCTTGAAAGCTCAAATGTTATTATTGGTAAATTATGTGGCCAATTGTGTTCCTTGATATAACAGGTTCATTTTGTTCATTAACTCTAATTTACCTGTCAGGTGTTCTTTCAAAGTAAAAATGGTGTTTCATGAAAAGAGCAATTGGTTGAGTTCTCAACTCAAACAATCCCAGATTGTCCTCTTCAAAACCATCATTACACTTCCATATGGAGCAGAATGTCATATGCATGTCTTCCGTTTGTCACACAGCATATTAAATAAGCTCTTTAGAAGGTCAAGATGAAAGAGACTTAATAATTTCTAAGGTTTCTTCAAGGGCATTTTAGGTGAAGTTGACATGGGTTTCCTTGCTGATGATGGCAGTGAAGAATACAACTACTAGTACAATTGGTGCCATTGCCCTGATTTGTGCTAAAGCACCAGCAGTTTTGCCTGCTATTGCTTTTGCAGCATCAGTGCAAATGTGAACACAGTGAAAATAAAAATGTTAATAAGCAATCTTTGTTATTATAATTTTTAAAATCTTGTAGATCCCTGAAAGAGACCTCCAGGCTTCAAGGGATCACAATTTGAGAACTGCTGCTTTAAACTACTTAGAATATTTACAGTATTGTTTGGCAGGAAGACCACATTTTTTTTCTGAATACTTAATCAATTTCCTTGATTCCCCAAGAGATTTGTATAAATTACAAGTAATTCACTACAAACACACACACACACACACACACACACACACACACACACACACACAGTCATTCTCTGTGCTATCAATTGATTGGTTCACTAATTCTTCCACCAGTATTACAGTTTTAATTACTTTAACATTTAATATGTTTTAAAATCCAGTGTGACCAAGAATCCAATTATAACTCTTCTTTTTAAAAATGTCAAAAGTTATTTTGCATGCTTAATCACCCAAGAGAAATTAAAATTTTATAGGTCCACAAAACAAAATACAATAATTCTAATTATAGATGAGTGAAATTGATCTTTGTATAAGGAAATAGTTAACCCACATGCTTTATCAGAGGGATAGTTTTATTACATCTAAACCAGGTTAAAAATTAATTCAAATATAATTTAAAATTTTCTAATATTTTGTTCTTTCCTGAGATGATTGCTTTCCCTTTATTTGAATCTATATAAAATTTTTCAATGTATAATTCTTACATGTTTCATAATTCTGCAATTATTTGTATTTTTCTATGCTGTAATTAAGATTATTATTTTTACTATTTTTTAAACTATTGCTAGTATAAAGTCTTTTGATTTTGTTTTTAGGTGTAGGTTTTTAGTCATATTAAACAATCTTATAATTTTTCTCCTGTTGGTTTTATTGAGTTCTATAAGACAGTTTAATCTCCTACAAGTAATGATAATTGTCATTTTATAAAAGAGAAAAAGTATAATTTTATTGTTTCCTTCTTGTCTTATATCTTATTTCACTTTTTAAAATCTTTAACAATTTTAAGTAAAATGTTATTCTTTCTCATTTTATTGAGAATATCTCTAGTGTTTTATCATCAACCAAGAGATTTATAGTTTGGGAGGGAAAAACCTTGTTTAACCATGGCAGTATTTTCAAAAATAGAGATGTGCCTTATATATGTTTTTCTAAAAAAATAGAGTATGTTTCCAGATACACACTGATTAAGTCTTTATACTTTGAAGATAAACAATCCCCCAAACATCCCAGAAAAACATTAATTAAGCTAATGTTAGGTAGACTCCAAAATTTTCCCATACAAAAACAATCTGAAGACAAAGGAGCACCATTTACAAAGCTGTAAAGGAAAATGTGTGTGACCCCACAATTCTATACCTTGCTAAATGACTGTTAGGCAGTTAGGGATGCCTTCTAAAATGCCTCAACTATTCTCTAAATATCTTTTAAATTTTTTCTTAACTTTTTAATTTCATGAAATAAATCTATTTCAGTTTAATTCAACCTTTTTGAACCTTCAGAAATTGTTTGAAGTGCAGACTCTTTTCATGTTTCTGGAAATTTTCCCTGTTTGTATATCTGTACTGATCTCTATTTGCCTTGTAGTGGCTGATAGTGAAACAGAAGCTGAATTCATTTCTGATTTAAGGGTCTGCTGAATTCTTTCACCTGCTACATTCAGATCAAAAGGAGATATTTAGTCAATTATTAATATAAGAAACCAGTAGCTTCAGATAACATCGTATCAGCAATTCTCATAGAAGGCCCTAACACTGAGCGCCACTCCCTGCTTAGTGTGGTTAATTGTACCAGAGGCAAAACTAAGGCAATTCTCCCATGTGACTGGCAGCAACTCCGTGCTACTGGTCAACCCAAGCAAAATGAACTCCAAAGGATGGATAAACTTATAGCTACACCAAAGTCTGCTTTCAATATGAGCCCAAGCCTCTCTGTTTAGGGTATGTTGTTGGGGAGCTGTTAATACCCTTCTACTGCCTATTCTTAGGCATATCTCTACATGGGAAGAGAGGTTATGATCAACTCCCCAGTGGGTTTCTTCAGTATTTCTGTTGATGCAACATTTAGCAATTTGTGGTGTATGGAAATAACTGATCTCTGATGCCCAGCGGCCTTAGTGCAATCATTCTTCCAAGTGTATGCATTGCTGTTTAATTCATTGGTTATTGGTTGGGAAGGCGGAAGAGAAAAAAATACCAGAATTTCCAGATCTTCATATTTGGCTTTTGATTTATTCCTTTCCCATGTTAGTAAAATACCTTTTAATTTTATCATTTCGATGTATATTTAAAGGTCCTTTTGATGTACTCAGCAGTACATAACTAATTTACCACAATAAATAGAAACAGGAGGCCTAGGTTGAGGAAAAACATTATAGTGATAATAGTACATATTATAGTAACTTCTAAAACTGTGATCATGAGGTTGTTTTTATTCCATCTGTTTGGTGTTTTGTTTTGGGGGGTTTTTTTTTTGCTTTGATGGTGATGATGATGATGATGATTTCATCCCTGATACTCCTGCTCTGCAAGGTTAAAAATAATGACATCCTAAGGGTCGTAGGACATGAGTCCCATCGAATTGTAAACTTTAGCTTTTGCCTGGGTTCTTTAGGCTCCTTGTGTCAGAAAGCAGCATGTAAAAAGAAAAATTACTATTTTGGCAAAGATGATTGGCTCTAATAAGCAGAAAATATAGGGGATGCTGTTTCACAATGGAGGAAAAGGTTAAGTATGTATATGAGGAACTCAGGTGATCCACTTGGTTGCTTCTTGTCTTCTTTTTTTTTTTTTTTTTTGCTTAAATTTGATCATAAATGCACTGGCACAGCAGCCTGGCCTGTCCAGATTAAGGACAAATACATTATTAAGGGATATTAATAGTTCATATTGGGAGGGTTGGGGAAACAAACTCAAGACTGACCTTTAAGGAACTACCTTGTAGGATGGACAAGCTGTTGCCTCCTTGGAACCAACCCGGAACAGCACTTGCTCTGCTGCTTCTCACGTTGGCTTGAACACAGCCTGCTTCCTCCTGTAGGTCACCTCTGGATAAAATTCTGGGACTGGGGGACCTTATTGGCAGAAACTAGGTCAGAACTTTGCAACTTAGCTGTGAGGTAAGCTGCAAAATAGAGCTTTGTTTTTCTTTCACTTAATCTTGGAGTGTGAGAATACATGATGTACTAAAATCTAGAAAGGGTGTTCAGAAGATTTGGGGAAGACAAATATCAACTACAAATACATTATCTTAGTGCATGCTGGCAAGACCCTATCTGTATCTCCATTTTCTTAAATATAACGAGACAGTAACTCTGAGACATTAAATAATATGCCCAAGAGCATACAGCTAGAAACAAACTGATTAATATTTTAATTCATTTTTTAAAATATATTTTCATTGATTAGAGGAGGGGAAGGGAGAGGAAGAGAGAAAAAGAGAAAGAAACATCAATCAGCTGCCTTCTGCATGCCACCTGCAAGGGATCGAGCCCAAAACCCTGGTATGTGCCCTGACCTGGAATCAAACCAGTGACCTCTCAGTGCCTGGGAGGATGCTCAACCAACTGAACTACACCGACCAAGGCTTAACTCATTATTTTAATCAAAGAGTTTAAGTCCTTTTGGGGTTTTCTTCTAGTCCATGGATAAAGGAAACACTCCACCAGTACACGATCCTGTGAGAAGAGCCTGAACATCTTGTTCTAGTCTTAGTAAGCAATGCCATTTCTTTTAGGTTTTCATGCACTAGTTATTTTTTTAAAACTGATTTCTTAATTACAGGAAGAAACTGGATGAAGAATGTTGGGGCCATTTTTACATTCCAAAAGTAAGAGCCCTAACAACTCAACAGACCCTAGAAAAATACAGATTTTTCTAGTTCAAATTGGTGCTCAATCGGGGCCATTTAATTTATCTTCACTCTTAAGGGTTGAAAAGATTTTCATTCTGTAGCAAAATAATGTTTCTTTTTTTTAAGACACATAATTGGACTGACATAGTTCACAACAATGGTATATTGTAATACAAAATGCCCTTGCTATGTGACTAATATTTCTGAATTTTTCCCCATTTTAAACTCCAATGTTGTAAAAGTAAACATTGGTAATTTTTTCTAGTACTTAGTCTTTGTCCAGATTCAGAACAAGGATCCAGTTACTCAGAACTCTATTTTCCTTTAACACAATTACCTGAAGAATATTTCTATTTTCTAGATTAACAAGACAAAAAAAAAAATCTGCCCCAAATTTTAATTCAGAAACTGCTCACATGGCTTGTTGTGTAAGCTTCACATATTAATGAAATTCATATTAAAAACAAAAACAAAAACAAAAAACAGCAACAATCTCTTTCCTTAGTAGAACATAGAAAAGATCTTAGCCATCAAGGAGAATAGAGCAGGCCCTTTAATCTGGGAAAAATCTCTTAAATCTGGGAAAAATCTCTCTTTTTTTTTTTTTTGCTGTGAAGGGTGTTTAGAAAGAAAAATAAATAACTGGACTTAAATCAGAAGACTTAATTGAGTTTATATGTATGTTACTATGTGCCTTGGAATCTCCGAGTGTAGTTTTCCTCATCTTAAAATAGGCAGGATAAAACTCGTCTTACTGTGAAATTGGACCCAAGCAATTGTGCTTGTAAAAATACTTATTCATCCATGCTCCTGAATTTTTTTCTCTCCATGTACAGTTATTCCTAATTTACTGGATCTGAAGAGGGAGGGAAAGGAGAAGGGAGGAGAGAGAGAGAGAGAGAGAGAGAGAGAGAGAGAGAGAGAGAGAGAGACAAGAAGGGGAGGTTGAGGAGGGGAGGCAGTTCTAATGAACAGCAAAGTTTGGGATGACTTCCTTTGTCTAAATGAGTGGAAGTTTCCAACAGCAGAGAGAAATTAATGCTTTGTATCTCTGTTTTCTTCTAGAAAGGTCAATACTTCAACATACACTTGGTTCTTAAATAGGAGTCAGTCTTCCTCTTCTCCCTGGAAAGCACAGCATACACATAGCATATAGCTTGTATTTCACTAAAATGAGACCTGCAGGCACACTCTGTAGACTCCCACCGTTGGGCCTCAGTTCCCACTGGCCCCTCTGAATGGAGTGTCCTTCTTACAATCTCTACCCATTGATACCCATCTTTTAAAGCCTTGTACAAATGGTACATTCTACTTGATATCTTCTTTCCCTGTCAGAATTGATCTTGCCATAGGTGGTATCCCATTAATATTTATCTTGTCCCTTATTTATTACAGTCTAGTATCCATTACTATTTTCTTAAGTCACCTTGTTTGGGCACTGATATAATCATCTGGTAAATTGAGGGATTTGGAACTTAAACTTGCAATATTTTCAACTCTCTTCTGGCTCTAAATTGCTAAAAATTCTTGTATTCTGCACACTCTCCTAGGAAAACAGCCTTTGTCATATCATGTATCTTGAGAGGCACAACATACCAGTTTTCAGCTGATAATTGCTTTTTGGTTTCTAGGCTGTCAAGAGCAGAACAGTTTCACATACATGTATTCTTTTTCCTGAAAAATAACAATAGTAATTGTAATGATATCTAATATTTATGTGTGTATATGAATTGCTATACACACATACAGCAATTCATATAGCATTTTACATGTTTTTAAATTTTATTCATCATAAGAACCTATAAGATAGGTGAGTAATTAGTATACACCATCTTGCAGATAAATAAACTGAGACTCAAAAAGGCTAAGCGATTTGCCCAAGACCTCATATCCTTAACATTAACATGACAGGGCTCTGTCAAGAATGGATCTCTTCTGCTTCCTTGGTTTAGGGTTCTTTCTATTTCACCAGAAGTATTTCTGTATATATAACACTGTAAGATTATAAATGAGACATCCCTTGCTGTGGTCCACTGTACTCCCTATCGTCCTCTTGTTTTTCCTCAGAATTGAAAACTCAAAACCCAAGAAAATGCCAAAGTTATAGAGCTCAGTTCATGTGTGACCAGCTAGAAGAAATGTAAATCATACGCTCTCTACATGACCTCCATTTACTGGTGAATATCTGAGCCAGGGAAATTGTCCTTCAGTTTTCTCTGACAAAGTCAAGGATTTCTGACATTAACTATCCTTCGCTGTCAGATATTTCACAGCATGTGCCTCAGAAATCCAAATTGTTGTCATCCCTCCACAATGTCCCAGCAGGGCACTTTGTTTACAACACGGCAGCAGTGTACATGTTTCCTAAAAGGAGGATAGATGTGTGGTTGCTGCTCAGTGGAGTATGTAGAAGAGGAAGAGATGACCCTGGACCAATCTTCTATTAGGCTAGCATTGTGTTTTAATAAAGTGATCTTACATACACTATCCCCATTCAATAAAGGAGGAAACTGAGGCCTCAGAGTTATAATGCAGTCATAAGATCAGAAATGGGAGAATCAGAGCATGCATACATGTTTTCTGGTAGCTAATCCAATTGAGAATAGAACAATGAATTGCCCATCCCACTCCAACCCAATTTCTTTCTTATGACTTTGCTCTCTTCTGGGCTTAGAACAAAGATCTTCCAAGCAAAGACTTGGGGTACTCCACAAAGGTGCACAGGTTTTGTCTAAATGTTGGCTGTCAAATATAGATGAGAAGAAGGGTAGGTGTGAATATAAAGGGCTGATGAGAGAGTGGTGGTGATGGAACAGTTCTATATCTTGATGGTTGCATAGGTGTGATGAAATTGTACTGAATAGCTCATACACACACACACACACACACACACACACACACACACTCACTCATGAGTGCATGTAAAATTGGTGACATTGGAATAAGGTCTGTGGATTATATTATACTATATTATACAATGTGGTACCACAGGGCAAAACTGTATGAAGAGTACACAGGAATGTCCTGAACATTTTATACAACTTCCAGTGGCTCTATATTTATTCAAAACTTTTAAAAATTTTAAACATAGATGATGAATTAGAGCTTCCAATGTTAAAAAAAGGAAATTGGATTGTTCTATAGGAGTGACCTTTTGGCAGTTCACATTGCAGAGTTAAACCATGAGGACCTCAATGATCTCTTCTTGTCATTAGGAGGATAGAGTTGACTGGGAGGGAATAGTTTTCTGCTTTAAGCTTCCTCTGAGTGTTTTTCAGGCTCTACTGGATGGTATCGAGCTGCAGAAACAAACTATATAGGTTCAAACCCAGCCTCTGCTGCTTACTAAATAAGCAACTTCAGGGAATTGACCTTGCTTCTTTGCACCTCAGTTTTCCCACCCATAAGACGGGATTATAAATGTATCTTTCTCATGGAGTTATATGAGCAAATAAGTAATCATAATGCAATGTATAAGTGTATCAAATCAACATGACGTACACTTTAAACTTATACTACTCTTACTCATATATACCAAGTGATATACACTGGAATGATCATATATAAGGATATTTATAACAGGACTGCAAAAGAACAGAAATAATCTAAGTTTCCATTAACTTGGAAATGATACGTTGTGGCATGTTCACATAATGGAATCGTGTACAGCAATGAAGATAAATTATAGCTAGAAGTATCAACATGAATAAATATTGCAAATATACTCTAGAGGAAGATAAATCACAAAAATTTTCACACGGTGTGATTTCATTTATACACGATTCAAAAACATTTAAAGAAAACAATACTTTGTTTAAACCTAAAATTGAATACAGAATTGAACCTGGGAGGAGCAGACAGAAAATTTCAAAAGAAATTTATGTTTTCTTAAAATGGATGGTTAGATCATATTATTTTCTTTGTTGTTATTTCTTTTAATTGACATAAATTTTAATAAATATTTTATACATACTCAAAATATAATAAAAACATGTAAAAATGTCTTCGCACTCTGATGTCCTTGCATTTGAAAGGGAGCTTTTAGAGAATCCTATATTTGTTTGCCATGATAACAAAAAGAAAACGTTTGATTATCCAATTGTTTCATATCTCTTTGGGCAGCTTGAAAATGTGCCATCCGGCATGGCATTATAAACTGCAAGTGAAGGCCTTTGAGAGAGGCAACAAATCAGAAATGCAAAATGCCATCACTGATTAATTTATGAAAAAGAAGTTTTCAACCTACAAGAACCAGGGGCAAAACAAAAACATAACTCACTGGGGGCCCATGAGCCCTGAAGTGTGGCGCTTGGCCATGTGTAACTATTTATCACTCCAGGTCTCAAATCTGAATGATATCAATCATGCTGCTGGCCATGGAACCAACTGAATATAAATTGGCCTTTCTGGGCATCAACAGGCCGCGTTCTGCTAAGTGATTTGATAGTTCTTTTATTTTAAAACACTTAGGATGGATTATAGAATGAAAGCACACACTTTGGAGCCCTTTAGAAAAATCAATTCAAGCCACACTTAAGGACAAAGAAAAATCCTTTTGTTGTTTCTGGTGACATATTTAACTCAATAGAATGGTCCCATGGAGATGCTAATATTTGTACAAAGTAAATTTTAGTAGTGATGTGATTGTTAGCACATGCATCATGACAATACAGTACTGGCACCCTGTGAACTTCCACGTTTACTCCAATGATAATGCTGAGAATGTTCAAAATGTTTCTGGAACCCCTACTGGGAAATAGGCCCTCCAAAGCTTGAATAAATTTTTACAGTTTAGGGGTGGATTTCATTGCTCTTTAGAAAATGCCAAACATCTTTTGGAACCAAAGTTCAGAGAATAAAGGGAGTATTCAAGGGCAGGGGATTCTGATTTGGCAGCTTATTAAGGAAATGAGTCTTATTTTGGTGGTTGAGTCTTGTTTCTGTGGATGGTTCACAAAGTATCCCTGAGGCCAGCTCCCCAAGACCAGGGAAGGTGGAGCAGAAAGTCTCCACTTCAGATTCAGGGCTCAGCAGGAATTCTGCCTCTGACACTTACTAGCTCTGGAACAAATGATGAGATACTGACCACTGTGAATCTCAACTACCTCCCCTGAAGTGAAGATAATCTCGGCTACCTTGAAAGTTATTATGACAATTTAAGGTATACATGGTTTCTCACACATAATAGTATTCAACAAATAGCAAATAAAAATACAATAGAAACATAAGTAATAAATCTAAGATCTTCAGTTTAGGCAATATTGAATAGCAGGTAGGTACATGAGCTTTGGATCAGATTCACCTGGATTTAAATCACAGATTCTCCACTTCCTAGGTAGGTAATTTATATAATTTTAAGTAAATTATTAACATCAGAAAGACTCTGAACAATAAGGTTATCTACAATGCTTGTTGATTTATCAGAATAACCATATAGCTATTTAGTATTATAATGGAATTGGTAATAAATTCAAGTCAAAATTGAAAAGATTTAAGCCTTATCTCATTTGTAACTAAGTTAAAAGACTTAAAGCAGAATGATTTGTAAGGCCTGGACATAGAGATACAGGATTTCTCTGGTTTTCTTGGACCATGCAGATTAGAAGTGAAAGTTTGTGCTCAAATGCAAACAGCCTGGGATTGCATCTGGCTCTGCCAACTTTACCAGCTACACAAATTTGGGTAAGGTTTTTAAACTCTCTATGTGGATCTTCTTATACTCAAGGGCGCACCTAGGTGTTGAGAGCCTAAGGCTTATACAACTTTGAAAGTATTCTTTGTGAAAATAAATACAAATTACAAATATAAAATTATATACCCGATTCTGAAATTTAAACTTCACAAACTCTAAATTTACCTTTGAAATCTTTCAGGGTTGGGGGTGTCAAATCTATTTTAAATGTTTTCAACAGTCCCTGGGGCCATGATTACTATATGTGTTTGCTATGATTTATTTCTATCTCATTTCCATAAAGATATCTCTAGACCTCCTATACAAAAATTATTTTAAGTAGAAAAGAGGAAATAGGTCTTTCCCCCATGCCTATGTTATACATTTCAGATCATCATGGATTGCTAAAAAATGCCTAGACAGTACAGGTTATGGGTGGATGCTAAAGAGGAAAAGAAAGAAAGAAAGAAAGAAAGAAAGAAAGAAAGAAAGAAAGAAAGAAAGGAAGGAAGGAAGGAAGGAAGGAAGGAAGGAAGGAAGGAAGGAAGGAAGGAAGGAAGAAAGAAAGAAAGAAAGAAAGAAAGAAAGAAAGAAAGAAAGAAAGAAAGAAAGAAAGAAAGAAAGAAAGAAAAAGAAAGAAAGAAAGGAAGAAAGAAAGAAATCTCCCAGTAATATGCTACCAAATATGCCTGAACACTGCTGAATCTAGGGCGTAGCCTGAGAAGAATGTAGCCTTGGTGACAGGAGTTACTTCCCTTCAACCTACCTCTGCTTTTAGGAGCAGGTCTGGTGAGTAAGCACAGAATCACCTTTCAGTGGTGCATCCTGTGATAAATGACAAATTTCCTCTGTCAGTCTTCCCAAATTCTGCCCCTAGGCCATGTCCAATGATGTAAGAGAAACAGAAGTTTAGGGAAATTAACTCCAGGGGCAACCAATGGGGCGGGAGTAGGGGAGCAGGAGCTAGAGGAGGGATCCTGAGAGTGTCTCCTTAAACTTTGCACCCTAAGCATCTCACTTGCCCTACTGTAAGCCTGGCCATACTTAGCTCTCTCTTTCTCTAGGTCCCATTTCTTCATACCTAGCAGTGGTAATGGTGCTCTACTGAGACCAGTTTCAAGGTATTACCCTCTCTCGTGGCGTTCCCTGATATTCTGTCCATATCTATGCAAATAAGATGATGATTAGATTATGTTTAAATACTCAAAAATAAAAAAAGCTCACAAAAATAAGATCTAAGAAGCCCACCCCCATGCAAGTATCATTGCTCACTTTCCCCCTTGTGGTTTTGGTGTTTGGTGGGAGGGCCAGGAAGAGTATTGTGCCTCACTAGGACTTGTCTAGGCTAAACTCAGGGAAATGTTGTTTATCTTTTAGTCTCATCTGCTTTCTCCCCTCATTTCCCAGCTCACTCCCCACCTCATCCCCTATTCTCCCTACCCCACCATGATTAACCTCCACACCTAAGGAATAGATTTGAACAAATAAACCTTGCTGCACAAATGTTCTGAGTACCATTAATTTAATGTTCTCTTCTATTTGGTGTATTTTATGTGCACAGAGGCCATAAGAGGTGATAATCCTCTATAATTAAAGGCTAATATGCAAGTCAACTGAACGACAGAACAACCGGTTACTGTGATGAGCACTGACCACCAGGGGGACGCTCAATGCAGGAGCTGCCCCCTGGTGATCAGTGTGCTCCCACAGGGGGAGCGCTGCTCAGCCAAGCTCACAGCTGGCAAGTGCAACAGTGGTGGCGGGAGCCTTCCCACCTCTGTGGCAGTGCTAAGGATGTCCGACTGATAGCTGGGAGTGGGCCTAAGCCATTAGCCGGACATCCCCCAAGTGCTCCAGGACTGCAATAGGGCACAAGCTGGGCTGAGGCTCTCTCCTCCCCCACTGAGTGCACGAATTTCATGCACTGGGTCTCTAGTTAATACATAAAGAACTTAATGTGTAGTTAACAGAACTAAAGAAGAGATTAACTTCTGTCTGGAAGCTTGGCAGGATACTGAGTCATGTTTGATCACTTTATCTGGCTACAAATAATTTGTACTGCCTTTGTTTGTTTATCCATTTTGAGGCTATAAAACAAAAACCATCCAGTTTGCAACTATCAACTTTCAACAATAGAATCTATAACTGAATGAATATATATTTTTATGAAATTCTCCAGGTTTATAAAAATTTTTGGTCTACTAAGAAATAAAATTTTTTATTAAACATAATTCCAAAGCATGGAAGAGGGACTGGACTAGTTTCTTGGATGGTCTTTGTATGTATCTTTCCCACATAAGAAGTGAAGTCCTTATTTCTGAATAGCAGGCTTGTCCTATCTAATTAAATACAACTTGCTCTCAAATGTGACATTTCTGGCATGGATATGGTTATAAATTCAGTTTATCCAATTAGATCTTGTAGAAATAGACATATTTTTATTGAATTTTTGCAAATAGCTACATTTTCATAGGGAGTAAAAAATTTAATAATGTCCTGGATAGTTTTGTAGACAAGGCCAATCAAAATGTGCTTTTATTTTCACAGAACCATCATCCTAAAGTTCTCTTAATGATTCATTAGCTAGCAATTTACATGAAAACTACTAATAGGATATTTTCCCTAAAATTGAAATAACTTTTAAGGAGTTTAATTTTAGTTTGCACAAGTTTACCCAGCTATATTGAGGCTTAAAATATGCCAAAAATGAATGAGAATGGGTTTTTCCTAATGCCCATAAAAATATAGCCTTATAAAAATGCCAACCATATGTTAAAATAATAATACAATTAGATTTTTATTAGGTTAATTTAATTCTACAAAATTAGTGCCAATTTGAGAGATTATATTAAAATACTAAATTGAGTGCTAAAGTGCCAATGAAAAATAGTGTACAGATGGGATGGGATCATAAGAGTTAAGCACTGTTAAATGTTTTATTGTCTACAAGTATAGGAAACACTTTGATAAATTTTAGACTTTTGTAAAAGTAAGTAAAGATGATAAATATTCAAGGATACTGTTTAAAAAACCAGAGATAGAGAGTTAGAAGAGAAAGAAAAAAATGAATGACATAAAGTATCATTAATCTAATAGAAGGCAATAAAGAAGAGAAAAAATAACCATAAAAAAGGCAAAGCAAATAGGTCAAAATGAAATGAATTAGAAAGTAAGGCTTGTGGAGGCTAAAATGAGAAGGCCTAATGCAAATCCATTTATAGTTCTAGAAGAAAAAAAAGAAAACAAAAAACCTAGTTATTGTGTAATATTAATAAATATTAGAGGTCTGGTGCACAAATTCGTGCACCACTGGGGTCCTTCGGCCTGGCCTGTGGATCAGGCCGAAACCGGCTCTCCAACATCCCTGAGGGGTCCCGGATTGCAAGAGGGTGCAGGTCAGGTTGAGGGATCCCATCGGTGCACAATTGGGGCCGGGAAGGGATGTGGGAAGTTAGCCAGCCAGGGAGTGACCACAAGAGGGCTCCAGGGCATGTCTGGCCCTTCTCACTCAGTCCTGATTGGCCGGACCCCAGCAGCAAGCTAACCTAATGGTTGGAGCATCTGCCCCCTGGTTGTCAGTGCATGTCATAGCGAGCGGTTGAGCAGCTTTAGCATATCATTAGCATATTATGCTTTGATTGGTTGAACGGTCAACTGGACACTTAGCATTTTAGGCTATTCTTATATAGGATAATTGCCCTAAATTTTTATACAGTGCAGATTTGCAGAATATTTCATGTCAAAAAATTCTATTGAGCAGAAATGTTTCTAGTCAAACACACATGACATTATGTACCAAGATATTGACCCAAGAATGATCCTAGCAAAATAATCAAACAGCATGCAAATAACCTGACTATCCATCTACAGAAGAAGGGTAGGTAACTCTATAGTGGTAAACAATAATGAAAATAGAAGGAAATTAGCTACAACTATCAGCATAAGAGACTCTCATGATGATGTTAAGTTTAAAGTACATGGCAAATAATACATAATTTATATAGAGCCAGAGCACATACAAAACTATCCAACACATTGTTTAGTCATATATTAAGGAAATAATAAAATACAAAATTCAAGATACCTTTTATCCTTGATGAAATTGGATGCTAATCAAAAAGGGGAATTAAATCAGAGCAGAACTCTCTCAATATAAATGGTTATTTTTTCTTTTGCTATACTGTGTGTATGAGGGACCTTATGTGTACATTATGAATAGCTTTATACGTGTAAAATATTTTATTATAAAGTAACAGTGCATAATTTATCTTTTTTTTTTTTTTACTGGTTAGGCCTTGAGTTTATCACCTTTTAGTGTAAATATTTTCAGATAGATGTTATAATTAGAATATTTTAGAGTAATTTTTATATTTCTAGTTTATTTTAATCAGAGTAAGAATTGAAACTTACCACGTGATTTTAATAATCGCTAGGGATGTTTATTTTTTGACCTATTTACATGAGTTAGATTCCAAAATAATAAATCATATTTGCAATTCAGTGGTGAGTCTGACTTCTTTTTGTACATTATTCTTTTGATGCACTGTTGGATTTACTTTTAATAAATAAGTCTCTTTGATCCAGTTTCCTTTTATATGCCATTTTTGTAATGTTTTGAAATCAGCTATACTTGCTTCATGAAGTAAATTGAGTGGCTTTGCATCTTTCATATTTCTGGAAAATTTGATTTACACAGCATAGGAATCGGCTAACACAAGTTTCAAAGACTCCACAATAAAAATGACCTCAAAAACTTTTTAGAAACAATTCTTAGATAACATCTAAAATATTTGCATGAGTGTTCATATATTGTTTTTCAACTTTATTCTATTTAATTTATACGGTTAGATCAACAGAAAAAAAAACACGTTGTTAGGATTTTCACTTTTGTATGTACACACAATATGTAACTTACATCATTTTTGCATGAATTATTCCCCCAGCAATTTCTCTTTTTATTTGTGCTTTCTTACTTCTTTAGCTTTTCCAGAAGCACGTACATTTTAATAATTTCTTCCAAAGATGTAGATCTTGAATATATTTAACAGTTGAGCTATTTTTGTGATCTGCTTTCTAATTTATTTTTTTCCTCTTTTGTCTTTATTTCCTTCCTCATGGGATGTTAGCAATCTAGACCAAAACAATGCAGATAAAGGGCCCCAGGAGACTTATGTTGAGCCTGTTTTTGTGAAAGGATTCTGGCTCCCAGGTGCTGTCTACTGTGCCTCACGATGCCAGGCACTGACTTTTGTTTTCTACAACTGCTCTAATCTTCCTAATGATCAGCTTCCCTCCCCACACACAAGCAGGTGCTCACTGCTGAGCAGTAGTGAAAATATTTCAACTTTAAACTTACCAGTTGTGTTTTTATCTTATCAGTTAGTTCATTTTTTGTAACTACCTCATTAATGAAAAAAACATACACACCTTCTCAAATGGGCTCTTCCCCAACTTTTCTCCTTCCCTCCATCTTAACAGAAGCTCTTAGAAATTACATTGTTTTTTAAATGTTTCTAGCTTTATTGAGGAATAATTGACATGTATAATTGTATACATTAGAAGTGTACAACATGATGGTTTGGTATACATATACATTGTGAAAAGATAGAGATAATTAACATTCATCATATCACCTCACTTAACTCTTTTTCATTTTTTTTTATTGTGAGAATGCTAAAATCTCTTGGGTTCCCCACCCCCCAAAAATGTTTTAATTTATTTTAAAATCAGGAGAAAAAATTAAGCTTTAAAGTCAAAGGTGACATTTGTTTTTATATCAATGCAGTCATAAAATATGATTTCAATATGTTTTTATGGAAGAAGGGGCCCACAGAGGCAAAATTGCCTAGAGGCCTACAAAACTCATAATGTGGCCCTGAAAAAAAGTTACACTTTCTTTGTTTAAACAGACTATAGTCACACACACACACACACACACACACATACACACACACCGGCAGTCAGACATCTCTCTCACAATCCTGGACCACTGGCTCCTAATTGCTCACCTGCCTGCCTGATCACCCCTCACTGCCTCTGCGTGCCAGCCTGATTGCCCCTAACAGCCTCCCCTGCTGGCCTGGTCACCCCTAACTGCCCCCTGCTGCCAGCCAGGTCACCCCCAACTCCCCCCCCTGCTGGCCTGGTTGCCCCTCATGCCCCCCCACCCCCCGCCAGCCTGGTCACCCCATGCAGCCCGCTGTTCAGTCGTTTGGATGTCCCTCACTAACCCCCTTGCCAGTCTGGTCATAGGCAGCCATCTTGTGAGGGCATGAGGGCTAATTTGCATATTACTCTTTATTATATAGGATTGTTCCCATGGACTATGCAAGTCCTGGGGCCAAACCAAAGTTAGGATATTTGTTGATTCAAAGAACTGATACTAGCAGGGATAAACAAATTAGAGGTTGCTATAGTAACAAAGTGTCATTTATTCCAAGCATCTTATCTTTTTTCCTCCTACCAACATAACCTAGTAACCATCCCCAGGACTTAGATTAATGAGAACATTATCAAAGGGGTTTGTAATCTTACACTTTCTTATAGCCAATCATTCTCCCTGGCTCCATACAGAAAGGCAGAAAAATCTAAAATTCCAGAACCTAAAAAAGGGAGAAAATATTCTTCATATTTTTTGACTCACCTAATTCTGAGAACCTCTAATTGAGTTTTATATTTGGACTCATTTCTTTAACAGACATTTTAAATCAGTGATACCAAATGAATATGTGTGAATAATCAAGAAGTAAACACACTCTACCTGGAATAGGTTTACTGGTGGAAACTCACTGAGATAAGAGCAGTAGCAGATAAAGAGTGTCTGCTGCCAGTTGCATTTGGGGAGCACGTATAGATGTAGCAGGTCTTGATAAAGTATCAGTCCCCTCCCAGGTATGAACAAGCCTGCAGCCCTAGCCCATCCCAGCACTAAGGCAAGCATTGATTGCCTTAGGCCCGTCACAGGGGGTCTCAAATTTTTGGTCTCTGGACCTTTTTCAACTCTTAAAATGTATTGAAAACTCTACAAATATATGTTTGTGTGGGTTTTATCTCTTGATATTTACTCTATTAGAAATTAAAACCAATAAATTTCTTAAAATATTTATGAATTGGCTTAAAAATAAACATTTCCCATGTTAACATAAACAATAACATTTTTAATTAAACATTGTATTTTCCCAAACAAAATAAATTAGCCAAAGGGAAAATCAGTGGCATTGTTTTACTTGGTTGCAAATGCCTCTAATGCCTGACTTTCCGGAAGACACCGGACTCTCATACCTGCCTCTGCGCTCAGCCGGCTGTGATGCCACATGCCAGGCAGTCCCTGGAAAACTCCGCGGTGCACTTGGGAGAGAGTGAGAGACAGAGAGATAAATATCTGGGTATAATTATAAAAATAATGTTGATCGTACCAAAACCCTGAGAGAGTTTTAAGGCACCAGAGGTAGAAGACCACAATTTGGGACTGCAGCAGGTTTCCAAGAGCTCGGCAGGATGCTAATTTCTGTTCTGGCAGGAAATCTACCCGGAATCAGTCTTGGATAAGGTAATCCTGAAAGGAAACCAAACAGGACAAAACAAAACAAACAAACAAAGGGAAAACCATTATGCAGATATATGGCTTTGCAATGTGAAATATCCCTGGAAAATGTTGGTAGAGGTGGGGGTGGGGAAGATATGGAAAATTTGAGGGTTTTAAAAAATGATTCGTTAAAAAATCTGCATAGGTAATTAGTATGTTATTCTTTAAAAGTAGTGACTTTCCCAGGATCCCGTCGTCTTTTAATGTCACAGCCCAAATGAGAATTTGGGTTTCCTGATTCACTCGCCCCTTCCTGTGAAGAGAATCAAACCACAACACATTCAGGAGTTTTGCTGGGGCCAACCTCACTTCTTGTGTAAATTCAGGATAACTGGTACCCAAGGCTGCTACTCCATGGTGTAACGCAGAAAGAAGATTGGGAGATAGAATGGCATTGTTTATGAAATCTTCAGCAAATCTCTCCACTTCTCTGAGTCTCAGTTTTCTCATAAGTAAGATGAAGGTAATACAGTACATTCTTAAGTCAGTTGCAAGAAAAAGTACTAAGCGCAGTGGTCCCATTCACTGAACACGCTTGAGAAAAAAAGAATTTCTTATGGATGGCCAGAGGAAGGAAGGATGCTACATGTCCAGCCTATATGGAAGACAATATACTGTAGATCCGTACCATATAGGCTGCCTAAATCCCTCTGAGGTCAGAGGAATCCCCTCTGCTTACTCTCCATTTTAACCTATGCTTATAAGTCACTGTAGTTTACACATATTACTTATAATAATTTTATATTACAGATTATTGAAATAGCTGGATAAGTTTACTGGGAAAAAGTTGAAGCAGGTGATAGTAAAGAAAAGGAAACCATTGTTCTAGAGCACCTACCTTCTGCTAGGCATTTAAAAATAAGAGCTCTCCAACAAATTTCATTAAGAATTCTGCAAGGTAGGCTTTATTGTTCTCATTTTACAGATGTGAAAGTGAAACTCAGAGATGTTAAAGGAATTTGCCCAGGGCTCATGGTCTGTCTATCTCAATCAAATTCTGGTGCTTAGTCAATCTTACTTCTTTGCTTCTAGGCATGATAGATACTTGCAAATTAATGAAGGTTAGTCACCAGGAAAGGAGAAACTTGACTGACCTATTGACCTTAAGAGGTAAAAACAGAAGCATGTAAGTCTCAACTTACTGGGAAAGAGAGTTCTACTACATGTAAGAAGGAACTGTTCTGTAGAGTACTCAAAAATAGAGTGAGACACTTTGGGAGGTGAGCATAAAGCACTAACAGGACTGTATGTGAGGGGGATATACATTTACATCTTCTGACAATGATTCAGGAGAGAATAAATGGGACAAATGATATAATTTTTAAAATATTACCTAATCTGGAGACTTTATCTTCAAAAAGGACCACTTTCTCCATGAAATGTGCTAATTCATCCCACATGTAATATTGCCTCTTCTTTTTGAGTTCTTTGAGCAAGAACATAAATCACATTTCATAAATGGGAATTGAGATCTAGTGCCAGGCTATGGATCTGTAAAAAAGAGCTGAGGAATGAAAGAGCGGTATTATTTCTGAGGGATAATTGGTCTTAACGGGTAAAACCAACCAACGATGATGAAATTCGTAGAATATTATTTGTGTCAAATTGGTTAGACATACTATTTTTTTAAATAGCTCTATTAAGATATAATTCACACACCATACAATTCACCTGTCTAAAGGGTATAATTGTCTTTTAGTGTGTTCACGGAATTGTATATCCATCATCACAATCAATGTTGCAATATTTTTATTACCTCAAAAGAAAACCAGCAGCTCTCAGTCATCATCCATTAATCCCTTTATCCTTGCAAGTCCTAGACAAGAACTAGTGGACTCTAAAAATTTGCCGGTTTTGAACATGTCATAGAAATAGAATCATAAAATATATTGTCCTTTGTGGCTCCCTTCTTTCACTTACTATAATGTTTTCAAGGTTTATTCATGTTGTAGCATGTTTCAGGACTTCATTTCTTTATTATTGCAGATTAACGTTTCATTGCTTGAATATCACATTTTATTTATTTATTCATCAGTTGACAAGCATGTGGGTTATTTCCACTTTTTAGCTATTTTGAATAATGCTATCATGAAAAATATCCATGCCCAGGTTTTTGAGTGAACATGTACTTTCATTGATCTTGAGTGAAATTGCTGAATCATATTATAATTCTAGGTTTAACCAGTTGAGGAACTGTCAGAATGTTTTCCAAAACAGCTACCTCATTGACGTTCTACCAGCCATGTCTGAGGGTTCCAATTTCTCCATAGCCTCACAAGCACGTATTTATTATCTATCCTTTTAAAAATCTATCTTTGTGCTTATAGGCATCCTAGAGCGTGTGAAGTAGCATTTGATTGTAGTGTGGATTTCCCTGAAAACTAATAATGTTAAGGGTATTTTATGTTCATGTTAGCCATTTGTATATTTTCTTTGTAGAAATGTCTTTTCAAACCCTTTGCCCATTTTAAATTTGGTTTGTCTTTTTATTATTGAGTATAATAGTTTTTTATATATTCTAGATATAAGTCCTTTATAAATTATATGATTTGAAATACATTTTGCCCATCCTGTGGATTGTTACTTTCCCCTTTATTGATGATGTCCTCTGAAGAATAACAGTCTTTAATTTTAATGATGTGAAATTTATTGAATTATTTTGTCATAATATGAAGAAACCACTGTATAATCCAGAAGATATCACTGCCTAATCCTGAATGATTGTTATAACAAAATACCACTGACTGAATAGCTTATAAACAACAGATACTTATTTCTCACAGTCTGGAGTCTGGAAGCCTGAAGTTAGGGTCTCGGTTGATATCAGATGGGTGAGATCCCTCCTCTGTGTGGCAGACTCCTCATTGTATCCTCCTCACATGGCACAAAAGACAAGAGAACTCTATCAGGCCTTTGAATGAGCTCATTTTTGAGGATAGAGTCTTCATGACCTAATTACTCCTACAGGTACTCCTTCCTCACATTGGACATTAGAATTACAACATATAAATTCTGAGGGGGATCACAAACATTTAGACCATAGCAGATAATTTTGCTAATTTCTTTTCTATATAAATGCCTTTTATTTCATTTTCTTCCCTAATAGCCCTGGCTACAATCTCCGGTACATTGTTGGATAGAAATAGCAATGACAGACATCCTTGTCTTGCTCCTGATGCTAGCTCTGGTTATATTTTAGATGCTTTTCACCAGGTTAAGAAAGTTTCCTTCTGTTCCTAGTTTGTTCCATATTTTTATCATGAGTGAGTGCTGAATTTTTTCACATAGTTTCCTGTGTCTGTTGAGATTTTTATGTGGTTTTGGTCCTGTGTTATATTAATGTGGTGTGTTACATTAATTTATTTTTAAATATTAAACCAACCTTGTATTACTAACATAGATCCCACACAATCATGGTATATAATATTTTTAAATTATTTCTGAGTTCAATTTCCTAGTATTTCATTGAGGATGTTGCATCTATATTCATAAATAGACTTACATTTAAACATTTTGCCACTGAAGGGAATTCTAGGAAGGAAATCACCATGTCAATATCTTTGGCATATGTTTTAAGATGATTAAGATTATACAAATGAATTCAAATTAAATTAAATCCTCAAAAATGTTTCTCAAAAAGAGTGGGGCTTTTCTCAAAGAGCACCCAGCTCCATTGCCTGTATTTTAGGTCTCATTAGGATATGTCATTACCCTGAAAAGAGATATGGGCAACAGTTACCTAGTGATGACAGAGGCAGAGAAGGAATAAGAGAGCACAAACTATCAAACTAAAATACTTAGATTTGAATCCTGGAGTTATAATTGTTAGCTATATGACATTGGGAATTTATTCAATCTTTAGTGTTCAGTTTCCTCACCTGTAATATAGGAGTAACTAGAGGCCCAATGCACAAAATTTGTGCAAGGACCTTGGTCCTCACAGCTTCTTGCAGCCCTGGCTTCATCCGGAGGGTCATCCGGATGGTCATTCTGCTGTTTGGTCTAATTAGCATATTAGCTCTTTATTATATAAGACTAGAGGCCCAGTGCATGAAATTCGTGCACAGGGGGTGATCCCCTCAGCCCAGCCTGCACCCTCTCCAATCTGGGACTCCTTAAGGGATGTCCAACTGCGGGTTTAGGCCCGATCCCTAAACCGGCAGTCAGACATCCCTCTCACAATCCAGGACCACTGGCTCCTAACTGTTCACCAACCTGCCTGATTGCCCCTAACCGCCTCTGCCTGCCAACCTGATCGCCCCTTACTGCCCCCCTCTGCCGGTCTGGTCGCCCCATGCAGCCTGCTGCTCAGTCGTTTGGTCATCCTTCATTAACCCCCCTGCCAGCCTTGTTGCCCCACTCAGCCTGTTCGGTCATCCATTCAGTTGTTTCGGATGTGACAGCCCCTGGCTCTTTATATATATAGATAATATAACTCAACTCATAGTTTTCTTGGAAGGTTTTTAAAAAGTATTTAAAATAGCGTCATATATACTAAGAACTTAATAAGTATTAGTGCATATGATGACATAAGCCAAAGTACTTGGACCATTCACTATCATTTTGAGCCCCAATAATTTGGTAGACATCACCACAGAAGAAAACATTATCCTTATAAACAACAAGTTTAATCCCATCATAATAAACATGAGGAATCTGAAACCTAGAGTTTGACATTCCCCAAACTCCCCAAATTTGTCATAGAGCTGGGATAAAAATTCACAAGTTTTGACTTTGGTAATGCCCATTTACTAACATTTTTACATTTATGGACTCTAACCATTTTTCTTTAAGTAAAACAAACCTACCCAATTTTAGTGTACTCATTCACAAATTAAGACATATCACAGTCACTTAACTTGTGTTCACAGAAATTACTCAGGATTCCCCTGGCTTGAAAAATTATTTAAAATATTGAAGGTGTACATGTGCTTTTGAATAAAATAAATGTAGGCAAGAATCCTAGTTTTTCTATGTAAGAGCTGCATGATCTTTAGTCAACTTATTTAGTTTCTCTAATTTCTGATTTCCTCAACCATGAATTGATCAATCCTATTATATATGTGGCTCATTAATTTTCTCATAGAATTAACATATGCTAATATATTTAAATATTTAACATAACAACAGGCATGAAAAATTGCTTTTTGATTTTTTTAAACCTATTTCTGAATGTGTCTGTTTTTTGTTGTTTGTTTCACAGTCCTGTTACAATCTCAATCTGACTTGAGACTCAGTGCTTGCAATTGATATTCACTCTCAACTTTTTTTTTTACATATACTTTTATTGATTTCAAAGAGGAAAGGAGAGGGAGAGAGAGATCGAAATATCAATGATGACAGTGAATCATTGATCAGCTGCCACATACATACCCCACGCTCGGGATTGAGCCCACAACCTGGGAATACCAGGTTTGGTATGCTCTAACTAAAAATCAAACTGTGGCATCCTGGTTCATAGATCAAAGCTCAACTACTGAGCCACACTGGCTGGGCTCAACTTCCTTTAAAAACTTGGGGGCAGTTTTAGTTCTTCTGCTGTCTTCCCTCTGGCTCATCTTCCAACCTCCCTGAGATAATCCATTCTCCAACATGATCCATTCACGCACTCCCAGCCACTTGTACAAAAATGACATCATGGAGAAAGCAAGTCACCAATCACACAATCAAACACTTTTTTTTTCTTCATTAAGTTTATGAAAACAGAGATCATTGTCACATTGGGTGGTCTCCATTCATGTTATTCATGAAGTGCTTCTTCACAATGTTTTTGCTTCCCATGTTCATCTCATAAAATTAAATTGAATTTCACTCCTTTTCTCCAATCAGTGGTAGTGCAGATGGCCTGTTTAATTCCAATTACTTTTTTTCCCAGGGAGATGTTTGGTTAGATTTCAGCTGTTTCCAGTGTAATTAAAAGCACTTTCTCCTTTTTTTATGCTTCTCTTCTAAATAACTGGCTTGGTCATGACCAAGAGTCACTCTTCCTAAATGCATGCCTACCTGCATTGCATGTGATGTAATTTTCAGGCAGGTAGACTTGATTGCTCAAGGTTTCCTTCTTAGCTATGATTCTTGGAGCTGGAGAGGGTATGCTGGAGAATGAGTTTAATTTTTATATGCCATTTAAAAATAAACTCAAGTAAAACAGTCTCTAATTCAGAACGAATGGCTGTTCCATTCCTAACTAGGTTAAACACAGAAAACTTCAAAGATAAGTTGGGATTTTAAAAATTAAATAAATAAAGACCTTCATTTTGCCAGGTCAGATTTCCAAAAATGTAACTCCCAGACACAAACTTTTAGAAAGCAAGGAGAAACATTATTGAGCAAGCCTGAAGCATGCATGCTGCTGATTGGGGTGTTCCTTGTGGTAGACAACTTAACTGCACACATCTGGATCCCACATTTCTACACAAATTAAATAAATATGATGGTTTAGTTTAATCATAAATAACTAAATATTCAAATTATTGAGGGCAGATCCTTGATGGTGATGGAGGTAAAATCTCTGAGAAGTAGGAAAGATTGAATAATAAGTGAATGTTTTCAGAGAATCAAAACTTTAGTGAAATTTAAAATTCAAATATATAATTGAATTCTTTCACCAGAGATAAAAGAATCTCAAAGGAGAAGAAATGATCATTTCAAACATTAAGGCAAAATTAAATAGGGAGGGAGGGAAAAGAGACACATCAATTTGATGTTCCACTTATTCATTGATCGATTGATTGATTGTTGTATGTACCATGTTTTCGGATCAAACCTGCAACCCTAGTGTATCTGGATGATGTTCTAACCAACTGAGCTACCAGGCCAGGGCATGGTCTAACTCACTTTAAACATGGGTAAGAGTGAGGGAAGATAGGTATAAGCAAAGGGAGTACTCTCAGAAGTTTAGTTTTGGACATGTTAATTAATTAATGTTAACAAATTATAGTTGTACAGGATGTATGAGGGTCTAAAGGGAAAAAGCAAACTTCAGCTGGTAATCATCTTAATATTAGTATATCATCATACACAAAACTCACTCTTAGTTTTCAGATTCCATCAAACCTTCTTCTTTTTTCTGTGCCACATCCTAGCCAATCTGACTTCCACATTTTATTCAGGGACTTTTGTAGAAAACCATCCTCCAGTATGTCTTCTTATGAATTCCCAGAAAACCACCCTTCACTTTGCAACTCTTAGAACACACAATCCAGAACTCAATTTGAACCTTCCTTGCTGGTATGTGTTTTATTAGACTTTTCTCTGGTGTTTTCTTGTTCCCTACATTAGCTTCTGACCTGACTCCTCCAGAGCAAGAACATGTATCCAGCATGTTTTCTACTTTCCTGGGACCCCTTTGCTGTCTTCTTGTCCCTGGTTTTGTTTAACATAAGGATTATAGCATGTGTCACAAATGTAAAGAGAATGAAAAAGGACACAGCTTTCTCAGATTTTCTTGGGCAGCTTCGTACTTATCTTTCCCCTGCCTTGGCTGTTTTTTGGCTGCCTCTGAGCTTCAATAGAGGCACTACATACTGGACATTTTGCTCAGTTTCACAAGGGCAACCAGCTGCTGATTAGAGTCTTCAGTTTCTCCTGCCATGCCCACCCCACAGTGTGTGGGATCTGACTGCCACTTACCATGTAGCTGGATGATGCAAGCCTATAATGCAGGGCAAATGACTCCCTGAAAGGAAATTTTAACCAATGATAGACAGGAGATGGGAAGAATCTAGAGATAAATTCTCTATCTGTTCCTCCCTCTAATGGACTGTTTTGAGGTTTCTCAGCACAACATTCCAGAAATCATTTCAAATAGCCTGATGGATGTAGTGGCCAAGAGATCAGTTGATTTTCTTAGAATGCTAAACTATGATATGTGTCAATACTTTACAGGTTCTGAGGAACTTGGCATTACAAAACCCATTTAATCTTATATATCTTAGAAACCCCCAAATGTAGGACCACTGGACTGTGGAAAGCATTATTTGTCTCATGACATCTAATATCCTGGAACACACAGTTGGGGAAATTGTGCTTTAACTTCTGAGTCAGTCTAGCCAGCTGAGAGGAGCCTGGAGTCTCCATCACCCTCCTGAGTTCTTAGCTTTACCTCCCCTTGTTGCAGTCTGCCCAGCAGCAGCTCTGCAGGAGAATGAGAGGTGGGCAGCAGAAAGATGGGTCATGAGTCTTGCAAAGTCTGCACTGAAGCAAAGTGCTTGCAGGCAACATTGCCTGGGAGAAAAGGGTGGATTGTTAGACCTGATTCACATGTTTCTGACAGATAGTTGCTGTGTTTAGGGGCATTATTCACGGAGTAGCTTTTTAAATTTCTGGATATAAACAAGGATTCTGCCAGTTTATTGGAACAATTCTGGGCTTTCACTCCAACCGTTCTGAACAGATGGGTGTGAAAGGATGTGGTGTTCATGGGGGCTCCAAAAAGGAATTATGGCACCTTTGATCTTTTTCTGTGTAACATCCAGTGTGGATCACTTTTCACATTGCTGCTAAACCTGGTTGACAGTCTGCAGCTCCCACCTGCAATACATGAATACACGTGAGCTTCTGCCACAAAGAACACAGGAAACCCCTTTCTATTAGACCATGGATTCCTCTAGTAACCACCAGTGTTTCCCATGAGGGCCATGACTTGTAGAAGAACCATTCATCGATGAGAAAGCATTTCTTAATTATTCTATTACAACCACTTTTACTCACCTTTGTGGGACTGCTCCACTAAACATTTGGCCCCTCATTGGAAGTAGAGGCATACTTTTAATGAACCTTTGGATTTGAAAACATTAAATTTTCTTCTTTAGTTCTCAGGCATCTATGTTAAACCATGAATGGGTTTTAAGGACATTTTAAATCTTCTGATCACAGCATGATGGAGGGTGCACAGCTTGTAGCATAGTACAGAGAGAATATTATAGCAGGTTCTACCATAGAATGTTTTCAAATAATTACATAAATAAAACATTAATTGAGAAAACAGAAACATTTTTAAGGTCTGTCTCACAAGAGACAGAAATCTGTAGAAGTCATCCTATATGCTTAGCTATTTCTTAACAGTATTGGAATAGTAACACATCAGTGGTAATAATATGTGCGGGGCACTGACTTAAAAGCTATATAAGTGTGTTCTTATTTGTTCTCTCAAGCAATAATAATCAATGTTTATTTTGTCTTTGCTTAGTGGCACTGCCTGGACTACTAGACACAGGGAAACTCATGTAATTCCCATGGTGGTCTCATGAGATACCATAATTATCCTTAATGTGCAGATTAGGAAACTAAGCCACTAAGAAGTCAGTGTCATACTAAGAAGTTGTAGAGTGAGAATTCAAACCCAAGAAACTCCTTACCCATGATGCCAAACAGCCTTCTAGGTAGCTGTGAGTAGCTTTTTACAACATACAATACACTTAATATTCAACAGTTCTGACAGTCTTATGAGGTTGGGCATGGGTACTATTTTCTCCTTTTTACATAGGAAGATTCAAGTGTAATTAAATAACCAGCTCCAGCTTGCATAAGTCGTAAGAGGTTAAAGTCAAACAAACTCTGGTCTTCTTGTGTGAAACCCCATTCATTTCCTGGCATGCCATTCTGCCTCTTTTTCTTCTCTAATATTTCTAGTTCTTAAATTCGTGTCAAATAGAGGATCAGGGTTATCATGGACCCCACTACCCTTAACCCTATTCCAGGGCCACAGGAATTATTATTTTTAAAATATGTTTTTATTGATTTCAGAGAGGAAGGGAAAAGGAGAGAGAGAAATATCAATGATGAGAGAGAATCACTGATCGACTGTCTTCTGCACACCTCCTACTGGGGATTGAACCACAACCCAGGCATGTGCCCTTGACTGGAATCAAACTCGGGATCCTTCAATCTGAAGGCTGATGCTCTATCCACTGAGCCAAACCAGCTAGGGCAGGAATTCTTTAATGTACAGCTGAGAAAGATGACCTGCCTCAGCCTGGAGAAAAATATTGAGGACAGATACCATATCAAATATATCATTGGATGAAATAGGAAAATCTAGTGCTAGAAGCAGCGAGGACCCCAAGATACTAGTAAACTAAATGCCATAATATGGCAGAGAAAATAATATGCTACAGAATTTTTAAAAAGAGAAGGTCTTTGTGAGCAAAGGTGACCAAGAATGAATTCACATGATACACATCAACTGATATGTAAAATTCATACTGAATGATGAGGAGTGGAAAGGAGTAGCATTCCATCTGAGAGCTCATGTTTGCCTTTCACGTGTCCAGGCTGAGATAGCTTGTCCACATATTCTCCCAGAATGCTATGGAACAGTCACTATGGTTTAATTTTTGCTCAAACTCCCCAGTACTTAATAGTTGGTTGGCCCCCTCTAGCTTCCTCATCTTCCCCCACCCACATTCTCTTCTAGTAACCACCATTCTGTACACAGATTACATATTATAAAATTGTACACCTGAAACTTATAGTATATTGTTATTAACCAATATTAACCCAATACATTTAATTAAAATGTAAAATTAGGGGAAAAAAGCTGGTAGGGGCAGCTCTGAACATAGCTTTAAATATTCCTACTGCAGATGAAACCAATACTAACACTTTTTGTCAGGTAAAGGGTGCCGATCTGGGTCACGGGCCACAGCTTTCATGATAGTACAATAATTAGCCTCTTGGCGTTTCATTTAAATAGGCCCTTTCCCATTGCGTGTTAAGCATTATTTCATATTCTATTATCGGTGTCTGTTTGCATTTGGTGCAGTTGTTTCATTATTAATGTACAGGAGCAATTCAGAATTTCATGATTAATTTTAATGTAGATCTTTCTTCTGTAAATAATTGATGAGAAATATGATCACAGCAGTACCAAAGCAGAAGCTGATATTCTTTCTGTCAACTCCTATCTTCTCAGTTGCACACATCTTCAAATCCCCTTTGAGCACCTTCATTTGGTTGCAGATGTTTTGTATTCCCTGACTTCCTGTCACTTAGTTCTTTGGTTATATGCCTACAAATCCTATGATCGCTTCATAAAGAAAATAAAACACTATTTCCCCCCATTTTACTCCAACGATTTATAGGAAGAAAACCCAAGGCAGCAGAAATCAAGTTATTTCTATCCTCCTGGGATGTTGAGACCAGTGGCAAATGAGTTAGGAGAAATCCGAGAGAGGAAAAACAACTTACATCTCTATAGCCCATTACACAGTGCTTTTAAAATTAAAAACCGAGGTGCTAAGGCTCATAGCTCAGTAGATTGTAGGTTGTTTCTTTCACTCTTCCTCTCTTCCAGGGCCATTCTCCCCTCCCTGTTGAATTGGTAGTCACTGGCATGGGTTCTTTGCCTGGAAAGTCTTGTGTGCGCCCCAAGCATTGCTATAAGGAAAGAGAAATTACCAGCCTCTCTGCTGCTGGGCACAGCATCCTTCAAAAGCACACTGTTGTTTTCTGTTAAAGATTGAAATGGCTAAGAAGTCAGGAACTGTACTTCTTAGGCGCAATGATTGAATGACCTGAGAGGTATGTAAAGGACAACTTCAACATCCCCCTCTGGGCTGACCAGGGCAGCTCTTCCTCCCACATGGCCCTGGAGCAGGTCTCGGGCTCCTGGGGCTTCCTGGTTCTCACACTTGGATATTAGTTCTACTTGGCTATCTGCCTCTCCTTGTCCCAATTACAGTAAAGCAGGAATAAAAAGGAAAAATTAGGTTTATGGAAATTATACATTGAAATTGGTGCTGAACAGGGAAAATGAGTTATAGAGTGGGGGAGAGGCCTCATTTGTCTCTGGCTTCAGATCTGTTTGCAACAATTAATTACCCTTCTCTCTTCCACCCTTGTCTCTTCCACCCTACTCACGTTATGTGTGAGGAGTTCAGCTCCAGGCCAACATCCTTTCTGTGACCCTTCAGGCCTGGCCACAGCCTGTTACAAGGCTTAGTCTGACCCACCTCACAGGGATGCTGCCCTCCCCACACCAAACTTGGTGCATAGTTTTTTTTGGAGGGAGTTGCAGTGGTTGATTCAGCCCCCTGGACACTCCCTCCCAGGCCAGCAGTGCTCATAGGAATGGAATATCTGCCTTCCTAACTCAGGCACCTCCATTTAGGAAACTCTCTATTAGGGGCCATGGCTCAGGCTTTCTTTTACAATGTCCTATAGTTTTCCAAATACAGGTCTTTTACCTCCTTGGTTAAGTTCATTCCTAGGTATCTTACCTCTTTTGTTGTTGCAATGGTAAATGGGATTGCTTTTGCACCTCCTCATCATGGACCTTGATCAAGGCACTTTTCTCCTCTCTGATCAGTACTTTTTCATTCCTAGCTTGTTACTCTGTCCAACTCCTGTCACCTGGATTCCTAAAAGGCTGAGGCCTTCTGTGTAATGTGCCTTAGTGGTGGGCAGTGAGAGAATCCCCACCTGCTCTGCATGTCATCTGGCCCTTGTTCAGTGTTTTATTGTGGAGAAAAATGGACCCCTGAGGAGCAGTGCCTTCTCTCTGTCTTTTGTCTGCCTTGCCACACTAAGTGGGGAAAGGCTTGATTATTCCTTTCAGTTGACTCCTTGTCCTAATTGACGAATGAGCATGGTAAGCAGGGGGTCAGTTGAGCACCATGCCATTTTGGAAGTGCAATAGGCTTGAGGGTTTCTCAGAGCACTTTGTCAGTGGAGCCCGGGGAGTGCTAGCAGATTGTGTACAAGCACCTGTCAGGGTACAGAGGCACCGCTGGCCCTTCTCTCTAATTCACAACAACCTGGCTGAGCTCACCCAGTAGATCTAATCACAAAACCAACAAAGGGGCTCTAAGAAAAGTAGGCAGCACTTTCCTCACCAATGCCCATGATTCTCTGACAAGGAGGCCAGATATCATTGGAGGCCTTTAGCTAAGGTGTGCCCAATAATTCTAAGCAGTTCCCTGAATGTGAGTAGCCATAGAAGCTCATAAGAAAAAGAGGTTAGGGGCAGCCACAATGTATAGAATGGGCTAAGTGGGAAGGGAGATGGGATGTTGTCAACTCAGAGCCAGAATTACCCACCCAGACAGATGTGAGACAAGCATGCTAGTTGCTGAAGCCGCCCCAGTTATTCTTGCCTGTTGTTGCCTAAGGTTTGCACAACCACCAGCACTGGAATGTGTACTTATAACCCCCATGCCATATGACTGAGTGAGGAAGACTCCACCAAGTCATGCTCGTGCAGAACGCTATGCAGCTTTGACTAACACAGCTTCACTGAAACACGAGAAGAGGGTCTCACACAGAGTAGGTTCTATGCAGAGTTGCAAATGTTTGTTAAAGAAGAAATGAGTAAGCAAAATAATTAAAAGCCTGAGACAAAAATAACTGAGAGACTATCAGGAAGGATGTTTCTCAGTGGAATGGAATAGTAGTCTCAGTGAAAGTTAAGAGAGAGAGAGAGAGAGAGAGAGAGAGAGAGAGAGAGGAGACTGAATTAACTGGTATTGGGGGATAACACAGCCTTAAATAAAATTCAACATATTTTTATTGGAAAATTTTTTGAAAATCTAAATTATACATTATATAGTGTTTTCCAATCTTATTAAAACAACAACAAACCACTAGCCTCATTTTAAAGAGTAGATTAAGAGGATACTGATATACAGAGCACAAATTGCTTAATTCTTAAAGCTCGGTCCTCTAGATTAGTGTCTTCCATGTATAATCATGTATATGAATGAATGCATGCATATAAGCCTAACAATGGACACAGACAACAGGGGGGTGAAGGCATGAGTGGGAAGTTGGGGGGTAATGGGGGCTAAGGACACATATGTAATACCTTAATCAATAAAGAAATTAAAAAAGATAAAGTTTTTGTTAAAATGCAGATTCTGGTTAAGTAGGTCTGGCCTAAGATTCTGCATGACTAACAAGCTCCCCAGTGATGCTAATGCTGTGATGCTTAGCAAGTCAATTTCTCCTCTGAATAGTCTAAGGGGAGTGGAAAAGTACAATCAAGGATCTCCATCAGGTTTTGACTTGAACAATTGGGTCAATGTTGGTGCCATTCATTGAGTTGGAAAATCCAGATAGAGGAATTGGTGTAAAGAAGGAAATAGATTTTTTTTACTTTGAACATATTGAGTTGACCATAAGCTACTCAAGTGAGACTTTGTGATGTTGATTAGATATATAACTTAGTGAGACCAGGTTTGGGTGTATGAATTCAAGAGCCAATGGCATTGAGATGATATTAAACCATGAGACTGAATGGTATAATCCATGAATAAAATGTAAATCAACAAGAGCTTTGAAAATTAAGGGGTCTGACTTCTACATTGTGAGGTAGCAGCCATCCTAAATAACAAAAGCCTAATATGCAAATTGTCCCCTCCACCAGGAATTCAACCACTTGCCATCAAGTGTGCTGACTACCAGGCAGCAGCGCGGAACATGGCGGGCATCGGTAATGCGCTGCGACCTCTTGCCGGCTACCTGAAGGTAGGATGATGCGGATGCAGGTGCGGTGAGAATGTGGGGTGTCCACCGAGCTCGCTCTCACTCCCCCTGCTACCCCCTGGGACTCCAGAGCTCACATGCTGGGGAAGCCCCCATGCTCAGGTGCCGGGCACCCGGAGGAGCCTGCCCCGCACCCACACAGTGTCTTCCGGGTGAGCCGGGCTGCAGCTGCTGGGACCACAGGGGCCGGTTGGGCTCCCTGTGGGTTCGAACAGGAGCAGGTCTATGAGGCTGGCTGGGAGAGAGCACACTGCCCACCCTGCTTCCATGCGGTGCTGCTGTGTGGCCCAGAGGCTCACACTGCGCCTCGGCCCACAGTGTCCAGCCGTGCTCAGTGCATCTTCGTGTGGGGATTTGGGTACCATGACTCAGGTGGAGGGGGGCATGTCGGGGTCCGGGGGCCCAAGTGCTGTCCAGGACCCAGAGGTCAGCTAGGACCTGCCCTTCTATGACAGATGCTCACGCTTTGATCGCCAAGCCAAGCCTAGGGACTGCACCCTTGCATGATTTTGTGCACCGGTCCGCTAATGAAGAATAAGAGCCAATAAAGGAGGTAGAAGGAAAACCAGGATACTGAGATGTCCTGAAATCCAAGAGATGAAAGCATTTCAAGTAAGGAGAGATCAATTGTCTCAAATACTGCTGAGGACAAATGATCATTGAATTTGGCAAGATTGAAGATGTTGGTAATTGTATTAGTTATCTATCACCAGATAACAAAGTACCCTAAAAATGAATAGCTTAAAACAACAAGCATTTATTATTTGAACATAGTTTCCCAGGGTCAGCAAACAGGGCTGCTCAACTGGGTGGTTCTTACTCAAGGTGTTCCTTGAGGTTGTAGTTTAGATATTGGCGAGGGCTGTAGTCTTCTGAAGGTTCTCTCAGAAAGACCTGATGTCATGCTCACTTGTGTGGTCACTGGCAGGCTTTGTTCCTTGCTACCTGTTGGCCTGAATCATCCAGTTCCTCACCATGTTGGTGGCTTTCCTGTAGGCTGACAGCCGAGCAATCCCACAGATAGATAACATACACATCCAACATGAAACCTGCAAGCTTTATAAGCCAATCTCTGAAGTGCTATATCACTATATGTTATCAGTCACACAAACCAAACTTGGTACAATGCAGAAGGGGGCACAGAGACTAAATAGCAGGGTGTGGGGATCACGGGTGTCACTTCAGAGGCTGGCTACCATGGTGACTTTTCCAGGCCTGTTTAGTATAGTGTCAGGGACTACAGTCCATCTAGGTTATGATGAATAAAGAATGAGAGGTGAGGAAGTAGAGACTAATGACATGGATAGATCTCTTATGAAGTTCTATAGACGAGGGAGCAGAATAGTGGGACAGTGGCTGAAGGAAGATATGGAATTGAAAGAGATTTTGTCTTCCTCTTTCTTAAGCATCCTCAGTAGGACTTATTCAGAAGAGCAAGTATGGGAGGTTAGAGGTTAGAGGAATGAATCACATGTTTCTGAGAGTGATTTGATTAATTGTTAACAGAGGTGGGCTCTAGTTCTTGACCCATCACTAGCTCAGTAACCTTAGGCAAATTACTTCACTTCTTGAAAGTTAGTTAAAAATCTGCTAAAATATAAGTGCGAATGTACCTACATCAAATGACCTTATAAGGCTTACTTGCTGTTATGTATGTGAAAGTGCTTGATGAATAGGAAAGAGCTCTCCTAATGTGAGGGAAAATAGCAGCTATTCATCCATTAGCTTTTACCAATAGTCATTTCCCCAAGAGAAATCAGGTTTTATCCATAGGTGCTCTCTCTGCACAGAACTCTATCTTGATCATCCAGTTTTAGATAAAAACAGTTCTTGCACATGGCTCTTTATTCATCTTGCAATATAATTAGATGTACTTCTGGTACTTTTTATAGAGTAAAATTTCAGAGCCATCATGGCTCATTTTGCAAAATGTGGTTAAAAAGCACTATTGATGGGGCACTGACCAAAGGCTCTGCTGTTCATTAACTCTTCTCAATCATTGCTGGAAACACATTAGACTCATCTGAGAAACTTTTGAAAAAATATCTTTCTGTGGTAGTCACCTACAGAGGTTATGATTTAATTTATTGGGAATGGCATGTGCTCATTAGTACATTCTAGTACACAGTTGGGGCAAGAACCATTGATCTAAATGATATATTATCTACTTCTGCTCTCAGCTGGATCCTCAGAATTTCATTCTTGTGCTGCATCATATCACTCAAGCTCATATTCTCTCTGGTAAATTATAAGTGGTTTAATGTGTTTATAATTGGAATTATGGCTGCTAGCCTATATTGAGAGCAGTTATTTGAAACTTATTCTGTATTTAGAATAAAGACTTTGCTCATTATGTTACAAGGTATCCTTTCGTTAAAAAATACCTGGGAGGAGCCTGGCCAGTGTAGTTCAGTGGTTGAGCGTCGACCTATGAACTAGGAGGTCACAGTTTGATTCCCAGTCAGGGCACATACCTGGGTTATGGGCTTAATCCCCAGGAGGTGGCAGATTGATGATTCTCTGTCATCATTGGTGTTTCCATCTCTCTCTCCCTCTCCCTTCCTCTTTGAAATCAATAAAAACATATTTTAAAAACCACATGGGAGGAAATATGTTCTTGTGATAACAGGTAAAAGTTGTTTTTCTAAAGTCACTGGTTCATTTTCCATCTTTTGGTCACTCTGAATGATGCAGACAGTAATGTTTCTCTATGACTTTTGGTTGCTACAAAGCTTGAAGACAATTTTGCTCTCTACCTAATGCAAGTTGAGAAGTGAACAATTACTGTTTCCAACTGAGTTTTGATCCCACCTTAATTCTTTACCCTCCATTTCCATCTGCTTCAATTTTCTTCTCTATTTCAAGTTTCTAAATCTACTAAATTGTAGGCATTGCTTTAACTATCCTAAATCCTTTCGACAACAAGGTAGGCTGTTTTCAAACCAACTGATAAAACACACCAAGAAATAGTATAAACAAAAGGCTCTATTGTTTGGGTTATGAATTAAAATATCTGGTCTGACACTCTTTGTATAAATATGATGATCTGCCCTCCAGTTTCACAAAGAAATTGCATCCCTTCCCCATGGAAGTTTCCTCTTTTGAAAATGTGTTTTACATATTGAATAGGACTGAATATTGTAAGCAAGAAATAAGCCTAATGGAGATATAAATCTCTTATTTCACAAACTTAGTACATCTTCTGTCAGAAGTTTACTCTCAGAAGTGAATTTTAAAATCTAATCCTTATCTACTTCAGTCAGGCCTTCTGGAAGCCTTGGGCTAAGTCTGTTCCATGTTAACATGGCGAAATAACTGGCTTATCACCAGGTTTCCAAGCGAAGTTGACCACATGGAGAACAGTGGGTTGATTTTAGACCATCTATATATATAATAAGCCAGGGGCCAGAACACTGTAACGACTAGAACAGTGATGGCGAACCTACGACACGAGTGTCAGAGGTGACACAAAAACCAATTTTTTTGGTTGATTTTTCTTTGTTAAATGGCATTTAAATATATAAAATAAATATCAAAAATATAAATCTTTGTTTTACTATAGTTGCAAAGATCAAAAAATTTCTATATGTGACATGGCACCAGAGTTAAGTTAGGGTTTTTCAAAATGCTGACACGCCGAGCTCAAAAGGTTCGCCATCACTGGACTAGAACAACCAGTTGCTATGATTCCCACTGCAGCTAGTGAACCAACCCAATGGGGGGTGGGGCCATCTGGACAACCTCCCATGGCCCCTACCCCCCAGCCACCCCACCCCTGATTGGCCTCTCTCACCCCGATTGAGGGTGGGGCGGTTGGTCAACCCCCTGCAGCCCTTCCCCCTGGCTGGCCCCACTCCCGATGGGCCCCCACCACCCCATCAGCCTGTAGCTCCTCCCCCTGGCTGGCCCTGCCCCTGATTGCCCCCACCACCCCAATAAGGGGTGGGGCTGGCCAACCTCTTGCAGCCCCTCCCCCAGGCCGCTGGTCCCCTTTCAGCTCCCCTCCCCAATCTGGGGTGGAGCCCACTGGCTAATTGCCCACAGACCCTTCCCCCCAGCTGGCCGGGCCCTGATTTGGCCCCAATTGGGGCGGGTAGGCCAACCAACCTTCTGCTGTCTCCTCCTCCCATAGGCCCAACCCCTATACCCTGATTGGGGCCAGTCCGGCTGGATGCCACCCATACACAAATTCATGCACTGGACCTCTAGTTTAATTATAAAGCATAGCAAATGTGTGGGGGCGGGCACTGGTTGGCAAAGGGCTAGGCTAGCACTTTCAGTATAGTATCATCATTTTACTACATGTCACTGGAATGACCTACGCTCCAAAGTGAACAAAATGACACTGCAGGCAGGGAAGTTTAGCATCTGTGTTTATGGAATATGTCTCTGTGGCATGCTGAGTTGAATCTTAGGAGTTGTAGGAAAGGCATATCATAGCCTTATGCCCTACAAATCTTCCAGGATTGAGGGTGAAAATTTCTTACTCTGCATTTCGTTCTGGCTTTCTGGCAGGAGAGATGGCTGCCTGGCTGAGCAATTAGGCCTAGGGACTGAACAGGGAATCTCTTTTCATGGATCATCTAACTGGTATCTGCCAAGAAAGCTGTGCTTTCTTTTTCTAATTACCAACCTTTTCTTGTTCCTCTCTGCCTTTTAATACTCCCAGCCTCCCCCAGCTGTGTCAATTGCAGGATTTCCAATGCTCTCAACCACTGTGGTATCATCTAGGTGCCTGATGAGCATCTAGAAGGGCTTCCGGGGACCCCGGAGGAGTGCTGGGGGCTTCCTGACAGTGTCAGGAGCTGCCAGGACCAAGGCACAAGGAGATATTCTACCTTATAATTCCATCATCTTTCTGGTTAATACTAATCCACTAATGTTCATTTTTTTCTAATATAAATATTAAAGGAGCAGGCACAAATTCATCTGTTTGTTTGTTTTTCATATCTGTACTGTTATAATATAGGGTAGCCAATTCTAAGTGCTTTTTGGTAACAATTTACCATTTTAAAGGCCCCTTTGCCTGTAAAAATACCTAGTTTTTCCATACTTTCCTATGTGTTATTTATTGCTTTTAACTCTTCATTTTACTTTTGAAATTGCACAGATCTTATAGAAATCTAACAAATGCTAATTCTACACATTTATATGTGAGATCTTATAGAAATCTAACAAATGCTAATTCTACACATTTATATGTGCAAAAAGCAATCCTATTGAGAATAATTCTATTCTGGCATATTTTCTACACATATTAAGTTTATAAAGATCTGATGAACGGGGGATAGGGAGAGGTAAAGGAGAGCATAAGGGGGATAAATGGTGATGGAAGGAAACTTGACTAGGAGTGGTGAACACACAATACAATATACAGATGATGTAATATAGAATTGTTTACCTGAAACCTATATGCTTTTATTAACCAATACCATCCTGATAAATTAAATAGAAAGTAAACTAAAATAAAAAGATCTGATGAGTATTATTGATTTAAGGATGCTATTTATTGATCATCTGCTCCCCCAAAACATGTTCTAATTGTAAAAAAGAAATACATAAAGTGACAGAACACTTGCCTGAAACTAAGTAGCTGTTCAGTTATTTAAACATTGATATAGAAAACTATGTTCCCTTGACTGTAATCTATTCAAAATATGATTATTATTTTTATATTTTCTCAGTTCATTTGAGTGATATTCAAGTATCAAGATGCTGGTGGCCACCTTTCCCACATAGGCATACTAGTTGTCTGGTCAGGGAAGGACTTTGAAAAAAGTGGCATTAGAGCTAGGTACTGAATAATGAAGCCAGACACTCAAAGGCCAGGGTAAATTTCATTTCAGCTGGAGGGAATACTAGGCCCTTTAGTGGGGTAGAGATTCCTCCCATGAGAGTCAGAAGTAAGACTGGAGGCTTATAAGAAAGGGGGTGATGTAGAGGAGACAGCATTGGAAAGGGACTAGAGAAAAGCCAGGGAACAGTGTTTGGATTTTATTCTAAGAGCCAAGGTAAGTCCTAGGCAGATCAGATAAAATATTCTATTCAAGAAACCCAAGAGATAAAGTCTATTATTTAGGGTCCCATCAGAAGGCAGAAATATTCAATAGGCATGACATCACCAGGTAGTGCAGGTGACAATTTGATTAATTGTGATGCCACTGCCTGTCATGCATTGCTAGCACCCCACTTTTCTCTGGCAAGGTGCTCAACTCTGCATTCAAATTCAAGGACATTTCCAAACTAATCTACAATCTTGTCTTGGATGGTCTATTTTATGGTATCAATTTCTTTAGATGTGAAAAGAGTTAGAAATCACACCAGCAATTTTAATGGGGAAAATTTTATTATAAGGAATGGTTAACTAGATATACAGCTAACTAGGTGAGTGAAAGGGTAAAAAATAATTCTAAGATAATGATTGCAAGAAGCAGATAATCTGCTAGGATTGGGGAACAAAGGCAAGAGGTTAGACTAAAATGACTGAAGGAGGGACTAGTTGGAGCTGAAAATCAGTACTTTGAGGACTTTTCCTTGGCATGTGCTGAATTCCAAACTTCTGAGGTGGGAGGCAGGCCAGGTAGCTGCTGTGGATGTGTGGGAGAGGGCTCGAGGAGGCTGTGAAAGATTGCAAACTAGATTCAATCTGGTTCCGAGGCTGTGAGGGCGGAGAAAGATTGATGGACTGATCACCAGAAGGATGGAAAACAGAAAGAAAGGAGCAAATCTATTCTTCTCACTCCTGCAAAAATGTGGTTTGCACACCTAAGTCTGTGATGAAAGATAGAAACTTTCATTAGCTGCCCAGGACTGTGATACAGGAAAACTCAAGCAGCAGATGAGGGACTTGTAGATTTTGGCAAAAGCTAAGATCTGTTTCCCAAGACCTTCTTCACTATATGGTTCCAGGTTAGAGCCAGCCAAAGAGGAAACTGCTTGGGATTAGGAAGGTGAAGGGAAGCAGGAGCCAGTACTTTCTGAAGACTGCCATGAGCAGACCTGGTGATGGGTGAGTGTGGAAATCCCTGGCACTTTCAGCTCGCCCTCTCTGTCCTTCATGGCACAGCTAACTCATTTTACCAGCTGGCCCTGACGACCAACAATGACACACCCTACAATCAGGCACTTGGCTGTGGACTCACAACAGCAATAGCTACACAGAGGCAACAGTTTCCCATAGAGCCACCACATTGCAGCCTTACTTCAATGGCCACTTGTGCTTGGCCCCTTACACTTATCTTCAAGCTCTGATTTTTCCATCCATATCAGTCTTTCAGGCTGACTGGGTAGTGATGATTTCTCTGATCCCCTCTAAACCTCATCTTCCAGACTTTTATATTTTTCACATTTGTGTAAGGTTTCATTCGCATAGCAAATGCCTTAATTGTTTAATACTTATAATAACTCTGTTTTCTCATTTTAGCCTTAACTAACTAGGATATCTGTTTGGATGAGGTTGTAAATAACAAAACTTGGCATAAAGTAATGGCACAATAGATGGTACCTGTGATTATTATTATCTAAATGTTGTTATATATCTTACACTTATGGTGTTTCTCTTTGGGCTTCTGCCAACTGTCATTTTTATAACTTCAGCTTGTAAATGGTCTTCAGTGGATGCATTAAGCAAAATCTACTTTAGGAAAAATTGAGCTTCCACAAACAAATGGTGCTTTGGTCTCTGAGTGTAGCCAATTCTAAATTCCTAAGAGAGCCATCCGTCTTTATGCAACTGGACTCTATCAACAAGAATCACAAATTACCTGGTCCTCTGAACTAGCATGAAAATAGGCAGATCCTGGTAGCTGGACATAATCAACTTGAATACAAACTCTAGTACAGGAGGTCCTTGAAAAACATTCTTTCATTCAGTGTCATTTCATTATAAAATTAATGAGATTCCATAGGAACTTAAGTCTTGTTTATATCAATTGGCAAGTGGAAAAATTGGTTTCATTATATGTCATTTCATGTAATGTTGCAGAACCTATCAAGGATGTTAGATGAGGACTTACTGTATATGATAGCATTCCATTTTCTTACAAAGCAGACAAGCAATATAAAGCAAGCATCCTCCAGATTTTATGCAAAACAATGTGAAAGAGAAACTAAATTAAAAGTGTGACCAGTAGAGAAATTTTGCTAAGGTAGGCTGTCTCATAGAGCTGATAAATTCTTATTTTCTCATATTTTTTATTAAGGTATAATTTGCACCCAGTGAAATTAGAGTATAGTTTGATGAGCTTTGACAATTGCACACACAGGTATTCAGTGGTATGCTGGAACCAGCATTTAAGTACTAATTATTAAATTTCTAAAAGCTTTGCAAGTCATCTATTAAACCATTTGTGGTTTAAAAGCAGCCATAATGGGGGTGTTTATATCAAAAGAAAAATCTAAAATGCCACAAATGAGGACTATTTGTTGATGAAAGTCAGTTTGTCAGCATACCCCTGTAAATTCTAGATCTTATCAAGGTAGCAAACATACCTTCATACTAGAAAGATCCTCTTGCTCCTTCCCTCTCTATCCCAACACCCCAGATTCAACTACTTACTGATTTTCTTCCCTTACATTAGTTTAACCTTTTCTAGACATTTACATAAATGTAATAATGTAGGTAGTACCTTTTTGTGTGTGGCTGGTTTTGCTCAATATTTGAGATTGCGTTTGCTCAAGGTTTTTAAGATTTGTCTATGCTGTTCCAAGTAACAGTTGTACATATTTTTTTTTTGTTGCTATGTAGCATTTAACTTTTATAAATACACCAACAATTTTTAACTCATATCTTGTTGCTAGACACTTGGGTTTCTTCCAGTCTTTGCCTTTATGAGTAAAACTGCTATTAACATTCTTGTACAATTTGTTTTGTGAACATATGCTTTTATTTCTCTTGGAATCTATCTAGAACTTGAACTACTGTCTCATAGGACAGGAACATGCTTATCTTTATGAAAAATTGTTAGACTTATTGCCAAAGATGTTGGATAATTTTTTCTTTATCCTCACATGAGGATATATTTATTGATTTTAGAGAAACAGAAGGGAGAGAGAAACATCAGTTGCCTCCCATATGCACCCTGACCAGGGAGGATCAAACCCACAACCTTTTGGTATATGGACAATGCTCCAAGCAACTAAGCCACCCAGCCAGGATGAGGTTGGATAATTTTACACTCATGCCAGTAACATATGGAAGTTCGAGTTGCTCCCATCCTTGCCAGTATCTGACATTGTTTGTCTTTATTTTAACCATTCTGCTTGATGTGTAATGGTATTTCACTGTGTTTTTAATTTTTGTTTCCCTGGTGACTAATAATACTGAGCACTTTTTTATTTTCTCAATGACCATTTACATATCTTCCTATGTTAAGCAACTAAGTATTCTGCCCATTTTTATTGGGTTGTTTGTCTTTATTATAGAATTATAAGAATTTACTTATATATTCTGAATACATGTAATTTGTGAGACATATGTATTGTGAATATTTTTTCCCAGTCATGGCTCATTTATTCATTGTATTAATGTGTTTTAATGAGCATACATTTTTTTTTATTTTGATAAAATGAATTTTATAAACTTTTTACTTTTATGATAAGTCTTATTTATATATATATATCCTGTTTATAAAATATTTTCTTATTCCCAAAGTCACAAAATTTTTCTCCTATGTCTTCTTCTGGATGCTTAATATTTTAAATTTTCATGTTTACATCTACATTCTTTTATACATACTATAGGCCTGATGCATGAAATTCATGCATGGGGTGGGGTCCCCTCAGCCCAGGCTGCACCTTCTCCAATCTGGGACATCCCTCTCACAATCTGGGACCACTGGCTTCTAACTGCTCAACTGCCTACCTAATCGCCCCTAACTGCTCCCCCCCCCCACCGCCAGCCTGATCACCCCTAACCACCTCTGCCTGTCAGCCTGATTACCCCTCACTGCCCCCCTTGATGGCCAGGTTGCCCCCAACTGCCCCCCCCCTGCCGGCCTGGTCACCCTACACAGCCTGCTGTTCAGTTGTTTGGTTGTCCCTCACTAACCCCCCTGCTGACCTGGTTGCCCCACACAGCCTGCTGTTTGGTCGTTTGTTTGTCCCTCGCTAACTGCTCTGCCAGCTTGGTAGCCCCACGCAGCCGGCAGTTCAGTCGCCTGTCCGGTTGTTTCAGTTGTGACGGCCCCTGGCTTTTTATATATTAGGATACTAGGGGCCCGATGCATGAAATTTGTGCATTGGAGGGGGTGGGGGTGTCCCTCAGCCTGGCCTGCTCCCTCTCACAATCCAGGACCCCTTGCTCCTAATCACCTGGGATCACTGCTCCTTAACACTGCCGCGTAGGTGGGAGAGTCTCCCACCATCACCACTGTGCTCACCAGTCGTGAGCCCTGCTTTCAGCTGAGCAGTGCTCCCACTGTGGGAGTGCACTGACCACCAGGGGGCAGCTCCTGAGTTGAGCGTCTGCCCCTGGTGGTCAGTGCACGTCATCATCATAGTGACTGGTTGTGCTGGTCGTTCTGCCATAATGGTCGCTGGGCTTTTATATATATACTAGAGGCCCAATGCACAAAATTCATGTGTGTGTGGGAGGGTCCCTCAGCCCAGCCTGTACCCTCTCCAATCCGGGACCCCTTGGGGGATGTTTGATTGCCGGTAGTCGGACATCCCTCTCACAATCCAGGACCGCTGGCTCCTAACTGCTCACCTGCCTGCCAGCCTGATAGCCCCTAGCTGCCCTTCCGTGCTGGCCTGGTCACCCCTAACCACCACTGCCTCAGCCCCCACCATTGTGGCTTTGTGCGGAAAGACATCCAGATGGGTGTCCAGAAAATGTCTGGTCTAACTAGCATATTACCCTTTTATCAGTATAGATTATACAACATAAGTTTTAAGGTAGAATTGCATTGGTAGAAATAAAGAGACATTTCATTAAAAAATGTATATTGTTTTGATATGATTCAAATCCACTTGTTTATGACAAAAATCAAGTCTTTGAGAACAGGATTGCTTGCTCTAGCTGGTTTGGCTCAGTGGCTAGAACTTCAGCCTGAGAACTGAAGGGTTCCAGGTTTGATTCTGGTCAAGGGCACATGCCTGGGTTGCAGGCTCAATCCTCAGTAGGGTGCATGCAGGAAGCAGCCGATCAATGATTCTCTCTCATCATTGATGTTTCTCTCTCCATCTCCCTTTCTCTCTGAAATCAATAAAAAACTATTTAAAAAATAAAAGAATAAGATTGCTTTGCTATCAAAGCCAAGTAAGGTGTGTCATTCGTTGTCCCTGATGAAGTCTGAGCAGCTCAGTTGCTAAGTGAATTCGCTGGGTTCTTATCAAATAAAATCCGCGGAGAAGCAACTAAACCCACCATGCATTTAGGCTATAAAGACCGAAAGTTGGGGAGGACAGAGTGTTTCTGGGGTAGGAGACAGTGAGGGTCAGTGGCTGGGAGGTAGGGAAGATGCAGGAATGCCCAGTGCCTGGAAGTACCAGAGGGTCTGGGATATGCAAATCTGCTGGGGGCGGGGTCAGGCCCTGTGCTCTTAGAGGTCCAGTGGGGAGGGAGGGCAGGAGTGCGGTTCCAGGGAATCCCCTTCCTGCAAAGCTCCTCCTCCTCCCCTTAACCCCCTAACCCAGTGGTTCTCAACCTTGGCTGCACATTAGAATCACCTGGGAATCTTTTTAAATTCCTGATTTCTGGGCCTCATCCTCCAGAAATTCTGTTTCTTTGTTACTAATGTTGTGGCCCCACCCCATAACAAGAAACAGAATTTCCGGAGGATGAGGCCCAGAAATCAGGATTTTAAAAAGATTCCCAGGTGATTTTAATGTGCAGCCAAGGTTGAGAACCACTGCCCTAACCTGTCCATTTGGATAAAGTGGGTGGGAAGCAGGTACGCAATGCCTGGGTGGGTCCCCCCTCAGTCCCAGATCTCTCCCGGGCAGGGGAGGGGTGTTTGTATTGGTTTATTTGATTCTTCTTACACGTTGAAGTGGGTGGCAGGGGAGTGTCTGCCAGACATGGTTTCCTTCTGCTTGCTCGCCAGAGTTGCACCGCGTGATGCCTTTTCCCTTCCTTCCCTGCTGCCCCGAGCTAACGTGCATGAGATCACCAGGGACGAAACTGGGGCCCCCGTTGTATTGTGTGGAGATTGCACTCCACAGGAACCTGCCTGATCCAGGGAGGCTTGGCGTCATTCACTGCTGGAAAGGCTCCATTTAAACCAAGCCTCTACTTGCCGCCGCTTAGACAGGCACTGGCTGAGCCATTTGCAGAGGGTTTATCATTCCTCCTGGCTGTTTCCTTGGAAACCACAAACTCAAGATAGCAGAGTCTCCTCAGTCAGCTGCTGAATTTACTTGAAGGATGTAGAATAATTTGTAAATGATACTAAAGTGTGTACAATTAGGTCAAAGCATTATGCAATTGTTTCCTATTAATTTGTATGATTGAGGGTCCTGAGTGTTTGAGGATGTCAGCTCTCACAGACCATAGTGATTTTGACTATTGAATTTAACAAAGGTCTCCAGTGACTCTTTCAGCCAGGTGGTCTCTGGGGCCAGGCACAGCGTTCCTGCTCGGGCCTCCACCAGTGGCCACTTCCGCAGGGGCCGCTCCTGGGCTGCTCCTGACTGGTCGTGACTATTAAGCACCTGACTGGTCGTGACTAATTAGCATATCTGGGCTAATTAGCATATCCCTCTTTTATTATATAGGATATGTGTGTGTGTATTTCAGAGAGGAAAGGAGGAGAGAGAGATAGAAATATCAATGATGAGAGAGAATCATTGCTAGGCTGCCTCCTCCACATCCCCTACTGGGGATCGAGCCCACAACCCAGGTATGTGCCCTTGACCGGAATCTAACCCAGGACCTTTCAGTCTGCAGGCTGCTCTATCCACTGAGCCAAACTGGCTGGGGCTCTACATTCTTTTTAAATAAATTTTTGCATATGGTTTGGGATATGAGTCAAGTTTTCCTTCTTTGATAACATAGCCAATTGTTCCAGCACCATTTTGTGCAAAAATGCTTTACCTTTCCCTTCAGATATGCTTTATGGTCTTAATGAAATAACAAATGAATTTTTATGGTCAAAAGGGGTCTATTTCTGGGCTCTCTATTCTTTTCCATTGCTCTAGTTGTCAATCTGTATGCAAGTACCATGCTATCTTAATTACCATATTTTTATATAAATCCTAGAAGTAAGATAAGTGCTTCAATTTTTGATGATTTAGTTTACAATTATTTTGGCATTTTCACAACCTATCTAATAAAGAGGGAATATGCTAATTGAATGTCACACCCTCAAAGATGGTGGCACCCACAGCCAATAAGGAGGGAATATGCTAATTGGCTGCCACGCCCTCAAATATGGCGGTGCCCACAGCCAATAAGGAGGGAATATGCTAAATGGATGCCATGCCCTCAAAGACGGCAGCGCCCACAGCCACAAGATGGCCACAAGATGGCAGCACCCAGTCCCCTCAGCCCTGTGGGGGTGGCAAGCACGCAGCAAAGCCTTGCTGTGCACCTGCCTCCAGAGTCCCCCCAGTCACTTCAGCCTCCCCAGCCACCCAGGGCTCAGGTAACCAGGGCCGGCTGAGGCTTGCGCTGCCGGCAGTGGCAGCAGCAGAGGTGTGATGGGGCATCACCTTCCCCTAGCGCCAAGTTGCCTCCTGCCCCTGAGGGCTCCCGGACTGTGAGAGGGGGCAGGCCAGGCTGAGGGACCCCCCTCCAGTGCATGAATATTTATGCACCAGGCCTCTAGTTTTAGAATAAGCTTGCCAACTTTCACAATAAGAAAAGCCTGTAGGGACTTTTATTGGGATTATGCTGAATCTATAGATGAATTTGGGGTAATTTGATATCTTAAAATACTGAAATGCACAATTAATAAAAATTGTATATTGCTTTACTTAAGTCCTATTAAATATTTTATATTCTTCAGCTTCTCACACATATTTTGTAAAGCTTATTTCTAAGTCATGTATGTATTTTAATCCATTGCAATTTTTAAAATGTCATTTTTAATTTTTTTTTGTTGCTGTTATGCAAGAATACAATAGATTGCACATGTTGACCTTGTCTCCTGCCAGGACCTGCTACATAATTTGCAGAACATAGTGTCTTTCTCTGTATGACTTATTTCACTAAGCATAATACCTTTTAAGGCCATCCATGTTGTCACAAATGACAAGATTCATTCTTTTTATGGATGAGTATTCCATTGTATATTTGTACCACTTCTTCTTGTGTACTTCTCTATCAATGGACACCAAGGTTGATTCCATATCTTAGGCATTGTAAATAATGGTGCAGTGAACATAGGGATGCATATATCTTTTCAATTAGGGTTTTTTATTTATTTGGATAAATATCCAGAATTGGAATTACTGAGTCATATGATATTCTATTTTTAGTTTTTGAGAAAACTTCACACTGTTTTCCATAGTGGTTGCACCAATCTGCATTCCCACCAACAGTGTATGAAGGTTCCTTTTCTCCACATCCTAGCCAACACATCTTTGTTATTTTATTGATGATAGCCACTCTGACAGGTGTGAGGTCATATCTCATTGTGGTTTTAATTTGTGTTTCTTTGATGATTAGTGTGCTGTTGAAAATCTTTTCATATGTCTTTGGTCAACTGTGTGTCCTCTTTGGGGAAATGTCTATTTGAGTCCTCAGACCATTTTTAAATGTAATTATTTGGGTTTTTTTGGTGTTAAGTTGGGTTAAAAGTCCTAAAAATATTATGTTCACCTATTCTAATGTGTCATTAAAAACTACTGGTTTTTGTTTGTTTGTTTGGTTGGTTGTTTGGTTGGTTTTCACTATTATTTTTTAATATTTTTCTGTCTAAATTATCTCCCCATTGATGTCAATGGGGTGTTGAAGACCCATATTATGACTTTTAATTACTGTTAACCTCTTCATTTATGTCCATCAACATTTGCTTTATATATTTAAATGCTTCTATGTTGGGTGCATAGATGTTTATGAGAGTTATATTCTCTTGTTGGATTGATTTTTTTTTTAAATGTCCTTTTTTTGTCTCTGGTTACAGGCATTGTTTTAAAGTCAGTTTTGTCTGATATAAGTATTGCTATGCCAGCTTTATTGTTGTTTGTTTCTATTTGCATAAAATATCTTTTCCACCCTTTACTTTCAGTCTCTGTGTGGGTTTTGATCTGTAGTGAGTCTCTGGAAGGCAGTATATGTAAGGATCTTGTTTTTTAATCCTCTCAGCCATCCTATGTATTTGATTTGAGCATTTAGTCTATTGACATTTAAAATGATTATTGGTAGGTATGTAATTACTGCCATTTTGTTAATTTTCTTCTCTTGTATATCTCTTGTAGATTTTTGGTTTGTGGTTACCATGTGCTTCCTATATACCAAGCTAGGTTTATAGCAGTCTATTTCATGTTAATAGTCACATAAGTTTGAACACATTATAAAATCACTAAAATTTTTACTCTCAACCTCTAAATTTATGTCTTGCTCATTATTTTATACTTCTTTTGTGTGCGTGTCCATTAATTTGTTCTAATTACACACAGTTTTCCTACTTTTGCTATTTAACTAATGTACTACATTTCTAGTTGGTTGATCCACTGTTTTTACGAAGTGTTTTATCTTTGTCAGTGAGCTCATTTTTCTTTCAGTTACAATCCTAGCTAGTTTTCACAGCCATATGTTATGGGGACTCCTCTTCCTGGCACTGGTGCCCCAGGCTGGGGAGCTCAGTATGGGGTTAGGGCCTTGCTCCTCAGGGAAGACCTCTGCAGACATGATATCGCTCTTGATTCTTAATCACCACACTATGGGTAAGGCCTTGCCTGTTCACATCTCCATCCCCTCCTACCAGTCTCAACTTGGTTTCTTCTTTATATCCTTAGTTATAGGACTTCTGTTCAGCTAGTCTTCAGGTGGATCTCAGTGATGGTTGTTCTAAAACTTAGTTGTAATTTTGATGTGGTCATGGGAGAAGCAAGCACAGCATTTACCTACTCTGCCATCTTGACTGGGAATCCTCTGAATTTTATTTTCAAAGATTGTTCTGTGTATATTTAGAAGACCATATGTTTGTCCCCTCCCCCTTTTTTTTTTCACTGAGTGATTTTCAAATGTGAAACTAATCTTGCATTCTTGGAATAAGCCCTACTTATTCGTGATGCATTTGCTTTTTATATACCCTGGCATTTCCTACATAATTTATTTAAGAATTTTTGTGTCTATGTTTTAACTTCTTGAGATGAATGCTTATTGATTTTTATTTGTTATTCTTTTCTAATATATGTATTTAAAGCTTAAATTTCACAGTAGGGTCTGCTTTATACTAACATCACATTTTAATTATTTCAAAATTGCTTCAAAATATTGTATAATTTTCTCTTTGATATACTTTTCCATCTATTGGTAACTTAGAAGTATTTTACTTTAATTTTAAACTTTAAAGATTTTCTTTTGACCTTTCTATTACTGATTTCTAGTTCAATTCCACTGTAGTCAGAGCATATAGTCTGTGATTTAATCCTTAAAATTTCTTGAGCCATCATTTATGTCATAGTATAGTTTATCTTTACCATTATTAATGATAAAGATTATTAATACCTTAAGTTATTAATGATAAATTTCAACAGTGATCTATGGCTGATTTCAAAATACTGTGCTCTTCAATTAGGTTATCAACTGGAAGACCAGTAAAAATGTTTACAACCATGACTTACAAGATGAGTGTTTATATTATGAGCTAGAGCAGGTCTCTTATTCTCAGACATTTCTTTGTGATGGGTGGCTGTCCTGTGCATTTGGCAGTCTGCTTGGCTTCCAACAATTGCCTAATATCCTCTGGGGGTTAAATCACTTCCAGTTAAGGACCACTGACAAAGAAACACGCTTTTATAAAACATACATATGTTACAATAAACAATCTGGCTTTTATTGTAAAAGCATGGCTGTATGTTCAACAATAGTTACTGTTTGTGATGGAAGACATGCACAATAGTACTTGCTTAGCAAACGAAGTAATAAACAAATTGAAATATATTTTAAATAAAATCAATTTCTATAACATGAAGCTCTAGAATTCAAGGTAATGTACAAATTAAAGATGAATGACCATCAATATCCAAATGAAAAATAAATGCTTTAAAACAGCCCCCAGAGAAAGAGAGAATATATCTAAACATGCAGTGCATTTCTCCACTTCAGATTTGCCTGAAGCATTTAGGAATCCCTAAAAATTCATGGTGAGTTTATGAAAAGTTTGATTATACTAGCTAATACATGTAGTTACAAAGACTATAGCAAGTTCTTAATTATTAAGCAATATCTGTATCATCTTGGTACTATGTCCTAAGCCCTCCTTCGGGAAGTCTTGCACTAGAAAAGGGAGTATGTGATTTCTACCCAAAATGTTGATTAGATGATATGCAACATATAACAATGCCCCAACAGCTGTGAAATTTCAAACAGATGCAAAGTATTCTTACGTGTCATGGTTGGGAACCATGAGATGCACTCTATTCTATTCTCCATGCTTTGGCAGATGCCACGATTCAATATGACACTGCTTTCCCACTGAGGCCAGGTGTGTCCCCAGAATCCTTTTCAAGAGAAGAACCCTGATGTTATCACCAATAGATCAGAGTGAGGAACTCTTTGTCATCCTTGCATATAGCCTTTAGATTCTTCTCTTCATATTCCACTTCCACCCATTCAGTCAATGATCTTCACGAGGAATAGAGGGTAAAGAGCCACCATTTGCTCTCTAAAACAGCACAAACTCTCTGTTTGAGGCTACGTGGACCACCAGGTTGACACAAAGAGTTTGGGAACCCTATTCCAAACAGTGAAACAGCGACAGCACTGGGGAATAAACTGATTTTTCAATACAAATCCACTCTTCTGGTTAGAGATGGAAATATTTTTCCCACCTTCAAAAATAACATTCCAATAATGTGAGTTGTGAATAACAATTGTGGAAACACTTGTCTTGGCACAAACAGATTGTATAGTTCTGCAACACTCAAAATCATCCTGCTTACAAATAGAATCAGAAGCAAAATGTGTGCAGACTCGCCCTAACAAGTTTGGCTCAGTGGATAAAGCGTCAGCCTGCAGACTGAAAGGTCCCAGGTTTGATTTTGGTCAAGGGCATGTACCTTGGTTGTGGGCACATCCCCAGTAGGGTGTGTGCAAGAGGCAGCTGATGGATGTTTCTCTCTCATCGATGTTTCTAACTCTCTATCCCTCTCTTTTCCTCTCTGTAAAAAAAATCAATAAAATATATTAGAAAAAAAAAAGCATGCAGTCTCATGGCACCTCCAACAGGCAGAGAGAAAATGTTGAAGAGGTGGCTCAGAGAGGAGTGTATCTCGGTAGCTTCCCCTGACAGAATGCCAAGAGTATAAGAGGAAGGAGTAGGAGGAAAGCCACCATTAAAGAAGAGAGACAGAGCGAAACCCAAGTTTTGCTCTAAATCAGCACAAACTCTTTATTCAAGAATTATTTTAAAACTGCATTCCTGTATCTTGATACTCCTTCCTATTATTTTGCTAGGCATCCTTTTTCCCCCAAGAAATGTAAGCCCAGAAAATAACATCTTTTGTCACAGAAATGACAAATTGATAAGAACCCCAGAGTACTTCTTGAGTATTGTGAGGTGAAAAACAATTCTACATTATTCCAAAATAACTCCAGCAGCTAAGAGTTGAGGAAGTAATACCTCAATAATGGTGGAAAAGAAACGAGGAGAATTGTGAACTTTTTAATAGGGAGTTTTCAGCCTGAGCTCAGATATAAATATCAGCAAATGTTTCACAGTGCTTCATTGCATTCCTCCAGCGCGATTTGTTTAGTGCTTCGAGATATGAGACAGCCATATATTTTACTCTCACTGCTAGTAGCCAATTTGCAAGAAAGCAAGCAATATAAAAATGGCTATTTACTCTGTTACAAGTGGTACAGTCCATTATCACTCTCCACTGATGCCGTTACAAGGATAGCAAATCAATAATCAGTTCTCATTCCCTCACTCCGTAAACCATCTGCTTCCATTATTGTAAACCATGCTCAGTTTGGATCCAACCTTTACTGCTGTGCCAGAAGCTGATTCATTTGCAAAGACCACAAACATCACCACAGGAAAATTATTCCTTAATTACCTTTCTCCAAAATTTAAACAGTTAAGGGCAAGAGAATTTCTTTGCAATAGGAGAAACCCAAATTATAAGACATCCTAAATATATCTGCTAAGAGAAACACATTGTCTAAATTGTCATATTACATAGTTCATCTTGCACAGCTTTTCCTGAATTAAGATTGCTCAAGTAAATATTGTTTCTGCATGGGGAACCTCAGTTAGACATTTTATCCCATCCTGTAGGACATAGCTTCCAGAGCAGCCATTGAGATCAAGTACACACAGTTCTGAAAACTGAGATGGAAATTGATGAATACATTGAAGGTAAAAAAGTTAACAGCCCTTGCTCAGCCAGCATTGCTCAGTGGTTGAGCATCAACCTATGAACCAGAAGGTCATGATTTGAGTCCCAGTCAGGGCATGTACCCATTGCGGGCTCCATCTCCAGTGTGGAGCTTGCAGGAGGCGGCTGATCAATAATTCTCTATCATCATCATCATCATTATCATCATCATCTCTCTCTCTCCCTTCCTTTCTGAAATCAATAAAAATATATATTTTAAAAAGTTAATGGCCCCAAGCCTAAGTGCGTGAAATAATTTCTTTGTTTTATATAACAGTTTAATTAGTGATGCCAAGTCTCCATTCAGCCGGATTCAGAACATGTCAACCAGTAACTTCCAAGCAGATTCACTAAAATTCTGTTTTCTTAGTCAATTCACATTTTAAATTCTGTCACTGCCTCTTTCCAAGCCCACTCTTCCCCATCCTCTTGCCAGGGTTCAAAACTAAGTTCTGAAGAAGCTAATACCAATGTGGGAGGAGGGCCTCACTTGCAATTTTATCTGTTTGTTTAAACTAGCAAATTTTGAGCTGCTACATGCCCCATCTTTTCTCAAGTGTTCCCCCTTTGTCACACCGCTAATGCATCAAAATAGAGATACAGAGGCACAGAGATGGGTGAACCTTTTGTGATTTCTTGTCAAGTTCCATGTTCTGAGCCTTCTGGTCTACAGGCTCCCTCTTTGGGCTAACTTCTGTGCCCCTTCCACAGGCAGGGGAAGAATCAGTTGCGGTTTTGTGTCACCTTGAAACTACAGGTGGATCCAGAGCAAACATACATCCTGGAAATCAATTTTATGAAACCCATAGTAACTATCAACCACATCATATCCTCCAAATAGTTCTATTTAACATTTTTTAAAATTTCTCCATTCTTTTTCTTTACTTTTGCTCAATTGCTTCTAAACTCAGGCAGGAAACAGGAATGCTCATTTATGAGGGCTATTTTTACTGATAGGCATTATCAGTCCTAAGGTATCTCTTTCAATCAGGATTTTCACAATGACAGGAACTATGGGTTTCTATAAAAACAAAACCAGACATTGAGAGCCCAGGGAGGAAAGGAAAATAGGTTTCTGTTTTAGAAATTCAGACTTAACTATATAGGTAGTTTAAACTTAAACTATAT